>NW_027361838.1:4012500-4612500 GCF_039654945.1 Dendrobates tinctorius | reverse complement strand
CGTCTGTAATTTACATCATAGGTAGACCTCAACTATGGGAGACAAACTGAGAAAAAAAAATCCAGAAAATCACATTGTCTGTTTTTTTTTCATTTTATTTGCATATTATGGTGGAAAATAAGTATTTGGTCAGAAACAAAATTTCATCTCAATACTTTGTGATATATCCTTTGTTGGCAATGACAGAGGTCAAACGTTTTCTGTAAGTCTTCGCAAGGTTGCCACACACTGTTGTTGGTATGTTGGCCCATTCCTCCATGCAGATCTCCTCTAGAGCAGTGATGTTTTTGGCTTTTCGCTTGGCAACACAGACTTTCAACTCCCTCCAAAGGTTTTCTATAGGGTTGAGATCTGGAGACTGGCTAGGCCACTCCAGGACCTTGAAATGCTTCTTACGAAGCCACTCCTTCGTTGCCCTGGCGGTGTGCTTTGGATCATTGTCATGTTGAAAGACCCAGCCACGTTTCATCTGCAATGCCCTTGCTGATAGAAGGAGGTTTGCACTCAAAATCTCACGATACATGGCCCCATTCATTCTTTCATGTACCCGGATCAGTCGTCCTGGCCCCTTTGCAGAGAAACAGCCCCAAAGCATGATGTTTCCACCACCATGCTTTACAGTAGGTATGGTGTTTGATGGATGCAACTCAGTATTCTTTTTCCTCCAAACACGACAAGTTGTGTTTCTACCAAACAGTTCCAGTTTGGTTTCATCAGACCATAGGACATTCTCCCAAAACTCCTCTGGATCATCCAAATGCTCTCTAGCAAACTTCAGACGGGCCCGGACATGTACAGGCTTAAGCAGTGGGACACGTCTGGCACTGCAGGATCTGAGTCCATGGTGGCGTAGTGTGTTACTTATGGTAGGCCTTGTTACATTGGTCCCAACTCTCTGCAGTTCATTCACTAGGTCCCCCCGCGTGGTTCTGGGATTTTTGCTCACCGTTCTTGTGATCATTCTGACCCCACGGGGTGGGATTTTGCGTGGAGCACCAGATCGAGGGAGATTATCAGTGGTCTTGTATGTCTTCCATTTTCTAATTATTGCTCCTACAGTTGATTTCTTCACTCCAAGCTGGTTGGCTATTGCAGATTCAGTCTTCCCAGCCTGGTGCAGGGCTACAATTTTGTTTCTGGTGTCCTTTGACAGCTCTTTGGTCTTCACCATAGTGGAGTTTGGAGTCAGACTGTTTGAGGGTGTGCACAGGTGTCTTTTTATACTGATAACAAGTTTAAACAGGTGCCATTACTACAGGTAATGAGTGGAGGAAAGAGGAGACTCTTAAAGAAGAAGTTACAGGTCTGTGAGAGCCAGAAATCTTGTTTGCTTGTTTCTGACCAAATACTTATTTTCCACCATAATATGCAAATAAAATGAAAAAAAAACAGACAATGTGATTTTCTGGATTTTTTTTCTCAGTTTGTCTCCCATAGTTGAGGTCTACCTATGATGTAAATTACAGACGCCTCTCATCTTTTTAAGTGGTGGAACTTGCACTATTGCTGACTGACTAAATACTTTTTTGCCCCACTGTATGTCCACTGCCTTTCAGGGCTTATCTTCAGCATTCTATAATACTGTAGATAAGCCCCCGATCCAACTTAAAAGATAAGAAAAAAAGTTTAATTATACTCAACCGGGGGGTGGTCTGGTTCAATGGGTGTCGCAGGTCCAGGTCCGGCGCTTCCCATCTTCTTGAGATGCCTCCCTCCTGCTTCTTCATCATTCCCCGGCATCGCGCTCCTGCGCAGGTGCACTAATTTGCCCTGTTGAGGGCAGAGCAAAGTACTGCAGTGCGCAGGTGCCGGGAAAGGTCAGAGAGGCCCAGCGCCTGTGCACTGCAGTACTTTGCTCTGCCCTCAGAAAGGCAGAGAATTACGCCTGTGCAGGAGCCCGATGCCGGGGAGCGATGAAGCAAGCAGGAGGGCGGCGTCGCAAGAAGATGGGAGGCGACGGACTTGGCCTGTGACACCCATCGGACCAGAATGCCCTGCAGTTGAGTATAATAAAGCTTATTTTTCTTCACTGGCAGGTCGGATTGGGGGCTTATCTACAGCATTATAGAATGCTGTAGATAAGCCCTGAAAGGCACTGGCCGCATCTTATAGCGGCCAAAACAGGTGACAGGTTCCCTTTAAATTTGATTTTATTGTATGAAATATGTATTTGATCACGTACCAACCAGAAATAGTTCAGGCTCTCACAGACCTGTTAGTTTTTCTTTAAGAAACCCACCTACTCTGCACTCATTACCTGTATTCATTGCACCTGTTTGAACTCAAAAATACACCATCACACACCACATTACATGCAAAACAGATAAGGTTACCCATTTTGCATATTGTCCATGCAGCCTTATACAGTATATATTGGGATTACTACTCGCCAGCTCAGGGTAAGAACTTTGGAGCATGTAAGAGATATCAGAAATGTGGCCACAGCGCAGGACTTGGCACTTCTAAAAACAATTACAAAACATTTCCAGATCCACCACAACAGCAACCCTAAAGGGTTCAGAGTAAAAGGGATTGACAGAGAACAATTGGGGATCAGAGGCGGTAACTACAAAAAGGAACTTCTTAAAAGAGAAACCAAATGGCTTGTCTCCCTTAATACACTCACACTTAAAGGTCTTAACGAAATCCTGAGCTTCAAATCTTTTATCTAATAGTAGCATAAATTTTATCTTTTATGTCTGTCCATTTACTTTATTTATGTTTAGTATTTTTCGTCCTTTTTTTTACTTTTCTCAATATGTATATACTGGTTCCCTAGTTTTGTCATGATTTATATTATGCATATTTCTTTTATTTCATAGAATTGGAGTTTTTTGGATGGGGTCGTCCATCGGATTGGGGTGCGTTGGCTAGGGGTTAGACTTCTTTCTGCAGATGAAAATTGAATGAATCTGACACCTTATAATTATAGTCATGGGATTAATGCTAGGATCCCTATTTAATTGTTTCCCCTAGGTATATCCGTTTATGTCATGTGCATTGTCTTTTACTTGCTGTTTACTACTATTTACACATATTAGCACTTTGTCACATTACAGTATTTGTGCATTTGTGTGATATATGTAGGGTCGGTGGTGGGGTGCCGAGCTGGGGGGGGTGGTCCTACTTTTGTACCGCGCAGAGATGATACAGAGACACGATGAGGCAGATTCTGGGTGCAACAGGTCCAAGTTTATTGCTCACCGTCCGACTGACGGTCCTCGCGGTACACCGCGATATCTCTCTCTGCCCTCCGTGTTCAGGGCCACTCCAACACCGTATGTTACACTAGGGACGTATTTATACGTCACGTCCCGTCTCACACTGTAACAATCCTGACAGCTCGGTTACTGTGGCCGCCTTAGGCCCGTACACCAACAGCACTTTACTGGTCAGTTTCGTCATAACACATACGGTGTCTTCCACCCAGAGCCTTGTCTCTGCTGCGGTCCTTCCCTGTCAGGACCACCCCCTGACGTTTCCTCTCCTCAGTCCCCTTGGTCGGATTCTCCTCAGGGCACACAGACTGGCGAAGTCCTCCTGTCACCTGGGCTCCCCCTGGGGACTGGAATCTTCTGGAACCCTCCCTCAGAATTTATAACTTCCCCCGGTTCATTGAAACTGTCACTCTAACTGTCACCACGCCCCCCATGACCAACGGTTTCTAAAGCCCTAAGCTGCTGTAAAGTCCTTTGCTCACACTCCTCCCTGCCATCTAATGGTCATCCCAAGGTACTGCACGTCCACTACACTTTCCTAGTTGTTTCCCCACTGTAATCACTGACTCCTACCTACATTGTGCAAACCTATCTTTCTTCACTCTGACTAGTCCGTCCGTCCGTCAGGTCACCTTCCCTACACTCCCCCTTCCTTTGTCCATTGTCGTCCTCGACAATCGTCATCCCTGCCTTCGTCGTTCTGAATCTACACCTACATTCTGTTGTCGGACCAGAAGTTGAGCCAAACCCACTATCTGCGGGGGCCGAACCATACTGGGAGCACTATGCTCTGAGCAGCCTACTGCTACTCACCAGCGCGCACGCCACATGACAACATCTTTCAAATTGGGCAAGGTACACCCGTATTCTCTCTACGGCGTGTATCTTTCCCCTACTCTCCCCTACTGTTACCTTTCACTATCCGGTGCGCCATGATCGAGGCCACTCACCTACCAGATCATTGCCGGCGCCCGCCTTTCCTTCTTCAGGGGTGTCCGTGGTGTTGGGAACCTGACCTAGGACGGCTGTCTTTCTCACGTCTTCCAACTCATTTTCCTTCTTTCAATTACATGTCATGGTCGGCGTCCCGGTCTCCCAGACCTCAACTCTTAGATCCCTACCAGATCTCACACTTTCCTTTGGTCCCGCAGACCTTCCCTTACCCGGACCTGTTGCATTTTACTTTGCATATTATACATCATACAACTTTATAATAGCACAAGTACCCATTTTTTTTATAATTTTTTTTTTTTTTTCCATTTTCTCTTACTTTTAAAACCAAAATATAACATAACATTGCATTTCCTCTTTCTTCCTCCCCCCCTTCCTTGGACCTGGACACTCCTCCACTTTTCCGTATCCCCGTTCTGTCACCTTCCCTACATATACATTCACCCACGTATTGAGTAAATATTTTTAAATATATAGAGTATGTTCATGGTCACATTTCATTTATCTGTTTACATTAATAGTTCTCATGCTCATATTTTTTAACCCCTTAAAGACCGCCGATACGCTTTTTTAACGGCGGCAGTTAAGGGTTCTTATTCCTCAGCACCGCTTTTTAATGGCACTAAGAAATAAGGTTATAGCGCCCCCCAGTGTCGGAACTTCTCCGGAGTCTCAGCTACCGGGGGGTAGCCGAGACCCCGGAGGGAGAACATGATTTTGGTCAGTTTTTACCAACTCAAGTGTTGCAATCAACCGCAAAAAGAAAAAGTCTGATTTCCCATTTAATTTCTCTTTCCTCTGATATGATCGCACATCAGAGGAGAGAGAAATGGGGTCCCCTGAGCCCCCTGGTTCTGAATATTCATTTCTCTTAAGAATCGGCACACGTGACCAAGGGCCGCAGCAGGAAGCCGGTGGCTGACACTGCGCGCTACTGAAGAGCAATGAATACTCACTGCTCTCTGCGATGAACAGATCCGGTGAGTATTCTGGCAGCTGCCCTTCGGCTTGAAAGCAGCACATGAAGTCCCTGCCATGCACTGCTTACAAGCATTAAGCAGCTGCTGGCATCGGAGCAGGACGCTGCGAGGGAGCGGAGGAAGGTAAGTGTAATGGTTTGCTTTTTTTAATCTTTCCTAATGGGGCCATGCATACCAAGACTGGGATGGGGAGAATCTACCAGGATAAGGATGGGGCCATACATACTAGGATGGGTGTGAGGTCAATCATACCAGAATAAGCATAGGACCAATCATACCAGGATCGGGATGGGGGCCAATCATACCAGGATGCTAAAAAGAAATGAATATTCATTGCCCTCCATGCCCATGGGTGTGGAATGCAGTGAATATTCATTTCTCTTTAGCAGCGGGCACAGGAGTTAGCCACAGCCGCCGGCTCCTGCCTCTGTGACCCGCTGCTCCACCTATGCCGCACCCCACCTCCCCACCACAGCCAGAGCCGGTACATCCGTATTGTCTTGTAGTCCGAAAAATACGGTATCTCTATTTGAGGATTAGTATTGGTTCTCTACCTGAGTAGGAAACTGTTGGCATGTGAGAAAAATTATTCCATTGTAGAAAAGGAATACTTGGCCATAAAGTGGGCAGTGGATACATTGTCATACTATCTCTTAGAGCGGAAATTTGAATTAGTGTCAGACCACGCCCCACTCAGAGGGATGAGGAAGAAAAGGGGGAAAAATGCTTGTGTTGCATGTTGTTTCTAGCCCTGCAGGATTTCCACTTCCATGTGGAACATAGAGCTGGGAAGTTATATGGTAATGCCAATGCTCTCTCGAAAATCCTGTAGCTAATGGTAGAAGGTGCCAAGTCTCACAACTTTAGGCAAAGGGGAGAGATATGTAAGCTGGCTGCCGCACACATAGTAGATGGGGAATATGTATCACAGACATGTATGTCCTCTGTGGTATAGACCTGGAGTAATGCTCTGGTATACATAGTACTAAGAGGGGTTAGTTGGCCATGATAGGTTGATTGGGAACAGATGAAGAGTTGAGAGATAAGGCTGCTCACTGTATCTCCACCCCAACATGTGTTTCTTATAGTAAAATTAGGCCTCTTTGTCTCACAGATGTCTGTATGGAGGTGTATGGACCTCCGGGATTTCATGGCTTCACAAAAGGACTAAGAAGCTGGCATTCTAAGCAAAGCAAGTGAACCCGCACTATTGTATGGACTGCTTACTTTATGTTTCACTTTCTGCTGAATAAGGGCTGGATTTAAGTTTTCCTGTGATGTAGTTTGTGAGGACTGAAGCAAACTAGCCAGACTTTTAAATAGAAACGGTTCTTCTGATACCTCATATCACTCCCAAGTTAGTAGCATTGTTGCACTAGTTTAAACCTTAAAAATGTTGAAACTATGCAAATAGCGACCAGCTGAAAGCCACTTTGCAAAATTTGCATGAAAAAATTGCAAAAAATCATATTCAAGAGAATCATTTTTTTTATAAAATTCAAGGGAAATTTAATTTACCTTTAACTTTTAATACGGATGAGCAAAGTAGTTTAATACACTACCTTATCGATTTCTCACCATGCTCCAGTCACTGTAGAGGTGGAGATAGGATCTTTTGCTTCAACATTCATTGAAGATAATGGGAGACATGGAGGACGTCATCTCTCTGACTTTGTTTGTATTAATAAGGGTATGGATGATCAGTTGATCTTATGGGATGCAGCTCACACTCTTTTCTTAGGTAATTTACACTGAAAGATTATCGTGAACAATTCACAATTATCTTGCAGTATAGACAGACTGCTGATCACCTGCTCATTAATCGGGTGAAGTTCTGTTTAAGCAGAATTAAGGCCCTTTTACATTTAACGATGCACCAGCGATCCGACCAGCGATATGAACCGGTCAGGATCGCTGGTGCATCGCTAAATGATCGCTAGTGAGCTTTCACACAGAAAGATCTCACAGCGATGCAGCAGCGACGCAGCGCACGATACTTACCTTTCACACACAGCGATCCTCACGTCCTCCAGCCCGCGTCCAGCGAGAAATGGAGCCGCCCGATCTCGCGCGATCAGCAATGGACAGCGGGGGAGCCAGTCGGAGGTAAGTATCACATATAGCGATATCGCTAGCGATATCGCTATAACGTCACTAAATCAGTGACGTTTTAGCGATATTGCTAGCGATATCGCTATGTGTAAAACCCCCTTTAAAGTGACCCTGACATCTGGTACATGCTGCCCAATCAACGGGTAGCATGTATCAGATCTCAGCAGAGGCATGTTTGACCGAGTCGCGCAGCAGACAAGTCGTACAGGTGGGTCACGGCGACTTCTCCCTCCGCACTAATAGTGACTGACAAGTATCTGCCTACGTATCCGAATAGGCAATGACCAGTCAGTGGGTGGGACGAAGACCTGTTAGTGGCTATTGAAAGTATGTTTTTCACTGAAACGCCGCAGCGATTCAGAGTCAAACAACCTGGCTGAGATCGCACACCCGGTGCTTGATACAAGTTGCCCAAAGATTAAGTAGCATGTAGCAGATGTCTGGTGCTCTTTAAAAACCATTGTTCTTGCCAGCGCTTCGGTCTCTGTAAACAGAACTCGCAGTGCCCAGAACAATGGCAGCCTAAGCGCAAAGAACGATCTATTGCAGATTCCTCAGTGCACCTTGTCTAGAGTGGTCTGCTTGTGTCAGCAGTCTTTTAAACCGCAGATTGGTAAATATTTCCCTATCGGTGTCGTTTAGTGCTGCCAGTTGGTCCATATAAATGGATCCTTAGGCTAAATTCACTCAAGCATTTAAAAGATCATACAGTTACAGTTGCATATGGTAAAGAATTGCAATGCATCAGCAAAAATCAGAAGCAATATAGTTCATCCGTATAGCATTTGATTTCTTTTGCGCACCTCTAGACTTGTGTTTCATCTATCATACACTCGTAGATTCGGTTTGTTTGAAAAAAATGCTCATAATAACAGCCTAATTAACTAATGTTGGTCTTAGTCCTGTCCGTGTGATTACTGTTTGGAGGTTTTTATTTTTTGGTGTCTTAACTAACTTAGTTTAGATTGAGTAAAATTGATTCTGTTACAAAAAGTATCTGGATAGGTAGATTGTATTGTATAGAATATTAGGGCTTATTCACACATCAGTATTTGGTCAGTATTTTGTGTGTTTGCCAAAACCAAGAGTGGAATTTGTAGGGAAAAGCTATATTTGAAAGATTGACACCTGTTCTGTGTTTTGGAGATCCTCCCGGTTTTGGCAAACAAATACTGATCAAAAATACTGATGTGTGAATAAAGCCTTAGATAGTTGAAAAAGTGTTTGAAAAAGTGTCAGCGACTGGCTGCTGTAGAAATAGCAAATCACACGTGGGTAATTAAATTCTAGTTCAGATGAATAAAAGCCTGTGGAAATTTTAAAAAATGCTGAGAGTCACAGGGTAATTACAAAAGCAAAAATGGTAGCAATGTGAGCCTTCAGTAGGCCCCCAGGTGCCAGGATGAATTATAGGCACCCCAAAATAGCCATGGGAGCCACCTAAATACCATAGTCAATTATTTAAAGCAGCATTTAAATGGATGATCCGCAATCATCAGAACAAGCTCTGGCCACTGCTGGTAAAGGAAGATGCTGCAGTGTAACACAGCCAGGTCCTCATATGGTGTAAGCTCAGCTCGTGTCCAACGTAGAACGTATTATTATGTCCAAACCTGGTAAGTGGTTAAACATTGACTGTAAAACTCTTCAAAATGCAGGAAGAACATCCTGTATCACCTGAACACAAAACAATACTTTGGAACAGAGATGGAATGCAGCTGGCATCACACCTGAAGATACGTGTTAATGCCTGTTCCACAGCAGATTTGGGATTTCCCATCACAATGAACGAAGGAAAAACTACAAGGCAAATTGTCACAGAAGGTACAGAAACAAGACACAGACCACCTGCCATTACATCATTGCATGCAAGAATATAAGACTGCATAAGAGAAACACACAGTGCACATCTTTACACAGGACTATTGAAACCAGTGGCCTGCAAATGCCAGCAGATACTTCAACTGGATGTGCTTCCAAGTGTATTACACCGCACAGACATATCGGGTCCGTGCGCAGCAATACACGCTGCCAACCAATCAGAGGTCAGCAGCTGACTTCTGCTTGCATGTGACCGGGGGCACATGGCAGTGGGATCATGCGCCCCACCGTAAGCTGAAGTCAGCTGCCTCCTTCACAAGAGGATGCCACGGGAAGGTGAGTATTGATTTATTTTTTAATCAGCAGCCATACTACTACATGTATGACTATGGGCTGTGCAATATATTACATGTATGACTATGGGCTGTGCACTATACTACATGTATGACTACGGGCTGTGCACTATACTAGATGGATGACTGTGGGCTGTGTGTTATACTACAGGGTGGGAATGGGAATGGTTGGTTATATCAACTTCCTGTTTGTGGCACATTAGTATATGGGAGGGGGGAAACTTTTCAAGATGGGTGGTGACCATGGCGGCCATTTTGAAGTCGGCCATTTTGGATCCAACTTTATTTTTTTCAATGTGACACATCAAACTTATTGAGAATTTCACAAAAAAACAATGGTGTCCTTGGTTTTAACGTAACTTTATTCTTTCATGAGTTATTTACAAGTTTATGACCACTTATAAAATGTGTTTAAAGTGCTGCCCATTGTGTTGGATTGTCAATGCAATCCTCTTCTCCCACTCTTGACACACTGATAGCAACACTGCAGAAGAAATACTAGCATAGGCTTCCAGTATCTGTAGTTTCAGATGCTGCACATCTTGTATCTTCACAGCATAGACAATTGCCTTCAGATGACCCCAAAGATAAAAGTCTAAGGGGGTCAGATTGGGAGACCTTGGTGACCATTCAACTGGCCCACGACAACCAATCCACTTTCCAGGAAACTGTTCATGTAGGAATGCTCAGACCTGACACCCATAATTGATGGTATGGTGTGGCATATGGGGTACAAAAATAGTGGGGCCATTCTTCATCAATGGAAACCTCAATGCCACTGGATATCTAAAAATTGCTGCATGATGATGTGTTGCCCTCTTTATGCACTGACGATGGCACGTTCCCTGAGTTTTTCCAGCAAGATGGAACAAGGAACAATGAATCTGACCCCCATATTTTTCGAGCACACCAAAATACTTGATTAGGGCATGAGCGTCCTCGGATAGCACCTTATCTGAGCAGTCTTGCTCACCAGCTACCCAAAAGCCAATGTCTGAATCTTAACGAATCTTGCACACTGTCCAGGGATAAATGCCAAGACAGAAACTCACCTACAGATAGCCAGTTTCAGTTGTTTGCTTCTTATCGCTTTAGGGCAGAGTCTAGTTGGCAGAGTGAGATATGAAACTTACTCGTTCTCCTTAAAGCGACCATCCAAGTATGGAGTCTTACAAGCAGAGCGCCATGGGAAATCAAGGGAAAACATTTCACAAAATGATTTGTAGCAGTTACTGTGATGACATCCTATTACAGAACTACGCTTCAATTCTGTAAGCTCTTTAGAGCAATCCATTTTTTCACAAATGTTAGTAAAGGAAGCCTGCATGGTGAGGGGCTGGATTTTATACATCTGGAGCAATGGAAGCAGGGTCAAACTGACCATCTGGCAATTCTGGCCATTTCTAGAAGGGCTTTGTCTGGTCGTGGGCTGCCTTGTTTTCTACATTGCTAACAGAATCGTTGTTCTCAAGACACCCATACTGTTAAGAGTTGTGAGGGAGCACCAAGTCGCTGACTCCGTCACGTACCCCAGCAGGCCATGGGTATCATTAGAAATATTGGTCTTGTAGTAAATTGTCCTTTCCTCCATCCAGGGTAATATTAGTAATATATCCCATCTGGTTATTTGGGATGGGGACAACATGGGCCTGTTTGATTTCAAATGCCAGGGCTGAATTTCAGATCCAGTCCGTACCTGAGTGGGAGTGAATGAAAAACCTGGATTTCATGATTCCAAGGTGCATCCTAATACTTTTGCACACATATACTTTTTTAATACTTTGCACTTTGGGTAAAACTATTTATAAGAAGAATTTAGGTAATTCTATTAATTTATTTTTGTACAGTGGGTACGGAAAGACCCCTTTACATTTTTCACTCTTTGTTTCATTGAAGCCATTTGGTAAATTCAGAAAAGTTCATTTTTTTCTCATTAATGTACACTCTGCACCCCATCTTGACTGAAAAAAAATGTAGAAATTTTTGCAAATTGATTAAAAAAGAAACTTAAATATCACATAGTCACAAGTATTCAGACCCTTTCCTCGGTATTGAGTAGAAGCACCCTTTTGAGCTATTACAGCCATGAGTCTTCTTGGGAATGATGCAACAAGTTTTTCACACCTGGATTTGGGGATCCTCTGCCATTCTTCCTTGCAGATTCTCTCCAGTTCCGTCAGGTTGGATGGTGAATGTTGGTGGTGTAAGGCAGCGGTAGCACCATACGGAGTGAAGAGGCAGTGACCCACAAAATTCAAATGCAAAAGTCTCTTTAATGTGTTTCCTCACAGCATTAAATGTCCAATTCACACCAGTGCAAATAATATTAGGGTTCAGATCACACCAGTCAGTAGCACTTCATAGTACACAGCTTTGTATCACAGTCTCTAAACATGTCAGACTTCACCTATCCAGTTTCAATGGGCGACTGCACGCTGTGCCAATGTCTCTGACTTACTCCTTTAGTCTGCAGTCACGAAACACGCTAGTCCACCTCTGACTAGTTCCCATGGGTGTCCTGCACCGCTGTATCACAGTCTCTCCGCACAGCCTTACACAGACCTTGACATTCTCCTGTCTGCAGCTGTGACACACGCCAGTCCTTCCTTCGGGCACAGGACAGTCTACCTCCGGTTCACCTCCGGGCACAAGACCTGTCCATATCTGTGACCAGTCATCGTGGACAGCAGCACCACTGTGTACGCTGTGAGTTGCCAGGCCTCACTCTGGCCCTTACACACCTGAGACTCACTAAGCATTCACTCAGATCTCTCTAACCCTTTCCTGCAGGGCTTTTATCACAGAAACCTGTGGCTTTCAGCCACATGGAAAACCTGGGTCTGGAATGGAACAGACTGCAACACTATCATACTGCAATCTGTTTGAAACACAACATCCAGAGCAGGTTTTCCCTACCTCTGTCTTGGACACTAACATGTCCAAGACTAACACTTACTTTTATTATCAGTCTGCATTGCAGTCACAGCTACGCCTGTGACTGCCATGCACACCTATGGCCTTCATACCCCTCCGTGCATATCCTGGGGAGACTACACAGTGACCCCTACCTGTGACATCGGTTACTGCTTCGCCATCGCAATTTTAGCTATGCCTATGACCGCAATGCATTCCCATAGCTTCAATACGCCTCCGTGCGAATCCTGAGGAGAATACACAGCGCCCCCTTGCTGTAACAGGGGTCACTGCCTCACAGTGGACAGCCATTTTCAGGTCTCTCCAGAGATGCTCAATTGAGTTTAGGTCAGGGCTCTGGCTGGGCCTGTCAAGAATGGTCACAGAGTTTTCTGAAGCCACTCCTTTGTTATTTTAGCTGTGTCCTTAGGGTCATTGTCTTATTGGAAGGTGAACCTTCGGCCAAGTCTGAGGTCCAGAGCACTCTGGAAGAGGTTTTCATCCAGGATATCTCTGTACTTGGCCACATTCATATTTCCTTCAATTGCAACCAGTCGCATCCCTGCAGCTGAAAAACACCCCCATAGCATGATGCTGCCACCACCATGTTTCACTGTTTGGATTGTATTGAACAGGTGATGAGCAGTGCCTGGTTTTCCCCACATATACCGCTTAGAATTATCATCAAAAAGTTCTATCTTCGTCTCATCAGACCAGAGAATTTTTATTTCTCATAGTCTGGGAGTCCTTCATGTGTTTTTTAGCAAACTCTATGCGGGTTTTCATATGTCTTGCACTGAGGAGAGGCTTCCGTGGGGCTACTCTGCCATAAAGGCCTGACTGGTGGAGGGCTGCAGTGATAGTTGACTTTGTGGAACTTTCCCCCATCTCCCTACTACATCTTTGCAGCTCAGCAACAGTGATCTTGGGGATCTTCTTTACCTCTCTCACCAAGGTTCTTCTCCCACGATTGCTCAGTTTGGCTGGATGGCCAGGTCTAGGAAGACTTCTGGTGGTCCCACACTTCTTCCATTTAAGGATTATGGAGGCCACTGTGCTCTTAGGAACCTTGAGTACTGCAGAAATTCTTTTGTAACCTTGGCCAGATCTGTGCCTTGCCACAATTCTGTCTCTGAGCTCCTTGGCCATTTCCTTTGACCTCATGATTCTCATTTGGTCTTACATGCACTTTGAGCTGTGAGGTCTTATATAGACAGGTGTGTGCCTTTACAAATCAAGTCCTATCAGTTTAATTAAACACAGCTGGACTCCAATGAAGGAGTAGAACCATCCCAAGGAGGATCACAAGGAAATGGACAGCTTGTGACTTAAATATGAGTGTCTGAGCAAAGGGTCTGAATACTTATGAGATGGGGTGCAGAGTGTACATTAATGAGAAAAAAAAGAACTTTTTTGAATTTACCAAATGGCTGCAATGAAACTAAGAGTGAAAAAATTAAAGGGGTCTGAATTCTTTACGTACCATTGTAGTTCTGGTTTAAGAATTTTCAAACTATGTCTTTGAAAAAAAGGGGTAAGTACAGCTGCATCTGTGAGACAAATTTCCTTCTAGTTCCTGAGTTGGCAATTAGTTGCCATCATCATTAAAAAGTGGAGTTTTAAATGAAAGTGATCCTATCCAGGTATGTAGTAGGTGTAATAATATTAGCAAATACCTCCAAATAGAAATGTAGAATAGTTATTCGGATTCACTATGTCGCTTGCCTCATGTGCAGGATATTGCAGTCAAAAAACTATAGGAGAGAAGAAGCGCACATAAGGTCTTATCGGATAATTTAAGAATCTGTTATTCAGAAAAAATGCTCATCTGTTGCCCCTTCAATAAGGCATATAAATGTCATCTGCCACAGATCCACGGGTCAGAGATTGACCATAGCAGGAATCATACAAGGAATTTTGTGGATATTGCCCGTGCTGCTGAACAAATGGAAATCTGGATGTATTGATGAAAGAGAATGGTGGTTTTATTCAAAATCCGGCGCCAAAAGAGCCACACCAGATTTTGAATTTTGAAGCTACTTACTGTATACAGCAAACCATCAGTTTCTTTATATTTTATGTATGTGGTATTTCATGAGGAAGAAGTTATATATACTGTAGACTTCAAAACGAGTTGAATAAAACCAACATTCTCTTTCATCAATACGTCCGGATTTCCATTTGTTCAACAGCGCGGGCAATATCCACAAAATTCCTTGTATGGTTCAGGATATTGCAATAGCTTAGGTATCCATGGTTACAACCACTAACAGCTAAGTAACTGACTAATTAATTATCACTATATGACTGGGATAGCATTTTGGAGATGGGAATACCTCTTTAAGTCATATATATAGAATGACCATAAAGAATTTACAGAGGGAGCCCAAGCTGAATAGCCCCTTCAAGTTCAATAGTGCAATTCTTCAGTATTTTAGTGCTCTCAATCAGCAATGCACCGCCAATCACTGTTGCTGAACTTAGTTGGGGTAAAGATGACGGGAGGAGAACCTTTCACTGACAAATTCACATTCTTAAAGGAGTGTCCGACAACCGCTGCAAAGTCCTTGAAGACTAGCCCCTGATACAGAAGTCACTGACAAAATGGTAGGCAATATTTAATGTTGTGAACACTTTTGACCTAGCTTCTGAGTTTGGGCACTCTCTGGTGGTTGCTACTGGTAATGGAGCTGGTCTGCCTGACAGAAGTCAGATAAGTCATTTGTTTGCTTGAATCTTTTTGCATTTGATCCAGTTTTTGCCTTCCTCTGATTTCTCCTTTGCTGGTGCGAGGTCAGCCCTGTTCCCTGTTGGGACCTGTGCTGGACCCCATTCCATATGTGGTATCTTTTGTTTTGCTTCCAGTTCACACCAGAATTCTGATCTAGTGGGGGAGAGGTCATGTGGCCTCAGTATTTTTGCACATCAGACGTGTTGGATTTTTCCTTAGGGTTTTTACGTGATTGCAGACAGTATCCTTTCCTGTCCTGTTCTATCTAGACAGTTTGGGCACCCTCATTTGCTTACTCTATTTTCTGCCTGTGTTTTGTGCCTCATCTTGTCTCACCGGCAATATTTGTTCGGGGGGCTATCTATTCCTTTGGGGTTCTACTCTGGGTAGTTTAGCTTTCCCCTTTCTCTCTTTATGCTTAGTTAACTCTTTGGCTGTGCCGAAGCGTCTAGGGCATCGTAGGTACGTCCCACGGCTAATTCTAGTTGTGTTATCAGTTTAGGGGTCTGCAGTCCGCTAAGTTACCAATCTCTCCGGTTATCTGGTTGCCTAGCCGACGTCCCTGCTATCCTCCTCGGTTACCTAATCATAACAGTTTAATTCAAGTACCGTATTCAGACTATAAGTCGCACCGGACCACCCCAAATTTTCAGAAGGAAAATGGGGAAAAAATTAATGCATCAAACGGGGGTCCGTCTTACAGTTCTGAATTCAGCTTACCCGGGGGGAGATCGGCAGCGCTGGTGGCAGCAGGAGTCGGGTGATTCTTCCGGTAGTCCGACGCTGCAGGGCGATGATCTCGCTCCCATCCCGGGCAGGTTCGTCGGTGCTCGATAGTGTGGGGGGCTCCGGGGACATTTTCTGATGTCTGACACTGCAGGGCAATGATGGTGCGGCTGGTGATCCTGGTGTGGTGGTGCCGGGGCCTTTGGTGACAGTTTCTGAAAGCCCAGAGCCCCCATACTTCTATTGCCTCAATGCTGTGACCCCTTGGAAAATAGCCACCGCAGGTGGCGCATGCACAGATTGACATCTCGTGCTGCAATACCATACACAGTCTGTGGACAGGAATGATGTGCTGCAGCAGCATGCACAGTCTGTGGATGTGGTATTTGCAGGTACGCAGGATGCAGTGATGAGTTGCGAGACAATTTGGTGCTTTCTAAAATAACATTTATAAGACTAGAGGGAACTTTCCTCAGTCCCGGCCTGATCACCAACAGGGGTAACACGGGTTGCCCTCGCAGGGGCTCTAGACAAGCAAACACAAATAGGTAGAACACAACTACTTCCGGCAATAGCCGGTCACTATAGGGCAACGGTATGGCCGACTATGGGTCCTTAATTGTAAAGTCAACTTAGCTGTCCAGACGTCCCTCGCCATTCGGGTTGGTGGTCTTTCGGCGTAGTAGTTGCTGGGCCCAGTTGCTGAGGCGTTGACGGGGCCATCGCGCCCTCTGGCGCACTGGTGACACTGGAGCCCCACAGGCCCCGGCGGAGTCCTTGGACGGGTGGGCCGCAGGCCCCGGACTGGGGCAAGCGGTAGCGATGGGTGGTGGCGAATGACAGGCCACCTGCGCAGCTAGCGGCTGCGCCGGGGAGTCCGCGGTCAGCAGAGGCCCGGCCCCTGCTGCGGACCGGAGCAGGACAGTGGTGGCCGCCGACGGCACGGTACTTTCCGCGGCCACAGGCGAGAGTGAGGCGGCTGCGGGTGGCGGGGAACAGGCTGCAGCCACAGGCTGAGGGGAGGCGGCAGCAGCCGCGGGTGACCGGGGGTAGGCTACAGCCGCGGGCTGAGAAGAGGCGGCAGCGGCCGTGGGTTGAACTAAGGCCACAGTGGCCGCGGGCTGGAGCGGGGCAGCAAGTTTCGGCCAGTCGCCTTGGCACCGTCCCTCTGGAGTCCTCGGTGAGCGTCCTCTCTGGCACTGGTGGGTCGCTCTAGCTTCCAGTCGCTCCCACGCTCTCCTGCAGTCTCTGTCCCGGTCTGCTGACTCATCGTCCGGGGAATTCCCCGCCTCCTTTATACTGGTCCCTCCCCCAGCCCATCTGTCTGTCAGAACGGTCCGTCCCCGAATTCTGTCCCCTGGGGACAGTTTCCCCCGGAACCCAGATGACGGCTCCTTTGGTTCCGGCCCGGACACTCGACGGGGGCCGTTCCTCCCACATGGACACGATTGATGTGCTGCTGCAGCAGCATGCACAGTCTCTGGACAGGAATGAAGTGCTGCAATACCATACACAGTCTGTGGATAGGAATGATGTGCTGTAATACCATACACAGTCTGTGAACAGGAATGATGTGCTGTAGTTCTTCCAGCCTATTACAAGAGGAAAGATGCATTGATCTATTGCTAGTCTTTCTAAAAAAACATGATTGTCTCTGAGGTATGAATAAATGTGGAGGAATCACACCAATTATTTGAAACGAGGGGCGTTCATTAAAGATTTCCCCTCACCCACTTCTATTTATCACGGGATGCTGAAACTGCACATGTGTAATGATATACAGTAAGTCTCTATAGGTTACGTGACAATTTGCAACTCAGAACTGATAACGGTCTTGATTTTACAGGTGTTGAATTGGTGTAAGGTTTGATAATGGACCCAGTGGAATACAGAGCAGTCATCCAGTTCCTTTACTTGACAGGCCGCACACCAAAGGAGACGTTCGATGAGATGAAAGAGGTTTATGGTGATGATTCCCCATCATATGATGTAGTCAGGAACTGGCATCGTCAATTCAAATGTGGTCGGACTTCAGCGCTAACAGTTCCAATTCCAGGGTGACCCCACTCTGCTAATGGTGAACACACTGGGTTCCTCGGCTGCTCACACCTTTCCAGAAGCAGGAACGAGGCGAATACTCTCAGGTTCTATTGACGAAGTGCCATGGAAACCAGGAGGACTTTTTCAACAGATAATCACACAGGATGAAAGCTGGATCCATCATAATGATCCTGGCGACTAAAGTCCAGTCGATGAAATAGAAACATCAAGACTCGCCGCCTCCAAAGAAGGCACATGCCCAACCCTCGGCAGGCAAGATCATGCTTACAGTATCTTGGGACCAGCACGGAGTAGTATTGATGGATTTCCTAGCAAAGGGTAACATGATCACGCTGATATTGCAGGAGGCCATCCAAACCAAGAGACGTTGCATGCTTACCAAAGGTGTTAGCCTTCTGCAAGACAATGCACCAGTTCAAAACTCACATGTTGTCCAAATGGAAGCATGTGCCTGTGGCTTTGAAATTCTACTGCATCCCCTTATTCACCCTACCTCGCACCATCAGACTTCCACCTCTTTCCAACAATGAAGTTATTTTTGAAGGGCAAGCATTTTCCAGATGATGAGATTCTGATTTCTGAAGTCACAACGTGGCTTTTGGAGCAACCTGTCGACTTCTACAAGCAAGGTGTTTACAGTTGCTTAAAGGGAATCTGTCACCTATTTTTTTGCTCTATTAGCTGCGGCCACTGCCATCAGGGGCTTATCTACAGCATTCTGTAATGCTGTAGATAAGCCCCTGATGAAACCTGAAAGATAAGAAAAACAAGTTAGATTATACTCACCCCGGCGTCCGGTCCGGTCCGATGGGTGTGGCGGTCCGGTCTGGCGCCTCCCATCTTGTAGCGATGGCCTCCTCCTTACTATTGAGGGCAGAGTAAAGTACTGCAGTGCACAGGCGCCGGACATCTCTGACCTTTCCTGGTGCCTGCGCACTGCAGTACTTTACTCTCGCCTCAACAGGGCAGATAAAGTACGCCTGCACTGGAGCCGCGGCAGAAGTAAGAAGGAGGATGCCATCGCTAGAAGATGGGAGGCGCTGGACCGCACCCGACCGCGCCCCCCTCTGAGTTTAATCTAACACGTTTTCTTCTCTTTCAGAATGCTGTAGATAAGCCCCTGATGGCGGTGGCCGCAGCTAATAGGGCAAAAATTTGGTGACAGATTCCCTTTAAAGAAATGGGATAGTGTGTCCCTATGTGGCACCTATGTAGAGTAGGACTAATAACTGTGCCAAGTTTCATTGCTCTCAGTCCACAGGAAGTGGGTCAGGGGAAATCCTTAATGAATGCCCCTCATATTCTTGATCACAATCTCAGACTTTAGACGGATCACAGAGTTTATGGCCATTCAGTTTTCTCCTTCAAGTGCATCTGTCACCAAATTTCCCTATATAAACTGTATACATAATTAAACACATCTTTTAGACCCGAGGAGGCTGGTGCAGTTTTGGAAATTCATGTCAAAATGGCTGTATAATCCCTTTGGAAAGTCTCCAATGAGCTTTTTCTGAGTCTTGCTATTCATAAGTTACCGTAGTCATTTTCACTTCAGGATTGTACAGATATGACTTTCTATGGAGAGAAAACCAACCACATCAGGTCTATGTATTGCATGTATGCAGCTTGTATTGTGAAATCTAGTGATAGAACCACTTTAAAGGGATTCTGGAACCCCTCAAAATGCTAATTAAACCTCTATTATAAGTATGTAAGGGACTTAACCTCTTTAAAATCATACCTATAATATGGCTTTTAGTGGTTTAGTTGACATAAAAAAAGTTATTTTGTATGCAAATAAGGCACCCATGGTGTGGCCTAGGGCTCATTGCACCATTACACCCCCACAATTTGCATACTGAGCACTGACATCATTTGATTGACCCCTGCAGCTGCGCATACGTACTGTCATTGCTAGCCCGCATCACTGGCTCCTGTCTACAGCTCAGTACTGAGCAGCGGCTGCAGACCCAAACCAGCAACGAGAGCAGACTTGGGGCATGTGAGAGTGCTCATTATGCAAATTGAGGGGGCATAATGGTGAAATGAACCCTTAGCCATACCAAGGGTGCACCAAATCCTATTTATTTGTGTACAAAACATTTTTTTTATATTTTTTTAGGCCAAATAAACCATTAAAAGTAATGCTACAGGTATTTTTTTTAACGATACTAAGTCCACTACATACCTGTATAGGTAGTTTTTTTAGTATTTTGGGGGTGAGAGACTCCCTTTTAATTGCCTCTTTTCTTCTTTTGAAGTATGCGCTCATTGTGTTTTTCGAAACTAGAAGGAAAGAAGCGCCATATTGGAGTTCAGATTTTGCTGGACTGGTTTGAGGGTAAAATCCATTCTTCAAGTTTTTCTTGCTGATGTTTTAATCATGACTATTGTACCTGTCCCAATTGGTGATACATAGCTAGACACACAGATAGTAAGACTTTATGAGAATAAAACGTTTTGAAACATAAATTGTATGCAGTAAGCTTTCGTTGACATTATTTCAATTTGACAAATGTATTTTCCCACAAAATTTACGCCCAAGTTACGATTTAAGAAGAAAGAATGAAAATGACTTAAGATGACTGTGCCACTTCAGATATTGTGCCCTTTGGCAAAATGCTAATTATCTTGACTTGAAAAATTGCTTGAAAAGAGTTTACAAATCCATATTTTCTTTCATCATTGAGCTCTTTAAGCAGGAAAAGAAGTGCTGAAGCAACAATAATGAAATCATGTATGAATCTGTAGTATTTTAACGAAGCTGAAACAGACAGGGTGTGTTTCCTTAACAGCTTACTCATTCAGTACCAAATTAGGCAATTAATCCATATGCTGCAGCCTGTAAAGTATTGCAAAATTAGAGCGCAAAAACATTCAAACATTATCCTAAATAGTATTTTTAGAGCACTATTTCAAGGGGCTGAAAATAAGTTATCACCTATCTGCAGGATAGGTCATAATTTTCTTAGAAGTGGGGTTCCAACCATTGCAACTTGCACCGATCAGCAACGGGAATTTTTTATCCCAAGCTTCATAATTCTCTACGAGGCTACCACAAAAAGCTGAGCATAGCTTTCAACAGCCGTATAGGGCATGAATACAGCGTTGGGGGAGCATATGTACTGCCACTCCATTCTATTGGAGATAAAAATTCTATGTTCTTTCAATTGGTATGGGTCCCAGGGGTAGGATATTCTCCATTCACCAAGTTATCACCCATTCTTGCAAAAACTGGGTTGTCTCACACGGACCACCACCACAAAGCTCTTATCGCCAGTGGATGCTGCAACTGGCTACACAACTGTGACTTCACAAATGTCTTTTTCTTAAGCGAATTGCATTTCATATGCAAGGCTCAACACCTTCCTGCCAAACCCGGTTTTCACCTTCTTGACCAGGCCAAATTTTTCAAATCTGACCACTGTCACTTTATGTGAGAATAACCTTGGAATTCTTCAACATATCCCAGTGATTCTGTGAGTGTTTTGTTGGGACACATCGTGATTCATGATATTAGTATATGTTGGCTGATATGATTTATGTTTATTAATAAACATATCTAAAATGTGACAAAAACTTTGAAAAATTAGCAATTTTCAAACTTTGATTTTTTTTATGCCAGAGAAACAGATCATAGCCCACAAAATAATTAATAAATAACATTTACCATGTGTCTACTACTTTACGTCAGCAACATTCTTGAAATGACAGTTTTTATTAGTTAAAAGACTAAAAGTTTATCAACAATTTTTCAATTACTCAAAGAGGAGATCCCAAAAGGGAAAAAACACCAGATTCCCGCGCTGCTATATTTCAACCATCAAATAGAGGAAATCCAGTAGATTGTAGAAATTGGTTCCAATATCAGTACTTTATTAATGGTACATACAGAGACAACACGTTTTGAGGTCCATTCAGTGACCTCTTCTTCTGACCTCTTCTTCAGGTCGAATGTACAGGAATGACATTCCTGTACATTCGACCTGAAGTACTGATATTAAAACCAATTTCTACAATCTACTGGATTTCCTCTATTTGATGGTTGAAATATAGCAGCATGGGAATCTGGTGTTTTTTTCTCTTTTGGGATCTCCTCTTTGGAGTAATGGAAGCAGACGCTGTCTGTCTACACCATCCTGCTGCAGCTTCATTGCACGTGACTAAGCGCAAACAGTAGTTGTGGCTTTACATAACTATTGAGGGTGAGTACCTTGCACAATTTAATTTATATTCATTATATCTGCACTGGTAAGGCCCTATGGGCTCGCTTTTGTGGTTTCTTTTATCTTCAACAATTTTTCAATGAAATTTACAAAACCTACAGTTTTAGGGACCACTTTACTTTTGAAGTCACTTTGAGGGGCCTATATGTATGATATCAGCGTATATGCCAATGTATATGCCAAAACTCAATATGTGGTTGGAAATTACTGTTTATGCACATATCAGGGCTCAGAAGGGAAGAGGCCCCATCCGGAGAACAATTTTTGCTGGAATAGATTGCTGATGCCATGTCACATTAGGAGAGACCCTGAGATGTCAAAACAGCAGAAACCCCCACAAGTGACCCCATTTTTAAATCTACACCTCTAAAAGAATTCATCTAGAGGTGTAGTGAGCATTTTAAACCGACAGGTGATACACAGAATTTGTATAGTATTGGTCTGTCCAAATGAAAATTTGCATTTTTTTTTTAACTAAAATGTTGCTTTTGCCCAAATTTTTAATTTTCAAAAGGACTAATAGGAGAAAGCGGATGATCCAATTTGTTACATAATTTCTCCTCAGTTTGCTAAAATCCTATATGTAGTTGGAAAGTACTTTCAGGCATAATACAAAGCTTGGAAAAGAAGAGGTGCTATATTGAAGTGCAGATTTTGCTGAAATGGTTTGGGGGTGCCATGTCACATTGGCAGAAGCAACCTTAAATTTCCCCATTTTATAAACTACAACCCTCAATTAATTTATCTAGGGGTGCAGTGAGTATATTGACACCACATGTGTTTCAGAAAATGTTATGGTATAACATTGGGAGTGAAATATTATTAGCCCCAGATTTTACATTTTCACAGAGGAAAATCGGTAAAAGCTTTTGTTTTATAGAAAACTAAATTTGTGTTTGCATCACCATGTTCTGAGTGCTGATCTAAAGAAATGAGCCGGAACATATGTTGACATAAGTGCTAGAATCTAGCTGGCTAGTCCTAGAACCTAGCATAAAAACAAAGTGAGCAAATACCCCACAGTAATTAAATCAGTAAATAGTAATAATTAACTTAGTGCTTAGTTGACATAATTTTAATCAAAAGCTATCCCACCGGGAGCTAGGTGTACCCAATCAGGATAGTCCCTGTTCTGAAAGCTATTCATGTTTCACTTTTAAATTGATGTAGCTGAGTGAGGGCTTGATTTTGGCAGTATTAGATGACTTTTTCAAGGATACCATTTGTATTTACATATGACTTTTTGATCAAGCTTGCTATCACTTTTTGTCCGTCAGAATGATGAAAAAAAACTTAATGTCATTTTTTTTGCAGTGTTCACTTTATGGTTTGATAGTGTGAGTTTTGAAGATCAGGTTGTTCTATATGCGGAAATACCAAATATGTGTAATTTTTTAGCTTATTTTTGTTTTTACAGAAATATGAGTAATATTTTTCCAAAAATGTTGTGCTTTACAATTTTTTTAATCCATTGCAATACACATACGGTTGTGGCCAAAAGTATTGACACCCCTGCAATTCTGTCAGATAATACTCAGTTTCTTCCTGAAAATGACTGCAAACACAAATTCTTTGGTATTATTATCTTCATTTAATTTGTCTTAAATGAAAAAACACAAAAAGAATTGTTCTAAAGCCAAATTGGATATAATTGCACACCAAACATAAAAAAGAGGATGGACAAAAGTATTGGCACTGTTCGAAAAATCATGTGATGCTTCTCTAATTTGTGTAATTAACAGCACCTGTAACTTACCTGTGGCACCTAACAGGTGTTAGCAATAACTAAATCATACTTGCAGCCAGTTGACATGGATTAAAGTTGACTCAACCTCTGTCCTGTGTCCTTGTGTGTACCACATTGAGCATGGAGAAAAGAAAGAAGACCAAAGAACTGTCTGAGGACTTGAGAAATCAAATTGTGAGGAAGCATGAGCAATCTCAAGGCTACAAGTCCATCTCCAAAGACCTGAATGTTCCTGTGTCTACCGTGCGCAGTGTCATCAAGAAGTTTAAATCCCTTGGCACTGTGGCTAACCTCCCTAGATGTGGACGGAAAAGAAAAATTGACAAGAGATTTCAACGCAAGATTGTGCGGATGTTGGATAAAGAACCTCGACTAACATCCAAACAAGTTCAAGCTGCCCTGCAGTCCGAGGGTACAACAGTGTCAACCCGTACTATCCGTCGGCGTCTGAATGAAAAGGGACTGTATGGTAGGAGACCCAGGAAGATCCCACTTCTTACCCCGACACATAAAAAAGCCAGGCTGGAGTTTGCCAAAACATACCTGAAAAAGCCTAAAATGTTTTGGAAGAATGTTCTCTGGTCAGATGAGGCAAAAGTAGAGCTTTTTGGGCAAAGGCATCAACTGTCATGATCCAAGGTGATCTGACAAGTAAATGGACAAAGTGACCTTTTTTTCCTTTGGCTTTTTGCCAAAGTGGATTGATTGCCCCCGGTGGCCATTAGAATTATTACACGTGGTGTCGTTCATTCTAAGTTGCCCCGGTGGTGGTGAGCGGTAGTGCACTTTAGTTTCTTTGGTTTAATGTGCACTTAATTACAAATCAGGTGTATGCTCTATAAAAGAGAGTCAGGTGTGTTTGATCACTGTTGATGATATTGTGAGTTAGTCATTCTCAAGGAAGCCTGGGTGAAAGAAGGAGCTGAATGAGAGTCCTGGGCAGCCCAGCCAGAGGGGCTGAGTCAGCTATGGAGTCTGCATGGAGGGCTGGCATGGCGTGGTGGAGTCGCAGTTTATGATGTCAGCAGGAGGTGCTTGCATGGCTTGGTGGAGTGGCGACAATGGTGAGAGTTGCACTCAGCATGCTGGACTTGGTTGCTGAAAACTGGACTCAAGCATGCTGGACTTTTTGGCAGAAGCTGGACTCATCTTTGAGACTCTGTTTACTGGGTAGCTGCAACTGGTGGTGGACTCTGCTCCAAGGCTGCACTATGGTGATGGATCCGGTTATGGTGATGGATCCGGGTGGAGGAGAAGATGCACGCAGGTGGTGGGCTCTGTTGCTAGAAGCGTATGCAACAGAGCAAAGCTAAGTGGTGTTCCCCCTGTATTGTCATTTTCCCTTGTGTGTGTTTAGTGCAGTGGTGGGATTAGTTTCAGCACCGACCAATTCCCTAGTGAGGGTTTAGGGTCAGGGCGAGTCAGGGTTTTAAGGTTCCTGTGCGTCGCCCGGTGCAGAACCGGCATAGGGAACGCTAGGAGTGCAGGGACACTGGCTCAGGGGAGTACAGGAGGTCTCCACGTCCCTATTCCCTATCGCAGGGCCCACCATTGTTAATGTTACCCAGGTTCCCCTTTATTATTTAAATTCGCCTTACTGGAGGCGGGGTTTCCAGACTATTGTATAAATACGTGTAATACCTAAATTTGCCAATTAGAGGCGGTGTATCCAGCTGCACGTCTTATTATTTAAATTCGCCCTACTGGAGGCGGTGTATCCAGGGTCACGTGTGTCATATGGGTTCGCCTTGCGGTACTCGCTGCATCCAGACACACGTGACCGTGACATCAACATAGAGTTTACAGGAGAAAAAAAGAGGCATTCAAAGAAAAGAACACGGTCCCTACAGTCAAACATGGCGGAGGTTCCCTGATGTTTTGGGGTTGCTTTGCTGCCTCTGGCACTGGACTGCTTGACCGTGTGCATGGCATTATGAAGTCTGAAGACTACCAACAAATTTTGCAGCATAATGTAGGGCCCAGTGTGAGAAAGCTGGGTCTCCCTCAGAGGTCATGGGTCTTCCAGCAGGACAATGACCCAAAACACACTTCAAAAAGCTCTAGAAAATGGTTTGAGAGAAAGCACTGGAGACTTCTAAGGTCGCCAGCAATGAGTCCAGACCTGAATCCCATAGAACACCTGTGGAGAGATCTAAAAATGGCAGTTTGGAGAAGGCACCCTTCAAATATCAGGGACCTGGAGCAGTTTGCCAAAAAAGAATGGACTAAAATTCCAGCAGAGCATTGTAAGAAACTTATTGATGGTTACTGGAAGCGGCTGGTCACAGTTATTTTGGCTAAAGGTTGTGCAATCAAGTATTAGGCTGAGGGTGCCAATACTTTTGTATGGCCCATTTTTGGAGTTTTGTGTGAAATGATCAATGTTTTGCTTTTTGCTTCATTCTCTTTTGTGTATTTTCATTTAAGACAAATTAAATGAAGATAATAATACCAAAGAATTTGTGTTTGCAATCATTTTCAGGAAGAAACTGAGTATTATCTGACAGAATTGCAGGGGTGTCAATACTTTTGGCCACAACTGTACTTACAACAGGGTCTAACAGGCCACCATATCTGGTAAACCCGGAGTTCATTATTTGACCTCCAGCTGCCATTGCTTACATCAGCTCACTACGATACCATTAAAAGGTTTGCTGATGGGGAGAAAGATGGAGCCCATTCACTCTTACAACCTACTAAATGCCATGATCACTATTGATTATGGAATTTAGGGAGTTAAACAGTGAGTGGCGGTGCAGGCACTAGCCCTGGCTGTTTCAGAAGGAGCTCGGCTGTCAGCTAAGCTGAACTCCCAGTGGTGATTGTGCGTGCACAGCTCTTATTCCACTGTGTCCATTTGCAGGAAGTACATGCAAAACAGGACATCAGTATGTCCAATTCTGGGAAGGGGTTAATGAGGAGCTTACAGGAATAAGATGCATCAAATTAATTAAATGACACCCCACTTTAAAAATTAGGCACGTCTTAACAGTGGCGTGTACCTCCCTGCACCTTACCCGAAATGTTACTCCTGTCAGTCACTGAAGTAACGTTTTTAATGTAAAAAACGTGCTGTTTGATGGTCGGCCGTAGCCATGCCCGGAGCTGGCCAACAGTGGTTTGATTACGATAAAAGTCACAAAAAATTTTAACAGCTCTATTTTGGAAAAAAAAAATAATTTTGATGCTAGCTTTCTGGCATAAGCACTTTTATGATTCGGGACCTATATCTTTATGGACTATTTTAGGTTGTTTTGTAGAGTGATGCTTATTTCTTACACCACTCCCTATTTTATTAACTCATTTTTGGCCTATATATATATCTGTATTATTGATCTGTAAGTTATGTCTAAAGAAAGAGTCAGTCCAACTCTGAAACGTGTCACAGTAAAGGGCATGTCACACTAAGAGATATCGCTAGCAATATCGCTATAACTAGTGACGTTATAGCGATATTGCTAGCGATATCGCTGTGTCTGATACTTACCTACGAACGGCTCACCCCCTGGTTATCGCTGATCGCGCGAGAACGTCCAGGACTGTTTCTCGTCGTCTGCTTCCTGCGGCGCTTCCTGCTGTGACGACGAGCGACGCGTGGAGCCGGGCGGGAGGACGCAGGATCGCCTGGTGTGACAGGTATGTAGCGACCCCCGTCCCCAGCGATGTCGCTAGTGAGATCTGCCTGTGTGGCAGCTCACTAGCGACCACTTAGCGATGTACCAGCGATCCTGACCGCGTCATATCGCTCGTCGGGATCGCTGGTACATCGCTAAGTGTGACAGTACCCTAACTTTAATAAAGGAACTGCTGTAGTGGACACCACCACCTGTGATTCCCTACTTTTCTAGGGGGGGTAGCGTCTAACAAGATGGTCATTCCTGTATTCACAGCTAAATTGGGTTTTATACAGGTAAGCTGCTGAGATTGTGGATTTACTCAAGTAAGGTGCTCGGATAAGTTTGGTTTCAGACAGGCAAGTCCCTACTCAATATAGGAAAGATACAGTACAGTTAAGAAAAAAAAACCTAAGACTGATATGTGAATATACCCTTACACAATGTGACAGTGGGCTTCAGGAAGATAAGCTGGAGGACGTACCTCAAATTAGTTGGAAATCATGGACCCCATATGAAGTCCTTGCACAAGATTCCTCTGTTACTGGGGTTTGCCCCTGGACCCCAATTATAAATGATCTTTTTATTTATAGCTTTCCTTTTTCAACCTGTGCTACCACATTCACACGTGATATAAAAAGACATTGGACATCAACAAATGAATGTGCAGGATCTTTCTGTACTTGACATGGATGCTTGACACTCCCACAGGAGTCGAAATTATTTAGCTAGAGGCTACAACATTCTCTCTCAATTCGTTGGGAGTTGACGAGGGAATGAATCATTCACAGAAGTGGATGGAGCTTAGTGGTGCTGAGCCACAGCATGTTGCCCTAGCCTTTGATGCAGACTGGTTGGACTTGTTTCTGGATGACTGAGAAACCGGTTTGACTAGCTTCTTATGCCAGCAAATTCTGGTATCATTCCATGTTACACAGAATGCAAAAACCTGCCTAGCGAGTTGAATGAAAGGCATATTAGGATATCCTTTGCACATTGTATATATCCGAGGTATATCTTCACACACATTCACACCAGCAGGCGTTGTCCCAGGATGGTCCAGGATGCATCCCACCTAGAGTTCCTTAGCTAAGAGAGGTCACCACCACTACAGCTGACAAACTGAACAGGTAGGTGTATTATTGATGGGTTATTATTTTCTTTTTTGCTGTAATATTATAATTTTGGATTTATTTAATTTTTCGCAGTGGGCGAATGTAAACTACTCTAGAGAGCCATTATATGAAGACTACTAGATAATATTCTGCATAAACATAAAAGGTGAGCATTGATGAGCCTTATATTAATCTCATATTATATTTTAAATTAATTTAATAACAACAAAATATGAATTCTTCAAAAAGATAAGTGAGTTAGGACCGCTGCACACTTAAAAAAAAAAAAAATCTTATTTTGTTCATATGACGACTGAGGAACAATGCAGCCTTACTAGCTAATGGCGTGCACAGTCAATAAGACAGGTCCACAGCTGGGTAACTTATTAACCCCAAGACTTTCGTATTATGCCTGAGATGAACTACATAGAAAGGAATGAAGACAGGTTTTATCATGCTTGTGTGTCCTGGAACATTCTTTTGTATGGGAAAATTGGAATTTGCATATCATGTATGCATATCAGGTATATTAATGTAGAAAAATACAGATTTCCTAGTGACAACTTTCTTACCCTTTATAAGCTGCCATGTGACAATGAAATCAGGAAAAATAGAGATCTCCTATAGAAGATGCCAGTATAATACATACTAACCAGTATTGCTAATTAAATGCACTGAAATATTATACTAAATATTAGATTAAAGTAGAAATTATTTTAAAAAATGTACGGTATTTTTCTTACTATTTTTACTGCTTTTTTTTTAATTGTTAAAAAAGTCTTAATTAATTAGAATTTGACAAAACAGTTTAGTATGATGTATATTACTGCAGTATATAAAATATTACACCAGTAATCTTATTACAGATTTAAATTTGTAGCATTCAAAATAATATAATAGTAGGTAATGCACAATATACTGGGGATATGGTACAAAAGACAAATAGGATATTAATCGCTATTTTTTCTACATACTGTGTTTACATTTTTTCCATTGTGGGAAATAAAATGACAAGTAATTGATGGCACAATTACTTATTAAAAATGTGATAATCTTTCTTTATCTTATACATAGCCCATTGTTACATGTGGAGGACACCAAATAAAATGTTTAGAAATTATTAATACTGCATTCAGGCACATATCGTTTTATAATCAGACGGTATCTATTATGCACCATTGTATACACATCGGCTCTTTATAAAATTTTTCATAGTTTAAGAATTTTGTTGGAAATGGTTAGAGAATTCATCCAGCTAATTCATGAGCGAGTGTGCTTAGATAAGGTTTTATCCGCCATGCTCAAATGCTAATAGAACATCTTCTGCACACTCGAAATACTATGTTCCTGTCCTCGTGGCTGCATATCTTATGCCTGTTCAATAGCCGCAACCTATGCAGGCATTGCCTTTCAAACAAGCAATGTGTTGCGACTGTCGAACAGCCGTGAGACATGCAACTCGGCGACTCAAATAAGGTATTCGAACCCACCGATGATTCTCGGTTAGTACCCGACCATGCTTGGTTAACGCCTTATCCCAGCACGCTTGCTCATCACTATTTATACCACATCAATAAATAAAAAGATAAAAACATGTGGCACTAATCAAAGTGACCAACCGACAGTGGTGCATATGTTATTGGACCTCACATCCAGAGCAGCACATGACTTGTGATATGCGATATCACTTGACTGGAGCCAATTGGGTTGGCATTAGTGATGAGCGAGTATACTCGTTGCTCCGGTATCCTCCGAGTATTTTGGCGTGCTCTGAGATTTAGTTTTCGCCATCTCATCTACATGATTTGCGACTGCTGGACAGCTTGAATACATGTGTGGATTGCCTGTTTGTTAGGGAATTCCCACATGTATTCAGCCTGTCTACAAGTCGCAAATCATGCAGCTGAGACGACGAAAACTAACTAAATCTCCAAGCACGCCAAAATACACGGAGGACACCCGAGCATGCTTGGGGAGACCCGAGCAACGATGCTACTCACTAGTAGGTATGTGATTGGTGGTCCGGTCACATGACTGCAGCAATAGACTGAATGAGACATGACCGCATCGTGCAGCGCTCATGCACAGGTGAAAGACTGGCATAAAGACAGATTAGCAGGAACAAAAGAGAAAAAAATGAGAAGAATGGATAAGTCTACATGGGAATCTAGGCAAATAGCTCTTGTACCATGAAGGAGGAATAAGAAAATATATAAATAAATACAAAATCACAAATATACATATCACAACATCAGACTAGGAATTGTATTACATTAGATTAATTAAGCAAATATACAAGAAAACAAAGATTAACATATGCACAAAACAAAGATATATTATAAAGAAAAACTTAAATCCATTAGAACACTGATGTGGAGGAACATGAGAGTGTAACTAACGAATAAATATATATGGTAGATGCAGGTTTGTGTATATATATAAGAGTACATGATAAATATATACATGTCAATACAAATGTAGTGATATATGATAGATACACATTTGATTCATAATGTAGTAATAATTATAACATAATTTGCTCTAATGACCCATAGGACCTCTTTGAGAGAGAAAAATATAATTGGAAAAAAGTGTGAAAGGGAAGTGTGTGGTGTGCATGCAGCAAAATAAAGCTTAACTGAAGAGCCAAATATATGTGTAACTATATATATATATATATATATATACAAAAAAAAAACCTGACCAGCACATTCCAAGTGTGAATAGGTGCAAGCTGCAGTGACTGCAAAACATATATAAAGAAAGCACAGCAGCACCCTGTGAATGCCAAGACATATAATGTCAATGGAAATAAAAACTTCCAAATGCTCTGTCCCTCAGCAAAATGTACTTACAAAAGCGAAGATTCTTAGCGCATGATTTGGCCAATTCATGTGTGCCCGTCAACCATGGCAAGGTGACACTTCTCTGACGGGTCCTGTCTGAACCCTACCATATCCTACTATATATGCCACTTTCAGGTTAAAAAAAAAACAACCTTTTATAAAGGACAAACATGTCTCTCCCGTTAACCTGCAGGTGTTCTCAACCAGCTCTACTAGCCCATTCACTTGTAGGCTTGCAGCCCAGGAGAGACATGTTTGTCCTTTATAAAAGGTTTGTTTTTTTTTAACCTGAAAGTGGCATATTTAGTAGGATATGATAGGGTTCAGACAGGACCAGTCAGAGAAGTGTCACCTTTCCATGGTTGACGGGCACACATGAATTGTCCAAATCATGCGCTAAGAACCTTCACTTTTGTAAGTACATCTTGCTGAGGGACAGAGCGTTTGGAGGATTTTATTTCCATTGACATTATATGTCTTGGGATTCACAGGGTGCTGCTGTGCTTTTTATATATATATATATATATATATATATATATATATATATATATATATATATATATGCCCATTATGTTTCAGAATACCAAGGGTGGTCACAACGGACTTCAATGCTAAGCAAAGATGTTGCCAGTCATCTATGAATTTCTGGACAGTCCATAAATGTAGGAGAATTTTTTCTCTGTCCCTGAAAAAGAAATGTCGGGTGTGATTTTATTTTTATTTATATGGAAACATGTGTACAGGTCAGTATTGCACGCTTATAGACACGTATTACTTAGTTTGTAATTTATGACGGTTCTCCAGGTAGTCCAAAAAAGAAAATTTTAGCTGTTCGCGATGGTTGAATAAATTGTCTAGAAAGCATTTAGTAACCCTGACACTACCCAATTTTACATCTACAAAAATCATTAAGAACCCTCTTACATTAGACCTACATCCTTTGAACCCGCTGATATAGGAGGATTTTTTCCTACATAATGTGTGATTCCGAAACGCGTTGACATTAAACCAGCAGTTCTTCATCTCATCAAGGCTCGTCACTTTGCAGGACAGAATACTTCCATCATTCTTGGCACATTTGTATATACAGTATTTCCTTTGGAAGCTGAAGCGGCTGTTATTTCTCACACAACCCCATAAGGTGAGAACCCCACCCTTTTGATTTCTCTTTATTACATGGATAAGACCCTATTGTGTTTTTGCATTTTTTATCTGCCCCAATTAATGATGTCAGGAGAAAGAAGGATCTGGAGTGTCCAATGTTGGATTCCAGATCCTTTTGTTCTGCAAGAGCTGACGCCAGGGAGCTGACTCAAAAGATGTCTGGCAGAGGCTTTCTCATAGAGAACACATGAGCGCATGAGTGCTCCGTCTAAGGGATTGTCAGAGGAGATAGCTAATTGCTGAACAACTGGCCAAATCATTGTCCAACTGACAGCTATCTAAAGTGTATGGGCGGGTTAGAGACTTATCCCTTTAAATGAATTGCTGCTTTAGGCAACTATATTTCCATGTTAGAAACATCATATGAAAGACAATTGCTGTTTATAAGTTGACCTATTTGAGTATCCAGGTGTATCGGAATTAGCATTGTTATACTCAACTTGTGGTTTCTGATCCAATGTGATTTATATAAGATTTTAGTTAAAGACTGTTATAGTTAAAAATATAGTTACTGTGTCTGATGTAGTATAATTTGTGCAGACCTGCTGTGATCATGTATAGGAACAGTGCAAACTGTGAAAGTTAACATTTTAACTTACCTATTTGCCTATTCAGGGCGCATATCAGAATTACTGTTATAGTAAGGGTACCGTTACACGTAGCGACGCACCAACGATTCCGACAACGATACGATCTGGCCAAGATCGTTTGTGCATCGCTAGTAAGCAGTCATACAGCCCGATCTTCATAACGACGCATCAGCGATCAGCGATGTCAGTAACGACCACGGCGATCGTTGGTACCGTGTCACACACTGTCTATAATAGCGATTCAGACTTTGAATAGGCGTCCTTCAGCGCTATCTATATGAGTTCGGAGTCGCCAACGAGGTCGCTCTTCGTTGATAATGGGCGTCAAACACAGCGATGCATGCTGGTCAGCGTGACACCAGTGATCAAAAAATGATCCTGAACGTTCGCGCACAATCAGCGACATCGCAGCAGGGAGCAGGTCGTTTCCGCGTGTCACACTTAGCGAGATCGCTAGCGATGTCACTCTTGCGTCACAAAATCGTTGTCGCTTCAGCGATATCGCTAGCGATCTCGCCGTGTGTAACGGGGGCTTTACCCTGTGGTCTCAGATTCAATATGATTTAATTAACATTTTAATGACTAATGCAGTAAGCTCTTTCCATAAATATGCATTTACGACGTCTGTCGTAGTAACCATATGTTTTGTTTTCGCCAGCTCTGACCGTATGTAGAGAAGGTGCAAATTGCATATGTTAAATATTAACCTAAATTACCCAAAGCCGCAGCTGCTCTTTACTTTCACATGCACAGCTCATAATAATATCAAGCATTTCATCCAAATGAGTACGACTTGTTTATTTGGTCAGAACAATATAAGGCACATTTAAAATCTTCTAAGTTGGGGGACACTATGTCACGATACAGTGAAGGAAATAAGTATTTGATCAATTGCTGATTTTGTAAGATTGCCCATTGACAATGACTAGAACAGTCTATAATTTTAAGGTTAGATTAATTTTAACATTGAGAGATAGAATATCAAAAATAAAATACAGAAAATCACATTGTATAAATTATATAAATTTATTTGCATTTTGCAGTGAGAAATAAATATTTGATCCCCTACCTAGCACTAAGAATTGTGACTCCTACAGACCAGTTAGACGCTCCTAATCAACTCGTTACCTACATTAAAGTCAGCTGTCTTGCATAGTCACCTTTATAAAAGACTCTTGTCCACAGACTCAATTAATCAGTCAGACTCTAACCTCTACAACATGGGCAAGACCAAAGAGCTTTATAAGGATGTCATAGACCTGCACAAAGCTGGAATGGGCTACAAAACCATAAGTAAGACTCTGGGTGAGAAGGAGACAATTGTTGGTGCAATAGTAAGAAAATGGAAGAAGCACAAAATGACTGTCAATCAACATCGATCTCGGGCACCATGCAAAATCTCACCTCGTGGGGTATCCCTGATCATGAGGAAGATGAGAGATCAGCCTAAATCTACACGGGGTGAACTTGTTAATTATCTCAAGGAAGCTAGGACCACAGTCAGTAAGAAAACCATTGCTAAGGCTAGTTTCACACTAGCGTATTTTCCATGCAGCGCACGGCGCCGCTAAGCCCCGGCCCCTGCCGGCTCCCTGCCCGCCCCATCCTGTCATCGCCGCCTACTATCGCACACGGCCGCATGCGATCTGCGCACCCTATCTTTAGCATAGGGTGCGCATACCGTGCGTTGGCCATGCGCTAGTAGGATTTTAGCATGTGCTGCGCACTTTTGAAGGTGCGGCGAGTGCGCCAAAATGCAACATGGTGCGTTCGGTGCACACGGGCGCACCTTCAAAAGTGCGCAGCGCATGCTAAAATCCTACTAGCGCACGGCCAGCGCACGGTCTGCGCACCCTATGCTAAAGATAGGGTGCGGAGATCGCATGCGGCCGTGTGCGATAGTAGACGGCGATGACTGGATGGGGCGGGCAGGGAGCCGGCAGGGGGCGGAGCTTAGCGGCGCCGTGCGCTGCATGGAAAATACGCTAGTGTGAAACTAGCCTAACACATTAGCCGTAAAGATTTAAAATCCTGCAGTGCCCGCAAGGTCCGCCTGCTCAAGAAGGCACATGTGCAGGCCTGTCTGAAGTTTGCCAATGAACACCTGGATGATTCTGTGAGTGATTGGCAGAAGGTGCTGTGGTCAGATGAGACAAAAATTGAGCTCTTTGGCATTAACTCAACGTGCCATGTTTAGAGGAAGGGAAATGCTACCTATGACCCAAAGAACACCGTCCCCACTGTCAAGCATCGAGGTGGATACATGTTTTGGGGGTGTTTCTCTGTTGTTATTATTATTATTATTTATTTATATAGCGCCATTAATTCCATGGTGCTGTACATGAGAAGGGGGTTACATACAAAGTTATAGATATTGTTAACAGCAAACAAATTTACAATGACAGACTGGTACAGAGGGGAGAGGACCCTGTCCTTGCGGACTTATATTTTATGGGATAGTGGGGAAGAGACAGAATGTCGGGGGTGCAGCAGCTCTGGTGGTTTTGAGGCGGCGGCTCGGGCGGTGGTGAGGCGGCAGAATGGTTATTGCAGGCTGTAAGCTTTCCTGAAAAGACGGGTTTTCAGGTTCCGTTTGAAGGATCCGAGGGTGGTGGATAATCGGACATGTTGAGGCATGGAATTCCAGAGGATAGGGGATACTCGGGAGAAATCTTGGAGGCGGTTGTGTGAGGAACGAATAAGTGTGGAGGAGAGTAGGAGGTCTTGGGAGAATCGAAGATTACATGAGGGAAGATATTGGGAGATTAGTTCAAAGATATAGGGAGGGGACAGGTTGTGGATGTCTTTGTAGGTCAAAGTTAGTAGTTTGAACTGGATTCGTTGGTGAATTGGGAGCCAGTGGAGGGATTTGCAGAGGTGAGAGACAGGGGAGTAGCGAGGAGAGAGGTGGATTAGTCAGGCAGCAGAGTTGAGGACAGACTGGAGTGGTGCAAGAGAGTTAGCAGGGAGGCCACAGAGGAGAGTGTTGCAGTAGTCAAGGCGGGAGATAATGAGAGCATGTACAAGAGTTTTAGTAGATTGAGGGCTGAGGAAGGGACGGATTCTGGAAATATTTTTGAGTTGGAGGCGACAGGAGGTGGCAAGAGTTTGGACGTGCGATTTGAAGGACAGGGCAGAGTCGAGCGTTACTCCGAGGCAGCGGATTTCAAGTGCCGGAGAGAGCGTGATGCCGTTTACCATAATAGATAGATCGGGTAGGGAAGATACATGAGATGGAGGAAAGATAATGAGTTCAGTTTTGTCTACATTGAGTTTTAGGAAGTGAGAGGTGAAAAAGGAGGATATGGCTGATAGACACTTCGGGATTCTAGACAGCAGAGAGGTGACCTCTGGTCCAAAGAGGTAGATGTGAGTGTCGTCTGCATACAGGTGGTATTGGAAGCCATGGGACTTTATGAGTTGTCCTAGGCCAAGAGTATAGATGGAAAAAAGTAGGGGCCCCAGGACAGAGCCTTGGGGGACTCCAATAGAGAGAGGGCAGGATGAGGAGGTAGTGTGGGAGTGGGAAAAGCTAAATGTGTGGTCAGAAAGGTATGAGGCAATCCAGGACAGAGCCATGGGAAGAAAGAACCTGTAGCAGTAGGCAGTGGTCGACTGTGTCAAAGGCAGAGGACAGGTCGAGAAGGAGTCGGATGGAGAACTGTCTGTTAACTTTAGCTGTAAGTCATTAGTAATTTTGGTCAGGGCAGTTTCAGTGGAGTGGTGGGGGCGGAAGCCAGATTGGAGGATGTCAAGGAGGGAGTTAGATGAGAGGTGGGAGGACATGCTGTTCAAAGAGTTTGGAAGCAAACGGGAGCAGTGATATGGGGCGATAGCTGGGCATAGCAGTTGGGTCAAGATTTGATTTTTTGAGGATGGGTGTTATGGTGGCATGTTTGAAGGCAGAGGGGAAGGTAGCAGAAGATAGGGATAGGTTGAAGAGATGGGTTAGGGCTGGAATGATCATGTTAGTGAGGTTGGGGAGCAGGTGGGAGGGGATGGGGTCAAGTGCACAGGTGGTGAGGTGTGATTTGGAAAGAAGATGAGTAAGCTCTCCTTCGGTGATGTTGGAGAGGGAGGTTATTAGGGAAGGGCAGAGGTCTGGTATGTGGAGTGGTTGGAGTGATGGAACAGTAAAGGTTTGCCTTGTTTGGTCGATCTTGTTTTTGAAGTAGGTGGCAAAGTCCTCAGCAGAGATGAGGGGAGTTGGAGGTGGCAGTGGTGGGTGGAGGAGAGAGTTAAATGAGCTGAACAGTTGTTTTGGGTTGTGGGATAATGAAGATACAAGGTTTGTGAAATAGGTCTGTTTAGCAGAGGTGAGGGCTGATTTTAAGGCAAGTGTAGCTTGTTTGAAAGCAGTAAAGTCATCTGGCAGGCGTGTTTTCTATCAACGCCGCTCCGCGACCCTGGATGCTTGTTGAAGTTTTTTGGTGAGGTTGTTGTGCCAGGGTTGCCTATTGATTTGTCGCACTTTGCCATGCATGAGAGGGGCGACTGAGTCTATGGCTGATGTGAGGGTGGCATTGTAGAAAGCGGTGGCACTGTCCGTGTCGTGGAGTGAAGGTATGGAGGACAGAGGTAGAAGAGAGTCTGAGAGTCTGTGAATGTCTAGGTGTGCAAGGTTTCTGCGAGGATGTGTTAGTGGCTGGACATGGGGGGCAGGTGAGAAGGACAAGGATGAGAAGGTGAGTAGATGGTCGTCAGATAGGGGGAAGGGAGAGGTTGTGAGATTGGGTAGGGAACAGAGGCGGGTGAAGATGAGGTCTAATGTATGTCCATCTGTGTGGGTGGCTGTGGAGGACCACTGAGTAAGTCCAAAGGATGAGGTAAGTGACAGGAGTTTGGAGTCTGCTGGCTGGTGGGTGTCAATGGAGATGTTGAAGTCCCTCATGATGATGGTGAGGATGTCAGCAGAGAGAAAGTGGAGGAGCAAGGTGGAGAATTGGTCAATGAAGGCAGTGGCTGAGCCCGATGGTCGGTATATGACAGCCATTTGGAGATTAGAGGGAGAGTAAATATGGACAGAGTGAACCTCGAAAGAAGGGAGGATAAGGGAGGGTGGGGGTTGGATAAGGTTGAAGGAGCAGTTTTTAGAAAGGAGGAAACCCACTCCTCCACCATGTCTGTTGCCAGGGCGAGGAGTGTGGGTAAAGTGGAGGCCGCCATAACTCAGTGCGACCGGGGAGGCAGTGTCAGGGGGTGTCAGCCAGGTCTCAGTGAGGGCCAGGAAGGAAAGGTTGTGGGAGGTAAAGAGGTCGTGGATCACGTGGAGCTTGTTGCAGATAGAGCATTCCAGAGTGCTCCAGATAGAGGGTGCGGGAGGGTGGGGGTCAGTGGCACAGGTTTTAAGTGTGAGGGATAGCGGTAGTTTCTCTTAGTGCGAGAAAGATAGGGGTGAGGATTAGTGGGATGTATGGGTCGGGGGGGCAGGATTGGGGGATATGTCACCAGCAGTGAGAAGAAGCAGAGAAAGGGAAAGCAGGTGGGTGAGGGACAGTGATCGTCTTGTATTGTATTTTAGTAGGAGAGGTCTGAGGTTAAGGAGTATGTCTGCAGATGAAGCGAGGTGGGGGGGTTAAAGAGAGAGGGAGATAGTTATTTGGTTCAAGGGTACAGGGGTTTGGGGATACCTATGGGTACAGTACTATGCTATGGGTACAGTACTACTTCACCGCATCAATGGGAGAATGAATGGAGCCATGTACCATAAAATCCTAATTGACAACCTCCTTCCCTCCGGCAGAAAAATAAAAATGGATCGTGGCCGTATCTTCCAGCAAGACAATGACCCAAAGCATACAGCCAAGGCAACAAAAGAGTGGCTAAAAAAGAAGCACATTAAGGTCATGGAGTGGCCTAGCCACTCTCCAGACCTTAATCCCATAGAAAACTTATGGAGGGAGTTGAAGAACTGAGTTGCCAAGCGACAGCTTCAAAATCTTATTTGGCTTTTATCCTAAGTCATATTACAAGACTCGTTAAAGGGTTGATTGTGACTTGTAGGATCACTACTACCAATAGGTGGCGTTGTAGAGTAAAAGTCCTCTTTCTTTCTGAAGAGGCAATTTGCATATTAAATTTCCGAGAGGAGCATTGCACGGCAAATAAGCCTCCTTACCTTGACAAGCCAGAGCTGGTATGTCACTCTCCACAAGGAGAAACCTTACCCCTTAGACCTCAGTCCAGAACCTCTCACCTAGCCAAATCAGATCTCATACTTTGCACTGACGAGGGCCAATAGCCCAAAACACCGTGTCTGCAAATTGAGATTCTGATTTGGCTTTTATCCTAAGTCATATTACAAGACTCGTTAAAGGGTTGATTGTGACTTGTAGGATCGCTACTACCAATAGGTGGCGCTGTAGAGTAAAAGTCCTCTTTCTTTCTGAAGAGGCAATTAGCATACTTCAAAATCTTAATAATTTTGAGATGATCTGCAAAGAGGAGTGGACCAAAATTCCTCCTGACGTGCGCAGCCCTCACCACCTACAAAAACGTCTGACTGCTGTGCTTGCCAACAAGTGTTTTGCCACCAAGTATTAAGTTTTGTTTGCCAGAGGGTCAAATACTTATTTCTCACTGCAAAATGCAAATAAAATTTATGTAATTTATACAATGTGATTTTCTGGATTTTATTATTGATATTCTATCTCTCAATGTTAAAATTAACCTACCCTTAGGCTAAGTGCACACGTTGCAGAAATTTTCTGCTCAAAAACCTGAATCCCTTCCCAGAAACCACACCTATTTTTCCGCTTGCGTTTTTTGCGCGGTTTTGATGCGTTTTTGATGCGTTTTTTTTCCGCAGCGGTTTAAAACCGCATGGAAGAGGCCTAAAACGGGGAAAATCCGCAAAATTAATGAGCATACTGCGTTTTTTACCGCGATGCGTTTTTTTCGCGGTAAAAAAACGCATCAATGTGCACAAAAAGTGCAAAATGCATAGAAATGACTGTGCAGCTTACTTTTAGCGGTTTTATAGCGAAAACCGCGGTAAAAACCGCTAAAAAAACGCTGTGTGTGAACACAGCCTAAAGACTGGTCATGTCTTTGTCAGTGGGCAGACTTACAAAATCAGCAAGGGATCAAATAATTATTTCCTTCTCTGTATGCATTTTGCGCACAGCACTGTTGGAGTCCTACAAAGCTGTTCTTCAGGCATTGTGGAATGGGGAGCTGATTTACTATAGGTGTCTAACTTTTAGACAGTGTCTTCTAGACTAGATGATCTTAAAATGCATCAGATTTATTGAAGTGGTACCCGTCAACTCTAGAAACGTTATTTACCTGCATATATGGTGGTTTATCGTTTATATCAGGGGTGGGCAATTCATTTTCCCGAGGGGCCACGTGAGAGTCTGTGACTGTTGTGGAGGGCTGAACAAAGAGGCCAAAATTAATTCTACTCAATATTAATATTGATATATTATAATTATTATTATATTGATAATTATATGAATATTAATTTAATCACTTAATATTGAGCAGTATTAAGAATACTGCCATCCTCCTATATATCGTTTGAACCCGAGTACAGCCCTTTCTGTATATCGTATGAGCCCACACAGCCGCCCCATATATACTGCATGAGAACCACACAGCCGCCCCATATATACTGCATGAGAACCACACAGCCTCCCTATATACACTGCATGAGCCCCACACAGCCTCCCTATATACACTGCATGAGCCCCACACAGCCTCCCTATATACACTGCATGAGCCCCACACTGCCTCTCTATAAACAATGCATGTTGTGGAGGGCAGAACCAAGAGGCAAAAATTAATTATATTAATATTAATATCTATATATTATAATTATTTTATTATTGATAATTATATTAATATTAATGGTATCACTTAATATTGAGCAGTATTAAGTGTGCTGCCCTCCTCCTATACATCATTTGGACCCAAGTACAGCATGAGGGACGACGGAGATGTCCATCCTGGAATGTGCCCCCCCACCCTTGGGATTCCACAGGATCATTATTTTTCTTTAATTAAACTACAGGAACAAGCCCTTTGAAGCTCGATGACTAGCAATTAGCACAAGGGTGTGAGTTCTAGTGCAGCTACAGCCAAACTGGATTCCTTTGTCTAACTCAGCACCACAGGTCACAGCAAGGCTCTGAGATATTGAATCTGGAAAATGACATATAATAACAGAATGCAATATCTTTGAGCCTAGCCGAGCATATTCTTGAAACCGGCATTTCTTTCCCCATACATCTGTGCCCAGCAGCCACCTATAGACCTCTGTTTTATGGAGTTATGAGCCATAGCTACCAGGAATTACATACGGTAGGTATATTTGGTCTCCCTGCACAGATAAAATCCAGCAGAATCCAGTGGCACCGCTGCCATTCCATTCAGAGCTTTGGGCAGAAAGTTATGGGCCATCCACAGTTCTGCCTGGAAAATCATACTCTCAGATATGGGAGGAGGAAGGCAGCCCAGCCCAGAGGTGGGCGCAGAGTGTGGGAGGGAGCAGTCTAGGAGATAAGAGGCAGCTTCTCATTTTGAGCTTAGTTTTCTACTGGCAGGAGGATCCGTTCGCTGACGCGGTCAGGAAGGCCCATAACTAAGATTTGGACCTGTGATCTATCAACGCCTCCCTGTGGTCACATGCTACACAACACGGCAATTGCTACTTATCTATACCCTATCCTTGTACTACACTCTTGACTGTATACCTGTATATAGTTCTGTAAATATATGCCTGTATATTTCTAGTGCGCCTTTCGACAATTAAATATAAAATTAATCTTGGGATGCTCTTTTATCCCGATACATGAATCCCCACGTCCGCACGCTCCGTTGGTTATTATGTGCTAACCAGGTTGGTTTCTGACCTGATATAAGCCTGCTGACAGATGTGGCTTATTTAAAACAAGGAACTGGTTGCAGCAGACCGTACTGTTTTAGTGAGGAATTCTGACAGTGACGGCCGGGAGGTTAATAGATAGATAGATAGATATCCCCAGCCTGGACTGGTGACATATATCCCCCCTCACTGGGAGCGCCTCAATAACTCGAACCTATAAGGGAAGCCTTTCTGGAGACTATTTGCCCTCGGTGTAGTTCCCTGACTGACCTGGGGCAAGTGGTGGCACCAGAGAGCCGATCCCTGCTGGGTCCTTCTTTCCCCTCCAACAAAGTGAGCAAAGTCGACACCCCCTTCCCCTGTGAAAATCGTTACACAGCCCCTTCTGTATATCGTATGAGCCCCACACAGCCTCCCCATATATACTGCATGAGCCCCACATAGCCTCCTTATATATACTGTATAAGCCTCACACAGCCTGCCCATATACTGCATGAGGCCCCCATAGCCTCCCCAAGTGCAGAATGATGCCCCCATAGCCTCCCCATGTGCAGCATGTCACCCACATAGCCTCCCCATATGCAGCATGACACCCCCATAGCGTCCCCATGTGCAGCATATCACCCCCATATACAGCACCATGTGCAGCATGTCACCCCAATATACAGGACCATGTGCAGCATGTCACCCCCATATGCAGCCCCATGTGCAGCATGTCACCCCCATATGCAGCACCACGTGCAGCATGTCACTCCCCATGCCCACCCAAACATCCCACACACATGAAAAAACAAAGAACACCATATACTCACCTCAGTCCCGTTCCTTGGTGTTCTGCTTCTCTTCGTGCCTCTGGTGCACTGACTCTCCGCAGTACACAGCTGACCCAATGAACTGACGTCATCGCGCCAGCTGTTTCACACGCTGATAGGTGGAGGAAGTAGCCAGAGACGCAGATGGAGACATCGAGTGGGCGGGCACGGTGCGGCCCGTAGGCCTCTGGTTTCCAGCCCCACAGCTGTCTCAGTCTGTGCTTTGCCGATGCTCCAGTAGGCCAGACATGCATGATATAAACTTTATATATGCATGTCTGGCCTACTGGAGCATCGGCTTCAGGGAGAAAAGGAAGTTATAATCTCCCAGCAGCCACTCGATTCCAGTCGTAGGGGTGGTGTTGGGACATCACTACACAGTGAGCACGCTGTAATCACTCACTGTCCCCGTCACATTGATTGACAGTCTGCTCTGCACACACACACTGCACTCACATACTGCTGAGCAGGCTGTCAGTGTTCTGGGAAAAAATTACAGCCTCATCCACTGTGTAGTGACTGGTGAACGTAACAGCTTTCTGCACCACCCCTACTGTATGCCTGGCAGTGAGCAGCTGATTGGAGATTAAAACTTCTGGAGCAAGTGCTCCAATAAGCCGGGCAGACATAGTTTAACCCCTCTCTGCCAATACTATTCCATTCATGTGAACTGGGACTTAATTCACATGGACGGAATAGTACATCATTAGCGCTCGGCCACGAACACAGGGGGTGTGCGGCCGATTGCGGCCGGGTGTCAGCTGATTCTCACAGCTGACACCCACCCGGCACTAAGTGCCAGGAGTGGTCATGGACCACTCCCAACACTTTAACCCCCGGAACACTGCGATTAACCATGACAGCTCCTCTGCCTTTGGATTGGAGACCCCGCGGCATGACGCGGGGTCCCGATCGCTGCTATGGAGACCCGATGTCATGTTTACATCCGGATCTCCAGACCTAAGACTTCCTGTCATGCGCAGTGAAGACCAGGAAGTCTCTCAGGTCAATATAATAGAAACTGCAGTGCTGATAGCTTCTATGGCATGCAGATTTGTATGCTATAGAAGTGATCAGCCTGCACAAAATGAGTGTCCCACAGTGGGACAAAGTGTAAAAGATAGAATTAAATTTAAAAAAAAATTTAAGTAATTGTAAAAATATTTTTAAAAAATAAAAAAATAATTAAAAAAATCAATATTTATTCTATCAATACATAAATATTTAAATTAAAAAAATCTGAACAATAAAAGTACAGATATTTACTATCGCCGCGTCCGTAACGACCCGACCAATAAAACTGTCCCATTAGTTAACCCCTTTAGTGCACACCATAAAAAAAGGCAAAAAAACAATGCTTTATCATCATACCGCCGAACAAAAAGTGGAATAACACAAAAAGACGGATATAAATGAACGTGGTACCTCTGAAAACTTCATCTTGTCCTTCAAAAAACAAGCCCCCAAACAGCATCATCAGCGAAAAAATAAAAAAGTTATAGCTCTCAGAATAAAGCGATGCAAAAATAATTATTTTTTATATAAAATAGTTTTTATTGTATAAAAGCGCCAAAACATAAAAAATTATATAAATGAGGTATCGCTGTCATCGTACTGACCCGAAGAATAAAACTGCTTTATCAATTTTACCACACGTGGAACAATATAAACGCCCCCCCACCACAAAAGAAATTCATGAATTGCTGATTTTTGTTCATTCTGCCTCCCAAAAATTGGAATAAAAAGCGATCAAAAAAGTCATGTGACCAAAAATGGTACTAATAAAAACGTCAACTTGTCCCGCAAAAAAACAAGACCTCACATGACTCTGTGGGCCAAAATATGGAAAAATTATAGCTCTCAAAATGTGGTGATGGATAAACTATTTTTTGCAATAAAAAGCGTCTTTTAGTGTGACAGCTGCCAAACATAAAAACCCGCTCTAAATAGTAAATCAAACCCCCCCTTTATCACCCCCTTAGTTAGGGAAAAATAATAAAATAAAAAAAATGTATTTATTTCCAGTTTCCCATTAGGGTTAGGGCTAAAGTTAGGGTTAGAGTTGGCCCTAAAGTTAGGGTTAGGGTTGGGGTTAAAGTTAGGGTTGGGGCTAAAGGTAGTGTTAGGGTTGGGGTTAGGGTTTGGATTACAGTTACGGTTGGGATTAGGGTTAGGGTTGGAATTAGAGTTAGAGTTGGGATTAGAGTTACGGGTGTATTAGGGTTAGGTTTGTGGTTAGGGTTATGGTTAGGGTTGGGATTAGGGTTAGGGGTGTGTTGGTGTTAGGGTTGTGGTTAGGGTTATGGTTAGGGTTAGGATTAGGGCTAGGGGTGTGTTAGGATTAGGTTTGTGGTTAGGGTTATAGTTAGGATTGGGATTAGTGTTAGGGGTGTGTTGGGGTTAGGGTTGGAGTTAGAATTGGGGGGTTTCCACTGTTTAGGCACATCAGGGGCTCTCCAAATGCGACATGGCGTCTGATCTCAATTCCAGCCAATTCTGCGTTGAAAAAGTAAAACGGTGCTCCTTCCAAGCTCTGCCATGCACCAAAACAGAGGTTTACCTCCATATATGGGGTATCGGCATACTCAGGACAAATTGCACAACAACTATTGGGGTCCAATTTCTCCTGTTATCCTTGGAAAATAAAAAATTGGGGGCAAAAAGATCATTTTTGTGAAAATATGATTTTTTATTTTTACGGCTCTACATTATAAACTTCTGTGAAGCATATGGGGGTTGAAAGTGCTCATCACACATCTAGATAAGTTCCTTAGGGGGTCTACTTTCCAAAATGGTGTCACTTGTGGGGGGTATCTACTGTTTAGGCACATCAGGGGCTCTTCAAACGCGACATGACGTCCGATCTCAATTCCAGCCAATTTTGCATTGAAAAGTCAAACGGCGCTCCTTCCCTTCCAAGCTCTGCCATGCGCCCAAACAGTGGTTTACCTGCAAATATGGGGTATTAGCGTACTCAGGACAAACTGTACAACAATTTTTGGGGTCCAATATCTCCTGTAACCCTTGATAAAATAAAACAAATTGGATCTGAAGTAATTTTTTTGTGGAAAAAAAGTTAAATGTTCATTTTATTAAAACACTCTAAAAATTCCTGTGAAGCACTTGAAGGGTTAATAAACTTCTTGAATGTGGTTTTGAGCACCATGAGGGGTGCAGATTTTAGAATGGTGTCATTTTTCTATTATATAGATCCCTCAAAGTGACTTCAAATGTGATGTGGTCCCTAAAGAAAAATGGTGGCGTAAAATGAGAAATCACTGGTCAACTTTTAACCCTTATATCTTCCTAATAAAAAAAAAATTTGGTTCCAAATTTGTGCTCATGTAAAGTAGACATGTGGGAAATGTTACTTATTAAAGATTTTTTGTGTGACATATCTCTGTGATTTAAGGGCATGAAAATTCAAAGTTGGAAAATTGCGAACTTTTCGCCAAATTTTTTTTTTTTTGCACAAATAAATGCAAGTCATTTCAAAGAAATTTTACCACTATCATGAAGTACAATATGTCACGAGAAAACAATGTCAGAATCACCAGGATCCATGGAAGCGTTCCAGAGTTATTACTTCATAAAGGGACAGTGATCAGAATTGTAAAAATTGGCCCGGTCATTAACATGCAAACCACCCTTGGGGGTAAAGGGGTTAAACACTTTATCCTGCAAATTACCACTATATCTGTAGATGAGTAGCATTTCTTTAGACGACAAATTCACTTTAAAGGGGTATTCCCATCTCTAAGATCCTATCCCAATATGTAGCAGGAATAATAATAATATTAGCAAATGCCTCCAATTAGGCTAGGTTCACATTTGCGGTTGAGTACGCAGCGTATCGTCCGCAACCGTATTCAAAAACGCATGCAAACGTGTCCTGGGATTCTGAGTAGTGGGACTATGGGTAAGAGTGGCACTACTTATATTTTGTGGCTATTTTTTGTTATTTACTTGGAGATTACTTTTCCTATTGGTTTTTCTAGCCATAAGGTTTTTCTATATTAAATTCCTAGTACTGGTCTCTTGTGACCTAAGTTTCTATTTGTTATTCTGATTCAATACAAATTTTGGCCTCATTTAATATGTGACTTTTTTGTAATTTTTTGACGGTTATTATGATTTATGTGCAGTAGTTGCCGCTCTCCCACCTTTTTCTATATTCTCTCAGACCTGGTGTGACATATCCTTTTGCTTACCCTTCCCTCGTATTATGTAATTATTAGAAAATGTAATACAATATCACAAACATGATTAAAGTATTGTATTTTTATATATATGGGATTTACACCTCATTTCTTGGTCTCTTAAACGCATGCATGTGGTTGCGAATGATTGGCAAGTGCTATTTTCCCAGCAAATTTTTGAATGTACACAAGCCACACCCAATGGGGGTGTCTTACGTAAATTCTTGCGTATGCACAAGCAAAGCATACCCATGTGCTTGCGTACGCATGCGTTCCCATAGACTATAATGCATTGTTCAGACGCATTCCTTCCGTAAGCGTCCGCATGCGTTTGTAGGCGGCAATTTGCCACCTCCAAAATTGCAACATGTTGCGTTAGCCACGCCACGCCGCACAACCCAAAACGACGCATGCGTAAGCAAACGCGGTCGAACGCATACAAACGCATGAACCTGCGTCCACAACGGTAGGAAAACACGACGCATGCGGATGTATGCGTTAGAAACGCTGCGGACACAACGGCAAATGTGAAACCGGTCTTAGAAACGCAGCATATGTCATTTTTGCCATGTGCAGGGCATTGCAGTAGCTTAGGTATCTATGGTTACGACCACTAACAGCTAACTGTCACTATATGATTCAGGGCTGCCACTAGGAATTTCGGGGCCCATCCTGGCAAAATTTTCGGGGCCCCCTTGAGACTCTGCCCAGGTGTCACGGTCACCGCCTCCAGTGGGGCAAATTTAAATAATAACACGTGCAACTGGATACGCCGCCTCCAACAGGCGAATTTAGGTAATACACGTAACACGTAAATCTGGAAACCCCGCCTCCAGTAAGGCGAATTTAAACAATAAGGGAAAACCTGGGTAACAATAACAATGGTGGCCCTGCGATAGGGAATGGGGACATGGAGACCTCCTGCACTCCCCTGAGTCAGTGTCTCTACACTCCTAGCATTCCCTAGGCCTCTTCCGCACCGGGCACCGCTCAGGATACCTTTAAACCCTAGCTCGCCCTCCACCTAAACCCTCACTAGTGAAGTGGACGGTGCGGAAACTAATCCCATCATTGCACTAAACACACATAAGGAAAAGAGACAAAACAGGGGAACACCACTTAGCTTTGCTCTGTTGCTTACGCTCCCAGCAATAGAGCCGACCACCTGCGTGCATCTTTTCCTCCGACAGGGTCCAACACCATAGTGCAGCCTTGGAGCAAACAGAGTCCACCATCTGCGTGCCAGCTGTCCATAGAACAGAGTCCAGCATAAGAGTCCAGCTTTCTGCAAAAGAGTCCAGCATCTTGAGTCCAGCTTTTCAGCAACTGAATCCAGCATCATGAGTGCAGCTCTACACCATAGCTGCCACTCCAGGACTCTCACTGAGCTGCCCGGGACTCTCTTTCAGCTCCATCCTTCACCCAGACTTGCATGTAACTGAGGACTAATCACCCACAGTGATTGACACACCTTACACTCTCTTGTAGAGCAATCACACCTGTAACATAATTGCGTGCACAAACTAAAGTAACCAAGTGCAATGACGCTCACCACCACCGGGGGGAAAACCACCTTTGGCACACAGTCAAAGGAAACAAAAAAACGGCTACTTTGTGCATTTAAACTGTCAGATCCAACCTGGATCATGACACCAGGCTCCACACCTCGAACTGTCCACAGTTCCCCGCTCTCTCTTGGAAAAACTCCACTTCTCACCAATCACACATTAACATTTCCATCACCAGATGACAAATATAACCAGCAGCTTTTGATTTGGCCAAAAGATTTTTTAAGCCGCCACCACGACAAGGTAGACTTTTGGCCGAGCCCTACTCTACTCTAACCTATTAATCATTTGTTAAAATATCCAATACAATTTAGGTAGATTTTTATTTATTTTTCAATTTTTAAAATGACAAATAATATCACATACAAGGGACAAATACCACCGCACCATGACTAGACACCATATTACCACCGCATAGAGACCTATAATACCATATACAAGGAACAAATACTGCCAAACCATGTCCAGACCATATATTACCACCACAGTGACCGAATAATATCACATACAAGGGACAAATACCACCGCACAAACAGGTAATCCCCACATGTATTCAGGATGTCTAGCAGCTACAAATCATGCAGTTGTGGCGTCAGAAACGAAATCTCGGAGCACATCCAAAAACTCGGAGATCACTCGAGCATGCTCAGGAAATCTCGAGTAACGAGTATACTCGCTCATCACTAGACATTACCAAACGCTAACTGATGGTGCAAAAAAAAAAAACCCCACAGGATTGATCCTTTATCCCCTTAACGTCCAATGACGGATGAATATCGTGATCCACCCGCGGCTGTTAACAAATTCTGACAGCGGCATTTAACATGCACACGCAAAAAGAGCGTCATTAACCCCGCCCATCGACGCCCGTGTCACATGACCTCAGGTTGGCATGACAATCCGGGGTCTACAGGAGACCCCTGTGGTTGTCATAGCCGGATAGTTATGAGTGACGCCCAGAGGTCGGCGCACATAGCAAGTAAGCATTTCTGCTACATAGAGCAGGGCTGCAGGCCTGTTCTATGTAGCACATGCGATCGGATGATCGCAGCTTCTAGTCTCCCGTGGAGACTATTGAAGCAAGTAAAAAAAAATGTTTTGAAAAATATTTGAAAAATAAAAAAAATAAAAGTTCAAATCACCCCCTTTCAAAAATAAAACAATAAAAAAAATCAAACCTACACATATTTGGTATTGCTGCATTCAGAATCGCCAGATCTATCAATATATAAAAAGAAATAATCCGATCGGTAAACTGTATAGCGAGAAGAAAAATCAAAATGCCAGAATTACTTTTTTGGTCGCTGTAAGGCGGGCGATGAAAAGATCGTATCTACACCAAAATGGTATCAATAAAAACATAAGATCAGCATGCAAAAAATAAGCCCTCACTCAAAGCCATATTACGAAAAATGGAGACACTACAGGTCTCTGAAAACTTTCAATATTCTATTTATTCATTTATTTATTACTAACTTTAGATTAATGGGTAGATGGATGGAGCCAAGTACAGGACCATTCTTGAAGAAAACCTGTTGGAGTCTGCAAAAGACCTGAGACTGGGATGGAGATTTGTCTTCCAACAAGACAATGATCCCAAACATTAAGCAAAATCTACAATGGAATGGTTCACAAATAAACATATTCAAGTGATAGAATGGCCAAGTCAAGGTCCAGACCTGGACACCAGACCATAGGTGTCTATGAACTCATAATAATGTGAGGAATCATAATGGCAGGTCAGTTTTAGCATTTAGTGAACATGGTTAAAAAAAAATCCAAAAGACTATTGTGGAATTGCATTTTTTTCACCGCACTTTAAATTTTTTTCTCATTTTTCAGAACACAATATTGTAGAATCAATGTTGCCATTAAAAAGTACAACTCGTCCCGCAAAAACAAGCTCTCCCATGGCCATATTGACGGAAAACTAAAAAAGTTATGGCTGTGGCAAGAAGGGGAGCAAATAAATGGATACGGAAATACCTCTGGTCCTTAAGGGGTTAAAGGAGTTGTCCAACCTCTAAAGAAAGTCTACAAGAGGACATAGAGGTCTTAAAAGTATAAAACCAGTCCTATTCACTTGCTGTCATATCTATGGTTCCGCTCTGGTAGGCTGTCAGGGATTGGAAGCGAGGATTTCTACGGTTACCTGACTGCTGAGTCCTGTAATTGGCTGCAGCGGTCAGATGACTGAAGCGGTGCGTCAGCACAACAATGTCTAACAAGTGAATGGATCCTGTCTGGGAAATGTCCCGCCAACACTTCTTTGCTTAATAAGATTTGTTTCTCAAGATGTGTAGAAAATTGGGATTATGGATTTACAGTAAAGACCATGGATTTTTTTCTCATCTAGATTAATATTCTTACTATATATTGTGGTGATCTGGAAATATGGTGTAGCTTATATGGCAACTGTCTCTGCTTTTCCCACTCTTTTACTGTCTAGGTGTGTTCTGCCCTTTACCTGTATTCAAGATGTTGTTCCAGTTTGTCCAGAAATTTTCATAGGCAAAAATGCAGAATGGCAGATATGAATTGTTGCGGCTTTCTGCAGCTGACATATAACATTACTAAGAACTCTCTGTACATTCACATATTTATATAAGCCATTGTACAGACAAGAATGAAGTAGTATGTGTGGTTTTAGGACCTCAATAGCTTTCTAAGAGTTTGTCCTGACTGTCACTTTTGACAATGCTTCACAGTAAGTCCAGTGTACATTTCTATACTGAAAAATTGGAACTTAATATTTTCAATCTGAAAGGGTTTAAGTATTCCGAAAATGTATGCTTTCACAAACGAGAACACTATCATGCAGTTCTATCTGCTTATCTGGAAATTCAGCCATAAGATAAGATCGCACTATTGCTGTTAGTCCATCTATACCAGGGGCACACAACCTTTTGTGGTCTGAGGCTGAGGGCCTCATTGTCAGATCGATCCCACCCCAAGGGGAGCAATATTACCACAGTGTAACCTTCTGAGACATTTATGGCATATTAAAATTACGTGCCACAAATATCTAATGGGCGCTGGTTCTGGGTCGCCCTCGCACACCCAGGGCTGCGGGGTACTCGGTACCGGGCCGGTGTCAAGGCGGGAATGAGTCACAGCAGCGGTGACCCGGTCCGTGGCCCTGGGCGCCCAATATCAATGGCGGTGATGTTAATGGTGTTAAAGTTTATTAGAATAGTTTGTGACGCCACCCGTGGTGTTTGGCAAGTAAGATGGTAAGCCAACGCTGCATACAGATCTGCTGGGACTGATGGTGTGGTGCAGCAGAGATGGTATAGCTCCCCACAGGTGGAGCTGTAGTCCCAGGGCAGTGTAGGTGCAATGGATGAGGAGAGGCGCAGAATGGTATGGAGGCTGGTACCCATGTGTAGTGGTGCGGGAATAACTGGAGGACACCAGAGCATGCGGTTCCAAAGCTTTACTCACTGTTTGCAGTTCACTCAACTGCCTGCCTCCGTACTGTGTTCTCCAGGTCAGGGCTCCAGCCAACCTCCAGGCAGGATAGGATTCTCCCTTCCACACTCCGCCAACATGTACCATACTGATCGACTCCTCCAATGCACCTTTAGGTGCGAAGCACTCCAGTACTTAGTTACCCTGGAATGCCTCTCTCTAGGTGTTCCTAGTCTTTACTTGTATGACAGACAGCTGTAGCCTGCTTCGGGGACTCCTCACTGCGTTCCGGCTCTCTATTCAGTTGCTGTTGTGTCCCAAGTCTATGATGGGAGCAAGGCGTTAGAGGCTCACTACTCCTCCGGTGTCTGTTGCCGGACAAAAAGATCCAATCAACCTCGGGGACCGGGCCCCAGCCTTTGCGCTCTCTGGACTGGAAGGGTTCTCTATCTTTCTTCAACCAGCTTCCCACCGTCCTTCTATTCTCCTTCGTTCTGATCTGTTCTCTCTCTCTTATGGAAGGTTAGGTTATCAATCTTATCAGTCTCTTTCTCTGGTCTTTCTCGCGCCAGCAGTCCAGATCACTGGGACCTGCTGCAGCACGCCCCTCAGACACCCATCTTTTCTCTCCTCTAACCAACCACTAATTCTCACTCTTCCCACTCTTTTATATCTAACTCCACCCACCTCCCTAGCACCTCTCGTGTTACGAAGCCAGGGACCACAAAAGGCACCCTATGACCTTTCCAGCATAAAGCATGGATGGGTCCCTGCTGAACTATCCTGTGTGTGGGGTGCAGGTGTTGGAATGCGGAAAGGAGTTCCCAGCCTACCTGGATGGTGGGGCACTACACCTTAGGAGAAGGTGCAGTAGCTCTGTGGCGACTGAAGCCTCTGGGGCGCCACAGTTCCATTTTCAGGGCTCGCAGCTAGCATGAAGGTAGAGGTACCATTCTCATGGATTTGTGGTCCAGAAAGGAGACCATACATTTAGCTCACTCCATTGTTATATATGCCAGATGCTGAATCAGTTGAGTGTTTCCCTTCTCCTATAGGCTTCAATGAATAAAAGAGCACTATGCGTGGCCACTTATTCACCTCATTTACTGTTCCTGTGATACAGGAGTCAGAACTAGATGGTTGTTCCACAAATGACCACACACCAGTCATAAATACCTGTCCCTATGGTTCTACGCAATACTGGTTTTCTTCATGTCATGGAAAATACATATGACCAGAAAGACTATGATATCTATGAGCAGATGGTTGGGGGCAGCGCAGATGAGCATGGTGGGCCACATGTTGTGCACATCTGATCTATACACCCAATGGTCAGCACGGTGGCTCAGTGGTTAGCACAGCAGCCTTGCAGCACTGGGGTCCTGATTTCAAATCTCACCAAGGACAATATCTGAAAGGAGTCTGTATGTTCCCTCCATGTCTGTGTTCGTTTCCTACCGCACTCCTAAGACATACTGATAGGGAATCTAGATTGTGAGCCCCAGTGGGGACAGAGATGATGATGTCTGTAAAGCACTGTGGAATATGATGACGCTATATAAGCAAAACATAGTACCGTAATTAACTGAAGCTGGGAATGTAATGTTTCGGTCTGTTCCACCAAATTTATTTTTCTAATAGCAAATGTTTGCTTACCTGGATTCTTTTTTTTAATTAAGTAAACGCAATCATACAAGGTCATGAGAGTACGATGGCTCTGGTCTGAGGTTATTTTGCTTATGCGCTACCACATTTATTTCCCTAGGATTGAATTACCTGAGATTTTGCATCTTGACAGGTTTAAGGATTTTATGAAAAAAAGATGATTTTTTTGAGCATTTGCATGTCTGCTCTAGTAATAATAAAGGCATGGAAATCAGCTATTATTCCATTGTCTCCCAAAAACAGAAATATTCTATAATATGTAAAATTCCTGGTATGTATCGAAAGGGTCCTCGAAGTATGGTCCTCCTGTATTAAGATCTCCCCTTTGCATGACATATTGGATGGAACTTTACTTGAGGAGATGTGACTAAATACAAATTGTGATTCTGGGCAGGGCATTCTCCACCTAAGGTCAGGGTCACACTTGCGTGTGCAATGCGAGAAACTCACACGAGTCTCTTGCATCAATACACAGCGCTGCCGCCGGCACTCGGGACCGAAGCGTGCGGCTCCATGTATTTCTATGCAGCCGCACACTTCGATCCCGAGTGCCGGCGGCAGCGCTGGGTATTGATGCGAGGACATAAAAATCAACGGGGCCTCAAAAACAAACGGAAGTTTGTTTTTGCGGTGCACTGTGACTTCCGGTTTTGCGGAACGCCGGTTTTTTTTGCCAATACTATTTCCATAGTATTGGAAAAATGAAAAACGGCGATCCGCAAGCTTTTTTGCGGTCCGTTATTGCGGCAGACTGTAAAAAATGCGTTGATACAGCCCGCAAAAACAGGCTGCATAAAAAGCGGTAAGTGTAAAAGTAGCCTTAGAGAGGTATTCACATTAGACACGGTAGGACCCATCAGTTTTGAGGCCACCTTGTCGTTGGTTGATGGGCAAGTAATCAGAAGCCGCATTGCTGTTAATATTTCATATATTTCACATTGACGTGCTTTAGAACTACAGAGTGCAACTTTTTTTGTTTATTATACACTGGGAGGTCTGCAATACCAAGACAGGTTATTACACTTGGGATTATTTAGTTTGGAAAAATGAAGGCTTAGGGGTGATCTTATTACAATGTATAAATATATGCGGGGACAATACCAAGACCTTTCTAATGATCTTTTTACTCTTAAACCTGTGACGAGGATAAAAAACAGAAATATGGCGAAAATTTTTTACATTTTGCAATTTTCAAACTTTTCATTTTTAAGCCCTTAAATCAGAGAGATATGTCACAAAAAATACTTCATAAACAAAATTTCGCACGTCTGCTTTACATCAGCACAATTTTGGAACCAAATTTTTTCTTTTGTTAGGAAGTTATAAGGGTTAAAAGTTGACCAGTGATTTCTCATTTTTACAAAATTTACAAAACCATTTTTTTTTTTTTTTTAGGGACCACATTACATTTGAAGTCACTTTAAAAGGTCAATATGACAGAAAATACCCAAAAGTGACACCATTCTAAAAACTGCACCCCTCAAGGTGCTCAAAACCACATTCAAGAAGTTTATTAACCCTTTACGTGCTTCACAGGAACTGAAGCAATGTGGAAGGAAAATATTAACATTTAATTTTTTTTTACAAACATTTTACTTCAGAACCAATTTTTTTTATTTTCACAAGTGTAAAAGGAGAAAATGAATCACAAAAGTTGTTGTGCAATTTCTCCTGAATACGCTGATACCCCATATGTCGGGATAAACCACTGCTTGTGTGCACAGCAGGGCTTGGAAAGGAAGGAGCGCCGTTTGACTTTTTCAATGCAGAATTGGCTGGAATTGAGATCGGACGCCATATTGCGTTTGGAAACTAGACCCCTTAAGGGCCTTATCTAGAGTGTGGTGAGCACTTTGAACCCCCAAGTGCTTCTCAGAAGTTTATAACGCAGAGCAGTGGACCACAAAAATTGTGTGTGCAATTTGTCCTGAGTACGCTGATACCCCATTGTTTGGGCGCATGGGAGAGCTCGGAAGGGAAGGAGCGCCATTTTGGAATGCAGACTTTGATGGATGTTCTGCGGGCGTCATGTTGCGTTTGCAGAGCCCCTGATGTGCCTAAACAATAGAAACCCCCGACAAGTGAACCCATTTTGGAAACTAGACCCCCGAAGGAGCTTATCTAGATGTGTGGTGAGCACTTTGAACCCCTAAGTGCTTCACAGAAGTTTATAACGCAGAGCTGGGAAAATAAAAAATCTTTTTTTTTTCCTCAAGAGTGATTTTTTAGCCCCTATTTTTTTTATCTTCCCAAGGGTAACAGGAGAAGCTAGACCCCCAAAGTCGGTGTGCAATTTGTCCTGAGTACGCTGATGCCCCATACGTTGGGTTAAACCACAGTTTGGGCACACGTCTGGGCTCGGTAGGGAGGGAGCACCATTTGACTTTTTGAACGCAAAATTGGCTGTAATCAATGGTGGCGCCATGTCGCCTTTGGAGACCCCCTGATGTGCATAAATAGTGGAAACCCCTCAATTCTAGCTCCAGCCCTAACCCCAACACACACCCATAACCCTAATCCCAACCCTAATGGAAAAATGAAAATAAATATATTTTCTTTATTTCATTATATTTCCCTACCTAACGGGGTAATAAAGGAGGGGGTATTTAATTATTTTTATTTTGATCACTGTGATAAACCCTATCAGTGATCAAAATGTACATTGAATGAATGAATGAATGGAATCTGCCGGCCGGCAGATTCGGCGGGCGCACTACACATGCACCCGCCATTTTCTTCCTGGACAAAGATGGCGGCGCCCACCGGAGGATGCAGGAGGGCACGAGGATCACAGACCCTATTTCTCTCTCCTCTGATGTGCGATCACATCAGAGGAGAAAGTAAATCGCAGCTTTTTTTTTTGCGATCGCCGTTATACGATTAATAACAGCAATCGCAAAAGTGGGGTTAGTAAAAACCGACCCCAATCATGAGGGGCGCTATACACTTTTTCCACAGCGCCGTTAATTAAGTACCCTTAACTACCGCCGTTAAAAGGCTTATCGGCAGTCGTTAAGGGGTTAATCATAATCACAGACGCGGATTCTTTACTGTAAGAGCAGTGAGACTATGGAACTCTGCCGTATGATGTTGTAATGAGTGATTCCCTACTAAAATTTAAGAGGGGACTGGATGCCTTTCTTGAAAAGTATAATATTACAGGGTATATACACTAGTTTCCTTAATATTGCGTTGATCCAGGGAGCTAGTCTGATTGCCGTATGTGGAGTCGGGAAGGAATTTTTTTCCCCAATGTGGAACTTAGGGTTTGCCGCATGCTTTTTTTTTGGCCTTCCTCTGGATCAACATGTTAGGCTACGGGTTGAACTAGATGGACTTAGTCTCCCTTCAACCTTAAATACTATGTTACTGTATACAGGGACAGTATATAAAGACAGAACACAGTATACAGAGAGGGGGACACAGTGTAAAGGGATAGTATACAGAGACAGGATACAATATACAGAGAGGGGGACACTGTGTACAGGGACAGTATAAAGAGACAGAACACAATATACAGAGGGGGTGCACGATGTGCATGGACAGTATATAGAGACAGGACACAGTATACAGAGAGGGGGACATTGTGTACAGGGACAGTATAAAGAGAGGGGGACACTGTGTACAGAGACAGTATACAGAGACAGGACACAGTATACAGAGATGGGGACACAGTGTACAGAGACAGTATACAGAGAGGGGGACACTGTGTACAGAGACAGTATACAGAGACAGGACACAGTATACAGAGATGGGGACACAGTGTACAGAGACAGTATACAGAGAGGGGGACACTGTGTACAGGGACAGCCTACAGAGACAGGACACAGTATACAGGGACAGTATATAGAGACAGGACACAATATACAGAGAGGGGGACATTGTGTAGAGACCAGTATATAGAGACAGAATACAATATATAGAGGGGGTGCACGATGTGCATGGACAGTATATAGACAGGACACAGTATACAGAGAGGGGGACACTGTGTGCAGAGACAGTACACAGAGACAGGACACAGTATACAGGGAAAGTATATAACGACAGAACACAGTATACAGAGACAGGACACACTATACAGAGAGGGGTGCACGATGTGCATGGACAGTATATAGAGACAGGACACAGTGTACAGAGAGGGGGACACTATACAGAGACAGGACAGTATACAGAGACGGGGACACGGTGTACAGGGACAGTATACAGAGACGGGGACACGGTGTACGGGGAGAGTATAGAGACAGGACACAGTATACAGAGAGGGGGACACTATACAGAGACAGGACAGTATACAGAGAGGGGGACATGGTGTACAGGGATAGTATACAGAGACAGGACATAATATACAGAGAGGGGGACACTGTGTACAGGGACAGTATACAGAGACAGGACACAGTAAACAGAGAGGGGGACACTGTGTACAGGGACAGTATACAGAGACGGGGACACTGTGTACAGGGACAGTATACAGAGAAAGAACACAGTATACAGAGAGGGGGACACTGTACAGGGATAGCATACAGAGACAGGACATAATATACAGAGGGGAACACGGTGTACAGGGACAGTATAAAGAGACGGGGACACGATGTACAGGGATAGTATACAGAGAAAGGACATAATATACAGAGAGGGGGACACTGTACAGGGATAGTATACAGAGACGGGGACACTGTGTACAGGGGCAGTATACAGAGACATGACACAGTATAGAGAGGGGGACACGGTGTACAGGGATAGTATACAGAGACAGGACACAGTATAGAGAGGGGGACACGGTGTACAGGGATAGTATACAGAGACAGGACACAGCATAGAGAGGGGGACACGGTGTACAGGGGCAGTATACAGAGACAGGACACAGTAAAGAGAGGGGGACACGGTGTACAGGGATAGTATACAGAGACAGGACACAGTATAGAGAGGGGGACACGGTGTACAGGGATAGTATACAGAGACAGGACACAGTATAGAGAGGGGGACACGGTGTACAGGGATAGTATACAGAGACAGGGCATAATATACAGAGAGGGGGACACTGTGTACAGGGACCGTATACAGAGACGGGGACACGGTGTACAGGGGCAGTATACAGAGACAGGACACAGTATAGAGAGGGGGACACGGTGTACAGGGATAGTATACAGAGACAGGGCATAATATACAGAGAGGGGGACACTGTGTACAGGGACAGTATACAGAGACGGGGACACGGTGTACAGGGACAGTATACAGAGACAGGACACAGTATACAGAGAGGGGGACACTGTGTACAGGGACAGTATACAGAGACAGGACACAGTATACAGAGAGGGGGACACGGTGTACAGGGGCAGTATACAGAGACAGGACACAGTATACAGAGGGGGGGACACGGTGTAAAGGGGCAGTATACAGAGACAGGACACAGTATAGAGAGGGGGACACGGTGTACAGGGATAGTATACAGAGACAGGGCATAATATACAGAGAGGGGGACACTGTACAGGGACAGTATACAGAGACGGGGACACGGTGTACAGGGACAGTATACAGAGACAGGACACAGTATACAGAGAGGGGGACACTGTGTACAGGGACAGTATACAGAGACAGGACACAGTATACAGAGAGGGGGACACGGTGTACAGGGGCAGTATACAGAGACAGGACACAGTATACAGAGGGGGGGGACACGGTGTACAGGGACAGTATACAGAGACAGGACACAGTATACAGAGAGGGGGACACGGTGTACAGGGACAGTATACAGAGACAGGACACAGTATACAGAGAGGGGGACACTGTGTACAGGGACAGTATACAGAGACAGGACACAGTATACAGAGAGGGGGACACTGTGTACAGGGACAGTATACAGAGACAGGACACAGTATACAGAGAGGGGGACACTGTGTACAGGGACAGTATACAGAGACAGGACACAGTATACAGAGAGGGGGACACGGTGTACAGGGATAGTATAGAGACAGGACACAGTATAGAGAGGGGGACACGGTGTACAGGGATAGTATACAGAGACAGGACACAGCATAGAGAGGGGGACACGGTGTACAGGGGCAGTATACAGAGACAGGACACAGTAAAGAGAGGGGGACACGGTGTACAGGGATAGTATACAGAGACAGGACACAGTATAGAGAGGGGGACACGGTGTACAGGGATAGTATACAGAGACAGGACACAGTATAGAGAGGGGGACACGGTGTATAGGGAGAGTATACAGAGACAGGGCATAATATACAGAGAGGGGGACACTGTGTACAGGGACAGTATACAGAGACGGGGACACTGTGTACAGGGGCAGTATACAGAGACAGGACACAGTATAGAGAGGGGGACACGATGTACAGGGGCAGTATACAGAGACAGGACACAGCATAGAGAGGGGGACACGGTGTACAGGGGCAGTATACAGAGACAGGACACAGTAGAGAGAGGGGACACGGTGTACAGGGGCAGTATACAGAGACAGGACACAGTATAGAGAGGGGGACACTGTGTACAGGGGCAGTATACAGAGACAGGACACAGTATAGAGAGGGGGACACGGTGTACAGGGATAGTATAGAGACAGGACACAGTATAGAGAGGGGGACACGGTGTACAGGGATAGTATACAGAGACAGGGCATAATATACAGAGAGGGGGACACTGTGTACAGGGACAGTATACAGAGACAGGACACAGTATACAGAGACGGGGACACGGTGTACAGGGGCAGTATACAGAGACAGGACACAGTATAGAGAGGGGGACACGGTGTACAGGGATAGTATAGAGACAGGACACAGTATAGAGAGGGACACGGTGTACAGGGATAGTATACAGAGACAGGGCATAATATACAGAGAGGGGGACACTGTGTACAGGGACAGTATACAGAGACAGGACACAGTATACAGAGACGGGGACACGGTGTACAGGGGCAGTATACAGAGACAGGACACAGTATACAGAGAGGGGGACACGGTGTACAGGGATAGTATAGAGACAGGACACAGTATAGAGAGGGGGACACGGTGTACAGGGATAGTATACAGAGACAGGACACAGCATAGAGAGGGGGACACGGTGTACAGGGGCAGTATACAGAGACAGGACACAGTAAAGAGAGGGGGACACGGTGTACAGGGATAGTATACAGAGACAGGACACAGTATAGAGAGGGGGACACTGTGTACAGGGATAGTATACAGAGACAGGACACAGTATAGAGAGGGGGACACGGTGTACAGGGATAGTATACAGAGACAGGGCATAATATACAGAGACGGGGACACTGTGTACAGGGACAGTATACAGAGACAGGACACAGTATACAGAGAGGGGGACACGGTGTACAGGGATAGTATACAGAGACAGGACACAGTATAGAGAGGGGGACACTGTGTACAGGGATAGTATACAGAGACAGGACACAGTATAGAGAGGGGGACACGGTGTACAGGGATAGTATACAGAGACAGGGCATAATATACAGAGAGGGGGACACTGTGTACAGGGACCGTATACAGAGACGGGGACACGGTGTACAGGGGCAGTATACAGAGACAGGACACAGTATAGAGAGGGGGACACGGTGTACAGGGATAGTATACAGAGACAGGGCACAGTATAGAGAGGGGGACACGGTGTACAGGGATAGTATACAGAGACAGGGCATAATATACAGAGAGGGGGACACTGTGTACAGGGACCGTATACAGAGACGGGGACACGGTGTACAGGGGCAGTATACAGAGACAGGACACAGTATAGAGAGGGGGACACGGTGTACAGGGATAGTATACAGAGACAGGGCATAATATACAGAGACGGGGACACTGTGTACAGGGACAGTATACAGAGACGGGGACACGGTGTACAGGGACAGTATACAGAGACGGGGACACGGTGTACAGGGACAGTATACAGAGACGGGGACACGGTGTATAGGGACAGTATACAGAGACAGGACACAGTATACAGAGAGGGGGACACTGTGTACAGGGACAGTATACAGAGACAGGACACAGTATACAGAGAGGGGGACACGGTGTACAGGGGCAGCATACAGAGACAGGACACAGTATACAGAGGGGGGGACACGGTGTACAGGGGCAGTATACAGAGACAGGACACAGTATAGAGAGGGGGACACGGTGTACAGGGATAGTATACAGAGACAGGGCATAATATACAGAGAGGGGGACACTGTACAGGGACAGTATACAGAGACAGGACACAGTATACAGAGAGGGGGACACTGTGTACAGGGACAGTATACAGAGACAGGACACAGTATACAGAGAGGGGGACACGGTGTACAGGGACAGTATACAGAGACAGGACACAGTATACAGAGAGGGGGACACGGTGTACAGGGGCAGTATACAGAGACAGGACACAGTATACAGAGGGGGGGACACGGTCTACAGGGACAGTATACAGAGACAGGACACAGTATACAGAGAGGGGGACACGGTGTACAGGGACAGTATACAGAGACAGGACACAGTATACAGAGAGGGGGACACTGTGTACAGGGACAGTATACAGAGACAGGACACAGTATACAGAGAGGGGGACACTGTGTACAGGGACAGTATACAGAGACAGGACACAGTATACAGAGAGGGGGACACGGTGTACAGGGATAGTATAGAGACAGGACACAGTATAGAGAGGGGGACACGGTGTACAGGGATAGTATACAGAGACAGGACACAGCATAGAGAGGGGGACACGGTGTACAGGGGCAGTATACAGAGACAGGACACAGTAAAGAGAGGGGGACACGGTGTACAGGGATAGTATACAGAGACAGGACACAGTATAGAGAGGGGGACACGGTGTACAGGGATAGTATACAGAGACAGGACACAGTATAGAGAGGGGGACACGGTGTACAGGGATAGTATACAGAGACAGGGCATAATATACAGAGAGGGGGACACTGTGTACAGGGACCGTATACAGAGACGGGGACACGGTGTACAGGGGCAGTATACAGAGACAGGACACAGTATAGAGAGGGGGACACGGTGTACAGGGATAGTATACAGAGACAGGGCATAATATACAGAGAGGGGGACACTGTGTACAGGGACAGTATACAGAGACGGGGACACGGTGTACAGGGACAGTATACAGAGACAGGACACAGTATACAGAGAGGGGGACACTGTGTACAGGGACAGTATACAGAGACAGGACACAGTATACAGAGAGGGGGACACGGTGTACAGGGGCAGTATACAGAGACAGGACACAGTATACAGAGGGGGGGACACGGTGTACAGGGGCAGTATACAGAGACAGGACACAGTATAGAGAGGGGGACACGGTGTACAGGGATAGTATACAGAGACAGGGCATAATATACAGAGAGGGGGACACTGTACAGGGACAGTATACAGAGACGGGGACACGGTGTACAGGGACAGTATACAGAGACAGGACACAGTATACAGAGAGGGGGACACTGTGTACAGGGACAGTATACAGAGACAGGACACAGTATACAGAGAGGGGGACACGGTGTACAGGGGCAGTATACAGAGACAGGACACAGTATACAGAGGGGGGGGACACGGTCTACAGGGACAGTATACAGAGACAGGACACAGTATACAGAGAGGGGGACACGGTGTACAGGGACAGTATACAGAGACAGGACACAGTATACAGAGAGGGGGACACTGTGTACAGGGACAGTATACAGAGACAGGACACAGTATACAGAGAGGGGGACACTGTGTACAGGGACAGTATACAGAGACAGGACACAGTATACAGAGAGGGGGACACGGTGTACAGGGATAGTATAGAGACAGGACACAGTATAGAGAGGGGGACACGGTGTACAGGGATAGTATACAGAGACAGGACACAGCATAGAGAGGGGGACACGGTGTACAGGGGCAGTATACAGAGACAGGACACAGTAAAGAGAGGGGGACACGGTGTACAGGGATAGTATACAGAGACAGGACACAGTATAGAGAGGGGGACACGGTGTACAGGGATAGTATACAGAGACAGGACACAGTATAGAGAGGGGGACACGGTGTATAGGGAGAGTATACAGAGACAGGGCATAATATACAGAGAGGGGGACACTGTGTACAGGGACAGTATACAGAGACGGGGACACTGTGTACAGGGGCAGTATACAGAGACAGGACACAGTATAGAGAGGGGGACACGATGTACAGGGGCAGTATACAGAGACAGGACACAGCATAGAGAGGGGGACACGGTGTACAGGGGCAGTATACAGAGACAGGACACAGTAGAGAGAGGGGACACGGTGTACAGGGGCAGTATACAGAGACAGGACACAGTATAGAGAGGGGGACACGGTGTACAGGGGCAGTATACAGAGACAGGACACAGTATAGAGAGGGGGACACGGTGTACAGGGATAGTATAGAGACAGGACACAGTATAGAGAGGGGGACACGGTGTACAGGGATAGTATACAGAGACAGGGCATAATATACAGAGAGGGGGACACTGTGTACAGGGACAGTATACAGAGACAGGACACAGTATACAGAGACGGGGACACGGTGTACAGGGGCAGTATACAGAGACAGGACACAGTATACAGAGAGGGGGACACGGTGTACAGGGATAGTATAGAGACAGGACACAGTATAGAGAGGGGGACACGGTGTACAGGGATAGTATACAGAGACAGGACACAGCATAGAGAGGGGGACACGGTGTACAGGGGCAGTATACAGAGACAGGACACAGTAAAGAGAGGGGGACACGGTGTACAGGGATAGTATACAGAGACAGGACACAGTATAGAGAGGGGGACACGGTGTACAGGGATAGTATACAGAGACAGGACACAGTATAGAGAGGGGGACACGGTGTACAGGGATAGTATACAGAGACAGGGCATAATATACAGAGAGGGGGACACTGTGTACAGGGACCGTATACAGAGACAGGACACAGTATACAGAGACGGGGACACGGTGTACAGGGACAGTATACAGAGACAGGACACAGTATACAGAGACGGGGACACGGTGTACAGGGACAGTATACAGAGACAGGACACAGTATACAGAGAGGGGGACACGGTGTACAGGGGCAGTATACAGAGACAGGACACAGTATACAGAGGGGGGGACACGGTCTACAGGGACAGTATACAGAGACAGGACACAGTATACAGAGAGGGGGACACGGTGTACAGGGACAGTATACAGAGACAGGACACAGTATACAGAGAGGGGGACACTGTGTACAGGGACAGTATACAGAGACAGGACACAGTATACAGAGAGGGGGACACTGTGTACAGGGACAGTATACAGAGACAGGACACAGTATACAGAGAGGGGGACACTGTGTACAGGGACAGTATACAGAGACAGGACACAGTATACAGAGAGGGGGACACGGTGTACAGGGACAGTATACAGAGACAGGACACAGTATACAGAGAGGGGGACACGGTGTACAGGGATAGTATAGAGACAGGACACAGTATAGAGAGGGGGACACGGTGTACAGGGATAGTATACAGAGACAGGACACAGCATAGAGAGGGGGACACGGTGTACAGGGGCAGTATACAGAGACAGGACACAGTAAAGAGAGGGGGACACGGTGTACAGGGATAGTATACAGAGACAGGACACAGTATAGAGAGGGGGACACGGTGTACAGGGATAGTATACAGAGACAGGGCATAATATACAGAGAGGGGGACACTGTGTACAGGGACCGTATACAGAGACGGGGACACGGTGTACAGGGGCAGTATACAGAGACAGGACACAGTATAGAGAGGGGGACACGGTGTACAGGGATAGTATACAGAGACAGGGCATAATATACAGAGAGGGGGACACTGTGTACAGGGACAGTATACAGAGACGGGGACACAGTGTACAGGGACAGTATACAGAGACAGGACACAGTATACAGAGAGGGGGACACTGTGTACAGGGACAGTATACAGAGACAGGACACAGTATACAGAGAGGGGGACACGGTGTACAGGGGCAGTATACAGAGACAGGACACAGTATACAGAGGGGGGGACACGGTGTACAGGGGCAGTATACAGAGACAGGACACAGTATAGAGAGGGGGACACGGTGTACAGGGATAGTATACAGAGACAGGGCATAATATACAGAGAGGGGGACACTGTACAGGGACAGTATACAGAGACGGGGACACGGTGTACAGGGACAGTATACAGAGACAGGACACAGTATACAGAGAGGGGGACACTGTGTACAGGGACAGTATACAGAGACAGGACACAGTATACTGAGAGGGGGACACGGTGTACAGGGGCAGTATACAGAGACAGGACACAGTATACAGAGGGGGGGACACAGTCTACAGGGACAGTATACAGAGACAGGACACAGTATACAGAGAGGGGGACACGGTGTACAGGGACAGTATACAGAGACAGGACACAGTATACAGAGAGGGGGACACTGTGTACAGGGACAGTATACAGAGACAGGACACAGTATACAGAGAGGGGGACACTGTGTACAGGGACAGTATACAGAGACAGGACACAGTATACAGAGAGGGGGAGACGGTGTACAGGGATAGTATAGAGACAGGACACAGTATAGAGAGGGGGACACGGTGTACAGGGATAGTATACAGAGACAGGACACAGCATAGAGAGGGGGACACGGTGTACAGGGGCAGTATACAGAGACAGGACACAGTAAAGAGAGGGGGACACGGTGTACAGGGATAGTATACAGAGACAGGACACAGTATAGAGAGGGGGACACGGTGTACAGGGATAGTATACAGAGACAGGACACAGTATAGAGAGGGGGACACGGTGTATAGGGAGAGTATACAGAGACAGGGCATAATATACAGAGAGGGGGACACTGTGTACAGGGACAGTATACAGAGACGGGGACACTGTGTACAGGGGCAGTATACAGAGACAGGACACAGTATAGAGAGGGGGACACGATGTACAGGGGCAGTATACAGAGACAGGACACAGCATAGAGAGGGGGACACAGTGTACAGGGGCAGTATACAGAGACAGGACACAGTATAGAGAGGGGACACGGTGTACAGGGGCAGTATACAGAGACAGGACACAGTATAGAGAGGGGGACACGGTGTACAGGGGCAGTATACAGAGACAGGACACAGTATAGAGAGGGGGACACGGTGTACAGGGATAGTATAGAGACAGGACACAGTATAGAGAGGGGGACACGGTGTACAGGGATAGTATACAGAGACAGGGCATAATATACAGAGAGGGGGACACTGTGTACAGGGACAGTATACAGAGACAGGACACAGTATACAGAGACGGGGACACGGTGTACAGGGGCAGTATACAGAGACAGGACACAGTATAGAGAGGGGGACACGGTGTACAGGGATAGTATAGAGACAGGACACAGTATAGAGAGGGACACGGTGTACAGGGATAGTATACAGAGACAGGGCATAATATACAGAGAGGGGGACACTGTGTACAGGGACAGTATACAGAGACAGGACACAGTATACAGAGACGGGGACACGGTGTACAGGGGCAGTATACAGAGACAGGACACAGTATACAGAGAGGGGGACACGGTGTACAGGGATAGTATAGAGACAGGACACAGTATAGAGAGGGGGACACGGTGTACAGGGATAGTATACAGAGACAGGACACAGCATAGAGAGGGGGACACGGTGTACAGGGGCAGTATACAGAGACAGGACACAGTAAAGAGAGGGGGACACGGTGTACAGGGATAGTATACAGAGACAGGACACAGTATAGAGAGGGGGACACGGTGTACAGGGATAGTATACAGAGACAGGACACAGTATAGAGAGGGGGACACGGTGTACAGGGATAGTATACAGAGACAGGGCATAATATACAGAGAGGGGGACACTGTGTACAGGGACAGTATACAGAGACGGGGACACGGTGTACAGGGACAGTATACAGAGACAGGGCATAATATACAGAGAGGGGGACACTGTGTACAGGGACCGTATACAGAGACGGGGACACGGTGTACAGGGGCAGTATACAGAGACAGGACACAGTATAGAGAGGGGGACACGGTGTACAGGGATAGTATACAGAGACAGGGCATAATATACAGAGAGGGGGACACTGTGTACAGGGACAGTATACAGAGACGGGGACACGGTGTACAGGGACAGTATACAGAGACAGGACAGTATACAGAGAGGGGGACACTGTGTACAGGGACAGTATACAGAGACAGGACACAGTATACAGAGAGGGGGACACGGTGTACAGGGGCAGTATACAGAGACAGGACACAGTATACAGAGGGGGGGGACACGGTGTACAGGGGCAGTATACAGAGACAGGACACAGTATAGAGAGGGGGACACGGTGTACAGGGACAGTATACAGAGACAGGACACAGTATACAGAGAGGGGGACACTGTGTACAGGGACAGTATACAGAGACGGGGACACAGTATACAGAGAGGGGGACACGGTGTACAGGGATAGTATAGAGACAGGACACAGTATAGAGAGGGGGACACGGTGTACAGGGATAGTATACAGAGACAGGACACAGCATAGAGAGGGGGACACGGTGTACAGGGGCAGTATACAGAGACAGGACACAGTAAAGAGAGGGGGACACGGTGTACAGGGATAGTATACAGAGACAGGACACAGTATAGAGAGGGGGACACGGTGTACAGGGATAGTATACAGAGACAGGACACAGTATAGAGAGGGGGACACGGTGTACAGGGATAGTATACAGAGACAGGGCATAATATACAGAGAGGGGGACACTGTGTACAGGGACCGTATACAGAGACGGGGACACGGTGTACAGGGGCAGTATACAGAGACGGGGACACGGTGTACAGGGGCAGTATACAGAGACAGGACACAGTATAGAGAGGGGGACACGGTGTACAGGGATAGTATACAGAGACAGGGCATAATATACAGAGAGGGGGACACTGTGTACAGGGACAGTATACAGAGACGGGGACACGGTGTACAGGGACAGTATACAGAGACAGGACACAGTATACAGAGAGGGGGACACTGTGTACAGGGACAGTATACAGAGACAGGACACAGTATACAGAGAGGGGGACACTGTGTACAGGGGCAGTATACAGAGACAGGACACAGTATACAGAGGGGGGGACACGGTGTACAGGGGCAGTATACAGAGACAGGACACAGTATACAGAGGGGGACACGGTGTACAGGGATAGTATACAGAGACAGGGCATAATATACAGAGAGGGGGGACACTGTACAGGGACAGTATACAGAGACGGGGACACGGTGTACAGGGACAGTATACAGAGACAGGACACAGTATACAGAGAGGGGGACACTGTGTACAGGGACAGTATACAGAGACAGGACACAGTATACAGAGAGGGGGACACGGTGTACAGGGGCAGTATACAGAGACAGGACACAGTATACAGAGGGGGGGACACGGTCTACAGGGACAGTATACAGAGACAGGACACAGTATACAGAGAGGGGGACACGGTGTACAGGGACAGTATACAGAGACAGGACACAGTATACAGAGAGGGGGACACTGTGTACAGGGACAGTATACAGAGACAGGACACAGTATACAGAGAGGGGGACACGGTGTACAGGGACAGTATACAGAGACAGGACACAGTATACAGAGAGGGGGACACGGTGAACAGGGACAGTATACAGAGACAGGACACAGTATACAGAGAGGGGGACACGGTGTACAGGGGCAGTATACAGAGACAGGACACAGTATACAGAGAGGGGGACACGGTGTACAGGGGCAGTATACAGAGACAGGACACAGTATACAGAGAGGGGGACACGGTGTACAGGGGCAGTATACAGAGACAGGACACAGTATACAGAGAGGGGGACACGGTGTACAGGGGCAGTATACAGAGACAGGACACAGTATACAGAGAGGGGGACACTGTGTACAGGGACAGCAAAAAGAAATAGTACATAGAGACAGTATACAGGCGCAGTATAAGGAGACAGGACACTGTAGATAGACGCGGTATACAGACAAGCACAGACAGGACACACACTCCGCCACAGCGCACCGAGTCGCCGAACAAGACAAGACAGAACTGAGCGCGGCACTGAGCACTAGACATAGAGCAGCAGCGAGTCACGTGCGCGCCGCGGGCAGCGGGAGCGCGCACGTCACGCAGCGCAGCTTCCTGCGCTTTGTATTTCCCGCCGCACATCAGCTGGGGATGACGAGCGATGCAGTGCAGCGTGTGAGGTACGGGGAGCGTGCGGTGCTGTGCAGTGAGGGTGCAGCGCTATGTCAGGGGTGATCTCTACAGTACTTTCCGGAAACTGTGCCCTGTGCGGAACGTGTATTCCTATGAGGAAACATAGTATGTAAATGGTGACCGTGCACCACCGGGGACAGAGCCTTGTCCCTGCCTGAGACGGCCACGAATCTTTCATTATTACACATGTACCTGTACAGCACCCCTGTGTGTGTACAGGACAGAGCATTAGTGACTGATGGCACATGACCAGTCTCCGTCTGAGCATGTGCAGATCACTGCTATTTGCACATGCTCAGTGATTGCTTTTGCACTGTGGTCGGTTCTTGCGCTGCTCTGTAGAATGCTATGAACACAATGTATAAAAGTCACAGACACCAGACTGCGCCCGCTCTGACCAGCTCCCAATCTGACCAGGGGGTTTAACACCATTAAGGCTATTTTTTAAATATTGCAAAACTACACATTTCATCCCCTGACGCGCGCAGGTTGGGGGCACCGAGCTTTAGCTTATGCCACAAGTGCCTGCAAAAATCCTGTGCCAATTAGGTCATCATGCAGCAGTATTGCGCCCATCATAATGGCGGCTATCGGTGGAAATCAAACATCGCATTGTAGTCAGTGGGGCCTCGGGGGAAGCTCATGTCTGATATGTCACGGACAGTAATGCTGTTCTGTTCCTTTGATGGAAGAAAATAATAGAATTCAGAAACACATCCGCATGTGCCGCATGTCTGAAATTGGCTGCCACAATAAAAGCCCAGTGACCCTCCATACACATAATAGGGGACACCCACCATAAATGTTACATATTGCATTGGGTGAAAAAGTCACAAATGCATCAAGTTCAACCTATTATCTTCCTACATCAGTGCATGTAAGGCCTCTTTCACACTTCAGTCTTTTGACGCCAGTTCCAAACCGTCAAAGTGTGAAAAAACGGATCCGTTGCAGATTTGCAAAAAACTGATGCACCGGATCCGTTTTTTTGGATGGAGCCGTCGCAGCAGCCAGTGTATGAAATTTAAAGGAACAGAACTCTGGAAAAAGAGAGATTTTTTTGTGCCAGAACGGATTTTGGGGTTACATTAAATGAATGGAAATTCTTCCGGGCATGCTCGGTTTAAAAAAGCGGAATCCGTTGCCAGATTCCGTCATTTGATGGATTGCAGCGGATCTGCTGCCCATAGGCTAGCCAACGGCGAATCCGTCTTTTCAATGCAGACAAAAAAACGTTACAAAGTCTGTCTTCTCCCGACGGCGGACGCTGAAATTCCTACGGATCTGTCAAAAAACGGATGCAACGGACGACCATCCATCGCAATCCGCCACTAATGCAAGTCTATGAGAAAAAAACGGATTCCGCCAAAAAAAAGACGGATCCGTTTTTTTCAAAAAAGGGCGGATTTCGACTGATGTCAAAAGACTGAAGTGTGAAAGAGGCCTTATGCACACATTCACACTACATGGCTTTCTGCTGAAAAGTCACAATCAGGCTGCACAAATACCACAGATTTTGGGAACTTTTGGGGCCTTTGTACATATTGAGGGAGCCACTGTGATCCCGATGGACATATGTTTGCCTATATTTATAATAAGCGCCAATATTTCCCTTTTTTATTAAGCCACAGCTGAGTTTATCACTTGAGTGTAGGCAAATTTACGATATGAAGATCATAAAAGCTGAGAGAAGTGATCGTCTCCATTGTACTCTATGGGGAGAATCATCTCCCATTTTACCTTGCGCTGTATACATCCAGCGCTTCTGTTCTCCGTATCTGGGAATCCTAGCATAGAGACCCTCACCTGGCAATGGATTTTGTTGTCATATAATTGGAATACTATTTTGTATTGGTTGTGACTTCAAAAATATATATATTTTTTACCCTATATAGAGTAACGATCAAAGAGTCGCCTGTATTTGCACCAGAGAACAGCGCTATGTGATTGGAACCAGTGAGCGATCCACACCATCTGTCCTAAGATGAATATTTCGGGAAGCAGCTGTGGAAGTCCGAGCTCCACTGAGAGTCTGGCTCCTGGAGACTTATTTAAGGAACTGTGGACAAAGCTGAAGGAGTGTCATGACAAAGAGTTACAAGGTAACAGAACAGTATGCCGCAGGGCTGTGGAGTCGGTAAGCCAAACCTGCGACTCCGGCTCCTCAATTTCCCTTACACCGACTCCGACTCCACGACTCCGACTCCCACACATATTGCTTATATTTAAGTGAAAAATTTATTGTAGTACAATGTGAACCTCAGACATTTAATCATTTTTATGATCCAATAATCAAGATATTTAGATAGAACAGAATATATATTGGTGTACTACCCGGTTTTCATTCTTTTTGGTACAGATACGATATGGATAGACAGATATGGATAAATGGATAGATAGAGCAGATTTCAAATCTGCTTTTGCTATTGAAAACATTATCTATGAGCTCAAAAACTTTTCAGGTGATGCAGTTTTTTAAAAAGATGATCAGCTTTTGCAGCTGAAAAACGTATCCTCAAAAAACACAGGAAAAACGCTGTGTGTGAATGTAGCCTTAGATCAGGAATATAACAGCCATTTAAAGGACATTTCATAACTTTCCCAAACTCCTGCATTGAATTACTGTACCCAATTTATTATATATTTTAGGAGTCGGAGTCGGTCCATTTTATACCGACTCCAACTCCGAGTCCGACTCCACCAAAATGAGCACCGACTCCACGACTCCGACTCCACAGCCCTGGTATGCCGCTAATCACACTACACTGATGGAAACTTGTGTTCACCGTTTAAACCTGTTTAATGTATATTGAATTGGTGATATGTACACATGCAAAAAAAAAATATTAAAAACACATAAAATTCACGGTACTTTTGCAACATTTAATAATGCTAACTAAAAATTGGCCACTAGACCTCAAAGATGTAGCGACGTTGTGTCAAACACCTTGTGACCGTTTAAAACTCTCTAAAGATCCATTAACCATACCGTGTGCGAGTGTTCCTAGGAATGCTGTGGCAGTGCAGACATACTGCTGATCTCCTGAAGAATGAGGAAAAACGCTCACTTCTTGAGTGAAATGAAATTCTGATCTGGACAAAAGAGCATCAGTCTGTGTAAAACAGGATCAACAATGTCAAAAACAAAGTTTTTTGTAGCAGATAGCATATGTAGCATATGTATCATATGTAGCAGATTTACTGCTGTGCTTTGAGCACCGGCCACCGGGCGGCTCCCAAAGCCATCTGCCTGGAACAACCATAGAGGTCTCTATGTGACCTGTGGTTGTCCAGGCAACGTGTCGCCGACCCCCGATCACTTGATGGGGGTCGGTGATGAGCTCACTTCCGACCCGGCGGCCGGAAATGCTATTTAAATGCCCTCTGTCAGCTTTGACAGTGGGATTTAACTAGTTAATAGGCGCGGGCGGATGGCGATTCCGCTCGCGCCTATTGCAGGCACATGTCAGCTGTTCATAACAGCTGATATGTCGCGACTTTGAGGTGGGCTCACCACCGGAGCCCACCTCAAAGCAGGGGATCCTTACCGATGATGTACTATTCCGTCATCAGTAAGGAAGGGGTTAAATCCTTCATGCTCCAAAACATACTATTACTTCATTCAGCGTTCCAAGTACTTTGGAGTGGGCTCAGTAGCTAAGTCCGATTGACACTGGGTAGATGCCGACTATATTATATAGCTGGCATCAGCCTCTAATAGTAGCGTTCAGCAGGCTCACTGATCGCTGCTGTTAACCTCTTAAATGCCAGTGTCAGTCTCTGCGATACAGACCAGACAATCATTCAGTTGCCCATTGCGCCCCCCTTCGAGGCGATCAAGTGGAGCAAATAGGTTGCTGTGACAGCTGGAGGCCAGCTGAAGATCAGTGAGCATCTGAACAGGCTTCTTTATTAAAGGGAACCTGTGAGGTTATACGTGCAGCCCAAATTGTGGGCAGCTTGTATTAGCCACTGGAATGTCTATGCGTTGATGAAAGAATGTGGCACTGACTGTTTCCTAAATGTAAAGTCCTTTATCCCAATTCATGGGACATGGATGCGGTGTGCAGGGGTTATGTGGGTGAGGAGAGGACAACTGCTGTTTCGCGTTTCACCAACGCTTCTACGGGTCCAGGACAGCTATTAAAAATATTTTTTTTTCTGAAACGCCGCAGCATTCCAGAGTCAAACGTACATGGCTGTTATAATACAGCCAGTGGCTGATACATACTGCCCACAGTTTCGGCAGCATGTATCAACTGACAGGTTCCCTTTAGCTCCATTAGGGCTCATCCCCATTTGCGAGAAAAAAAAGGTCCGTTTCCTGTATGGAAAACGCGGACCGATTCTATGCAATTGTCATGCGAGTGTAATGCGATTTCAGTGTGATTTTTCAATATGACATGAGCATGACATCCGTATGCAATGCGATGTTAACATGAGGTTTTACATAGAGCAGTTCTCTCCATGTAAAAACAGCATTGTAAACTAACACTGTACACATCGGTTTAAAAAAAAATAAAACCTTGAAAACACACACACATATATATATATATATACATATATATATATATATATGTATATATGTATATGTATGTATGTATATATATATATATATATATATATATATATGTATATATATATACTGTATATATATATATATATATATATATATATATATATATATATATATATATATATATATGAGAAAGATGGCAGAATAGCCGTTAATTCATTTGTCGGCTTTTATAAAATAATTGCAAAAGCCGACAGGATATGAGACATGGATTACATGCAGTAAACCATTTTATTTCATTTAGTTTTTTATATGTACATATATACACATAGAGTACACACATACTGCAAACTACAAACATACTGCATATATATATCTAATCTAATATATACACTCACTGGCCACTTTATTAGGTACACCTGTCCAACTGTGTGTTAAGACTTAATTTCTAATCAGCCAATCACATGGCGGCAACTCAGTGCATTTAGGCATGTAGACATGGTCAAGACAATCTCCTGCAGTTCAAACCGAGCATCAGTATGGGGAAGAAAGGTGATTTGAGTGCCTTTGAACGTGGCATGATTGTTGGTGCCAGAAGGGCTGGTCTGAGTATTTCAGAAACTGCTGATCTACTGGGATTTTCACGCACAACCATCTCTAGGGTTTACAGAGAATGGTCCGAAAAAGAAAAAAAATCCAGTGAGCGGCAGTTCTGTGGCCGGAAATGCCTTGTTGATGCCAGAGGTCAGAGGAGAATGGGCAGACTGGTTCGAGCTGATAGAAAGGCAACAGTGACTCAAATTGCCACCCGTTACAACCAAGGTAGGCAGAAGAGCATCTCTGAACGCACAGTGCGTCGAACTTTGAGGCAGATGGGCTACAGCAGCAGAAGACCACACTGGGTACCACTCCTCTCAGCTAAGAACAGGAAACTGAGGCTACAATTTGCACAAGCTCATCGAAATTGGACAGTAGAAGATTGGAAAAACGTTGCCTGGTCTGATGAGTCTCGATTTCTGCTGCGACATTCGGATGGTAGGGTCAGAATTTGGCGTAAACAACATGAAAGCATGGATCCATCCTGCCTTGTATCAACGGTTCAGGCTGGTGGTGGTGGTGTCATGGTGTGGGGAATTCTTTCTTGGCACTCTTTGGGCCCCTTGGTACCAATTGAGCATCGTTGCAACGCCACAGCCTACCTGAGTATTGTTGCTGACCATGTCCATCCCTTTATGACCACAATGTACCCAACATCTGATGGCTACTTTCAGCAGGATAATGCGCCATGTCATAAAGCTCGAATCATCTCAGATTGGTTTCTTGAACATGACAATGAGTTCACTGTACTCAAATGGCCTCCTCAGTCACCAGATCTCAATCCAATAGAGCATCTTTGGGATGTGGTGGAACGGGAGATTCGCATCAGGGATGTGCAGCCGACAAATCTGCGCCAACTGTGTGATGCCATCATGTCAATATGGTCCAAAATCTCTGAGGAATGCTTCCAGCACCTTGTGGAATCTCTGCCACGAAGAATTGAGGCAGTTCTGAAGGCAAAAGGGGGTCCAACCCGTTACTAGCATGGTGTACCTAATAAAGTGGCCAGTGAGTGTATATACATAATATATATATTATATATATGTAACATATATATGATATATATATATATAATATATATAGTTGCATATACTATATATATATATATATATATATATATATATATATATTATATATCTCTAATATATATTTAATATATATACATATCATATATATATAATACATGTACACTCACTGGCCACTTTATTAGGTACACCATGCTAGTAAGGGGTTGGACCCCCTTTTGCCTTCAGAACTGCCTCAATTCTTCGTGGCAGAGATTCAACAAGGTGCTGGAAGCATTCCTCAGAGATTTTGGACCATATTGACATGATGGCATCACACAGTTGGCGCAGATTTGTCGGCTGCACATCCCTGATGCGAATCTCCCGTTCCACCACATCCCAAAGATGCTCTATTGGATTGAGATCTGGTGACTGAGGAGGCCATTTGAGTACAGTAAACTCATTGTCATGTTCAAGAAACCAATCTGAGATGATTCGAGCTTTATGACATGGCGCATTATCCTGCTGAAAGTAGCCATCAGATGTTGGGTACATTGTGGTCATAAAGGGATGGACATGGTCAGCAACAATACTCAGGTAGGCTGTGGCGTTGCAACGATGCTCAATTGGTACCAAGGGGCCCAAAGAGTGCCCAGAAAAAATTCCCCACACCATGACACCACCACCACCAGCCTGAACCGTTGATACAAGGCAGGATGGATCCATGCTTTCATGTTGTTTACGCCAAATTCTGACCCTACCATCCGAATGTCGCAGCAGAAATCGAGACTCATCAGACCAGGCAACGTTTTTCCAATCTTCTACTGTCCAATTTCGATGAGCTTGTGCAAATTGTAGCCTCAGTTTCCTGTTCTTAGCTGAGAGGAGTGGTACCCAGTGTGGTCTTCTGCTGCTGTAGCCCATCTGCCTCAAAGTTTGACGCACTGTGCGTTCAGAGATGCTCTTCTGCCTACCTTGGTTGTAACGGGTGGCAATTTGAGTCACTGTTGCCTTTCTATCAGCTCGAACCAGTCTGCCCATTCTCCTCTGACCTCTGGCATCAACATGGCATTTCCGGCCACAGAACTGCCGCTCACTGGATTTTTTTTCTTTTTCGGACCATTCTCTGTAAACCCTAGAGATGGTTGTGCGTGAAAATCCCAGTAGATCAGCAGTTTCTGAAATTCTCAGACCAGCCCTTCTGGCACCAACAATCATGCCACGTTCAAAGGCACTCAAATCACCTTTCTTCCCCATACTGATGCTCGGTTTGAACTGCAGGAGATTGTCTTGACCATGTCTACATGCCTAAATGCACTGAGTTGCCGCCATGTGATTGGCTGATTAGAAATTAAGTCTTAACACACAGTTGGACAGGTGTACCTAATAAAGTGGCCAGTGAGTGTATATATAGACATGTTAGTGACAAATACAATTCTAATGTTGGTTCTAAATTATGAACATGTATTTATTTAATACATGATTATTTCAAGGAACAAAATGGTGTGGGGTCCCCCTATTATTTATAGAAAGCAACACTATACTACTGTAATTGTATTTGTCTCTGACATATATATATATATATATATATATATATTATGTTTATAGAATATATATATATATATATATATATATATATATATGTATCTAATATATGAAATGCATAGTAAGATTGAACAAAAGACGCTAATTCAATTGCCGGCTTCTGTAAAATCATTCCCCAACCCGACATGAAATGACACATGGTTTACATATAGTAAACCATTTCATTTCATGTTTTTTTTATATGTCCCTGACTAATAATTAGATTATGATTTGTGTGTAAAATTTGGGACGTCTAGGTTAAATTAAGAGGTTAATTAATTGGAAAAAATTGCATGGGCTCTCGCGGTAAAATCGCAACCAGTGAGGTAAAGCAGGTGAGTGAGGGCAGATTTTAATAGCTATGAGAGGGACCATTGTTTTTGCCCCCCAGCTACAAAAATCTGCCCCCAGACACCCCAACACACACAGACATTAATGAAAATGTCTTTTAATGAAATAAAGACACTTAGTTTTTGACCACATTTTATTACTCTGGTAGTCCATAAATAAACCATGACCTGCAAAAAAAATAACATAAAAAAAACAACCATATTCTTACCTCTCCGCCGTTCAGTCATGTCCCACGCTGCAATCTATCACAAGGAGTTAAATAGTTTACAATGAGGACTGGTGCTAATGCTACCAGCCCCATTGTAATTTACTGCAGAATGACTTAGTTCAGCTCTTTGCAGCCTCACTGGCTGCCTGGAGATGAACTAATTAGCATGGGAAAGTTTCTGACTTTTTTCCCATGCTCATCAGTTCACTTCAGGTCAGCCGGGGACTCCCTCTGACGTCACTGAGGCTGCGGGGAGTCCCCTGGCTGACCTGAAGTGAACTAATGAGCGTGGGGAAAAAGTCAGAAACTTTCCCACGTTAATTAGTTCATCTCCAGGCAGCCAGTGAGGCTGCGAAGAGCTGAATGAAGTCATTCTGGGACATGACTGAACGACGGAGAGGTAAGAATATGGTTGTTTTTTTTATGTTATTTTTTTTGCAGGTCATGGTTTATTTATGAATTACCAGAGTAATAAAATGTGGTCAAAAACCAAGTGTCTTTATTTCATTAAAATACTTTTTCATTAACCCCTTTCCTACATTGGACGTACTATTCCGTCCATGTGACCTGGGACCTACCGTATATACTCGTGTATAAGTCGAGATTTTCAGCCCATTTTTTTGGGCTGAAAGTCCCCCTCTCGACTTATACACGAGTCATATACCGGGGGGATCGGCGGGGCAGAGGGGGGTGTCAGATCATACTCACCCTTCTCTGCAGCTCCACTGCTTGTTCCATGTTGTCGGCGCTGCTCTCTTCCTGCTTCATCTGTCAAATGGAACCCGCTCATTAAATATGCGCATATTTAATGAGCGGGTACCACGTGACCGCTGAACCAGGAAGAGAGCAGCGCCGACAACATGGAACAAGCAGAGGAGCTGCAGAGACAAGCGCCAGGACCCGGTGAGTATGAACGGGGAGGGGAGGCAGGCATATTCACCTGTCCCTGCACTCTGCTGTCTTGCGTCCTCTGCAGTGACATTCAGGTCAGAGAGCGCTATCGCACTCTGCCTACACAGTCAATGCAGAGCGCAACGCTGATGAGCAGGGGGCAGCGACTGAGGGGAGTATACAGGTTTTTGGGTTTTTCCTGTAAGAGAGGCAGCGGCAGCTGCAACATGATGGGGCCACTCACTGTGCAGAAAAGCTGGGGCCACTCACTGTGCAGAAAAGCTGGGGCCACTCACTGTGCAGAAAAGCTGGGGCCACTCACTGTGCAGAAAAGCTGGGGCCACTCACTGTGCAGAAAAGCTGGGGCCACTCACTGTGCAGAAAAGCTGGGGCCACTCACTGTGCAGAAAAGCTGGGGCCACTCACTGTGCAGAAAAGCTGGGGCCATTCACTGTGCATCATAGCTGGGGCCACTCACTGTGCATCATAACTGGGGCCACTCACTGTGCATCATAACTGGGGCCACACACTGCACATAACTGGGGCCACTCACTGTGCATCATAACTGGGGCCACTCACTGTGCATCATAACTGGGGCCACTCACTGTGCATCATAACTGGGGCCACTCACTGTGCATCATAACTGGGGCCACTCACTGTGCATCATAACTGGGGCCACTCACTGTGCATCATAACTGGGACCACTCACTGTGCACCCTCGACTTATACACGAGTCAATAAGTTTTCCCAGTTTTTTGTGGCAAAATTAGGGGGGTCGACTTATACTCGAGTCGACTTATACTTGAGTATATACGGTAAGTCCCAAGGACGGAATAGTACGTCTAATGCGATCAGCGGCGCTCAAGGGGGGAGCGCAGCTGATTGCGGCCGGGTGTCAGCTGATTATCACAGCTGACACCCGACACGTTAACCCCTGGCACACCGCGATCAAACATGATCGCAGTGTACCGGGGATTAAAGGAAGGATCGGCAGGGAGGGGGCTCCCTCCGTGCTTCCCTGCGACCCCCACAGCAGCGCGATGTGCAGTGCCGCTGCGGGGGTCGCCTTCCCTGCAGGTCCCTGGATCCAATGTGGCAACGGGGACCTTCGAGGGGCCTGCAGGGAGCTGGCTTCCTCACTGCCCGCAGAGCGCAGGCATGAGGAAGCCTGCAGCAGTGCCTGTGACAGATCTGTCACAGCGATCTGTGATGTGACAGATCAGCGATCTGTCACAGGACAGTGATGTCCCCCATGGGACATTATAATAAAGTGAAAAAAAATTCCCTAATTCATTTTTTGAAAATAAAATAACAAAAAAAACAATAAAAGTACACATATTTGGTATCGCCGCGTCCGTAATGACCCACCCTATAAAACTGTCCCATTAGTTAACCCCTTTAGCGAACCCCTTAAAAAAATAAAAATAAAAAACGAAGCAAAAAATAATGATTTATTATCATACCGCCGAACAAAAAGTGCAATAACGCACGATCAAAAAGACGCATATAAATATCCATGGTACCGCTGAAAACGTCATCTTGTCCCGCAAAAAACGAGCCACAACACAGCGTCATCAGCAAAAAAATAAAAAAGTTATAGCTCGCAGAATAAAGCGATGCAAAAATAATTATTTTTTATATAGAAATTGTTTTCATTGCATAAAACCGCCACAACATAAAAAAATGACATAAATGAGGTATCGCTGTAACCGTACTGACCCGAAGAATAAAACCGCCTTATCAATTTTACCGCACGCGGAACGGTGTAAACGCACCCCCCAAAAGAAATTCATGAAACGCTGTTTTTTGTTCATTCTGCGTCCCAAAAATCGGAATAAAAAGCGGTCAAAAAATGTCACATGCCCGAAAATGGTACCAATAAAAACGTCAACTTGTCCCGCAAAAAATAAGACCTCACATGACTCGGTTGGTCAAAATATGGAAACATTATAGCTCTCAATATGTGGTGATGCATAAACTATTTTTACAATAAAAAGCGTCTTTTAGCGTATGACAGCTGCCAAAAATAAAAACCCGCCATAAATAGTAAATCAAACCCCCCGTTATCACCCCCTTAGTTAGGAAAAAATAATAAAATAAAATTTTTTTATTTATTTCCATTTTCCCATTAGGGCTAGGGTTAGGTTTGGAGTTAGAATTGGGGGATTTCCACTGTTGTGGCACATCAGGGGCTTTCCAAAAGCGACATGGCGTCCTATCTCAATTCCAGCCAAAAAAGTTAAATGGCCCTGCTTTCCTTCCGAGCTCTGCCATGTGCCCAAATAGTGGTTTACCCCCATATATGGGGTATCAGCATACTCAGGACAAATTGCACAATAACTTTTGGGGGCCTGTTACTCTTGGGAAAATAAAAATTGGGGGTGAAAAGATCATTTTGTGGAAAAAATGATTTTTTTAATTGTACGGCTGTACGTTATAAACTTCTGTGAAGCCTTTGGGGGTTCAAAGTGCCCACCACATATCTAGATAAGTTCCTTGGGGGGTCTAGTTTCCAAAATGGGGTCTCTTGTGGGGGGTTTCCACTGTTTAGGCACATCAGGGGCTCTCCAAACGTGGCATGGCGTCCAATCTGAATTCCAGCCAATTTTGCAGTGAAAAAGTCAAACGGCGCTCCTTCCCTTCCGAGCTCTGCCATGCGCCCAAACAGTCGTTCCCCCCCACATATCAGGTATCAGCGTACTCAGGACAAATTGCACAATAACTTTTGCAGTCCAATTTCTCCTGTTACCCTTGGTAAAATAAAAAAATTGAACCTGAAGTAATTTTTTTGTGAAAAAAAGTTAAATGTTCATTTTTTTTAAACATTCAAAAAATTCCTGTGAAGCACCTGAAGGGTTAATAAACTTCTTGAATGTGGTTTTGAGCACCTTGAGGGGTGCAGTTTTTTAGAATGGTGTCACTTTTGGGTATTTTCTGTCATATTGACCTTTTAAAGTGAGTTCAAATGTGATGTGGTCCCTAAAAATAAAATGGTGTTGTTAAAATGAGAAATCGCTGGTCAACTTTTAACCCTTATAACTTCCTAACAAAAAAAAAATTTTGGTCCCCAAATTGTGATGATGTAAAGTAAACATGTGGGAAATGTTATCTATTAAGTTTTTTGAGTGCCATATCTCTGTGATTTAAGAGCATAAAAATTCAAAGTTGGAAAATTGCAAAATTTTCAAAGTTTTCACCAAATTTCCATTTTTTCAAATAAACGCAAGTTATATGAATGAAATTTTACCACTAACATAAAGTAGAATATGTCACGAGAAAACATTGTCAGAATCACCGGGATCCATGGAAGCGTTCCAGAGTTATTACCTCATAAAGGGACAGTGGTCAGAATTGTAAAAATTGGCCCGGGAGTTAACGTGCAAACCACCCTTGGTAGTGAAGGGGTTAATGTCTGTGTTTTTTAACCCTTTCATAGTCTAGGGTTAACAATGGATCGGTGTCTAATTGACACCTCTCCATTATTAATCGGCTTAATGTCACCTTCCAATTGCAAGGTGACATTAACCTTTTGTTATATTAACCCATTCGCCACCCCTGCAGGGCAACGGGAATAGAGAGGATAAGTGCCAGAATAGGCGCATGTTATAATTGCGCCTTTTCTGGGGTGTCTGGGGACAGATTTTTGTGGCGGGGGGGGGGGGCAAAACAATGGTCCCTCTCATGGCTATTAAAATCTGCCCTCACTCACCTGCTTTACCTCTCCGGTTGCGATTTTACCGTGGGAGCCCACACAATTTTTTCCAATTAATTAACCCCTTAATTTAACGACTAGATGTCCCAAATTTTACACACAAATCATAATCTAATTATTAGTCACGGACATATAAATCAAAACATGAAATTAAATGGTTTACTGTATGTAAACCATGTGTTATTTCATGTCGGGCTGGGGAATGATTTTACACAAGCCGGCAATTGAATTAGCAGCTTTTGTTCTATCTTACTGTGCCAAATATATATATATATATATATATATATATATATATACACACACACACACACACACACGTATAAAGAATATATATATAAATCTATATATTAAAATATATATATACACATGTATATTAGACATTTATATATATATATATACACATATAAATTATATATAATATAATATACATACATGTAATATATAAAAGATATATAATATATGTATACATATAGTATATGTAAGCTAGACATATTTAATATATATTGTAAATATATATATTTATATATATAGACAGAGATGTCATTGACAAATACAACTAGTATAGTGATGCTGTCTCTAAATTGTAGGGGTCCCCACGCCATTTTGTTCCTTAAAAAAAATCATTTATTAATTAAATACATGTCCACAATTTAGAAACAACACTAGACTAATTGTATTTGTCACTAACATGTATATATGTATTTGATATATACTATATTTATTATATATATATTTATAATTTAAATATATAATATCTAATATATATATATAAATAAAACGTGTGTGTGTGTGTATATATATATATATATAAATTAGGTACACCATGCTAGTAACGGGTTGGACCCCCTTTTGCCTTCAGAACTGCCTCAATTCTTCGTGGCAGAGATTCAACAAGGTGCTGGAAGCATTCCTCAGAGATTTTGGACCATATTGACATGATGGCATCACACAGTTGGCGCAGATTTGTCGGCTGCACATCCCTGATGCGAATCTCCCGTTCCACCACATCCCAAAGATGCTCTATTGGATTGAGATCTGGTGACTGAGGAGGCCATTTGAGTACAGTGAACTCATTGTCATGTTCAAGAAACCAATCTGAGATGATTCGAGCTTTATGACATGGCGCATTATCCTGCTGAAAGTAGCCATCAGATGCCTGTTCTTAGCTGAGAGGAGTGGTACCCAGTGTGGTCTTCTGCTGCTTTAGCCCATCTGCCTCAAAGTTCGACGCACTGTGCGTTCAGAGATGCTCTTCTGCCTACCTTGGTTGTAACGGGTGGCAATTTGAGTCACTGTTGCCTTTCTATCAGCTCGAACCAGTATGCCCATTCTCCTCTGACCTCTGGCATCAACAAGGCATTTCCGGCCACAGAACTGCCGCTCACTGGATTTTTTTTCTTTTTCGGACCATTCTCTGTAAACCCTAGAGATGGTTGTGCGTGAAAATCCCAGTAGATCAGCAGTTTCTGAAATACTCAGACCAGCCCTTCTGGCACCAACAATCATGCCACGTTCAAAGGCACTCAAATCACCTTTCTTCCCCATACTGATGCTCGGTTTGAACTGCAGGAGATTGTCTTGACCATGTCTACATGCCTAAATGCACTGAGTTGCCGCCATGTGATTGGCTGATTAGAAATTAAGTCTTCACACACAGTTGGACAGGTGTACCTAATAAAGTGGCCAGTGAGTGTGTGTATATATATATATATATATATATATATATATACACACACACAGTGGGGAAAAAAAGTATTTAGTCAGTCAGCAATAGTGCAAGTTCCACCACTTAAAAAGATGAGAGGCGTCTGTAATTTACATCATAGGTAGACCTCAACTATGGGAGACAAACTGAGAAAAAAAAATCCAGAAAATCACATTGTCTGTTTTTTTTTCATTTTATTTGCATATTATGGTGGAAAATAAGTATTTGGTCAGAAACAAAATTTCATCTCAATACTTTGTGATATATCCTTTGTTGGCAATGACAGAGGTCAAACGTTTTCTGTAAGTCTTCACAAGGTTGCCACACACTGTTGTTGGTATGTTGGCCCATTCCTCCATGCAGATCTCCTCTAGAGCAGTGATGTTTTTGTCTTTTCGCTTGGCAACACGGACTTTCAACTCCCTCCAAAGGTTTTCTATAGGGTTGAGATCTGGAGACTGGCTAGGCCACTCCAGGACCTTGAAATGCTTCTTACGAAGCCACTCCTTCGTTGCCCTGGCGGTGTGCTTTGGATCATTGTCATGTTGAAAGACCCAGCCACGTTTCATCTTCAATGCCCTTGCTGATGGAAGGAGGTTTGCACTCAAAATCTCACGATACATGGCCCCATTCATTCTTTCATGTACCCGGATCAGTCGTCCTGGCCCCTTTGCAGAGAAACAGCCCCAAAGCATGATGTTTCCACCACCATGCTTTACAGTAGGTATGGTGTTTGATGGATGCAACTCAGTATTCTTTTTCCTCCAAACACGACAAGTTGTGTTTCTACCAAACAGTTCCAGTTTGGTTTCATCAGACCATAGGACATTCTCCCAAAACTCCTCTGAATCATCCAAATGCTCTCTAGCAAACTTCAGACGGGCCCGGACATGTACAGGCTTAAGCAGTGGGACACGTCTGGCACTGCAGGATCTGAGTCCATGGTGGCGTAGTGTGTTACTTATGGTAGGCCTTGTTACATTGGTCCCAGCTCTCTGCAGTTCATTCACTAGGTCCCCCGCGTGGTTCTGGGATTTTTGCTCACCGTTCTTGTGATCATTCTGACCCCACGGGGTGGGATTTTGCGTGGAGCACCAGATCGAGGGAGATTATCAGTGGTCTTGTATGTCTTCCATTTTCTAATTATTGCTCCCACAGTTGATTTCTTCACTCCAAGCTGGTTGGCTATTGCAGATTCAGTCTTCCCAGCCTTTTGTTTCTGGTGTCCTTTGACAGCTCTTTGGTCTTCACCATAGTGGAGTTTGGAGTCAGACTGTTTGAGGGTGTGCACAGGTGTCTTTTTATACTGATAACAAGTTTAAACAGGTGCCATTACTACAGGTAATGAGTGGAGGAAAGAGGAGACTCTTATATATATATTCTTTATGTCTTCAATATAATATATTATATATAGTATGGCTATAAATTTATATGTACTGTAGATATAATATATATAATCTATATCTTATTCTATGTGTATATATATTATGTGTATATATATATATATATATATATATGTGTGTGTATCACTGACATGTGTGTATATATATATATATATATATATATATATATATATAAATGTATGTATTCTGTGTATATGGTGCGAGTGCTGTCAGATATTTTATCGCACCCATTGACTTGCATTGGCGATTTTCCCCTGAAAATCGCAGCATGCTGCGATTTTTTTCTTAGTCCGATTTCGGCTGAGAAAAAAATTGCAAATGAGATGTCACACATTGCCTAACACTGGTCAGAGTGCAATCTGATTTTTAATGAGCCCTTACGGCCAAGTGCTAAAAGTTTACAGCAGTTTTGTTATAGGCTTTAACTCCGCACTATTAAAAATTAACTGCGCTGGGTTAAAGCTACTTCTGCAATCTAACAGGAGCAGATAGAGTGCAGAGCTGTCAGACACAGATGTGGACTCTGTGGAGAAGACAGCAGTGGTTTCATTACTGCTTCTGTCTATTATTTTGCACGGTACACAGCAATCATTGAGTGCTGTGTAGTGCACAGACGCATTGGCACTGCTGATGCTTTTGTAGAACTTTGCTATCACATAATGGCTGGGTGTCTGCCATCGCAGCCAAGCTGCTGGCTCCTAGCAGACCCAGATCAGCTCTGTGAGTGACCTGTCACTCCAGTGGGCTCTTTTCCCCTGTAACGGAAGCCGATATGGATGTGCCACTTGCAGTGGAAAAGAATGATCAATAAGGGGTAAGCAAAAATGTTCACAGAAATGTTAGATCTCTTGGGGAGAAAGTTCTGATTGAAAAATATACATATATAAAACATCTGCAAAAAATAACATTCTTGCCAAAATATTTTTTCACATAAAATACATTTTATTACAAATGTAACAAAAAATAATGTAACAATAAATTCTGAATCGGCACTACCATAATAACCTTTAGAATTCATTCAAGTAGGTTATTTGGTGTAAAACATGAACTGTAAAAAATATAAACAGAAAAAAATAAACCAAATATTGCTTATTTTCTGTATTTTAATCGTTAAAAAAATTGCATTATTTTTTTGAACCATATGACGGACGTAACTGTAAGGCTATGTGCACACGTTGCGGAATTGCCGCAGAAATTTCTGCGGGAATTCTGCAACTCCCTGCCCAGGAAATACGCTAGAATTCCGCATGTGTATTTCCCGCGTTTTAGCTAGCATTTTGCAAGCGTAATTAGCTTGCAGAATATTAATGTTTTCCAAGCGATCTGTTGCATCGCTTGGAAAACTGATTGACAGGTTGGACACACTCGTCAAACATATTGTTTGACGAGTGTGACCAACTTTTTACTGTTGCGACTGCCTATGCGGCATCAGTAGGAAAAAGATATAAAGTTAAAAATAATAAAAAAATAAAATAAAAAATGGTGTTTTTCCTCACCTTCCGGCGTCCCATGCAGCATTCCCGTTCCTCGCAATGCTCCTGGCAAGTCCCGTTCCCAGTGATGCCTTGCGACAATGACCTTTGATGACGTCACGGTCTCGCGAGATCATTGCCAGGAGCATCGCTGAGGCCTGGGAACGCTGCAGGGGCCACAGGAAGGTGAGAAGAACATGATTTTTTATTTTATTTCTTTTTTTTACAGGGATATGGTACCCAGAGCCTGGAGGAGAATCTCCTCTCCTCCAGACTCTGAGTACTATCCGCACATTTTCTGCTTACTTTGCGCATGATGGCCATAGCCACATGCGGAAAATAAGCAGAACAATGCATTCCTATGTGTGCGGAATTCCCGCGATTCCGCACAAAGAATGAGCATGCTGCGTATTTTTCCGCAATGCGATTCCGCCGCGGAAAAATACACAGCATTAGCACAGCATGTGTGGAATGCCATAGGATTGTATGGGATGCTTTTTTTGCCTTTTCGCGTCAAAAGCGCACATTAAAAAACACCGCGAAAACGGGAAAAAAAAAAAACCTGCTACGTGTGCACGCAGCCTAAGACGCACCCCAGATCTAGAAAGCAGAAAATAGGAATAACAAGTTTCCTGCTATTTTAAACTTTCCCCCATAGATTTATTATTAGTGTTTCTCTGCAGCATGTGTATTATACACATATAGCTTTACAGCACGCACATTATATACACTGTGTATGTAAATATGTATGTATTATTATTTTTGGTTTATTTCTTTTTTTCTTTTTCTTTTTTTTTTTTTACATAATCTTGCTACAAACATACTATACATTACCAACTTTAGGCTATGTGCACACAGTGTGGATCCTCCTGCGGATTTTTCCGTGCGGATTTTACTAAATCCGCAGGTCAAATGACCTGCATTTCTCCTGCAGATTTATTCCTTTTTTTGTTGCGGTTTTACTGTGGTTTTTGTGCGGTTTTCCACCTGCGGATTTGTAGAATGGAGCAGGTGGAAAACTGCAGCAAAACCGCACAAAAGAAGTCACATGCTGTTTTTTTTTCCCCGCGGTAAAAACCGCAGCATGTGCACAGCGTTTTTTTTTTTTTTTTTTTTTACATAGGCTATAATGGTACTGTACATCACCTGCAGTTCTGCTGCAGATCCGCAGCAGAATCCGCGCCGTGTGCACAGAGCCTTAGAAATTTCCTCCCAGACATGTGATCAAATAGATGCGTGTCGGCCAGAAGAGGGCAGATCTTTTAGTGATCGTGATGACTCTGTGTCGTTCTCCTCACTCACAGGTAGCTCCTCTGGTCTAGAACACGCACACGCTTTTTAACAAAAATTTTGTCCATGCTAAAAAGTTCATCTTATAGTCCAAAAAATCTGGTATATGAACAACAGTAATTTATATCCACAGTAAAGCAGGGCTAAAAATAACATTTTTTCTCAATAATTCAAAGTCTCATACAGTGACGTCAGTGAAAAAAATAGTTATTGCTGTTAAATGGGAGAGAGGCAAAAATAAAAAGTCTGATCATTAAGGGGTTAACTTTCTGCATTTGTGCAGATGCTCTTGGAATATCCTTGTATTAGCCATGCTTCATATTTAGTCACTTGTATGTATGAGTCTTTTTCTTTGCCTCTAACAGTAAATGTTATTTTGCTTTTAGAACTTCTAATGAAAATTAACAAGTTGAAGACACAGAGATGTTTGTAAGTGTTAACAGCAGGGAATCCCTTATACCCTGTAGCACAGTATGTGGATCCCTCCTGTCGTGTCATCCATTTTTATACCATACATATTATTTTTCATACTGTATACAATTTTCAGAACCATCTCAAGGCGTTGTTGTCTCAGCAAGCAGCTGAACTACAGGCTCCAGCAACCTTCCTTCATGTGGGTCTCTATGCAGCATTTAGTGACTGCACATGGGCCCTAGTGATCCGCACTCTGTCCCTAGATCTTTAGATTATAGATACAAAAAAATGTTATGGAACCCGGCAGACAGAAAATATAAAAATGTCTGAATGAATAATTGATTTTTATAATCTACATTTAGGTAAATCTGGTGATTCTAAACGTTTCACACGATGAAGTCAGTCCCACTGTCTGCAGATGATGAATGTTACCAGAGTTCTTCGTTTGTGACTTAATGCATACCACACCAAATACCTTAATTATTGTTTGCTGGAGCCTCTTGACAAGCGTCCCATTGTAGATACAATGGCTGTATATAGGCATTCTTGTTCTCACTGACCCTTGTTGAATACCTGAGGTTTAATATTTCAGAGCTGATAACCAGTGCGACAATGAAAGCCTTATGTTTTTCCAAGCTTTCCCATTGAATCTAATGATCTCTGAGGCTGGGTCACAAACCATGATTGCCAATGTAATTCTTTGCCAAATTGTCACTCACTTTACATGCAGCATTCGGAGAAACATACTTAAATGTAGCTAGAGTCAACTGTCTCATGTATTGGCTGTATATGCTATCTGTACTAATTTATTGTAAATCAATCTTGTCAGTAGTTAAAATTTGCTTGTGCTTGCACACATTAGGCTGGAACTACACGGCGACTTTGGTCACGACACAAATCGCTCAGCCCAGGATCGCTTTGTACTGATCTCCAGGGGGTTGGACCAGATGACTCAGGAGGTCCCTTCCAGCTCTACCATTCTAAGATTCTATGCTGCATCGCAGCATTATGCAGGTGACTGGGGCTGCATTGCAACCCCAGGGTATCGAGACTGCAACAAGCCAATTAAAAAAAAAAAGTCTGATTTTTTTTTTTTAACAGCTTGCTTGTCATGCCCCCCATCATGTTCACCTGCATTACACTGCAGTATAGCACTGGCACAAAGCAATCTTTGCCAAATATCGGCACCAAAGTTATCATCAAACCTCAGCCTTAGTGGTATTTTTTTTCCCCTATGTCGTAAACCAAGATGGGAGTTTGTTTGAAATATCATGACAAATTTCTTGTACAGCAATTCCCCACTATAAGGTAATATACCGGTAGCAGCATTGCTGTATCAGCAGGCTACAAAAAGCTATTAGTTTATTGGGCGGCACGGTGGCTCAGTGGTGGGTCCTGGGTTCGAATCCCACCAAGGACAACATCTGCAAGGAGTTTGTATGTTCTCCCCGTGTTTGCGTGGGTTTCCTCCGGGCACTCCGGTTTCCTCCCACATTCTAAAGACATACTGATAGGGAATTTAGATTGTGAGCCCCATCGGGGACAGTGATGATAATATGTGCAAATTGTAAAGCGCTGCGGAATATGTTAGCGCTACATAAAAATAAAGATTATTATTATTGTGCCTGCAAAAGAGTTTTTCTTAGCCCACCGTCCTTGTAAGCAATTTGCTAATAATTTGACCATGTAATTGAAGAAATGTAGGTTATACTTTAGTGTGGGCCAACATTTCTCACAATGCAGCATTGCATCTCCCAGTACTGCATGTACTCTTCTTTAGCTAACCGAACAGACTTTAAAACATACGGTATTTGCATTGTGCAGTCGTGGCCAAAAGTTGAGATTGGCACAAATTTTGGATTTCACAAAGTTCACTTCTCCGTGTTTTTAGCTCTTTCAGTCAGATGTTTCTCTGGTTACTGAAGTACAATAATAAGCATTTCATAAGTTTTTAATCTTTTTTGACAAATACATCAAGTTTATGTAAAGTCTCAATATTTATTGTCTTGACCATTATTTTTCAAGAGTACTGCCCTTCGGCCTGGCATAGATATCTGTCTCTGAGCCAGATCCTGACTGATAGCAACCCATGTCTAATCAGTGTTTGAAATTTAGCACCATTTCTGTTTGTCCATTTGTTTTTTGAGAACTAACCTCACTTCTGCACTTAGCTTTGACAGATGGATATTCACTAGTGACTGATGACAGCCCATTCTTGTCTAGTCAGTGCTTGAATTATCACAATTGTTTTTTATTTGTCCTACTGATTTTTGAGGATTGACAAAATGTTCTCAATGCAATTGAATTCTGGGGAAATTTCTAACCATGAACCCAATGTCGATATTTTGTTCTTTGAGCCACTTAGTTATCACTGTAGCTTTGTGACAGTGGGCTCCATCATGCTGGAAAAAGCATTGTTAATCAGCAAATTACTCCTTGGTTGTTGAGAGAAGCTTCTATTCATAGCAGTGTTCTTTTGGCAAAATCAAAATTGTGAGTGAGCCCACTTCATGGATGAAAGGCAGCTCCACACATGAAAGGTCTCGTGATGCTTTACTGTTGGCATGACACAAGACTAATGGCAGCACTCACCTTTTCTTCTGTGGACAAACCTAAGACCATTCATGTGTTGAGGCTTTTCATCTTTTGGATTAAGATCACTCACAATTTTGCCTAAGAACACTATCATGAGTAAAGAATAGAGGATCTAACCATCTTCCAAGAACAATTTCTCACAACAGTCATCAATTTGGTGATGAACAAAGCTTTTTTCCGGGAAGATGGAGACCATGTCACAAGAAAAAAGTGATAACAAAGTGGTTCAGTGGAGAAAACAGTTACATTTTTGGTCCATGGCCAGAAAACTCTCAAGATCTCAATCCCATTGAGAAACTGAGGATAGTTATCAAAAAACGAATGGACCAACAGAAATGGTGCTGCTAAACTCCAAGCACTGATAGACCTGAATAGGTTGCCATCAGTCAGGATCTGGCTCAGAAACACATAGCTATGTCAGGTCGAAGGGCAGTACTCTTAAATTAAAATAATGTAATAAGTGTAGCAACTTATGAAAAGCTTATATTTCTGCTTCAGTTATGATAGAAAGATCTAAAAGATTTAAAAACATTGAAACAACAAACTTGTGAAAATCAAAATTTAAGTCAGTCTCAAAACTTTTGACCACAACTGTATTTACCGAAGTATATTCTATCATATGTTCTCATTGCCAACATGTTTTACCTTTCCCTCAATATAACATTTCAGGAAAAAAAAATATGCTGAACAATGTGTTCTTATCCTAAACAGGGATGCCCAGAGACTTGAAGAATTTTACACTAAAAACCAACAGCTAAGAGAGCAGCAGAAGGCACTACATGACACAATCAAAGTTCTTGAAGACAGGTAAAACAGCATGATTATTTCTTTGGTGTCTAGAAAATGTTTACAATACGGCACATTTCAAAAAATCGCTTTGGTTAGGTTTTATGATAAATATGCTTTGGGCATTTGGTTAGTCTATGTAGTTTTTGTGTCTGAATTCAGTTGCGTGACACTTTTTAGGTAGGGAACTGTAAGATGCATCTTAGAAAATTAATGTCCGAGAGATAAGCTTCTTCCTAATTTGTGGAAGGTTTATAGGGCCTTCTTGTCATCTGCATTGTGGTTTTTGTTCAAAATTGAAACTACAACCAGTGCTGGATCTCATCAACTTGACTTACAATTGGTTCTTCAGGGTGACTGGCTTCTGGTTGAGCTTTCAATGTGTACAAGACCGAGTAAATGCATGGTGTGAATATTCCACCTAGAATATCTGCAGTACAGTACCGACTATGTTAATGAGAACATTAAAATCTCATCTGCATTTTTCGTAAAATTTCCTTACGTAAACTGTCCTGGGATTTAAATTTTATCATCCACAGAATGTCCATTCTTTGTGCGGAATTATTGGGAATGTCACCCTTTGCAATGCGTAGGGTGATATCCTTGCTAAAATCTATAACCAAATCCCCATTCAACATAAGTGGATTTTGCCAGAGGAGCGCTGAAGATAACACTTGAAGTGAAGCTTGTAGCTTTCCTATTCCTGACTCCGCGACTTTCCTGCTTTTTCTTTTGGCTGGGTGGTGTTACTGGCTTAATGTGCTCATCCTAATCACCATTCCTATCAATACTCACATCCTATCTGAGTATTGATAGTGAAAACTATGTGTAACGCTAGATATTGGTTTAAATCTATAAAATGCAATTAAAAAAGACTGAATGTTTCTGTGTTATTAGAGCAGCAGGCAGGAGCAGATTCTGTACTTTCTATGACTGACTTCTATGCTGATAATTTGATTTTTACTCCTCTTTCAACAAGGTTGCGGGCCGGGCTTTGTGATCGGTGTGCAGTAACAGAGGAGCACATGAGAAAAAAACAACTGGAATTTGAGAATATCAGACAACAAAACCTGAAACTAATTACAGAGCTCAGTGAGAACTTTTTCATTTTCTTTTACTAGGTTGCATTATACAGTGTAACATGTACCCTTATAAATTTATTTTGAAATAATGTAATTTTAAAAAAACAATTTATTTTCCATTTTATGACAGTTAGAAAATTCAAGATATGCTGCCCATGTAACCAAAAATGATCCTTAATAGTGATGAGCTTGGATAAGATGTTATCTGAGCACGCTAGTGTGCTAATAGAGTATCTTCGGCGTGCTCGAATACTATGTTCGAGTCGCCGCGGCTGCATGTCCTGCAGCTGTTCGACAGGCACAACACATGCAGGGATTGCCTGCTAAGGACCACTAAAAAACATTTTAAATTGCGTTCCTCTTTTTCTTTTTAGTTTTGTTTTATTTCACACACTGTGCTCCCCCATAAGGACTTATAAGACCATTGGGAGTGCATTTTAACACATCAAAACTTTTTTTATTGTTTATTTCCCATCTAATCGGTGTTTGTATGTTAACACCAGTTACAGGGAAAATTCAGCCTCAGTTGCACTGGAGAGCTGACTGAGTCCCCAGGATCCTGAAGCTCTGGCTCTTTCCCTAGATCCAGAAAATTATTTATTTTTTTGTTTATTTTACTTTCTTATGTTACGCCATTAATGCCACAGCACTTTACAGTCATCACTGTCACAAACTGTATTTTCTCCTACGCCTCATTGGGGGACACAGGACCATGGGTGTTATGCTGCTTGCCACTAGGAGGACACTAAGTGAACACAGAAAAAATTAACTCCTCCTCTGCAGTATACACCCTCTCGCTGGCTGAGATTTACCCAGTTCATGCTTAGTGTCTGTAGGAGGCATTTGGGTCTGGCTTCAGACCCCATCGTTTCTATTTTCAGATTTTTTGAATTTATGTCTGTAAACTTTTATTTTTTAATTAACGGAGTGAAGGGGGCGACGGCTTCCTTTCAAGGGTTTTCTCTCCCCCGAACCAACAACAGGTGAGAACGCGAAGTATACCTCGCTGTACCCTCTCCTGCGACGACTGGGGCATACCTGATTTTCTGGGGCGACGGTTCCTTCATGGTCCCGATCTCTCCACAGTGGTAAAAGGCAAGCGCACGGAGCACCGGAGGAAGACCACCTGATGGCCTACTTTAGCCCCATGGCCTCTCCATCCTCCTGCTTATCGGGTGGATGGATTGAGGTATACCCCTTTAAGAACTCCTCCGGCTCTGCTGCATCGGCCGGGATGATGAGTCTGCAGCTGGGTCCCGGACAGCACGCCCCTGCGTGAGCACCTGAATGGAGGTACAGGGTCAGGTCCTTGTCCTTGGGAGAAAGCGCTGACCTAGGCCAGCGGCTGCATATCGGCGCCCGTCGCAATCCCCCGTTTTTTTACTTCAGTCGGTGCTCAGCGCTGGCAGGCCCAGAAATTTAGTCCCCGGCTTTTCAGCCGGACTAGGGCGCAATTTACATGGCGCCGCCCACCATTGGGGCCGCTGCCCACGTCCTTGGCGCTTGCTGTAAACGAGAAGTGCCCTGTTAGTCTCGGGGGCCATGTCTTTTACCTCAAGCCTGCTCTGTGACGGCTGCAGGGGGAGCGCACTGACTGACAGCACCTAGCGTCGCTGCTGGGCCACCGATATCTCTCCTGGGGACACAGATCAGGACCCTGGGTAAGCTGCATCTGCCTTAGGAAGAACGCTTAACCCTTTCTCTGCACATTCACATTATCTGCAGCCCAGGCTCTGCCTGTAACCCTTTGGGGGAGCTATGTCTCAATCTAAGGAAGCAAAAAGGACTACCAAGAAACACACTGCATTCTTTACCTCTTGTGCCACTTGCAAGACTGCCTTGCCCAGTGCCCAAACTAATCCATTATGCACGGATTGCGACCCGGCTTGTGCTCAAACGCCATCCGCTGCCACCGTGCCCACCTGTGTTTAGGCCCCGTGAGTGGGCTGCGTCCCTGTCATGGTCTGTGGAGTCACAGTCAAAGGCTATAGACTCTCTATGGGACTCCTCTTTAAGTCAGAACGTGTCATCGCCTTACGCGGAGGGCTCTGGCGACGGCCAGGAACCGTCCACCAGCAGGGGCCGTACTCAGTCAAGGGATGGTCAGGTCTCTAGAAAGCGGACCCATGACACGCCTCCTGATAATTCTCGCACTTCGGTATCTGCGACTTCTGTTTCTCGCTCTCCCTCTCCTAATGTTCGCAGCGTACATTACTCTGAATACGAGTCTGACACGTCGTTATCTCAGGACCCCCCGAATGACCAAGAATCGCTTGATTCTCTTATAGAGTCAGTTAACAAGATTCTGAGGTTGGACGAGGGAAATATTTCTGCTCAGGAGCACGTTGTGTCCTTTATGAAGACCAAACGTGTGCGCAGGGTATTTGCCAGCCATCCTGAGTTTAAGGGCATTGTCCAGAGACATAGGGACCGGCCACATAAACGGTTCTCAGGTCAAAAGCCTTTTGAGTTTAAATACCCTTTTGCTCCAGATCTAATGAAGGACTGGTTACAATCCCCTTCTGTGGATCCCCCTATATCGCGTATTGCTTCCAAGACGCTCCTATCCATTTCTGACGGTTCTTCAGTCAGAAACCCCTCTGACCGTCAGATTGACTACCTTGCTCACTCAGTTTATGAGGCTTTAGGAGCGGCGCTTTTTCCGTCTTTCGCGACCACTTGGGTAGCTAAGGCTATGGCCGCTTGGGCAGAGGTTCTAGTCACAGCCATTCAGGATAGCAATCTCCCTCTGGAGGCAGCCAGCCTCGCCAGTCAGCTAGTTCACGCAGGAGACTTTGTAGTGCATGCTTCTTTAGATGCCGCCAATTGCACTGCACAGGCAGCCTCAAACGCAGTTTCCATGAGAAGGGCCCTATGGCTCCGTGACTGGCGGGCAGATTCCGCTTCAAAACAATCGTTGACTTCTGTGCCTTATCAAAGTGGGCGCCTATTTGGCGAGAAGCTGGATCAGCTCATTTCTGATGCTACTGGGGGGAAGAGTAAATTCCTTCCCCAACAAAGGCCCGTCCAGCCTTTTCGAAATCAAAAGCTGAATCTTTTTCGGCCTTTTCGCAACAATTCCAGTTGGTCCTCCACAAACTTCTCTTCTGGATCAGGTTGGACTTGGCGTGGAGACAGAGATTCTCAGGTCTCATACAGACCTAACCCAGGCCAAGGGCATCTGAAACTAGGGGAGCCAGATCACATAGATCCTCTACACAATGACTTGTTGCGGTGTCCGGCGGACACCGACAAAGTAGGCGGTCGGCTACTTTCGTTCAGACAGGTCTGGCTCGTGTTCGTCCACGACGAGTGGGTCAGAGAGCTGGTGTCCTCCGGATACAAAATAGTTTTCTTCCCCCCCTGACACGATTTTTCCGGTCCTCACCCCCCAAAACAAAGACAACAGCTTTCCTTAAGGCCGTTCATGCGCTGCAAAGGGACGGAGTCATTATTCTGGTCCCTCAAGACGAAAGGTTCAAGGGTTTTTATTCAAACCCTTTTGTGGTCCCAAAGAAGGACCGAACGATGCGGCCCATACTGGACCTCAAGCTGTTAAATCAGTTTGTCAAGGTATGGCAATTCAGAATGGAATCTCTCCGTTCGGTCGTCGCCTCCATGGAAAGAGGAGACTTCCTAGCATCCATCGATATGAAGGATGCTTACCTTCACATCCCAATTTGACCATCCCACCAACAGTTCCTGCGCTTCGCAATTCACAAGGAACACTTCCAGTTTGTTGCCTTGCCTTTCGGTCTCTCTACCCCCCCCCCCCCCAGAGTCTTTACCAAGGTCATGGCGGCTGTCATGGCCATTCTTCACGCTCGGGGAGTGGTGGTACTTCCGTATCTGGACGACCTACTGATCAAAAGCCCGTCCTTTCCAGCCTGCGAGGAATCCGTAGGTATCACAGCGAATACACTTTCTCGCCTGGGTTGGAAGATAAACTTCAAAAAGTCTTCTCCAGCACCGGCTCAGCAGATTTCCTTTTTGGGAATGATCTTGGACACCTCCTGCGGGTTGGTCATTCTCCCTCCAGAAAAGGCCAGAGCCTTACAACAGGGAGCACGGAGTCTTTCCCGTCCAGTTCCTCACTCCATACGTTTCAGCATGGAGATTCTCGGAAAGATGGTAGCAGCGATAGAAGCGGCCCCATTCGCACAGTTCCATCTCCGCCCTTTGCAACATGCATGTCACGCGGGGCTTAGGTCAACTAAGGCAGAAATACCCGGGGCCCCTGTGATGTCCCTTTAACTAGGGGAAAACCTGTCTGACCCTCAACCCAGGGTTTTTGCTGATGGTGCAAATGCCTGAGCCTCCACCCTTTCCTTATCTCCTGCTCAGCCCTAAGCTTAACCCTCCACCCAGTGAGGAGACAAACCACCAAATCCCCAAACAACAGACAGGGAGAACTTAAACTGCACCGCGCCGCATACACACAGGACTATACAGTAATGTGAACAGGGCACAACAAAACACAAATATGGGAAGGCGAGAAGGTAACAATGGAGCATACGACACCAGATATGAATCTCTCTCTCTCTCTCTCTCTCTCTCTCCAACACCTCCACTCCAGACCGGAACCACTTGGTATGACACACAAGCTATAATTGGCGACGCCCATAGGCCAGCACGACTATTTAAAGACCGTGGGCGTGACCAAACATCCAACCTGATCTTCAGCTAGATTAACCCCCGATAGCCTGAGAAACTCAAGCCGGCGCCACTGAGGCTATAGTGGACGGAGGTGGATCTACCTCTGCCTGCCGGACGCTGTGGTGTGAATAGCGTCCGACATGACAGTACCCCGTCTTCTACGAGGGACCCCAGGGCCCTCAAGACTCATAGGACCCGGCTTGTCCGGATGACGACGGTGAAAAGAACTGACCAGCCGATCTGCATGTATGTCCGAGGCTGGTACCCAAGACCTCTCCTCCGGACCATACCCCCGCCAGTGTACCAAATACTGAAGAGTACGGCGCACTACTCGAGAGTCCACTACCTTGGAGACCTCAAACTCTAAATCGCCATCCACCATGACTGGAGGTGGCATCGGCGTCGTGTCCACAGAGCCTACCACCTTTTTCAATAAAGCCCTGTGAAACACGTTGTGTATCTTGTATACTGCAGGGAGTTCCAACCGATAAGCAACTGGGTTAATGATGGCAGCAATCTTAAAAGGCCCAATAAACCTTGGACCCAATTTTAAAGATGGAATTTTGAGTTTTATATTTTTAGTCGCTAACCACACCCATTCACCCACACACAGGTCCGGACCTGGCACGCGTCTACTGTCAGCCACCCGTTTGTACCTCGCACTCATGCTCAACAATCGCTGTCTCACCCTCCTCCAGACCGATGATAATTGAGCTCCTAGCTGGTCCTCCTCCGGGACGCCCCCCGAGTCACCCTGACGTAAGGTACAAAATTGAGGATGTTGACCGTAAATGCAAAAGAACGGAGACTCTCCCGATGACTCTTGACGGTGATTATTTAACGCGAACTCGGCCAGAGGAAGGAAAGTAGACCACTCCTCTTGGTTGTCGGACACAAAGCATCGTAAATACTGCTCCAGATTTTGGTTCATGCGCTCAGTTTGACCATTTGACTGTGGATGAAACGCCGATGAATGTGACAACTTGATCCCCAAACGTGAGCAAAAAGCTTTCCAAAACCTCGCAACAAATTGAGTTCCCCTATCAGATACTATGTCCGACGGAACTCCGTGGAGTCTGACCACCTCCTGCACAAACACCTGAGCCAACGTCTTCGCATTGGGCAAGGAGGGCAATGAGACAAAATGCTCCATCTTTGAAAATCGGTCAACCACCACCAGGATGACCGTGTTCCCCGCCGAGACTGGCAAGTCAGTGATAAAATCCATGGAGATTTCTGTCCATGGCCTATTAGGTACCCCCAGAGGCTGTAGCGTGCCAGCAGGACGGGCTTGGGGCGACTTGGCCCTGGCGCACGTGATGCAAGCTGCCACGTACGAGACCACGTCCTGCCGGATTTTGGGCCACCAGAAAGTGAAACGACGCGATACCAGCTCCAAGGTGCCCTTAACCCCTGGATGACCAGCCAGTACTGAGTCGTGATGTTCCCTCAACATCTTAAGACGAAGATGAAGGGGTACAAATGATTTGCTGGCGGGAAGTCCTGGCGGTACCTCCTCTTGGGCCTCGGCAATCTCCGCCTCTACCTCAGTCGTGAGAGCCGAAACCACTACACCTTCCTGGAGGATGGGTACCGGCTCTTCCCGAGGTTCTCCCCCCCCGGAAAACACCTGGACAAGGCATCCGCCTTGGTGTTTTTAGCCCCGGGACGGTAAGTCACCAGAAAATTGAAACGTGTAAAAAACAATGCCCAGCGAGCCTGCCTAGGAGACAGACGCTTGGCCGACTCCAGATAGAGCAGGTTCTTATGGTCGGTGATAACTGTGACCTGGTGAGCCGCCCCCTCCAAGAAGTGTCGCCATTCCTCAAAAGCCAATTTGATGGCCAACAACTCCCTGTTGCCGATATCATAATTCCGTTCGGCCGGCGACAGCTTCTTGGAGAAGTAGGCGCATGGATGCATATCGCTCAAAGATGAGCCCTGTGACAGTACTGCCCCTACTCCCACCTCAGACGCATCAACCTCCACCACAAAAGGTTTAGACACGTCCGGTTGCACCAGAATGGGGGCTGAAGCAAAACTGTTCTTCAGACGCTCAAATGCACGTATCGCCACCTCAGACCAGCTAGTCAGATCTGTACCTTTTTTTGTCATGTCCGTGAGCGGTTTGGCTATAGTAGAAAAGTGTTTTATAAATTTCCTATAATAATTAGCAAACCCAAGGAACCGCTGGAGCACTTTCAGATTATCAGGCCTTTCCCATTGTAGCACCGCTTGCACCTTAGCGGTGTCCATTTTAAACCCTGCGGCGGACACAATATATCCCAAAAAAGGCAACTCCTGAACAAAAAATAAGCATTTTTCCAGCTTAGCATAGAGCTTATTCTCACGGAGCAACTGTAACACCTGCCTGACATGCTCTAAATGAATGTCCCGGTCGCTCGAATAAATGAGGATATCATCCAGGTATACAATCACAAATATCCCCAGGACATGAGCAAACACGTCATTAATAAAATGTTGGAAAACAGCAGGCGCAGTTGTCAACCCAAATGGCATAACCAGGCTCTCAAAATGACCCTCAGGAGTGTTAAAGGCCGTCTTCCACTCATCCCCCTGACGGACCCTTATGAGGTTATACGCCCCCCTGAGGTCAAGCTTGGAAAACCACTTTGCCCCCGCCACCTGGTTGAACAAATCAGGGATCGGAGGCATCGGGTATGGATCACGGATCGTAATCTGGTTTAACTCCCGGAAATCCAGACACGGCCGTAACCCCCCATCTTTCTTCTTAATGAAGAAAAACCCCGCTGCTACAGGCGAGGACGAAGGCCGGATGTGTCCTTTGCTCAGACTCTCCGCGATGTAGTCTTTCAGAGCTTGTCTCTCTGGACCAGAAATGTTAAACATCCTGGCCTTAGGTAATTTGGCCCCGGGTTTTAACCTAATCACACAGTCATAGGCTCTATGTGGAGGCAGTTCTGAGCAACCCTTCTCAGAGAAAACATCCGCGAAATCCTGCAAAGCCTCCGGAAGGCTGGGCGTCACGGCGGACACACATGTGGCCAAGCAATTGTCCTGGCAAAAACCACTCCATTGGACTATGTCCTGAGTTTTCCAATCAATCACCGGGTTGTGCCTGGACAACCATGGAAAACCCAAGACCATTTGTGCTGGGAGATTACGGAGGATCCTACATGTAACCCACTCCAAATGTAGGACCCCAATGTAGAGTTTCACCTCAGCCACAAACTCCGTAATCTCCCCCTGAGGGAGGGGAGCGGCATTAATGGTAACCACCTGAATAGGATGAGGGAGTTTTTCGATCTTAAACCCGGCAGTGCGTGCAAACTCCTCATCTATGAGATTGGTGGCGGAACCGCTATCCACAAACACTGATATTGGTAGCTCTCTGCCCGCGATAATAACCTTGGCAGGGAGCATACATTGAGATACCATCATGGAGGATATGCATACGCTCAGTTGGGTCTCCTCCATACCCACTGAGCTTAGTAGTTTTCCGCCGGTGTGACCTTCTTCGGTAGCACAGGACAAGCGTTAACATAATGATTCCTTTTACCACAGTAAAAACATGCTCCGGGCTTCGTGAACCCAGGGACGTGACGCTTAACCTGTGACACCCCCGCAATTTGCATAGGCTCAGTGGGCTCACCTGCAACAACCACACTTGCACCCCTGCTTTCCCCCAGGGGTAGCGTCTCCTGTGCCCCCTGACGCAAACGGCGATCAATGCGTATAACCAAACTCATGGCAGACTCCAACGATGCAGGAGTCTCATACATCAGGAGGGCCTGTTTAACTCTTCCTGAAACCCCCTGAATAAACTGACTCCGCAGCGCTGGGTCGTTCCACTGTGTGTCTACTGCCCAACGGCGAAATTCGGAGCAATAGTCTTCCGCCATATGTTCCCCCTGACGGAGGGCGCGGATTTTAGATTCTGCTAGAGCTAATCTGTCGGTATCATCATAAATGAGCCCGAGTGCAGAAAAAACATTATCGACAGAATGAAATGTAGCAGAGTCAGCTGGTAAGGAAAATGCCCATGCTTGGGGGTCCCCACTCAGTAATGATAACACCAGGCCCACCCGCTGAGCCTCATTACCTGAGGAGACCGGGCGCATGCGGGAGTATAACTTGCAGGCCTCCCGAAATATGACAAATTTGCTGCGTTCCCCTGAGAATCGTTCTGGCAGCGGGATCTTCGGCTCTGCACCGACACCTGCAGATGCCGTTTGCACCTTCGCTACTACCAGGCCCTGCTGCTGAACTGCCCCTTTCAACTCGGAGACCTGTAAGGACAGCGCCGCCAACTGGCGGGTTATGGGATCCATGGACTCCTGAAAAATGTGGGCCGATTATAATGTCACGCGGGGCTTAGGTCAACTAAGGCAGAAATACCCGGGGCCCCTGTGATGTCCCTTTAACTAGGGGAAACCCTGTCTGACCCACAACCCAGGGTTTTTGCTGATGGTGCAAATGCCTGAGCCTCCACCCTTTCCTTATCTCCTGCCAGCCCTAAGCTTAACCCTCCACCCTCCACCCAGTGAGGAGATAAACCACCAAAGCCCCAAACAATAAAGACAGACAGGGAGAACTTAAACTGCTCCGCGCCGCATACACACAGGACTATACAGTAATGTGAACAGGGCACAACAAAACACAAATATGGGAAGGCGAGAAGGTAACAATGGAGCATACGACACCAAATATGAATCTCTCTCTCTCTCTCTCCAACACCTCCACTCCAGACCGGAACCACTTGGTATGACACACAAGCTATAATCGGCGACGCCCATAGGCCAGCACGATTATTTAAAGACCGTGGGCGTGACCAAATATCCAACAGATCTTCAGGTAGATTAACCCCCGATAGCCTGAGAAACTCAAGCCGGCGCCACTGAGGCTATAGTGGACGGAGGTGGAACTACCTCTGCCTGCCGGACGCTGTGGTGTGAATAGCGTCCGACATGACAATGCGCTGCTGATGGCTTGGGACAAGAACCCGTTCTCCCTAGACCGTCGGTTCCTTCTGTCCCTGCGGGTCAGACAGACTCTCAGGTGGTGGACACTGAAATTCTCCCTGAATCAAGGAAAGTCTTTTCTCCCAGTACGTTGGTGGTAACCACCGACACCAGTCTTGGCTGAGGTCCGGTTTGCCGCCACCACACGGCACAGAGTCATTGGTCAATTCGAGAGTCGCGTTTCCCCATCAACATCTTGGATATACGTGCAATCAGGCTAGCCCTACTGAGTTTTCACCTTCTCCTCGCAGGTCACCCCATCAGAATCCAATCCGACAACGCCACGGCTGTGGCGTATATCAACTGTCAGGGGGGTACTTGCAGCAAGACGGCCATGCACGAAGTGAGTCACATCCTCCGTTGGGCCGAGACCAACCATTCGGCCATCTCGGCAAGCCACATCCTGGGCGTAGAGAATTGGGCGGCAGATTTTTTCAGTCGCCAGGGCCTCGCCTCGGGAGAGTGGTCTCTTCATCCGGAAGTCTTTCAGCAGATTTGCCATCGCTGGGGGACTCCGGATGTGGATCTCATGGCCTCAAGACTAAACAACAAAGTTCCCCGGTTCATTGCCCGATCGTGCGATCCATGCGCCATTGGAACAGACGTCCTAGTTCTGCCGTGGCACCGGTTTCGGCTCCCGTACATTTTTCCCCGTCTTCCCTTGCTTCCAAGGGTCATCAAGAAAATCAGAGCAGAGGAGGTACCAGTGATCCTAGTCGCGCCGGATTGGCTGCGCCGGGCATGGTCGCAAAACTAGTCCAACTTGTCTCCGACGTTCCCTGGCGACTTCCAGGTCACATGGATCTACTCTCAGGGCCCGATTTACCATCAGAACTCCGGAGCCCTGTCTTTGACGGCATGGCCATTGAATCCTGGATTTTAGCATAAGCTGGTTTCTCTCACGAGGTGATCTCTACCATGATTAGTGCTAGGAAGCCCGTGTCCATGTGCATTTATCACCGCACCTGGAAAACTTTCTTCTCGTGGTGCAAGGATGATCCCCTCTGGTGTTCCATACTGGAGTTCCTACAATCCGGACTAGAGTCAGGTCTTGCGCTTAGCTCGCTCAAAGGACAAATTACAGCTTTGTCAGTTCTATTCCAATGCAAAATTGCCACCAGATTACAGGTGAAGACGTTCATTCAGGGAGTTTCCCATGTTGCGCCTCCCTATTAAAGGCCGTTGGACTCATGGGATCTTAACTTGGTCTTTGGAGCCTTACAGGAGGCCTCTTTCGAACCACTGCAGGACGTATTACTAACCTTTCTTTCTTGGAAGGTGGTTTTCCTAGTGGCGATTACATTAATCAGACGTGTTTCGGAGTTGGGGCCCTGTCCTGCCATCCTCCGTTCCTGAATTTTCATTAGGACAAGGCAGTTTTGAGGACACCCCCGTCTTTTCTGCCCAAAGTCGTGTCTTCTTTTCATCTCAATGAGGAGATTGTTTTGCCTTCCTTCTGTCCGGCACCAGTCGATCGTATCGAAAAGGCCCTCCACACCCTGGATGTGGTTAGGGCTCTTAGATGGTACATTTCGCGGACGGCTCCCTTCCGCAAGTCAGATGCCCAGTTCGTGCTTCCAGAGGGGCATAGGAAGGGTCTAGCCGCCTCAAAAGCCACATTAGCCAAGTAGATTCGCTCGGCTATTCAGGAATCCTACCGTGTCAGGGGCACACCTGTCCCAGCAGGGATTAAGGCTCATTCTACTCGAGCAGAGGGCGCCTCTTGTGCCTTTCGGCATCAGGCGTCAGCAGAACAGGTCTGCATGGCTGCGACTTGGTCCAGCTTGCATACTTTTACAAAACACTACCAAATTCACTCTCAAGCCTTTGCAGATGCAGCTAATGGCAGGCGCATCCTGCAATCGGCAGTACCACAGCGGTATGCCAGTGGTACATTTGGTATTAACAGGTGTGATTGCTTCCCACCCAGGGACAGCTTTAGGACGTCCCATGGTCCTGTGTCCCCCAATGAGGCGTAGGAGAAATAGGGATTTTTGTGTGTGCTCACCGTAAAATCCTTTTCTCCGAGCCAATCCTTGGGGGACACAGCACGCACCCTGTTAGCCTATTGGCTTGTTGTCTCGTTCTTAGGTTTTGACATAGTTTATTGTTCTTTGTTTAATACTCCTACTACTTTTTCACCGAACTGGGCAAATCTCAGCCAGTGAGAAGGGTGTATACTGCAGAGGAAGAGTTAATTTTTTCTGTGTTCACTTAGTGTCCGCCTAGTGGCAAGCAGCATAACGTCCATGGTCCTGTGTCCCCCAATAATTGGCTCGGAGAAAAGGATTTTACGGTGAGTACACACAAAAATCCCTATATTTATCAATATGTCTTTGGATTGTGGGAAGAAACCCCACACAAACGCATCCTTGCAGATGCTGTTCTTTGTGGGTTTGAACCCAAGACACCAGCATTGCAATGCTACAGTGCTGACCAATGAGCCACCATGGTGCCCTATGACATGATGGCTGGGTCTGAACGGCACTTCCTATATTATATGCACAGTGCCCAGGAATGTATCATCTATGAGGAGACCGGACGTTTGACAACTGTCCTCCTGCAGCTGCACAATTGCTTGCTAGCAGATTACTTTGCATTGACATTTTAAAACATCTCTGCAGAATAAAGTGTGGACGTCCTGGACACTTAAGGTCTATGGCTGATCTGGAACTGGTTAAGCTCTCCTGATGTTTATTTCAATAAATACTTGCTTGCACCTTAACATGGTCATCCTTTTTTTTATTTCTACTGGAAATGTATGATGAAATTATCAATGAGAAAATGCCATTCTCTTATCTGATATTCTACAATTACTGCTGACAGTGTCAGACTAATCTAGTTGATAATTGAATATAATTCCCCGATTTTTTGATACATTTTCAACAGAAATATGATTTGAGAGACCGCACAATGCCATTCAGAGGTAATGCTAGTTTTCCAGAATGTGCAGCAACAAGTTTATTACTGTCTTTCTACAGTGGATGAGAAGATCACATTGCAGGATGAAAACAAAAGGCTTTCTAAACAGCTTGAGCACATGCAGAAGACGACTGAGTGAGTATTATTTTCAAGTCTTACACATGAGTCATGCATATAGGTAAATTTAGTGGTGTTACCTAACTGCACTTTTAAAATGCATACAAATCTTAAAAGGGCTTTCTGGTACTCTGATATTGATGGCTCCGCAGCATCTTTAATCAGTGAGTTGGATCTGCACCAAGAATACTGTAGGTAATAATATCAAAGTCCCAGAAAATGTCTTCAAGCCTTTAACTACCTGGGATTTTGGAACTATTTTCTCACTTCTAATATACAAAATTATGTAATGTTGTAAAAATAAATGAAATCACTTAACGCATGTATGCTTTATCTGAAGGTAGTTACCGTACATGGCATAGTATTTGATTTATGCAATTTGTCACAAAGTGTAAAATGGAAAAATGAATAAAACTGAATTTGACCCAAACAGAGCCTTAGACGTACAACAATTAAAGTGAATGCTCAAAATGTACAGTTCTCACATTCCATTTAACCTCCAGATGTCAATAAACTGAGTAATTATGATCTGTAGATTATTAACTCCCTTTATAAGAAAATGTCCCCCAATATGAAACCGTCTACAACATACAGTTGAAACCAGAAGTTTACATAGACTATATAAAAAGACACATATGCATGTTTTCTCAATATCTGACTTGAAATCAGAATAAACCTTTCCTGTTTTAGGTCAATTAGAGTTACCATAATTATTAATATTTGCCAAATGCCAGACTAATGAGAGAGAGAGAATGTATTAAGGCATTTTATTACTGCAAACTCAAAAGTTTACATACATTTCATTAGTATTTGGTACCATTGCCCTTAAACTGAATGACATGGGTCAAATGTTTGGATCGCCTTCCACAAGCTTCTCACAATAGTTGGTCGGGATTTGCACCCGTTGCTCCTGACAAAACTGGTGTAACTGATCCAGGTTTGTAGGTCGCTTTCCTCACTCCTGCCTTTTCAGCTTTACCCATAAATTTTTAATATGATTGTGATCAGGGCTTTGGGATGGCCACTCCAAAACATTGGCTTTGTTATCCTTAAGCTACTTTGTTACCATTTTGGCAGTATTGTTCGGGTCATTGGCCATTTGGAAGACCCATTTCCTCCCAAGCTTTAACTTCCTGGCTGATGTCTTGAGATGTTGCTTCAGTATTTCCACATAATCTTCTTTTCTCACGATGCCATCTGTTTTGTGAAGTGCACAGTCTCTCCTGCAGCAAAACAACAACCCCACAACATGATGCTGCCACCCCCCGTGTTTCACAGTTGGGATGGTGTTCTTGGCTTCCAAACTTTTCCCTTTTTACTCCAAACGTACCGATGGTCATTATGCCCCAAAAGTTCAATTTTAATTTCGTCAGACCACAGAACATGTCTCCAAAAATTATTTGTTCCTGTGTACATTTGCAAACATTAATCTGGCTTTTTTATGTTTCTTTTGGAGTAATGGCATCTCCCTGGCAAAGTGGCCTTTCAGCCCATGTTGATACAGTACTCGTTTATACTGATAGGGAATTTAGATTGTGAGCCTCATCAGGGACAGTGATGATAATGTGTGCAAAAAATGTAAAGCGCTGCGGAATATGTTAGCGCTATATAAAAATAAAGATTATTATTATTATTAACTGTGGATATTGACACAATCTTATCAGCTTCCACCATCATCTACACAAGGTCTTTTGCTTTTGTGCTTGGGCTGATATGCACATGTTAGACCAAAGTACGTTCATCTCTGGGACACAGAACCTGTCTCCTTCCTGAGTGGTATGATGGCTGGCCATTGCCATCATGTTTGTACTTGCGTATAATTGTTTGTACAGATGAACGAGGCACCTACAGATATCTTCAAATTGTCCCCAAGGATGAGCCAGACTTGTGCAAGTCCCCAATTCTCTTCCTGATATTTTGGCTGATTTCTTTAGACTTTCCCATGATGCTACACAAAGAAGCAGTGTGTTTCAGGTGTGCATTAAAATACACCCACAGGTGTGTCTCTAACTCAGATATTGCCAAAAAAAACTATCAGAAGCTTCCAAACACATGACATCATCATATGGGCAGTCCAGAATTGTTTAAAAGCATAGTAATCTTAGTGTATGTAAACTTTTGACTTTGCAGTGAGTAATAAAAATGCCTTAAAACATTCCCTCTCTCTCTCTCATTCTGGCTTTTGGCAAATATTAATAATTATGGTAATCCTAATTGGCTTAAAACGGGAAAGATTTATTCTGATTTCACATCAGATATTGAGAAAAACATGCATGTGTCTTTATATAGTGTATGTAAAGTTCTGGTTTCACCTGTATCTATGTTTGGTAATAACATGTATTGCCTTACTGGAAGGCTTTACACAGGGAAGGATTACTGTAATACGCCGTGGTCTTTGTCTATGAGCTCACTTGCAGCTGCCCCACTCCAATACCTCGGCTAGGTTGAATTCAGATGTCCGTATATCGTGGTCCGAGTTCAGACGACAATGCACTCACTTGCTGCAGGTCTCTTGACACAAAGTTGACAGCATCATAGGCATTTATGAACCTGTTAAGTGCCCTGTGGTCCATACTTGGCCCATGATATATGGAAGTCTGAATAAGTTCTTTAAAGATACATAACTAGGAGGTACAATTTTTCATCCTCCACTTCAAACAGGCGTCATGACCCAATATTGCACCTATTGCTTTCATTCTGAAGGCTAAACATGTTAGGGCAAGTTAGGATAGGATATGGGTTGAACTAGATGGTCTTAAAGTCTTCCTTCAACCTTAATTACTATGTTGCTATGTAAAGATGTTCAGCTTATACTCTACTCATGGAAATGTTTAGGGTCATGATTTATGTTCGTAGTGAAGGATAGGTACACTTTTGCAACCAATCTTTTTATTTCTCCAAAGTTTTTAAAGTAGAAAGTAAATCATCTCTGATATCAGGTTTGGTTAAATCTAATTTATCTTTTTACGTATACAACTCATGTGCAGATGTATGTGTGTCCATGGTTAAAAACTGTGTGCAGTCTGACCCTGCAGTCTTGTGTAACCTTCCATGTGCACCTTCTATCTGCTCCTTCTTTGTGCTCTTGTCCGCTTTCCAGTGAGGATTTTCACCATTTACATTCGCCATTACTTATTTGGTGATCTGCCATGAGTATGTAGCGTAAGCTCCTGCATCATATACTCTGAGAACTACACATAGGTGAGACTTCTACTGTAGTGAATACTTATGAGCAGTGCTTTTGAGTGCGACATGAAAAATGACTTTACACATGGCTAATAAAGATCGCAACACGGTGCAAGCTGTTTCTTATATCATTCTAAAATGATTAATCCACACAGAAAATATATACATTGTCATCAAAATTTCACTCTTGCATGATCCTGTAACTGAAATATTCTTTAATGTTTAGGTCTGTAGAGATTGAAGAGGTTGCAGAAGATCACGGTGATGATGGTGGCATTATCCCCGATTCACCAGCCAGTTCTTTTCCTCTTAACGTGGTCAGCAGGATGCGCAGAAAAAAATCAAGCAAGCATGTGCGGTATATAGAACACACACAGGATGAATCCAGTGCATCCGAATGTGCTAATAGTAAGTCAGATGCCTTCTCATCTATAGAAACCATAGATTTATAAGAAAAGCTGACATTTTCTGGTCTGGTCTTCTCTTCCTGCCTGGTTGGCACCAATCAATGACTGCATTGGAAACCAATTACTGCAGCATTTAGGTGCCATCGAGGCAGGAATTGGAGAGGCTGCGTTCCCAGCCGACAGGACGGTGGAGTGGTGGCCATCTGTAAGTGAGTATGTGCTATTTAAAAACACTGCATCTGTATGTAAATTAAAAGAAAGGTGTGAAAAACGTTATATTTTTAGTTTGGAACAGGACTGAGATTTTTGTTGTGTTCTTGGATAGGAGGAGGATCGTGAAACTGACACAGCTGCAGCTTTCTCTGCATATTCACTGCATTGTCTCTGACAATTAAAACACAGTATTTGACCCACTTCAAAAAATACTTTATACTACAAATGATTTAAAAGACTGATTCTGACTCCGTAATATTTATCTTTCTATAAATTTTCATTTAGTTGTGGGTTTGCTGTGCGCCCCATACTAGTGAGGAAGGCCTTTTTATAATATTGTGCTAGTATAGGCGTATTCCTTATGCATCAGCATGCAGCACGTGCCCCAATTTACAGGCTTACAATAGGTGAACGCAAGTGAGTAGAAAGATGAAAATTACAGATTTAGAATCAATATCTTTTAAAGTGGATCTGCTTCTGTATCTCACAATAGAAACTGCATACATTATTAAATAGTAGACCTGACGAGACTGTTCTACTTGATTTGAAATTAAAATGAGTATTTTAATGTTAGGCAATAAAACATAGTTTTTATTCTTTCATTTCTCCTCTCCATTGTGGATATATTAGTTTGCAAACTTTAGGTAGTAATATATGTAGAGTCTAAGGGGCGTTATCAGAGATTTGTCTTTATGGAGGTGTGTACTTCTTCCCCTGTATAATGTTGGCCAATTATATGCAGGCAGCAACATACAGGGGAAAAAGCACACATACCCCAAATTGCTTTGAACAGGCTTTCTCTTGTGTGAGACATGAAATGACAGACAGTCCTGCTCTCCTTATTCTAACCGCAGAGCGATTACAAGTGGGGGGAACAGCGCATAAATTACTAACACCTTTTATCTCATGGCAGTCAGGGTGGGTAGAGGAGAGTACAGCTGAGCTGACAGCGCTGTGAGAGGAGAGATGCATATGTGATTGTAACTTAATAGTTCTGTACTATTCTCCCCACACATTGACTGCACTGAGATGAAAGCTGAAAGAGGTTCATCTCTACTCCGAACACTTTATAATCGCACACAGCTCTGCATTCAGATCAGTAGAGCGGACTGTCTGTTATTCCATGTCTCTCACTGAGAAATATGTTTGAAGCTATTGTGGGTCGTGTTCTTTTTTCCTCTGTATGTTGCTGCCTGCTTATAATTCGCCATACAGAAGTACAGTCATATGTAAAAGTTTGGGCACCCCTATTAATATTAACCTTTTTTCTTTATAACAATTTTGGTTTTTGCAACAGGTATTTCAGTTTCATATATCTAATAACTGATGGACTCAGTTATATTTCTGGATTCACATGAGGTTTATTGTACTAACAGAAAATGTGCAATCTGCATTTAAACAAAATTTGACCGGTGCAAAAGTATGGGCACCCTTATCATTTTCTTGATTTGAACACTCCTAACTACTTTTTACTGACTTCCTGAAGCACTAAATTGGTTTTGTAACCTCATTGAGCTTTGAACTTCATAGCCAGGTGTATCAAATCATGAGAAAAGGTATTTAAAGTGGCCACTTGCAAGTAGTTCTCCTATTTGATTCTCCTATGAAGAGTGGCATCATGGGCTCCTCAAAACAACTCTCAAATGATCTGAAAACAAAGATTATTCAACATAGCTTTTCAGGGGAAGGATACAAAAAGTTGTCTCAGAGATTTAACCTGTCAGTTTCCACTGTGAGGAACATAGTAAGGAAATGGAAGAACACAGGTACAGTTCTTGTTAAGCCCAGAAGTGGCAGGCCAAGAAAAATATCAGAAAGGCAGAGAAGAAGAATGGTGAGAACAGTCAAGGACAATCCACAGACCACCTCCAAAGACCTGCAGCATCATCTTGCTGCAGATGGTGTCACTGTGCATCGGTCAACAATACAGCGCACTTTGCACAAGGAGAAGCTGTATGGGAGAGTGATGCGAAAGAAGCCGTTTCTGCATGCACGCCACAAACAGAGTCGCCTGAGGTATGCAAAAGCACATTTGGACAAGCCAGTTACATTTTGGAAGAAGGTCCTGTGAACTGATGAAACAAAGATTGAGTTGTTTGGTCATACAAAAAGGCGTTATGCATGCACTGTATTGTTGACCGATGCACAGTGACACCATCTGCAGCAAGATGATGCTGCAGGTCTTTGGAGGTGGTCTGTGGATTGTCCTTGACTGTTCTCACCATTCTTCTTCTCTGCCTTTCTGATATTTTTCTTGGCATGCCACTTCTGGGCTTAACAAGAACTGTACCTGTGTTCTTCCATTTCCTTACTATGTTCCTCACAGTGGAAACTGACAGGTTAAATCTCTGAGACAACTTTTTGTATCCTTCCCCTGAAAAGCTATGTTGAATAATCTTTGTTTTCAGATCATTTGAGAGTTGTTTTGAGGAGCCCATGATGCCACTCTTCATAGGAGAATCAAATAGGAGAACTACTTGCAAGTGGCCACTTTAAATACCTTTTCTCATGATTTGATACACCTGGCTATGAAGTTCAAAGCTCAATGAGGTTACAAAACCAATTTAGTGCTTCAGGAAGTCAGTAAAAAGTAGTTAGGAGTGTTCAAATCAAGAAAATAATAAGGGTGCCCATACTTTTGCACCGGTCAAATTTTGTTTAAATGCAGATTGCACATTTTCTGTTATTACAATAAACCTCATTTGAATCCAGAAATATAACTGAGTCCATCAGTTATTAGATATAAGAAACTGAAATACCTGTTGCAAAAACCAAAATTGTTATAAAGAAAAAAGGTTAATATTAATAGGGGTGCCCAAACTTTTACATATGACTGTACATGCACCTAGCGAAAAATCTCCCTTAGACTTAACATAAATTTTAACCTAAACGTTACAGGCTTATATCTCCCCAATGGAGAGGAGAAATTACAAACTAAAATATTTTATTCAGCTTTTCAGGCATTATTTCATGTGACCAGTTTAGCATGCCCAAACTGGTGAAAAGTCCTCTTTAAAGGTATTTCTTATTTGAAAAGAAAACACTGCATACTCTTATCTGCTTCTCTCAATAGAATATTGAGTAGAATTCTGAGAGACATGACTGAGACTAGTCGCATATATGGAAGTCGCATGTGTACAGTAACATGACCGTCCACTAGCTTTGTGAATACAGGAGTATTGTTGTAATGTGCGCATTGCACACAATCAGCAGCCTGCAGTCACAGTGTCTCTATCTTCTCCTCAAGATCCATTGCTGTGTTTGACATCCAGGCACTGGACCTTCCCCTGTTAGGTTGCAGGAGTAGGGTATTTAATTTTGCGCCATAAGTTTACGGCACATGGTCATTACAGGGAGGAGATTGCTAAACAGCTATTTATTGTGACTTTAACATGTAAGAACAGCATCAGTGAACATGCCATTGACTGTGACTTATCCTCTGAAAGAACAAAAGATCTTTGCCCAGTGTAACCTGTATTAAATGTGTATTTCCACCCTGCTCTTTACATAGACATTGTTGTTTGTCGTCTTGTGCTGCCTTTTTTTTCCACATTTAGGTGATATGTGGTGAAAATAATGTTTAGGACTTTTTTTTATACCTCTGACATTTAGTTTGTAGTGCTTGATTTATTATTTTGCAAAATATAATCTCCATGGTGGTGTGAATGCATACAAGGCATTTGCTTAAGAAGTGTTTTTTTTTTTAAACTGGGGAGAAACTTGATTCATGCTGTAATGATGCTGTGGAAAGACAGAGCTGAAGAAACACGAGCTCTTGTAGCCAGATCTCTAGACTGGTTCAAGCGTTCATTGAACTTGTGTATAGGAATAGCTTTACCGCATAATGCAAATTATCAAGTGGAAACATTTAGATGAGTGTAAATATGATCACCTTGCTCAATGCAAATGAGATCTAAAAATACTTAAAACATTTGCCTGTAATAAAACTAAGTGGACTTTTTGGAGGCAAAGTCAACGGGAACACAGAATATTGTGCAGAAAGTGAACTACAACACAAAGTTACAGTGACTGGTATAAAATAAAGTTAAGATATATTGTTAACTAGCTGAAGTGCCCGGGCATAGTAACCAAATGTGGTTAGTTATAACAAATTATAATGATTATATTGCACATAAAAACCGTGCATCTAATCCTATCCTGTGTGATACTGACTGCTGAGCCGTGCATCTAATCCTATTCTGCGTGATACTGTCTGCTGAGCTGTGTATCTAATCCTCTCCTGTGTGATACTGACTGCTGAGCCGTGTCTCTAATCCTCTCCTGTGTGATACTGACTGCTGAGCCGTGTCTCTAATCCTGTCCTGTGTGATACTGACTGCTGAGCCATGTATCTAATCCTCTCCTGTGTGATACTGTCTGCTGAGCCGTGTCTCTAATCCTCTCCTGTGTGATACTGACTGCTGAGCCGTGTCTCTAATCCTCTCCTGTGTGATACTGTGTGCTGAGCCATGTGTCTAATCCTCTCCTGTGTGATACTGACTGCTGAGCTGTGTATCTAATCCTATCCTGTGTGATACTGCCTGCTGAGCCATGTGTCTAATCCTCTCCTGTGTGATACTGACTGCTGAACTGTGTATCTAATCCTATCCTGTGTGATACTGGGCACCCCCTGCAGACTGTGTCAGAGGATGGCCTGTGTTGGCACGGTAATAAATTGTGTTATTTCCAGCTTTACAGAAGGACGATAACACCATAGAAATGATAAGAATAATAGGCCTCAGTTACCACAACTGTCTACAAAGAAAACTGTTGCTGATAGCAACCAATCACAGCTCATTTTTCATCTTTTAAACAGCTCTGGGACAGCGTGGTGAGTTGTGAGTGGCGACTTTTGTGTTTCAACTTTTATGTGGCGAGGTTGGTGTATGTGTGGTGAAATGTGTGCTGAGGGTGGTATATGTGTTGAAGCACGTGGTAGTGTGTGGCGCATTTTGTGTGTGTTCATATCCCCGTGCGTGGTGAGTATCCCATGTCAGGGCCCCACCTTAGCAACTGTACAGTATATACTCTTTGGCACCATTGCTCTCATTCTTTAAGTCCTTGTTCACATCTGGCAGCTGTCAATTTGCCTCCAACACTTTTCCTTTCACTTTTCCCCATTATGTAGATAGGGGCAAAATTGTTTGGTGAATTGGAACGCGCGGGGTTAAAATTTCGCCTCACAACATAGCCTATGACGCTCTCGGGGTCCAGACGTGTAACTGCCAAATTTTGTGGCTGTAGCTGCGACGGTGCGGATGCCAATCCCGGACATACACACACACACACACACACACATTGAGCTTTATATATTAGATAAAGCTAATAGCTGCAGGTCCAGCTCCTCAATCCCTGACGATCAGCTACCAGGAGGACCCACGTAGGGCTAATCATTTCCTCCAAGTGAGAGATTACCTCAGGCTTTTTGACGTTGTATTTTTGGCATCCGTTTAACCAATAAGCCTGGAAAAGATTCTGAGGTATATTTTAGATGAAGGCTTTGATGAATACCTAACCGTGCCATTCATTTTACATAGACTAGAATGTGATCAATTTAATGGAAACTAAATAGATACCATTGCAGATTGTGGGACTACTTATGCCACTGCTAGTCTTTTCACCCATAGTCTGTTCAATTCTCTGATGCCAAACAGCAGGATTCATACATTTTTATTGTTTTTAAAAAATTGAAATTGTCTTTTTAATTATAATGGGTCTCACTGAATGGAGTAGTATAGTGGGCTACACTGTTCCATCCTTTTTGTATACACTCCTCAACATTGAAATTGCAACACCAAGTAGGAAAATTCCTAGAATAATGAAACCACAGGCTCAATAGACATGTTAATAATATGCAAATGATGGAAACAAATTTTTCAAAACATCACAATTTATTCAGTACTGAGTATGATCGCCACATGCAGAAATACACGCAATTACACACTTTGACATATTATCAATGAGGCTATTAAAGGAAACCTGTCACCAGAAAAAATGAGAAAACTTGAACTCTATTCACCCCAGCAGCAGTTACAGTTGCTGCTCTGTATACCCTCATGACTGAAACTGTTCCCCCAGCCCTGACTGACAGCTGGCCCCAATGCAGAGCCAGTGTCAGTCAGGGCTGGGGCGCGGTTTCAGTCGGGGGTAACACCAGCGCTGATACAGTCACCACTCTGAGAATACAAACCGGCAGCTATAACCGCGCTCCCTGCTCTGACTGACACTCCCTCTGCATAGGGGCTCAGCTGTCAGTCAGGGCCGTGGCCACAGTTACAACCGCCGGTTACAGAACCAGCGTGCCCCCAAGACTCAGACGGGAACGCTGCTGGGGAGAATAAAGTTAATTGTCTCCCCACTGTGTTAGGCTATGTGCAGGCGTCCGGCAGCATTATAACGATATTAATCTGCAGATTAACCCAATTTCTGATGGTGAATGATGGTTTTTTTTTTTCTGGTGACAGGTTCCCTTTAATGGTTGTCTGTGGAATATTCTGCCGCGCTGAATGCACCTGGGCATGTAATTCATCAAGATCTGTTGTTGGCAGCTCCCTTTGCAATTGCCTACCAATGACGTCCCATATATGCTTGATGGGAGACACGCTTGAAGACACTTCAGGCCATCGTAGCACATTTAGGACATGCAGGCTGCTCACAGTAGTATGAACAACATGCAGACTGGTGGTGTTGTATTGAGAAAAAGCTCCTGGGACACTTTAGAGAAATGGTCGTACCACTGGTTTCACAACCAAATCAATGTACACGAGCTGTTATTGTATCTAGAATAAAGACTAGAGGGGGCTAGCTACTGTACATTATAGTCCCTGGAGAAGGACCGGTTAGACGTTACTTTGTTAAGGCCTCTTCATGGTGTTCCCACCATATTCTCTAGACCAATCTCGGGATATTGTTGCATTCAAGACAAAAGCCAGTCTCCTCCCTGAGGAGGATAGACCTCAATTGCCCTTTTCCTCTGCTCCATGATAGACTTTGAAGAGCGGTAACGTGAGGTGAATGGATCATCATTAACTGGACGTCCGGATCATCGCTCAGTGTTGCGCAAACGCCTTCTGATGGTTTGCCTTGACAATGTTTGACACTTTAGGCTTGGTATGTGACATATAACTTTGCTAACAATACAACATGTCTCAATCATGGAAACAGTGGTATGGTCATTTCAACAAAGTTTCCAAGGAGCCGTTTTTCAACGCAGCAATGTTGCTCATGCTCTCTGAGCAGCCTGCATGGCCTCAATGTGCTACAATGGCTTGCAGGGTTTGAGCACTTCTGAGATGTCTTTGTTTGGCAATTGCAAAGGAGCTGCCAGCAGCAGAACTTGATGATTTGTGTTCCCAAGTGCATTCATTGTGGCAGAATATTCCTCAGATAACCATTAACAACCTCTATGATAGCAGCCAAGACATGTAAGTGCGGGGATTTCTGATCATGGTGTTCATACTCAATTCTGAAAAAATCAAGATACTTTGAAATTTTTGTTTCCATGTGTTCATTATTTGCATATTATTAACATGTCTGTTGATTCTGTGATTTTCATAATTGCATTTTTCCTTTTTGGTTTTGCAATTTCAATTTTCAGAAGCAACTTGAACATTACTAGGAGCATTGTACACACCATCACATTGTCTTTTGTCATATATAACATGAAGCTAAACAGCAGAACTCCATTCAATGTGTAATGACTGCTGCCGAGAACGGCACATCGGCTCCTATTCTTACAGGATAAAACCTAAAATAGAAATGATGAGCAAATATCCTACAGTAAATAAATAAATGAGCTGGGCCTAGTAGGCCATGATGATAGGGGTTGTTCTCATGAATAAAATGGTCTATGTAGAAATCAAATACGGTAAGTGCATAAAATTACAGTATTCAAATATTGCTGGAACTGAGTAAGGTTTACGCTGATGGGAACTTGTCATTTTAACATTTTGTTTTTTTTGTTTGTGGGTTTCTTTTTATTTATTTTTTAATGTGTTGCAACGGAAGATATGACTGATAGATATAATTCACTGATGCAGCTGAGCTGTTTTGCAGGCTCTGGAGCAAGATTATTTACATCCACCCAAATAAATACAGGAAAAGGAGAGGCCATCTTGGTTGCTGATACTTGTGCATTACCGTTATCCCCTCTTCCTAGTAAGTATTCAACAGCAAATCAATAGCTAGATGTTACCAATGGGTAGAGATACTTGTGTAGGATTAGACAAGAAAAAAAGAACTTCTGTTTTTTTTTAACTAATTCCTGAATATTCTGGCTGAGTAATAAACCTTTGTCACAGTAGCTTAAAGGGAATCTGTCACCCTTTTTTTTTTACTGCTGGCATTGACATCAGTGGCTTAACTACAGCATTTTGTAATGCTGTAGAAAAGCCCCCAATGTAACCTGAAAGATAAGAAAAACACGTTAGATTATACTCACCGGAGGGGGCGGTCTGGTCCGATGGGTGTCGCGGTCCAGTCTGATGCCTCCCATCTTCATACGATGCCGTCCTCTTCTTCCCTTCCTGTAGTGGCTCCGGCACAGGCACACTGCTCTGCCCTGTTGAGGGCAGAGCAGAGTCCTGCAGTGCGCAGACGTCAGGAGAGGTCAGAGAGGTCCGGCGCCTGCGCACTGCAGTATTCTCCTCTGTCCTCAACAGGGCAGAGCAGTGTGCCTGCGCCGGAAGCACGATAGGAAGGAAAGAAGAGGACGGCATCGCTGCAAGATGGGAGTCGTCGGACTGGACCGCCCCCTCCGGTGAGTATAATCTAACGTATTTTACTTCTTTCAGGTTACATCGGGGGCTTATCTACAGCATTACAGAATGCTGTAGATAAGCCCCTGATGTCAATGCCGGCAGCTGATAGTAAAAAAAAAAAAAAAAAAAGGTGACAGATTCCCTTTAAATGTGTTTCACCATCTTGGCAGGTTTGTAGGGAATTTGTCAAATTTACAGCATATTTCAAACTAACCACATAGCCTTGTAGAGGATGGGAGAACAATAAAAAATGTTCTTTTAGTCTTCCAATCCTTTTTTTTTTTTTGTTGCCCCCCAAAAAAATTCCATTGCACCTTTGGCGTGGCTGAACACCTCGATGCACCATTCCACCTACTTATCTAACATGCTGCTGCGTTTTTCTCTGTTAATTTGCAGTGCCAGCTTCCCAGTGCTGTCCGAAGATTATCCCTTGCGCAGGGACAATGTGTGCATGCCAGGGGTATATGTTAGTTTTTCCTCTCTGTTGACATTACTTGCTACACAGTGTGCTGGAGAAAGCGCACACATCACTCTCTCCTTGCTGCTGACATTGCTCGGTCATAGCTGTGTAGACAGGAAAAAGTGATGTGTTCGCTCCTCCTGCACACAACTGATGTTTATCTGTGCTATCATCAGACAGAGCTGGCTCCAGGAAAACCAGTGCTGTCAATCAGCATAGAAGAAGGTAATGGCATGCTAAGTAAGTTAGTGGAACAGTGCAACGATTAGTTAGTTCTTTTTTGGGGAGGTTAACATATTTGAAAACTTACAGAACAGTTTTTATTATTGCCCCTTTTAATACAAGGCCATGGGGATGGTTTAAAGTGTAAATTAGGATTGACAGAATCCCTTTAAAGGAAGTAAATAATGAGTATTCGGAATACACGATTTGCACTGTGACGTCTTAGCAAATTAATCATCTTTTAGTCTTTGACCTAAATAAATGGATACCCTATTGAATTATATTTTTTTTTTAAACTGAGGGCATAATTTTCTTTTCTGTGTCCAATGGACCTATTTGTTTAAAAGTGCAATTTACTGCATGCTTTGCCAATGGCAGGGGGGAATTCAGAGTACACCAAAATGAACTTGCCATTTCATGTCCTCTAACTGTGCACTAAGTGTAACAAGAGTATTGACGGAAAATTTAGATTCATGCTACCCAAACCACGGGCAGCATTAATCAGACACTGGCTGCGTGATTGCAGAGTAATGCTGCGGCATTTTAAAGTAAACGTTCTTGGAAGAAGCTGCTGGGGTCTCTGTCTCCACTGGCAAGTCCACTGCTGGATCTGGCAGGCTTCTCCCTTTCCAGTTGACAGACTCTCCCTATTTATGTACATAATGAAAGATTTGTCAGTCAAAAGAATCGGAGCTGGGAGGAATCTATCAGGGACTGCATCGGACTAGTCAACAGAGGCACATAATCCCTGGCCAGCTTTTCCAAGTATGTTTATTCTGAAATACCACAGAATAACATGATTGATATTTTACAGAATTGCATCAGGAGGGATTTCATTATTTCCATTGTAATTCAGGTTTTGGAATTGCACATAATGTATTTATAGGGTTATTATTCACTTCTGAATTCTTTTTATGTCTCTGTAAATCAGTTATATGCTATATGGTATAAGCCTATTTGTTATTGTTAATTTACAAAATAGCTTTAATTTGTGTTTCAACAGCAAAGCAGGAAGAGGGTGATTTTAACGCAGAGAAACCAGTTTTTAATTTAGCGGCTGTTGTAGCTGAAACAATTGGCCTTGATGCTCATATAGAAGAATCTGTAAGTCATTGGTACATATGTGTGCCAAAATGCCACTTTCTTCTGCTATGTGTTAGACCACGTTAAAGGAGATAACCAGCTTGAATAATTAAAAAAATATATACCATATATACTCATGTATAAGCCGAGATTTTCAGCATATTTTTTTGTGCTGAAAATACCCCCCTCGGCTTATACATGAGTCATTGTCCATAAAGCCGGCGGGGGAGCAGCGGCAGGAGCCGGCGGCTATGGCACAGTGACAGCTGCAGCCGCCAGCGTCAAGAAGACTACTCACCCTCCTCGCCCTGTCGCTGCATCTCTGTCCCAGTGCCAGCAGCTATTCCCCTGTGCTGAGTGGTAACATGGTACCGCTCATTAAGGTAATGAATATGCACGCGCCTTCACTCCCATAAGCGTGGAGCGCATATTCATTACCTTAATGAGCGTTACTACGTGACCGCTGAGCACAGGAAGAGCTGCTGGCGACGGAACAACCGAGATGCAGCGATGGCGTGAGTAGGTGGAGGGGTGAGCCATGCGGGACCAGAAGAGCTGAGCCATGCGGGACCCGGGGAGCCATGCATACAACAAGGGGAGTCGCACAGGACAGGTGGGAACCACATATAACAGGACAGGGGGGAGCCACACATAGCAGGACAGAACGAGGGGAACCACACATGACAGGACGGGGGGAACCACACATAGCAGGACAGGACGGGGGGAACCACACATAGCAGGACAGGACGTGGGGGGGAGCCACACATAGCAGGACAGGACGGAGGAGTCACACGTACCAAGACAAAACAGGGGAGCCACATACCAGGACAGTACGGGGGGGGAGCCATGCATAGCAGGACAGGGATATGGGGACAATGCATACCCGGCTTATACTTGAGTCAATAAGCTTACCCAGTTTTCCGTGGCAAAATTAGGTGCCTCGGCTTATACTCGGGTCGGCTTATACTTGATTATATACGGTAAGTACAAGTGCTTTTCACATAATTAGAATATAATCAAAAAGTTAATTTATTTCAGTTCTTCAATACAAAAAGTGATACTCATATAGAGCTATTACAAACAAAGCGATCTATTTCAAGTGTTTATTTCTGTTAATGATTATGGCTTACAGACAATGAAAACCCAAAAGTCATTATCTCAGTGAATTAGAATAATTAACAAAAAACACCTGCAAAGGCTTCCTAAACATTTTAAAAGGTTCCATAGTCTGTTTCAGTAAGCTCTAAAATCATGGGGAAGACTGCTGACTTGACAGATATCCAGAAGGCAGTCATTGGCACGCTCCACAAGGAGGGTAAGCCACAAAAGGTCAATGCTAAAGAAACTGGCTGTTCACAGAGTGCTGTATAAAAGCGTATTAATGAAAAGTTGAGTGGAAGGAAAAAGTGTGGTAGAAAAATGTGCACAAGAAATCAGGATAATTGCAGCCTTGAAAGGATTGTTCGAAAAAGGCCATTCAAAAATTTGGGGGAGATTCACAAGGAGTGGACTGCTGCTGAAGTCATTGCTTCAATAGCCACTACACACAGAAATGTCCAGGACACGGGCTAAAAGTGTCGCATTCCTTGTGTCAAGCCACTCGTGACCAATAGACAATACCAGAAGCATCTTACCTGGGCCAAGGAGAAAAAGAACGGGATTGTTGCTCAGTAGTCCAAGGTGTTGCTTTCAGATGAAAGTAAATTTTGCATTTCATTTGGAAATCAAGGCCCCAGAGTCTGGAGGAAGAGTGGAGAGGCACACAATCCAAGCTGCTTGAGGTCTGATGTGAAGTTTCCACAATCAGTGAATGCTTGGGGAGCCACCTCAGCAGTGCCACAGGCTGATCACCTTTAAGACACGCCACATTGATGCTGTAAATGATGCAAAAGGAGCTCCGACCAAGTATTGAGTGCAGTTACTGAACATACATTTCAATAGGCCAACCTTTCGGATTTTAAAATCATTTTTTAAACTGGTGTTATAAAGTATTCTAATTTACTGAGATAATAACTTGTGGGTTTTCATTGGCTGTAAGCCATAGTCATCAATATTAACAGAAATAAACACGTGAAATAGATCACTCTGTTTGTAATGATTCTATAAAATATATGAGTTTTACCTTTTGTATTGAAGAACTGAAATAAAATAACTTTTTGATGATCTAATTTTGTGAGAAGCACCTGTATATACTGTCAATATTGAAAAATAATGAAAGCAACCCCCATTGCTTCAGCACGCACATGCATCGCTTGAGGTCTTTGTTTAGATTCAGCTTGCACGTGACTAATATGGCTAACTTCTGCCAAAGTGGTCAAGTGCGCTACTACTGGGATTGTGGCTCCAATCAGTCAGCATTATACCAGTAGCATGAAATGTGACCATGGGTCAACTCAATAGATACGGTACATAAAAACCATAAATCCTGAAGAAGGGTCAGCCCTGGATGTCTTGGGGGAGAGAATAGAGGAGAATTGGTTTTGTATTTTTACAATATTGGCAGCAGTTTTTAAATTATTTCAGTTTATTGGATATTCCCTCTAAGGTGGGCATACACCTTACATGGCTGTCAGTCACTCACTATTCCTTCCAAACCTCCCTTACACAATGTACATTTGGCTTGGTGGCGCTTGCGTGTGTTTGAGCAGTTTAGGAGTTATGTCATTTGAGGAAAATAAGCCGCTTGTAATGCAACATGCCCAATATTTCTTTCTGCTCCCATCTGCTATTGGATGACAGTCAAGATTCCATGAAAAAAGTGGATGTATACAGCCAGCTGGGTTTTTTGTTTGTTTGGTTTTTTTGTTTCCATTTTTTAAATGTAACAATTATCATTAATGTCTACTGAAGTAACATGCTTCTGACTCCATAGCAATATCATGTAGTTGCATAAAAAAGCATGAACAACAACTAGAGAATCATATCCATACACTAAATACTTACTATACAGCCTCATACCCAACACCCAATCATACTGGTCCCCATGCCCATCACTCTCGCCCTTGATATGTCATTAGGCAGGCAACACTCTATGCAGACATATGATATTTCTGTTACCAACCACTGTCCTTATACCTTATAAACTTTGTAACCACACCTCCTATTCATATATTTACATGGATATAGTGGAATTTAATTATTGACTTATTGCAGCTAGTGGAACATACAGGGGACTTCCGTGTATTTCCATACCATTATAATTATTTTCCTAGCACTGAAAAAAACCTCTTTCCATTCCTCCAATGTCAAGTCCATTTCACTTAAGCCTTATCATAAAGCTTGACCACAGATGGCTGGAGAAGAGAAAATATGCTTGTGAGAAGGGTGTAGGTAAATCGGAGAGGAGATCCCTAAGGCCAGGTTCACTTAGCGGTAATGCAGCCCATTCAACGCATAGCGTTGTTGGACTGCATTAACGCTACTCCTTAACGCGATCGCGCTATCGCAGATGCTCCATCTGCGCTAGCAGTGACGGACCCTCGAACACTGCAGACCGCGTCCGAGGGTCCGTCACAGAATGACTGCACATCGCTAACGCATGCCGCTTATGACATGCGTTAGCGATACGCTACATTATTGCCGTCTATGGGTGCGTTAACGCATCCGTTACATAGAGTTAATGCCGCTATGTAACGGATGCGTTAAACGCACCCCCCTAACGCAATGTGGACCCAGCCTAAGAGTTCCTCCAATTTTTAAAAACCTAAGACACTGGCGCTATTTCAAACTGCCTGATGGAGTTGTATGTATAGGAAGTTAGCAATATCAGGAACCCCTTAACTAGTTTGTAAATCCTCAAAGGTAAGCAATTCAGAAGTATCTGAGAAAATGACATTGTCCCTTACCCAGAGGACCACATCAGGTAGAGAATAAACGTAGAAGATGAGGATTAAACCAGAATGGGGCACCCTAGGCGACACTAACGGTGCATCCAATCCCTCAACTTATTTTGTGCGATTTCCCACGCGCTAGCCACTGTTTTATTAAGGATTAGCACGGTTGAGTCTGCATTATATCTATAGATATGTAGGTTTGTTAACCCTTCATAAGAACCCATCAACCCTAGTGCAGTGGTGGCGTTGCTCATGTCAGTATCTGTCCACCAATGGGAGCACAGTAAATAAGTGGCTAGCAAGTAAAAGGGTAAGTTAGAAGCCTCCATGTTGTATAGGAGCTGAAAACTAGATAAGCTGATTCTAGGGGACCCCCCTGCCAGTAGAAGGTTGAAATCAAACTTTCTAAGGGCGAAATGTTCATATCGTAATAACAACTGAGGAGGCATTACATAAATATGAGTTTGGGCAAATATATCATTTTAAAGAGATTAATGCGCCCAATCAGGGTCAGAGGGGGATGTTATTTAGACTGAAGATGCCTACCTGTCCCTGCTGTTAGAGGAGAAATGTTTCGTGAAACAAATTGCTCTACCTTTTGAGAAACAGTAGCCCCCAAATACTCAGCCAGTGTTTTTCTAAGGTGTATGGATCCCTATAGACTTCTACTGTGCAGTAATTTAATTTGCTTTTTGTAGCCTTTATGGCAAAAAAGTAGAGATTATATATTTGGTAAAGCCAAGCTGTGGCAGAGAACATCCCCCTACAAAGTGCAATTTACCCTGTTTGATGTAGAAATAAAACGATGACTATTTCCTGTTTTGCTTGTGCTTTTATTGAAGCAATCACAGAGAGTACTAAGCAGTCCACGGACCCATGCGGGCACTGTGCAGGCACTAAACAAGCAGGAGGAGCTGTCTCCAAGACACAGTGAATTGGAGTAAGTCTTGTGTGTTGATATTTTACTAACCCAGTAATCTGCTACTAATTTGTTTTCCCGTCTCTGCAGCTATTCTCTCCCCTTCTGTGGCCATAATTTCTTCTTTTCTGTTATTGGAAACTAGTGCAATTACTTAAGGCCTCCATACACATTATATTATGTTCGACACTGGACTGCCAATCACATTGTTTACACAGAAAGAAGCCACCGGCCGACGTATCAGCTGGCGGCTTTCTCATAGAGAACACAAGTGCTCGACCGAACATGCGCTCTTATGTATGGGAGTGTCAGCTGAGATGGCTCTCCACCGATTGCTTCATTCTACTGGCAGTCATCTAATGTGTATGGCCGCTTTTTTTTCTGTTGTGTTTTAAAAAGTGATGTGTGATAGTGCTAGTTTTGCAGTTTGTGCACTTACATGGCTGAGAACTGCTGTGATGTGCATCCTGTGTGATACTAAGGTATGTTGACACATTTCAGCTATGTGTTGTGTTGCTCTCTCTATTTCCTTCTGTGGGAGTTGCGGAAGCAGCCAGGCAGTGCTGGATATAGGTGCAGGTCCCAGAGGTACTCAGTGTTTAATTTTGTGTGAAGTTTCAGGTAGCAGCTCAGCAGAGAATAAATATAGTATTAAATAAAATAAATGGCAGCCATGCAATACTTACTAACACCAAGTTGGCTAAACATTGACTGTGCCTCTGGCTATTTGGGAGGTAGGGGAACATGTGCATGTGGGAGACAGCCTTTTTGCCATCCATGTGTCCTAATAGATCATATGGACTGTGGTTATGCAGCTAGCACAACCTGTGTAATCTGCACAGACAATTGGACCGATAAGGAAAATAATCTGAACGCACATTGTAATCTATAATTTGTCTGTGTGTTATTTTTGCTTTTCATAGTTTTACTACTTTCAGCTAAAGAAACCACTTAGGCCTGCAGACATCCTTGTAAGCTAATGTTCTCTGGATAATATGTACAGAAACTGGGTGAAAGCTAAAGATTGTTGATTTTGCTTATTAACTGTTTAATTATTACTGATGTGCAACATTCTTTGGTTTGGGCGCTGCCAGAAACTCCATGGTTCTGAGACAGAGTTTAATCTTAAATACTGCAACCTTTTACCGCAGCTATGAATATCTTCCAAATCATAAGCATTATTTAGCAGTATATTAGTATCTCATGACTATGTGTCAATAGATAGCCAAAAAATTAATAATTGTAATGGACACTCCACCAAAGCATGTATCCTATGAGAGACTGGGAGTCAGAAATCCAAGATATAGTTTTTAAAATGAACAAAAGTTTATTGCATGAAATAACAAATACTTGCACAAAAAATACATATTAAAACAGTTGATGGTGATAGCACACAATATTAGAATGCTGCAAATACGCACTATTATAACAGGTATAGGTAACACAATAAGCCAATGAGTACAGATGAATCCAAAGATATGGTGTCTGTCTACAAAAAATCACATGTGATAGTAATCAAATTAGACAATGGTGGCACACAAATCCTGCAACACCATACATGTTACACCATATGCTTATAATGAAAGACTCCCCAGTGCTTATATATGTATAAAAACACAGTGTTGCAATGAATAACAGTTTTTGGATGATGTCAACATCAAAAAACAGTAGCGACATGGAAGGCTATTGAAGGGTAAGAAAATAAAGGTAAGTATATCAGAAGGCTAACTCACCCATGGTACCCTGTGCAAAAATTTACAGCTGAGAGCAGCCCCAACGCACGTTTCGCGTGGGCTTCCTCGGGGGCTGTGAGCTATCAGTATATATACCTTTTTGTATCTTGTCTTTATCCCTTTTTGTTTGTAGCTCCTATTCTAAATACATTTCTTTTTTATTCAAATGACCTATGAAGACCATATCTTTGTTAGCGCAGTTTCCATTTCTGGACCCTTTTTGATAAACTCTTGTCTTCATAATTTTGAGGCTATTTGTTTTGCACACTTGATATTTATTTGCCAAAAACTTAGATTTTTTTAAAAGCCTTAATGCAAAACTGAATTCCCAAATTTTTTCATTGTAGTGTCAGTGTATTGTGTGTGTTTCTGTATGTATTACTATGCGTTAATGCTGTTACAATACAACTTCGGCTAATTTTTTTTTTCTTTGGCACAGATTCACTGAGAATATGCAGAATAATTCACATGAGTTGGAGTGGAACCCACAGCAGATTTCACCTGTGTTTGGGATGGCCACTTCCAAAATGGAGACCGCTTGCAAAACAGATAGTAGCGCTTCTCTCCTACCTATTGGTATCAGCCTAAAATCCTCATATTCTAGCAAGCCTGCGGTTCATGTATTGTGCAAGGCAGAAGACTCTTCTCTGGTGACCACACGCTGCCACAGGACAGAAACAGACTCTGTAATTAGCTCAGGCAGCAAACCGTCTTCAAGCAAGAAACAGACCGACTCTGTAATCACTGGAGTGAGCACCAATGATGCTTTCCTGAGCAAAGATCATGTGGACCGTGAGGTCTATAAGCCAAACAGATCTAGCAAACGGAGAAAGGTAGAAGGTGAAGGCAACACAAACTGTGAAATTGCATCTGTTAATAAAGAGAATGATTTTCCCGTAAAAAATGGCACAAAAGATCTTTCCTTCGACAAGCCATTGGATCTGTCAGATAGGTTTTCTGGATTTTGCCCCCAGGAGAAAGGGCAAGAAAATCCTAGAAGCAAGGTGAAACAAGCTACCATACAGGAAACCTTAAAACGTGGTCACAGAAGTAACTCCTCCATGGGACATCATTTTCAGGGGAGTTATTTACAACCTAATGACGAAACTTCACATCAAACAGGAGACCGTAAAAAAACTAGAAAAGGCGAGAGTGCTGAGCTCCAGGAACAGGATGATGTTGAGGATGACTGCCAGCTGTTTGAGGACACAGAGGTATTTTTTTCTTTACTATGTTCTGCACCCCTAAACAAATGTTTATAGCTGCTATCGCCAACATACTGTTTTCATTTACTTTGGGGCAGTCATTATAAAATCATATAAAACTGTATAATGACTTTGATTTTCTTCCAGTGACTTGCATTTTATCTCTACATCTTAACAAAATGGCTACAGGTGAATATTTAAACAGATTCAATCATTGTTCAGTCTTTTTTTTGACTGCTGATTCATCAGCGCCTAAGGGTATGTTCACGTTTTTAGATGCAGTTTTTAGATTCAAATCCAAGAGTGGATTCAAAAATAAAAGTCGAAGTCTGAGACTTTACTTTTATATGTGTCGCACTGTCGGGGTGATCTCTTAAAATGAGATATAAATGATTGCATGTCCCTGACCTAATAAATATGAGCTGGGTGCATGCATAAAGGAAAAAATGTATCGTACACAGAAGTCAGATATATGCTCCTTTCCCAGCAAAGGCTGGCAGACAACTGAAATTTATTCTTAGGACAAAGAATCGTATAACAGATAGGAAATGGGTGTTGCACAAGTTCTGAACAGCCAGTGTCAGTCTATGATGGGTCGATGCCAACTCCACTCAGTGTCTTCAGTGTGCAGCTCCAGTTTATAGACCCAAATAAAGGCCGTTCCTGTTGGTCTCATTCAGACTTCCATGAGTTTTCATATACGCCAAAAAAAAAGTTTGCGTTTCATTAGGGGTTTTGATATTCTTCAGTGTTTTTGCTTTGTTTTGTTTTTACCATCAGTGTTGCATCAGTGATTTTCACTTATTAAAAAATAAATTAAAAGGAACCTGTCATATGAAAAGAAAAAAAAAACTATTTATCTGCAGATATGGGGGTTCGTTTTCTATTTAATATCATTCTACAGCCGTGCAGCTCTCAGCTCAGTAGGCCAAGCGCCATAGACGACCGAGATTTCCACCATTTACTGCTATACTGTGGTATTGAAATATATAGTATGTGAATAAACAATCACAAGTTGAAGAAACCTAATTGGATTTAAAAGTAATTAAAAAAAATTTTTTTTAAACAAAAATTATACAAATGCGATGCTTTCCTAATATGTTTTAAAGTGAACCTAACGTGGGGTTAATCTGCAGGTTAATCATGTTCTGAAGCCGTGCGACACCCACACTGAGAGCCCCGCTGCCAGTAGAAAATCAACTTTATTCCCCCCAGCATGAATTGAATTCCAGTTATAGGCATTGCGCACCCGGCACTGACTGACAGTTGACTCTAATGCTGAGCCCGGCTGTCAGTCAGTGCCAGGTACGTGTTTACAGCTGCCGCTCTCTATGCAATGAAAACTGAAACTGTTCCTGCACCAACCGTATGAATGGAAGCCAAACGCTGTTAGGGGGACATTCTGATAAAGGCTCAATTCCCCTCAACATGTCATGAAAGTCTGCAGATCAGTCTAGACATGGCAAGCACTACTGCATACACCTTAGCATAGGTGTGAGTTGGGGATAAGGGGTATGAGGGAAACCCCGGATGCTTTTCGAACGCTGCGTTCTTAGACATGGCTACCGAAGACGCAGTTAGCATTTGAAACGCGTCCGGCATTTTCCTCACACCCCTTATTTCTAACTCACACCTATGCTAAGGTTGATACGGTAGTACTTGGCATGTATTAAAAGAAACAATAAAACTTAATGGATTTTATGGACTGAAGCTGGATCCTTCCCTTTCTTGCTAGTATAATTGACATCTGGTAGTCATGAGCCTGTGCTTCCAACACTGAAACTCACACGGACTTTCCACCAAGGGTGAGCTGATATTGCTTTTTCTAAACTGTAGCTCACTCTGGACACTTATGAATGGGTCACCGAGGAGGATGGCAGGAACAGGCTAACCCACCAGAAGACCAGAGAGGTTGGTAACTAAGCGGATTGCAGACCCCTGATCCTATCCGCACAACTAGCAGTAGGCGTGGCGCGTTCCTACGATGCCCTAGACTCCTCGTCACAGCCGGAGGACTAGCAAAGCCTAAAGACAGAAAGATGAAATCTAAACTGCCCCAGAGCACATCCCCAAAGATATAGACAGCCCCCAAACATATATTGTCGGTGAGGCAAGATGAAACAAACACAGGCAGAGAACAGACTGAGCAAACGGTGGAGCCAAAGCTGTCTAGACAGGACAGGATAGAAAAGATACTGTCTGCAATCACGCACAAAACAATGAAAAAGTCCAACACTACTGATATACAAAAAAGACCTGAGATCACACGATCTCACCCCTGCTAGATCAGCACTCTGGTATAAACTGGCAGCAAGCAAAAAGATACTAGCTTAACAGGGGCCTGAACAAGCTGCAACATATGAAAGCAGGGGGGAACGTGGCTATGTAGCGGCGGAGAGAGGGCGCACTTGGGGAGAGCTCCTCATATCCTGATATTCATCCGGTCAGTGGACTCAGGCCACCGCGATATACCTGTCGGTATCAATCCCTCTGGACCGCGGAGCACCTCTGGACCCCCTGGGAGGCCGAAACTCGGGGGGCTGATAGCTGTAAGGGTCGGGACAGCCGGTGGGGCCTGCACGGGACGGCAGCCATCTTCAGAACCGCGCGCTCTGGCAGTGAGAGACGCGGCACTGGCTCCCTCCTTGCAGCGCTGACAGGTCGGTGTACACGCATCTTGAAGAACTGGAGGGGAGAAGTGGTGATTGGGCCCCACTCTCCCCTCTGCTAAGCCACCTGACTTGCCAGTGTCATTACTTTAGGGGCCTTTGGACCCCCACCTGGCTGATATCTCTGTGGGCACTGAGGATCCCTCCCTAGCCATAAGGCCTCTCGCTCGCCGGTTAGAACCGGATCTTATCCTCCTGTGTTCCGGCTCTGTGTTTCCCTTAGGACACCTGTCACCGTTGCATTATAGCACTGCTGTGCTCATAACTTGGATCTGGGAGTCCCCTGAGTGCACCGTTTCTGTTACCCGGCTGTGCCATATTGCTATTGAAAATGAACCGCTGTAAGGGGGCAGGAACAGCCGAAAAATTAAGAGAGTTTGCTAGACCTGACCATTCTGACATCACACGGTCCCTCAGAAACAACCCCTCACAGTCTCAGCGTAAAAACCGTCCCTCTGAGGGTGAAGAGGGGAGTGAGCAGGAGGAATTAACCCTCAAGCATCTGAGCAACTGATGCAGGCCATCTCCTTAACTAGGACATCGCTGACGGGGAAAATAAGAGGACGTATATACCGAGGTGGGGTGTCTTCGACAAGATATGCAGGCCATGAGAGGGCGTATTATGGAGGTGGAGGCAAGGGTGTCCAAGGTAGAGGACACCATTGTACCCATGGAGGCCAAGCTTGCGAAAGCTATAGGCTCGGTGAACGCATGGAGGCAAAAAGCAGACAACCTGGAGAATAGAATGCGTCGGAACAACATCCGAGTTATTGGTCTTCCGGAACGCTCGGAAGGTCAACATCCGGAACAATTTTTAGAAGACTGGCTCAAAACTTCTCTGGGAGATGAATTTTCCCCAACATTTTCTGTGGAAAGGGCTCATAGGGTTCCTACAAGACCTCTTTCTCCTGGAGCCCCACCTAGACCTTTTCTGGCGCGTCTCCTCAATTGCAGGGATAGGGATGTGATTCTACATCAAGCTCGACAGAAAAGTCCCATCAAGTTCAACAATGCTACGATCTCAATCTTTCTGGATTTTTCTATGGAACTCCAAAAACAATGGGCACAATTCATGGACATCAAGAAGTGGCTCCGGGAGAGGAATGTTGTGTATTCTATGATCTATCCGGCCAAGCTCCGGGTGGTCCATGGGGGTTCTTCTATATTTTTTACAGATCCGGAAGAGGCGGCTGAGTGGTTGCGGTCCCACAAAGGGTCTGCTGCGAAGGAATCCTAATGTTTCTACTGTTAATCAGAATTTTCTTTTTTTAGTGATGGTTTGATTGGAGCTCTTTTTTCCACAGGGGTCCGGATTACCAACAATACCGGACACTGAGCTCAGTGATGGTATCCTCTTGCCTATTTCATGACGGGAGAGCAGGACTTTGCTCCCGTATTGTTTGTTTCTCCACTTTGATGTTTCTTTATAGTGGTTTTATTTGTTTTTTAGGTAGAATTTGCAGCCAACAGCAATTTCAATCTATGTGTGGTGTCTTTAAATTTTGCTCGAGCACTGATGTAGGCCATATCCAGTGGAATGAATATGGGGTCTCAGATGATATGCATGTCATGGAATGTGAGAGGTATAAACCCCCCCCCCCGGAAAAAGATCAAAGTTTTCTCGCTGATTAGACATTACCGCCCTCACATTGTGGCCTTGGTGGAGGCGCGTCTGACTAGGGATACAGCTCGGTGCGTGCAGAAGCCTTGGGTACAATGGTCGGTTCATGCATTCCATACTAGTTACTCGAGGGGGGTCTCACTGTTGGTGCATAGAGATGTTAGATGGGAAGCCAGGGAGACCCGGAGGCAGGGTGGATAAAAATCAATGTTTTTTTTAAAAAAAAAATTAAAAAAATCAGATTTTTTTGATTTAAATCGGATTTTTTTTTATTTAAATCGGATTTTTTTTATTTAAATCGGATTTTTTTCAATAAACTGCTTTTTGAGGAAAATATTTTACCATCCAAAGGTTCTTCCATCATGAGATAAAGCTGAGTTGTTTAACTCAGTAGAATAAAGGCTGTATATGTGTAACATTCACAATGCCATGCTCTTCCAGAGGTTTCTGTAGGATTAGTGGGCAGTTTCTCTCCTATATTATCACAGACGCTCGCTTTACTTACGCAGTTCTCAAAACTGAATTTGACTCCGCAGAGGTCCCAGCCTCCTCTTCACGGCAAAAATGTTACAACATGAACAGAGTTGAGAAAAAGACCTTAATCCTATTGTTCTACAAACCTATGAATACAGAATCAACCCCTTCAGTGCCAAGTCCAAGAAGTTAGACAATATGTTTCTGATTGTTTGGAGTGGAATAGATCTGCACAACACAAGAAGAATGTGAATCTAAGTGTGAGGAGGAGGAAGGGCAAGCAGACAAGAAAATGAAAGTGAAACTTTGAGCACAATACTGCAGCATAGCCACAGACAGACAAGTCTGGATCTGTTTGTGTGTACGATCTGAGGTTTATTACATTCTTTCCTTATAATGGCAGCAGGCCGTAAAAGAGACCAAGTTTGGGAATATTTTAATGAAGCTCCTTCGCCTATCGGTAAGGCAGGCATGCGTGCAAAATGCAAACGATGCAACAAAGAGATGCAAGGCCTGGTGGCGCGAATGAGGCAACATCATGAGAAGTGCGGTGATGAAGATGACCAAAGAAACACTTCTGAACAGGCAGGATCTTCAGGTTGGTAAACATTTTTATTGAATCCTATTTCTAAAGACTGAACTGTCATGTGTGAGAAAAATTATATTTCTTATTAATACTGCATGTTACTGTCATTTGGTGCAGTTATGAAGAAAAACAAATATTCCTTTTGGGGCAGGAGCAGTGATGTGTTGTGTACAATAAGCAGAAATTGTATAAACAATAAAATATCAGCATTGACTTTTTGTTTAGGGGAATTCATGGATTCTGGAAACTATCCACCTCCAAGATCACCATCATCCTGTTCTACAGTTTCAGAGTTATCCATCCAGTATAGTGCTTCATTAGCAGCAGCAGCATCATCATCAGACACCCACAGCTACATATCACCATCACCCAAAAGGAAGAAAAAACCTTTACCTCCTGGAACCACCATAGATAGGTTTGTGATAAGAACTAGCAGATTAGAAAAAGAGTTGATTGATGAAAAAATTGCCCAGTTTATTTATGCAACAAACTCTTCTTTCCGTCTGACTGAGAACCCACATTTCATTAATATGGTTCAGTCACTGAGACCAGGATACAGTCCACCCAGCAGAGCTGATGTTGCAGGGAAACTGCTGGATCAAGTGTATGACAGAGAAATGGAGCAATGTGCAACAGCTCTGGAGTTTAAAATTGTTAACCTAAGTATTGATGGGTGGAGTAATGTCCACAATGATCCTATTGTATGTGCTTGTATAACAACAGAAGAAGGTAAAGTCTTCCTTGCACAAACAACTAATACTTACAAGAAGTGGCAGTAAAAGCTATAACGACATGTGAACAAAAATTCAAATGTCTAGTACACAGTTTGGTCACTGACAATGCTGCAAACGTATCCAAGATGAGAAGAGATTTAGAAGCGCAGGGAGGGAATACAAAGCTGCTAATAACATATGGTTGCAGTGCTCATTTGCTGCACCTCTTAGCCAAAGACTTAAGTGTTCCAGAAATAAAGGCTAATGTTGTTGAAATTGCTAAATACTTCCGTAATAATCATTTTGCTGCAGCAGCTCTGAAAAGGATGGGTGGAACCAAGCTAACGCTCCCACAAGATGTTAGATGGAACTCTGTGGTGGACTGTTTTGAGCAGTATATCAAAAACTGGCCTATTCTGATGACACTTTGTGAAGAAAATCGAGATAAAATAGATGGCACTGTCACGGCCAAAATCCTCAACATTGGGCTTAAGAGAAATGTTGAACATATGCTGAGCTTCCTGAAGCCCATCTCTCAAGCTTTAAACAAAATACAGAAAAATAGCTGTTTTATTGCGGATGCTGTTGAAATTTGGAAGGAACTGAGTGAACACTTAAAAACAGAACTACACATGGACAGAATTAAATTACAAGCATTAAACAAACGAATGGGACAAGCACTGACTCCAGCTCATTTTTTGGCAAATATTGTCAATATCCAATATCAGGGTCAAAACCTAAGTGCTGAGGAAGAGGAGTTAGCTATGACATGGGTATCCAGCAATCATCCATCTTTAATGCCAACTATAATAAACTTCAGAGCTAAGGGGGAACCATTCAAGAAATATATGTTTGCTGAAGATATTTTAAGGAAGGTCACACCAGTAAACTGGTGGAAGTCACTTAAGCGCTTGGATTTAGAGACTGTTCAAGTAATGATTTCACTTTTAACAGCAGTAGCTTCTTCTGCAGGCGTTGAAAGAATATTCTCTTCCTTTGGACTCATTCATTCTAAATTGAGAAATCGGTTGGGACCCAATAAAGCAGGAAAGCTTGTTTTTCTTTTCCAGGTTATGAATAGGAACAAAGAAGAAGATGATGATGAAGATGACGACAAGTGAGCTACAGAGGACAGCAGGGACAGTAGTATTTAAGTTTTTCATGTGTCGGCTGGGCTGACAGTAAGTTTCTTAAAATATATATATATTTTGTTTAGCCAAATTAGTTAACAAACATGGATGTTTGTTTAAGCAAATAACATGCTGTAATGTTGTTATTGTTTCAGTTAAATAAATCTATTTAAATTGTTATTAAGGTCAGGATTATTTTTCTCCTTCCTAAGTACAACAGAACAGTGGTGTCCAAATATGAATGATTAACCCATTAAACTGGGGAGAAAAAAGTAATATAAAAAGTGATTCTAAAAATCTTCATCTACTTGCATGTTAAAGTAGCAAGAACTAGTTTAGGTAGAAACTTTGATTTAAATCACTGATTTAAATCAAGCCTTACTGACTAGTGATTTAAATCGTGATTTAAATCAGTTAGATTTAAATCAAATCCACCCTGCCCGGAGGGATCCTGAGGGTCGTTTTGTCTTCGTATATGCATCAATAAATACCAGGGAATATGTGATTATGTGTGTTTATAATCCACCCCTTGCTAATATCTCCATTCTTCAGAAGGCAATGAGCTTTGCCCTAAATAACTTCCGCATCCGGATAATCTGTATGGAGGACTTCAATATGGTCATGAATAACCATTTTGGTAAATTGAGCTTGGATGATGGAGTATCTGGGGGGGTTCCTTCACTGACAACAACCCAGCTGTCGCTATTTATGGAGGGTAGTGGGTGGTTAGATTTGTGGAGAGTGCGGCACCCTGAGTTGAGGGAGTATACCTGCCACTCATCCACTAAGCGTTCCCTATCGCACATAGATTACATATTCGGATCCAGTGGTCTGGCGATGTGGGTAGACAACATAGAGCACGGCAGCAGAGGGATCTCAGATCACAGCCTGATCATCCTCAAACTTAAGTACGGGCAATTAATTAACAGGATGGTTTGGAAGTTGAAACTGATAGTATCCCCCGATAGAACAATCGATCAATTGCATTGCTTCATTTTGTCCCACAAGGGATCTCAGGATATTAATTTATTTTGGGATACCCTTAAGGCATATCTGAGAGGCTGCTTTTCCTCCACAATTTCTTACATTAAGCGGGTAACCTCAAGGGAAGATGATGTGATGGAACGGCGTTTGAAGGATTCAGAGGCTGCATACATATCTAACCAAACCAATGGCAATAGGATTGAGTGGTTGACTGCCCAGCCACTATACACCCAGCATATGGACACTAAATCTAAGCGCAAATTATTCTTTGCCCGCCAGTCTTATTTTGAGCTGGGAAACCAAGCAAGTAAATTTTTGGCCTATCTGGTGCCCCAGCATAATACCTCCAATACAATATTACAGATCCGTAAGTCGGATGATTCGTTGGTGTCTTCAACTGAGGAGATTCTCGGCTGCTTTTACGATTACTATAAGTCATTATATGAGTCTAAAAGTGGCTCTGATGATTTGGGGTGTTTGGATTACTTGTCGGATGTAACATTCCCTACCTTAGATCCTGATTAGCAAGCCTGAATTTACTGTGGAGGAGATAGAGAATGCTATAGCGGACATGGCCTCTGGGAAGGCCCCTGGACCGGACGGGTTCCCTATTGAATTGTATAGGAAATACCGAGACATATTAACGCCACTTCTGTTAAAGGTATTTTGAGGGAATATGGGAGGGGGAATCTATGCCTGAATCCTTTTACAAGGCTAACATCATAGTACTTAGGAAGGAGAGGAAGGACCCTTTAGAATGTGGATCCTATCGTCCCATATCATTAGTAAATGTGGACTATAAAATTTTTACTAAGATTCTCGCCACCAGATTAAATTCGATTATACTGAACCTTATACATACTGACCAGACGGGCTTTATGCCTGGTAAGAGCACTTCGATTAACATCAGACGAGTCCAGTCACTAGTCCAATATAGCTCCCTAATGCCAGACAACAAATGGGCACTGGCATCGCTAGATGCCGCCAAGACTTTTGACTCCCTTGAGTGGCCATTCCTCTCCGCATGTCTACAGAGATATGGCTTTGGTGATAAGTTCATAAAATGGGTCAAAACATTGTATATGAAGCCTAAGGCCCGTATTATTGTGAACAATTCCATATCTGAGTCCTTTTCATTACATAGAGGGACCCGTCAGGGGTGCCCCCTTTCCCCGCTCTCTTCGCCCTTGCGATTGAGGCATTGGCAATACGTATAAGGTCCTCCCCTGGCATTAGGGGTATAGATATAGCTGATCGGGTAGATACGATAGGTCTATATGCAGATGATATGGTGATATTTATGGACGAGGCGGAGAAAAATTTGCCTCAAGTGATTGCCACCATAGATGGATTCAGTAAATATTCGGGTTTTATATATAAATTGGGAAAAGTCTGCCCTGTTTACCCCTCTCCCATGCCCCGACTGGAGGCTCTCTCCTCGTTGTCTATTGTATCTAGCTTTAAATACCTGGGTGTCCATATATCCCATAACACTACGCTCGACTTACAACTTAATATCTGCCCACTGCTGGAACTGGTTAGAGTTAAATTTGCAGCCTGGAGTAATTTACCGCTGTCTGTGGCCGGACGCATTAACCTGATTAAAATGATATTACTTCCCAAACTTAGCTATTCTCTTCAGCATAGTGCTGTAATGATACCCAAGTCCTTCTTTGTGAATCTTAATTCCCAGGTTACATCTTTTATATGGGGCAAAACCAGACCCAAACTTAAATTGTCCACTCTACAGAGGCCTAAAAAGGGAGGTGGGGCGGCGCTGCCAGATTTCTTCCTATATTATTTGGCTGGACAGGCTAGAGCCCTAGGTAAATGGATGTCGGGTAACTATCTCCCTAATTCTGAAAGTCACTTGCTTCACGCTGCAGGAACTGATTGCCCACTGGGTTTCCTGGAGTTGGAGAGGCCTAGTGTCCCTCGTTTACTGCCCTTGCTCCGTCTGGCAAGATTAGTATGGAGGCAAATTAAGAAAGTGATTGGATTCCAAGATATCATAGCTGAAATGCCCCTATGGGAAAATGTCTATTTCCCGGTATTGCTAAGCCACCCGTCCGCTGATTTTTGGATCCGACATAATGTCTCCCTGATAGGAGACTTGTATGATCATGGGGCCTTAATGTCTTTTGAGCAGATACAGGCTAAGTATGGTGTTCCGAGATATCAATTTTTCTGCTATTTACAGCTAAGATCAGCTCTCCAGTCGCACATAAGGTGTATGGGTGTGGGTCGTGCCATTTCGTCCCTACCTTTGATAGGAATTCTTAACTCACAGGGTCCCCAGGGCCTCATCTCCTCTTTATATACGTACATGCTGTCAGTGGGAGCAGAATCTGCCATAAGCTCTGTTAAAGGGAAGTAGGAAAGACTCATCCCTAATACGCGGGGAGAGGAGTGGGAAGAGATCCTGGAATCTCCGATTGGAGTCTCATCATCTATTAATAATAGAATGATACAGTTGTATATAATAAACCAATCATATTTAACTCCGATACAACTTTTTAGGAAGGGTCGATTCCAGTCGTCGGAATGCTTGCGATATCATTTTCCAGATGCAGACTTTATTCACATGATATGGCAGTGTCCCACTACCCTACAGTACTGGAAAGAGGTGACGTTATTCTTGTCATCACTGGTGCAAACTCCTGTCCCTCTTGAACCACTGGTCTGCTTGTTTGGGGTATGGGAGGAGGAGGTTTGGGGGTCACCATGCTGGGATTTTTCTACGGGAGACGCTGTTTATGGCACGGAAAGTATTACGGTGGATGGGTAATTCATGTCCTCTTAAAACCTGGATTGACTTGGTAAATACGATTGTTCCATACGAGCGCACACTATATCAGAACAGAGGGTGCTTGGGTAAATTTGAAAAGATCTGGGGGAGGTGGAATTCTTCTCATCTTACTTTGTAGAATGAAGACATTGCATAAGAGATAATATAGTGCAAGATAGTAGGCTGCGAATTAGTAAATAGTTGATGTAGGTTAGTTTAGGAATCTATAATCAATCTATATTATTTGAGTGATAAGGTAAAGGCTGATGAGATAGGACTGATGTACATGTTTATAAGGTATAGCCTGTTGCTCTCTGTATATGCTTGGGGGATTATGCATATCTTATCAGTATATTAATAAGAGTATTCAATTTTCTCCCTTTTTTTTGTTGTTTAGTATTTAACAGACACATGGTAATGTGTATGCTCTGTACAATGTTTATAGCCACAAGCAAATCTGTATGTTGTACATTACATTTATTTTTCCTCTTTAATAAACGGATTTTAAAAAAAACATATGAAAGCAGGGTCCAGCGCTGACCCCAGCAGGGAGCACGCTGAACCCTAGCAGCAAAACAGAAAGCAAAAAAAAAGACACAACCAGATTAAATGCAAAGGATTAGCAAAAGAATCACTTAGCTGAACCATGCAGATCAGGCAGGGGACAAAAGAGTTCCAAATGCACACTGAGGAAATCACCAGCAACCTCCAAGAGCAGCCAGCTCAATTATATGCTCCCAGCCAGTAATCCCAGGTTTCCAATTATCGTCGTCAGGTGGGGAACTTCCATCCACCTGACCAGCTCCACTACTCTCAGCAACCACCAGAGGGAGCAAAGGGAGTTTCGGCTCAGAACTCCGAGCAAGAGAATTCACAACAGGACACCCTTTCTCGTCTCGGCTGGATCATCAACAGTTCAAAGTCATCTCTGAACCCGGCCCAATGCATAGTTTTCCTGGGAATTCTGTTACACACCGCGCAGGCATACATCTTTTTGCTCGAGGAAAACTATTCAGCCCTACTACACATGTTTCATTCTCTGAGGTATTCAGCCCTACTACACATGATTCATTCTCTGAGGTCCCTCCCCATTCTCTCTCCTGATCTGCATGAGCATACTGGGCAGGATGATAGCCTCAATGGAAGCACTCCTATTCGCTCAGTTCCGCACACGCCCCCTAGAGGTTTTTGTCTTATTAAGATGGGAAAAGACCTCTCGCTCCCTGGACTGGCTTGTCACACTTCCCTTTCAGATCACGAGGACCCTGGAATGGTGGAGATGCTCCCTCCGCATCCATTGCAGAAGATTGTTTCTGCCAATTTGTTGTTGGAAAGTTGAAACAGATTCCAGTCGACTAACAGTTCAGGGTCAATGGAACGTTCAAGAATCGTCCCTTCCCATCAATCTTCCTTGCTCTTCTTCGCTGGCAGAGGCCGTGGACAACTTGGCCTCCAAGTGTCTCAACCGAGAGGGCCTCGCAGCAGACAAATGGTCCCTGAAATATGTCTGTTTTCGACAAGATCTGCCTCAGATGGGGAATTCCCGATGGAACCACAGGGTTACCCAGTTTGTATCCAGATTTTGCAGTCTCTTAGCGGTCGACTCCCAGGCACTGGCGATCTCCTGGTCCCAGTTCTCCCTTCCATACCTGTTCCTCCTCTGCCACTGATCACTGAGGTCTTCAAGAACATCAAAGCAGAATGAGTGCCCGTCATACTCGTCGCTCCAGACTGGCCTAGAAGATCTTGGTATGCAGAAATAATCAATCTCACGGATACTCCATGGATTTTTTGGATCTTCCAGATCGTCTCTCGCAGTCCCTCTCTTCCACCAGAGTTGTCAGTCACTCAATTTAATGGCATAGTTGTTGAAGCCGTGTTGCTGAAGTCTGCTGGTTTCTAAAATCAGGTCATTCAGACCATGATCCAGGCGAAGAAGCCTTCTTCCTCTCGCATTTACCACCATACGTGGAAGGCCTTCTGGTGCAAAGCCAACCAAGCTGCCCCCATGGTTCTTGCTCTGCCATCTCGTTTAGCCTTTTTTGCAGTTGGGCCTTGAATCCAGTCTGGTCTCTGCGCTTTTCATTATGTTTCAGAGGAACCTGGCTTCTCATCCTCAGATCAGGACTTTCCTTCAGGGTATAGCACAATCTGTTCCCTCTTACCGGCCCCCAGTAGAAACTTAAGACTTTAGCTTAGTTCTGGACATCCTTCAGGAGTCCCCATATGAACCGCTAAAGAAATCTCTCTCTACTGGAAGGTTGCCTTCCTGGTAGCCATCCTCAATCAGATGAGTGGCCAAACTCACAGCTCTTTCTTGCCATTCCCCCTTCTTGGGGTTTCACCAGGACAAGGTGGTCCTGTGTCAGATTCTATCCTTTTCCTCCTTTCACCTCAATAAAGGCATCATTGTTCATAATTCGAAGGTCCTCGCAGAGGCCCCCCTGCTTCAAGATCTACCATTGCCCACTGGATTAGTTCTGTGATTTTGGAAGCCTATCAGATAAGGGACAGAGCACGTCCACTCAGTCACAACTCTCTCCTCTCTCGTAGTGGGGTCTTCCTGGGCTGTCCCCACCAGGCGTTGGCTTTGCAAAGCTGCTACCTTCACAAAGTTCTACAGACTTCACATCTATGCATCGTCTGATGCGAACTTCGGTAGAAAGGTCCTGCAGGCAGCACTGGCCCGACTGCTTTTGGATGTCCCATGATTTCCTGTGTCTCATATTGAAGCAATAGAGAAATGAAGATTGTGGGTACTCACAATTTTTTCTCTGAGCCTTCATTGGGCGACACAGCACCCGCTCTTGTATAAAGTTATCTTGGTTCTGCTATGTTGTTTTGAACTATGTTTTTACCTTTATGTTGCTTCTCCTCTGCTTTCTAACAAATTGATTAACTCCGTGCCAGTTGGTGGGGTGTACACAGCTGGGTAGGAGCTAACTTTTTTTTTGCATAGTGTCAGCCTCCTAATGGCAGCAGCATACCCCAATGAAAGGCTCAAAGAAAGAGATTTTACGACAAGTACCCAAAATCTTCATTTTCCTCTTGGCAGTGAGGCTCTCAGAGCTGGCACCACACTGTGCCAGAATGCTATTAACCTGCAGGTTAATAGTGTTATTTTACATGACAGGTTCCCTTTAAGTCCCAGCTATTAAGATATGGAATTAAGTAAGAAAACAAAAATCAAAATGCCTCTCCTCCCTAATAAAATGTAATAATAAGCAATCAAAGCATCGCATGTACACAAAATTGGTATCAATAAACACACTTAGCTAACCGCACAAAAAACAGACCTTCAATCAGCTCCATCAACAGAAGGTGTCAGAAAATGATGAAACAATGCAAAAAAAAAAACTTTTTTTGTACAATATTTATCATTTTTTTCATAATAGAAATAGACACAAGTTTGGTATCACTGTAATCAGACTGACCCAGACAGCGATGTTTCCAGGCACATTTGAAATGTTCTTTTTCAGTACATTACATAAAATGAATGATGCAGTTCAAAAATACCACTTGTTTAGCAGAAAGCAAGTGTTATGGCTCTTGAGAGAAGGCAAGGAAAAAAATGAACGTGAAAAATTCCCTGGTCCTTAACCCCATCACGTCCTATGACATATGTATATGTCAAATGTCGTGTCCCTTCATTCCATGCAGGCTCTGGGGCTGAGCCTGCATGTTTTCCAGCACATGGCAGCTGATTTTATCAGTTCACATGTGCAGCTACCAGCCGCTGGTGGAATCGCTATTCACTCGCGTCTGTGAACATGTTAAATGACGCTGTCAATCTCCGGAAGCGTGTCACATCCCGTCCATCAGTGCTTGTGTCACGTGACCGTGGGGCGCTGATGGGTTGGCATGACAAACCGGGATCTACAGGAGACCCCTGTGGTTGTCATTGCCGAAGTGCTATTAGCGCCGCCCTGTGGCTTGAGCCCTGGTAAGTGTAGCATAGGCAATCGAAATATCGCAGCTTCAAATCTCCTATGGAGACTATTAAAGCAAGTGGAAAGTAGAAAAAAAGGGTTTTAAAAATATAAACAAAAATTAAAAAAATATAAAAGTTAAAAACATTTCCATTATGCCCCATTCAAAATAAAACAAAAAAAATACACATATTTGGTTTTGCCGTGTTCAGAAACGCCTGATCTATCAAAATATAAAAATAATTAGTCCGATCGGTAAACTGTGTAACAAGAAAAAAAATCTAAACACCAGAATTGCGTTTTTTGGTCTCCGCAACCTTGCAGTAACAGACAATCAAAGCATCATACCTACACCAAAATTGTATGAATAAAAATGTCAGCTCAGCGTGCAAAAAGTAAGCACTTATTCAGATCTCGAAAAATGGTGCCTTGTTTTTTTGTTTTTTTTTCACCACTTAAAAATAAAAATGAGTATATATTTGTTATCTTCAAACTCATAATGTGCTGGTGAATTATAATGGCACATCAGTTTTAGCATTTAGTGAACATGGTAAAAAAAAAAAAACAATTGTGAAATTGCTCTTTTTTTGTAGTTCAAAAGACAAACTCGTTTCGCAAAAAACAAGCCCTCTCATGGCTATATTGACCAAAAATGGAAAAGTTATTGCACTGAGAAGAAAGGGAGCAAAAAATTGAAACGGAAAAACCCAAGGTCGTTGACGGATTAGGGTTAATCACGGACTGCAGTCTGATGGCAATATTTACTGTCAATGATTTTCACGGACCCATAGATCTGCATGGATAATTTTGCTAATCTGATTAAAAAAAACATACATGTTTCCATGATTTGTTGTGGACACTCGGCGTGCAAAAAACATGGACATGTGAACAGTTCCATAGACTTTAATGGATATGTGTTTTATTTTATCTGATAGAACACACGTAATTCACAGACATCTGAATGAGGACTGCAATTTAAATATTACTTCTAATATAATGGTGACGTATAGTGACTGTTTATTTGATTCTTGATTAATTATATGGTTATTTATTGAATATCCTGCAACTTTAACACTTCTTTTCAGGACACTGGATTCCACGTCCCAAAAAGGTCTGGTAGATCAGTGCACGGAGGTAGTAAGCAAGCATCTGTACTGCAGCCGAATCCTCACATTCTGCAAACCAGAGACACAGAGAAAGGTACACCATGCTTACGTCTAGTCCTCGGTCTCTTTATCTGAGCCATCTGTGGGATCTTATTGTGGTCATTTGCCAAGGATTCTAGTTTTCAGTAAGACATGCATGCTGTGCTAATGTAGAAGGTTTTCAGAAAGTAAGTAATGTAGTTTGTGTTCACTGATGTTATATGTCATTCCATAGGCAATATCACCTTCCCTCCTGAGGACACAATAGTATTTCATGCTGAGCTCAACACCAGACAGATTATGACTATGTTATACAGCCAGCACCTTCCCCTCATAGCAGTGGTCAGAGCTGCCTCCGATCAGTGCTGTGTAATCACTGAAATATTGTGGTCAATCACGTGACAGCAGCATTTAAATAACTCTATCTTAGTGGAGCGTCTGTTCGTGCGTTGTATTTGCAAAATACCTTGACAGCCATGGCTAGCTTAACGTCCCTCTTGGTTCGTCTTGTCTGGTAGAAAAATGCCATAGCTAACTGATGTGGGGTTGTACCTTTGTGGTCTCCTACATAACCCAGTACCCACCTTTAGGAATTTAAGGGAGCTTAACTATTCTAGACCTCTTCAAATAAATTGCCAACATTGCCCCTTAATCCAGTCAAATGCAAAAATGACCAAACCGTATGAACCAAATCTGTTTCCTCTTTCATACACTAGGGGCAGCAATAATTTGATCTAAGACCCTTCCTGGCAAATACCTTTTTGGGGTTATATAAAATCAATGTAGAATAAATAATTGATCTTTTGTGCTACATTAACTTTCACAAGCGACTCCAAAACATCCTCCCACTTTTCCAAAGACATATGATCCACATCCCTCTCCCATCTAGATTTAAACAATTCCCTGGGCTCTCCCAAATTTTTCATTAAAAGAGATTTATTGAGTAAAGTTATAAGTTACTTTAGCTACAAGTACATGATCCAATGTTCGATGAGATGGAGAGGTCAGAGATCCCTCCTTAGCCCTAACTATATGTCATAATTGTAAAAATTTGTAGAAATCAGTATTACGCAGGTTGAACTCCTGTTTCATATCTTCACATGTGCAGAATTGGCCTTCCTAAAATAATTTATACACTTATTTCAAACCCTGTCTTTTCCACTCCCCAAACCCTTCCAAGTGGAGAAACTCCCTCAAACAAAGGTTAACCGTATTCCAAATAGATATGTACCTGCTTACCCAGCCATTTCTTGTAGGCCCACAAAATGTTATATATGAGAAGTAAGGGGGTTAACGTCCTGATTTGGCTTTGAATTTACTTGCTTCCAAGAGCTCTAAAAGGTTGTCCCCACCCCCCTAGAGTCTCAACACTTTGGCCCCTGCCTCTGATCTTTTCTAACTCCCACCGTCTAAAATGTTGAAACTCAGAAGTCAAAAATATCTCCAGGTCTGTAGCAAGGCTTTTCTCCCCTGTTCACAGGCTGGGCTTCTTAGTAGTCTGAAGCATTGCAATTTATTGTAAAAGTGATCAAACGACCATGAGTTCACATTCCCAAGGAAAGGTGAGAAGTAAAAAAAAGTTTTTAAAACTTAAAAAAAAATGCATAAGTTCATATCACTCTCCTTTTCCCAATACAAATATAAAGAAATTTAAAAATAAGAATATTTTGTATCGCCTTCTTTGTAAAAGTCCAATTGATCAAAATATAAAACTATTTAACACATAAGATAAATGCCATAAAGAGAAGAAAAAATCAATATGCCAGAATTTCTATTTTTCCGCCCTGATCCCTTATCCAAAAATCAATCAAAGGTTGTATGTACCCAAATTGGTACCAATAAAAATTACAGCTGTGCAAAAAAAAAAAAACTCTTGCACAGCTCCATTAACAATTACCATTGTAATAATATTACACAGTGAACGCTGCAAAAATGAGACAAAAAAAACTGTGTAATAGGGCTTTTTTTTCATCATTTCACCTCATTTGAAATTTTTCTCATTTTGTTTAGTACATTATATGGTAAAATGAATGGTGTCATTCCAAATTACAGCTCATCCTGCAAAAAATCTTCCATATAGCCACTTCTAAAGAAAGATAAAGTTATAGCTTTTAGAAGAAGGAGGAAAAAAAGCAAAAATTTTGTTAGAGCCAAACTGCAGATGCTGCACAGTGGACGCACATCTAAAAGAGCACTGTGGCCTCTTCATTATGAGAATTGATGGTAGTCCCAGAGGTCAAACCCACCACTAATTCTAAAGTAATGTTTCCAGCATTGTAGACATATTTAAATTCTCTCTATTTTCAAGGTCCCTGTTTGCTGCCGTGTATAGCAACATTCTTCTTTACATATTGAGGCTGAAAACCCATATAGTCCCAATATGGAGATAGGATTGTATGTCATTAAAGGGAATCTGTCACCTCACTTTTGGCCTATGAGATGCGGCCACCGCCATCAGGGGCTTATCTACAGCATTCTGTATTGTTGTAGATAAGCCCCCGATGTAACCTGAAAAATGAGTTAGATTATACTCACCGGGGGGCGTGGTGCGGTGAGTGTCGCGGTCCGGCGCCTCCCATCTTCTAGCGATGACGTCCTCCTTCTTACTTCTGCCGCGGCTCCTGCACAGGCGTACTTTATCTGCCCTGTTGAGGGCAAAGTAAAGTACTGCAGTGCGCAGGCGCTGGACCTCTCTGACCTTTCCCGGTGCCTGCGCACTGTAGTACTCTGCTCTGCACCGGTCCGCAACACCCATCGGACCGGACCCCCGGGTGAGTATAATCGAACTCATTTTTCTTATCTTTCAGGTTACATCGGGGGCGTAGCTACAGCATTACAGAATGCTGTAGATAAGCCCCTGATGGCGGTGACCGCATCTCATAGGCCAAAAATGAGGTGACAGATTCCCTTTAATCCACATGTGCTAAATCCACACTCTTGATTAGTTTGCCACCATGAATTAGTGTATGTATGTTGTATCAACTGGTCTAGCTGATTGATGTGCTGATTGTGCCCTAGAATTTAAATGTCCCTCCACAATATATTATGGTATTAGTAATACACAAATCCTTTACTACATGTTGTATTGTAAAGTGACGTGACCCAGCTGTCTGTAAGGACGCTGTTAAAGTGGATGGCCCCTGAAAAACCACTGGAAGGAGAGGTGATAGATGTATGATCACTTGAACCCGCTACCAGTTCTGAAAATGAGGGGCTGGGCCCCTTGTTTGAATAGAGTCCCTCATCACTATTACTCCATTTAATTTCTAGACAACCGGTTGTGATGGACAGGTGCAGCGTTCTTCGTTCTCTTTTAGTCCCACACTCATTTAATTCATTGGTAGTGTGCACCTATAACTACCCTTTCATTCAATTTGAGGACATGGGACCCTCATTCTGCTCGGTGAGGGGTCTGAAGGATCAAACATTTATTACCTTTTTTGCAGATAGATGATAAAAAAAATTGTGGGCCAGCCCTTTTAACATAGCCATCTTTTATAACTTTCATCTAAAAAAAAAATTTAAAAAAAAAAAAAAATGAATGTAAGAAGATATGGGAAGTGGTGCATGGGAAAATATAGCTGTCTAACGTTCCATGACGGATCCGCGTCTGACAGGTATAGGATTGTGCTGAGTATGTGTTTGATATGGTTCAAAAAAGGCTCCTTTGTTTCATCAAGATGCTTCTGCATGATAACTACTGTTAAGATGTGCCTTACTTGTAAACTGGGCAAACAAAATAGAAGTAATAGAGAAGAAGGCTTCTGCCAGCCACAATGCCTGTTCACTGCTTATGCTCAACTTTAGCTGTAAATGCAGTCACAGGATTGATTTAGCACTTACACTGATCATAGAACAATAAAAAACCCATTTTCTGGCATTAAATAAAAAAGTCTCCAATTATGACGCTCATCATATGTACGCTATAATTTTTGACGTCAGACATAGCTGTTTGACAAGTGAAATATTAATACTCAGCTGGTAATTTATTCATTCGCAAGAGGAATAACAGGAACATTGCAGAGTTCTAACCAAAGATGCTCCCAGATTCTTATTTTATTGGAAATGCAAGAATTTGCTAAAACCATAATGTCAGAAAGGTGGTAGATTGCCATTAGAACAACCCAAATGTACTTATTTCACAGGGTGTCTAACAGTGAAAGCATCTTGATAAACACATGTTTCTGTGAACGTTCTAGATCAGGGGTGGGTAATTAATTTTTCCAAGGTGAGAGAGAGAGCTGTTCCTATAGCAAAAAAAGAGAAAACATATTCAGCCTACCGTACATCAGTGTCCATATAGTCCATAAGCGGTCTGATGCCAGGAGATGTCCAGTGCGGTTCAACTGGCGCTATAAATCCAAAGGAAAAAAGAGGGGGGGTCTCCAGCACCAAAATTAGTGAAAAAAGATAAAACTCACATTTATTCGGAAGGTTTTAAAATCATATTAATAAGCCACCATGACAGGCAAGGCTACCTTACGCGTTTCAGACAGATATTACATGTCCTTAGTCATAGGTATATCTTATCAAAATTAGGAAGCTTAAATAAATGAATACATGAGGAGACTGCAGAGTGAACACCCAGTTTCAGGTAATTAATTAGCTCCACCTTAGTCAGACCTAAGCAATTAATGCTGCTAAACAAAGCTAACATATAAATAAGAAATATATGTTTGCAGACATAAATGAATACATGCAAAAACAGCAATAAACCATAAATCACAATAGACATAAATAGATGAGTATTGCAAAAAAAAAAACATATTACATTATATATTGCAAATCTGATCTAATATTAGTATTAAACATAGCAAATTTTCATGTGATTGTATTGATTATGAAACAAAGTTTATAATTGGACGTCTCCCAAGAAAAATTAAACCTATTCTTAAGAACAAGAAGGGTCAATCTCCAGATAAAACAGTGGAGTTTGTTACAGATCAGGAGACAGCTGGTGATACTACTGATCTCTCAGATGTGGATACTAATGCCCCCTACCCCTCCATCTGCTGGAGTGCCCAATTTAGGGGTAACGTCAAGAAACGGAGATGGCATAGGGCAGGGAAGAGACACAGGGGTAGAAAAAAGATACCCCAAGAGATTTATCTTTTTTCACTAATTTTGGTGCTGGAGACTGTAAGAAAAAGTCCTGATTGGGAGAGTTGGAAGAGCCAGACAAAATTGCAGACAATCTTCTAAAGCTGAGGTCGAAGTTTATTCAGAGATACACGGCAGAACAGAACGGACAATCAGAGAAGTTGAAATATACGGGCAAAAACAGGAATTCAGATGGGCAGAGATTCGCTAGAAATTCTGGCGGTGATAAGGCTTCTAGCCCTGGCCATGGTGTGGCACAGTGGCATAATGGCGGTGGAATGGCCCCGAGCAACAGTAACAGGGGCTTTTTATACATTATGCAAACAAAGAAAGCTGTATACATCTTATAGCAAAAGGGCGTATATGGTTACATCATATCTTTTTGGACAAATGAAGAAGTAACACAATATTACATCATTAATTAACTCTTCACCAAACCACATTAAAAACACATAAATCCAATATTATCTCTAACTACTGTCATTAATCTTATTACTGCTCTTAGACTAAACCCATAAATTCCTGCATTTGACAATTGTAGAAGTCTGTTTCCTACTAAGGCTGGTTTCACATTAGCGCATTTTATGCGCGCGCACGGCCGGGGGTAGCTCCGCCCCCGAGCCGGCTCTCTGCCCGGCGTGCCCGCCCCTTCCTTGTAGCGCCGCCTCCTAGCGGACGGCGGCGCCTGCGATCGGCGCACCCTATCTTTAGCATAGGGTGCGCCGATCGTGCGCAGGCCGTGCGCTAGTTGCGCTTTGACCTGCGCTGCGCACTTTTGACGGTGCGCCGTGCGCGCCAAAATCGAACTTTTCGGATTTTGGCGCGCACGGCGCACCGTCATAAGTGCGCAGCGCAGGTCAAAGCGCAACTAGCGCACGGCCTGCGCACGATCGGCGCACCCTATGCTAAAGATAGGGTGCGCCGATCGCAGGCGCCGCCGTCCGCTAGGAGGCGGCGCTACAAGGAAGGGGCGGGCACGCCGGGCAGAGAGCCGGCTCGGGGGCGGAGCTACCCCCGGCCGTGCGCGCGCATAAAATGCGCTAATGTGAAACCAGCCTAACACTATCATAAATACACATATTTACCATATATTCGTTGGTTCTATTTTCTCATTGCCCTGAGGCTGATCCAATTTACCTATATGCACATCTGCTAAATTTGTTAATGGGCATGATCTCATTTTACATCCTCCATCTGCTTTACAAAGTACATCGTATTAGTTCTATTGTAAAAGTTGAATATATTCTTTCCTACCTTTCACAAGATGGCTGCCTGGTTGATCATGGCAGCTCAGTATATTATAGCTGACCATTCTCTTACAGAGACCCCCTCTTTTTCCTTTGGATTTGGCTGTTCCTATAGGCTGAACTTTATTGTGCTCAATATTAATTTTATCATCGCTGTAGTCAATCACTTAGCTTAACAGCTCTGATCGATGTTTAATGCAGCAGTTTACGGTCATTTAAAGGGATTTATCCAATAATGAATATCACTTTTATGATTAGATAATTGATATGCATTTTTCAACATATAATAAAATATATATGGGCCTCGTACATGTGACAGAAGTCATATATTCATCCCAAGTGTGCATGAGGCTCAACAATCTTTTCATCTAGCAATTAAGCAATTTTGGAATAGAATGAGACACATACTGTTCCAGAATCACTTATTGGGCTAGGTGAAAAAGATATTTGGGCCTTTCAACATGTTTAAATGGTTGCTTACTAGTGATGAGTGAACGTGCTCAGATAAGGCGTTAGCCGAGCATGCTCGAGTGCTAACCGAGTGACTTCGGCGTGCTCGAAAGATATGTTCGAGTCCCCGCGGCTGCATATCTCACGGCTGTTTGACAGCCACAACACATACAGGGATTACCTTATCCCAGCTCGTTTTCTCATCGCTATTGCTTACCATGAACAATAGCATGTGCTGGTCAAAGGGCCAGCATATTCCCAAGGTCAGTGATACAAAATAATCTTGTATGAGATGTTAACAGAAAAAAATTCTCCAGCAATGAATCCTTAAGTAAGCAAAATTCATTTTTTATTTATAAATAATTACAAACAAAGATAACATAGCAGGCCACACTGCAAGAAACAGTGCCACAACCTACGCATTTTGGCATATATCTTTAACCATGGTTATAGAAAGTGAACACACACCAGTATTATATACACCCGATTTCCAATCACATGGTAATAATATCGAATCATAAAATTATAATTTTTATTAAACAAAATTGAAAATAAACTCATATCTAATACAATTTATTTTCAATGTTATTTTTAGGTTTATGTTTTGTGTAATAAAAATTATCATTTTATGATTGGAGGTTATTAATAATAATAATTTTTATTTATATAGCGTCAACATATTCCGCAGCACTTTACAATTAAGCGGGGACGTGTACAGACAATAAATTCAATACAAGTTAAGACAATTTAAACAGTGACATTAGGAGTGAGGTCCCTGCTCGCAAGCTTACAATCTACAAGGAAATGGGGGGGGTCACAGTAGGTGAAAAGTTCTTGTTATTTCAGGTCTGGCAATTATAATAAATAGGGATTTTCATATAAAGCTGCATGATCCGGTCATCAGCCCGTGTGTTTAAGTGCAATAGTCAAGTATCAGGTGCAGTTATCGTGTGCATGGAGGGTGTGGAGACAGATGAATAGTAGGGTGCAGATTCCGAATAATATTTTGAAGAAGGGAACAGGGCAATGTTAGTTTACTGAGTAGTTGATGTGGTAGACTTGTTTGAAGAGATGGGTTTTCAAAGTGCGCTTGAATAGGTCGGGGCTAGGTATCAGTCTGATCGTCTGGGGAAGTGCATTCTAGAGAGCTGGCGCAGCACAAGAGATGTCTTGGAGACGGAGGTGCGAGTTTCGGATTACGGGGGATGTTAGTCAGGTCATTTGTAGAATGGAGGGCAGGTGTAGGGCGATAGACAGAGATGAGAGAGGAGATATAAGGCGGTGCAGAACTGTGGAGAGCTTTGTGGGTGAGAGAGATGAGTTTATACTGGACCCTGTAGCGAATAGGTAGCCAGTGTAAAGACTGGCACAAGATGGAGGCATCGGTGAAGCGGGTGGACAGAAATATGATCCTGGCTGCCACATTCAAGATGGATTGGAGAGGAGAAAGTTTGGTAAGAGGGAGACCGATCAGAAGAGAGTTGCAGTAGTCCAGACGAGAATGAAAAAGAGCGACAGTAAGAGTCTTAGCAGTTTCAAAGGTGAGAAAAGGTCGGATTCTGGAGATGTTCTAAGATGCAGGTGACGAGAGAGTGAGTGATCGGATATAGGTAGTAAAGGAAAGTTCGGTGTCGAATATGACCTCAAGACAGCGGGCATGCTGCTTGGGAGTTATGGTTGAACCCTCCAGGGTTATTTCGATGTTAGGTAGAGTGAGGTTAGTAGAGGGGAGAAACACAAGAAGTTCAGTTTTGGAGAGATTTAGTTTCAGATAGAGGGAGGACATGATGTTAGAGACAGCAGACAGTTCTTACCACGTGATCGAAAATCAGGTATATATAATATTGGTGTGTGTTCACTTTCTATAGCCATGATAAAGGCTATACGCCAAAACGCGTAGGTTGTGGCATTATTTCCTGGAGTCTGGCCTGGTATGTTATCTTTGTTTTTAATTTTTTCTATGTAACAAAATATAATTTTACTTAAGGATTCATCGCTGGAGGATTTCTTCTGTTTACGTGCTGCTTGCAGCCCTCATCTGGGTGGCTCCTTGTGCTGTTAATTCCCGTGGCACAGGTGTTAATTCTGCTGATGAACTGACTTCATTCCCCGTTATCTGAGATGTTGGTTATCTCATTGAAGTTCTACAATATATAGACTTTATCAAAATTCTTTTCTGTGTCTAGTTTTAAGATGACTTTATAATTCTCATTGCATTCTCTCCAAAGATGAAACAGTAATTTCAATAATGTATTCTCCTTAAGAGCTAGCTTCTGTACAGAACGTGCAGTGGAGCATTGACCCAGGAGCAGACCTTTCCCAGTATAAAATGGACAACACTATTGTTGATGACAAGGTAAGAGAAAAAAAATGTACATTAAAGGGGTTATTCACTATTTGGACAACCCTTCCTCAATCCATTATATTTTCCCCCATGTAAAATAATAATTATCGTATATACTCATGTATAAGCTGATCCGTGTATAAGCCGACCCCCCCTATGCCCTCATATGCTGCCCCATAGAATATGCCCTCATATGCTGCCCCATAGAATATGCCCCATATGCTGCTCCATAGACTATGCCCCCATATGCTGCTCCATAGACTATGCCCCCATATGCTGCCCCATAAGATGCTCCATATATTATGCCCCCATATGCTGCAAAAAAAAAAAAAAATGCCATACTCGCCTCTCCTGCTCAGGACCCGGCACCTGAGATATTCACTTGTCCCCCGGTCCATCGCTGCTCACCACTGTCTGCCACGTCGTCTGTCAGTGACGTTCAGGCAGCAGAGGGCACAGCAAGCACTAAACACGTCACCGCGCCCTCTGATGGCTAAACGTCAGACATAGGATGCAGCAGAGAGCGGTGAGCAGCGATGGACCGGGGGCAGGGCTGTGGAGTCGGAGTCGTGGAGTCGGAGTTAGTTTTGGTTGGAGTCGGAGTCGGTAGAAATGTACCGACTCCGACTCCAGCTTTAAAAAAAAATGTATTAATATTTCATAATTGAACTTTCATATGAATTTTATAAATGTTACTCAAATATATATGTTCTATCAAACTATGAACAACAGTGATAAGCAGTTCTGCTGGAGATAGAGACATTTCTTACTTCTTGTGTGTCACTGTTCTCCACTGCCCTTATCTAATCTTATACTTGGTTAACCTCATGCTGCCCCAACCCCCCTACTTACAATGTATGAAACTGAAAGTGAAAATGTGTTGCAAATTCTTAGTAGTAAAGCTCCTCCTCTAGACTAGATCATACTAGGTGTGCGTCTTCCAAGCATCTCACAGCTGCCTGCTACTCAGAAGAGGAAGACTGTAAGAAGTATTATCCTTTCAACAAACTTTGCATCAGTTAACTGTGAGTACATGAGGAATAATAACAGTATTACTGACCACTATATCAGTTGTACGACCTGGCAATAATTTTGTACAATTGTTTTTAGGAAAAACAATCGTCATTTGGATTGTGAATGCAGAATTAAAAACCTGAGAATGTCAAAGAAGCATCACATTAAATCAGCTGTATTTGAACATTTCACCATCACTCAAGATAGAAAACATTATGTCTGTCAGTGTATGACAAATGATCCAGACGAAAACAAATGCTGTGAAGCCAAGATGAGTGCATATTCAGGCAAAGATAAAAATGCTCCTACCAGAGCTTCTAATCTAAAGAGACATTTACAGCGCTTTCATCCAGAAGTACTGAAAGCAGTGGATGAGAAAGACTGCATCCAAACCAATGAACCAGTGCCCAGCTCTTACAGCCAAACAAAGGAGCAGAGAACTTTGCAGCCATCAGTTGCAAGATATTTTGTCAGTGACAAAGTTACTGTGACAATGACAGTAGATACATTTAAAAAACAGATCATAGAGCTTGTTGTAAAGGATAGTGTGCCTATTTCATTATTTTCACGACAAGCTTTTATGTGTCTGAATGGGGAAATAGCCCGCAAGCTTGGTGTTTCTCTGGAGAGAGAGAGTATTAGAAAATTAGTAATCGAAGAAGCTTTTAAACAAAAGGAAGAACTTAAAAAAACTCTCAAGGGACGCTTTCTGTTTCTTAAAATGGATGCCTGCACATGTCACAGAGTGAACTATTTTACCATCAATGTCCGATTTGTTTGTGACAAAAATGAAATAGTTACCAAGACATTGGCAGTAAAAGACACCAAAGCTCATCACACCAGTGAGTTTCTCCAGGTCTTGGTGGAAAAGGTTCTGCAAGACTATGAACTTAAAAAAGAGCAAGTTCTTTCTGTCGTAACTGACAATGCTTCAAATATGATAAGTACTATTAAGCTAATGAATGAGAGTAATGATGGTGACCAGCAGCTAGAAGAACATTCTGGGTCCACAGACACAGAAATGTTTGAAATAGAGGAACACAGTATTGTAACTGAGGAGCAAACTGAAGTTGCTTCAGATGAACAGCAACATGATAGTTTAGATGATCTTGTTGAAACTGTGTCAATATGTTCTTTCATTCATCACATGCGCTGTGTTGTGCATACGCTACAGCTGGCTATAAGAGACAGTCTGCAAGAAGGACATGCTGCTGCACTGATTGGCAAGGTGAGAAAATTGGCTACTGTTGCCAGAACCCCTAAAGTTGACTCAATTTTGAAGAGACGTGCTGGAAAAGGGGCAATTATTGATCAAGCCACACGATGGGGCAGTACTTACTTAATGATTCAGCGCTTGGTTGAACTGAAAACCTTTCTTGTAGACATGGCTAACCCTCAACTGACGCTAAATGAAAGTCAGTGGAATCAGGTGACTGAGCTGGAAAAATTGCTAGAGCACCCATTTACAGTGACTAAAAAATTACAAGCAGAGGACTTAACTCCAGGTATTTTCTTAAAGGAGTGGAAGAACCTGATGTTTCGCCTGTCCCAAAGAGGAGGGTTAATTGCAAGTGGCATTGCTACATCAATGAAACGGAGAGAGGAGCTACTATTACAAAATAACATTCTTTTGGCAGCTATGTAGACCCAATGCATTGGATTCTTCTAGATGATCAACAGCTAAGTAAAGGAAAAGAAGCTCTGTTTGAAATAGCAGTAAGGATGAAAGGGTTGCAGAACAGTCAGGAGGAACAAGAAGAATTTGGTCGTCCTGCCACATCTTCACCCTCATCATCAACTGATGAAGAATTTAATTTCGAAAAATATTTGGATCACAAGGACCGTGCAAAGCGTTCCCGCATAGAAGAAGAGTCATCCCCATCAAGGAACACAGCCAGTACATTTCAGCAGAATTTTTCATGTGCACTAAAAGAAATTGAGAAATTTGACCGTTCATCAAAAATAACAGTGCAACAAGCGATTCCTCTGTATCCTGACATTGTCAGAGATGTTGCCCGAGTGGTTACTGCTTTGCCACCAACACAAGTTAGTGTAGAGAGGTTGTTCTCTGCTCTCAAAATAATTAGATCAGATTTGAGGGCATCCATGAAGGAGGATCTGACAGAGGCAATACTTTTTCTGAGGACAAATTTATAGATTTCTTCTTAACTGCATAAAAGTGTTTATTGCATATTTACTTACAGTTTATAAAAGTTTATAAAAGTTATTTGCTATATTCTAATTGTATTCTAATAAATGTAGTTTTTGCTCTAAGTGGTCTGATTACTTATATGATGGTGAGAAACTGAATAAGCACGATGTTTAATATTTTACAACAGTAAATTTGTTGTTATGAATTGGCCATTTATGAAGGAGTCGGAGCCGGAGTCGGAGCCTGATAAAATCCAGGAGTCGGAGTCGCAACTGTGGCTTACCGACTCCACATCCCTGACCGGGGGACAGGTGAATATTGCCCTACTTACCCCCTTCTGGTGCGCTCTCTGCAGCCCTGTTTCTCTACGGTCTCCCGATACCGCTCATTACACTCATGAATATGTGCATCTTCATGAGTTTAATGAGCGGTACCACGTGACCGCTGAAGGCAGGAAGGGAGACCGTGGAGAAGCGGGGGGCTGCAGAAACCGCACCGGGGGGGTAAGTATGATCTGTGACACCCCCGCTCCCCCTCCCCCGCCGACCCCCAGGTGTATGACTCGTGTATAAGCCGAGAGGGGGGACTTTCAGCCCAAAAAAATGGGCTGAAAATCTCGGCTTATGCACAAGTATATACAGTATACTCCCATCTGGTGTACACACCGTTACTGTGATGTCATATGAGCCCTACAGCCAGTCAATGACCTCTTCATGCTCTCTTTCTTCAAACAAAACTGACATCTGGAGGAAGTTAGGGAGCAGCAGCTGTCACTTCTTCCGGGTGTCCATTTTGTCTGAAGGAAGTAAAAGTGAATGGCTGCAGGGCTCACGTATAGTAGGAACCTGACATCTCACGGATGGTGCCCACACCGGACGGGAGTATAATATATTGTATTCCGGCAGTATGAATAAGTATAATGTGTTGTCTTTGGCCAGGATGGAGGCTATGTAAATCCTGAGTTTGAAGATATGGATTATACCTATGTCAGTGAAAGTATGCTATTAAAGCTGAAGAATCCGAACACAGATGAGAGTCCACGTAAGTCACTCCAGTCTACATGTGTAGCTCTCATAGATACCTAACAGAAGAGCTATTTGCCTTTTTAATGTCTTGTCTTGCAGATAAGGAAAGTAAAAAGCATGACAGTTTTTCAGAAATGTTTGACAAGACAGAATGTGATGAATATGTGTCATATGCCCAAGAACCAAGCCCTTCCCAGAGGTTGGACTTTGAGGAAGACCCTGATGGATCTACACTCCTCAAAAAAGTGGACGTAAATGGAAGAGGTCCGAGATTCCCATCACGGCTGCTCATTTATATGGACAGGTTTATGACTGAATCAGAAACTGTTCAACAGTTTTTGTGTATTAATGTGTTTAGCAATTTGCCTTATCGAGGTTACCAAGGGACTAAAAATCACAGCCCATACAATTGTGTATTGCCATGAGATGTGTACATATATTAGCCTCAACGTTAAAAGAACTACCTAGTAATGTGTAGGTCCCCCTCATGCAACAAAATAACTGATCTGTGTTCAGGCATGAAGGTGTTCTGTGGTATAGGGCAACAAGATGATAATCATTTTAAGTCCTGTCAGTTAGATGACTTCGAGTCTTGCAAGGTGCAACATGAGGCTTCCAGGGATCTGAAGCACACCCTGCGGATGCACCATTGGACTTAGATTTGGGAAATTTAGAGGTCAAGTGAACACCCTGAATTTTTTAGGGTCTTCACATCATCCCTGAAAAATTTCTATAGTGTGGCAGGATGTATGTTGTCATGAAGGGGAATGCTAAGTGGTGTAAGTAAGTGACATCCTCATGAATGCTCAGATCTAAGGCAGAACATTGCACAGAACATCACACTGGTTCCATCTAACCTCCTTTCTGTAATGCATTTACAGTGGCATGTAAAAGTTTGGGCACTCCTGATCAACATTACTGTTAATGTGAACACTTAAGCAAGTTGAAGATGAAATGATCTCTAAAAGGCTTGATGTTAAAGATGACACATTTCCTTTGTGTTTTAGGCAAAAAAAAAATGTGTGTGTGTGTGTATATATATATATAATATATATATACACACACACACACATTTTTTTTGCCTAAAACACAAGGGAAATGTGTCTATATATATATATATATATATATATATATATATATATATACACACACACACCGTATTTTTTGTACTATAAGACGCACCCCAAATTTTCAGAAGGAAAATAGGGAAAGAAATAATGTGTCAAATGGGGTCCATCTTACAGTCCGAATTCAGCTTACCAGGGGTCCAGGCTGGTGCGGTGGCAGCGGCTCTGTGCTGGGGCAGGTGGGCTGTGCTGAGGCAGGTTGGTTTTGCTGGGGCTGGTGGGCTGTGATGGGGTGCTGTGCTGGGGCAGGTGGGCTGTGCTGGGGTACAGCCCGCCGCCACCACCACACCACAGAGCCGCGCCGCACCCACACCAGCCAGAGGAGTGAGTATATTGCGACCAAAAGATGCACCCCCCACTTTCCCAAAAAATTTTTGGGGAAAAAAGTGCATCTTATGATCCGAAAAATATGGTGTGTGTGTATATATGTGTGTGTGTGTATATGTATATGTGTATATATATATATATATATATATATATTCCCCAGTCTCCAATGTCATAGGCTGGGGTTCAAATCCCGGCTCTGCCCTGTGAAAAATAAATTATATACTAGGGCTCCTAAAACTATAATACCTACCTTAGGTGGCTGTTACAGTTGTTAAATTGCACAACCACCAATGTGGGAGACTTGGATTAAAATCCCAGCTCTGCCTTGTTGGAAATAATATACCAGTAGTGGTCCTTGGGTAAGACTACTAACACTATAGTGCCTACCTCAATAAACATGAGTGTCACGAACAAAGAGAGTCATGCCGGCTCGGACTTCTCCTGGAGTAACAAGGTCCGTGTCAGATGTTGAGGAACCAGGACAATCTGATGATAAATGGGCTACTGGAACAAACCATGCCTGGAAAAGGGAAGAGAACCTGGATCTGATGAAATGCTACTATAACAGCAGACCAAATGAAAGGGGATATATGAAGCGTATGAGGAAACTCTGGATGGATACAAGACCTGCATGTCCACTGACTGATAAACAACTAGTCACCCAACGTTTCGATGTCATAAAGAGAAAGCTATTATCACAACTGGAGATGGATCAACTGTACTGCAAATCCACCGCACATGAAGACCTGGAAGAACAATATGTGCAAACACCACCAGACAGTATGCTAGAAGATGCCAATAAAGCACTTGCATCAATACCTACCACCACCATAACTCAAACTAATAAACTGATCTATGCTACTGCCTCAGCAATCATGGAAGTGCTTGGCTATACAACCAGCAAGAACAGACGTATGTACCCCCTTGGAAAAGAAGACTGGAGACAAAGATCAAGGTGATATGAAGGGAAGTCAGCCAACTAACAAAAATATAGAAATGGGAAAGCTTAAGAATAAGACCAAGATGGACAAGCACAAAGGCCTGATCCCAACTGAAGCCCTAGAGACTGCTAAACAAAGGCTCACAGCACACGTGCAAGACTAAGGAAATACACTAGAGAAGCTGAGGCCAAGAAGATAAATGTCCTGTTCTCCAAAGAACCATCCAAGATGTACTCCCAACTACAGTGTATCAGCACAAAGGCAGCAACTCCACACATAGCAGAGACTGAACAATACTGGAGGAACATATGGGAGAAGGAAAAAATGCACAACACCAGTGCAATGTGGCTGCAAGATCTGAGAATGAAATACAGCAACCACCTAGAGCAAGAACCAGTCGCCATTACAGAAGCAGACATCCAACAGCGGGTCAAGAACATGAAATGCTGGACAGCACCTGGCCCAGACATGATCCACACCTACTAGCTAAAGAAATTCACAGTGGTACATGAAAGCATGGCAAAGCAGATGAACCAACTGCTAGAAGCAGGTGTTAGCTAACCAACCAGACATTGTGATAGTAGACAAGGATCAGAAGACAGCAATGACAATAGATGTGGCAGCGCCAAGTGACATCAACATCAGAAAGAAGGAATATGAGAAGCTGGAGAAATACCAAGGCCTCAAAGGAGAACTGGAGAAGATGTGGAAGGTGAAGGCAACAGTGATTCCTGTGGTGATAGGAGCACTTGGAGCAGTGACCCCTAAGTTGGAAGAATGGCTACAACAGATCCCAGGAGCAACAGCTGAGCTCTCTGTCCAGAAAAGCGCAATACTGGGAACAAGTAAGATCTTGCGCAGAACCCTCAAACTCCCAGGTCTCTGGTAGAGGACCCGAGAACGACAAAGGACAACAAAGACCACCCCCATTGGATGGTGAGAAGGAAGTTTTTTTCTTTCATGTGTGTATATATATATATATATATATATATATATATATATATATATATATATATCACACCTCTTGCCATGTTAACCCTCAACACACACACTCCTCAACACACACTCCCCTCACCTTTCACCATCTCCACTCACTCTTTCACTCCACATACGACCCCTTCTCTCACTCCGTCTCTCATACTCACGCCGTCATCGCCGCTGCTCCACGATCCCCGACATCTTCTTCCGCCGGCGCCATCCTGGATCCAGACGTTATCCACGCCGGCGACATGTTCTTGCGGCGACGCCATCTTGAGTATCGTGAAATCCCGCGATAGTCAAGATAGCGTCGCCGGAAGAACATGTCGCCGGCGTGGACGACGTCGGGATCCAAAATGGCGTCAGCGAAATCTCGCGAGTTTTCGCCGACGCCATTTTGGATCCCGACGTCGTCCTCGCCGGCGACATGTTCTTGCTGCGACGCCATCTTGACTACCGCGGGATTTCGCCGATCCAAAATGATGTCGCCGGCGTGGACGACATCGGGATCCAAAATGGCGTCGGCGTAATCTCACGAGATTTCGCCGACGCCATCTTTTTTGATCCCGAGTCGTCCACGCCAGCGACATGTTCTTGCGGCGACGCCATCTTGAATCTCTCGGGATTTCACGAAATCCAAGATGGCGTCGCCGCAAGAACATGTCGGCGGCCTGGAGAACGTCTGGATCCAGGATCGCGGCGGCGGAGGAAGATGTCGGGGCAGCGACGATGACGGTGTGAGTATGAGAAACGGAGTGAGAGAAAGGAACGTATGTGGAGTGAAAGAGTGAGTGGACGTGAGTGGAGGTGAAAGGTGAGAGGAGTGTGTGTTGAGGCGGTGTGGTGTGTTGAGGGTTAACATGTGCGTGTGTGTGGTGACGTCACCGGTTACAACTGGACGGAAGTTGTTACAACCGGAAACTGCTTAGGGCATTTATTATTATAGATGATGAGGAAGAAGCCGTCTGTTGTTGGCGGTGATGGCGTGTAGAGGCTTCTTCAGCCAATGTAATAGATTTAGAGTTAGGGGATTCGTGTGTGAGACGACGGCGTTTATAAGCCTTAATCTTGTCAAGTCGATGCTGTTTTTCCTCAGGAGTCTCATTAGCACGGCGTTGTTTTTGTCGTAGTGCTAAAGCTGCTTTCCTTTCACTGGCATTGGCATACTGTGCATCGGTATTGAATGGTGGTATTGATAGGGCAGAAACAGATTGCTGATTAGTTATGTCAGTGAACGGCATATGGGATGAAGTGTAGCAGTAAATTGTTCCACATGCTGATGTGAAAGCATCCTGTTGTGAGTCTAATAATAATGATGAGGAAGAGGCCATCTGTTGTCGGCGGTGACGGCGTGCAGAGGCTTCTTCAGCCAATCTTATGGATTTAGAGTTAGGGGATTCGTGTGTGAGGCGACGGCGTTTATAAGCCTTTATCTTCTCAAGGCGATGGTGTTTTTCCTCAGGAGTCTCATTAGCACGGCGTTGTTTTTGTCATAGTGCTAAAGCTGCTTTCCTTTCACTGGCATTGGCATACTTTTTGTTATGACTCATGTTGGCACAGGTAAAGGAGTCTATTTGGCAGTTATCTGGCAGTGAAGAAGGCGTCCTGGAGTATTGTAGAGTAAACAGATACTAATTGACCCTGTAATTGCCCAGCAGTAGTTATGAAGTGGTAGTGGCAAATTGGCCCTGTAGTTAGACACCGGCAGAGGAGCAAGGCAGCAGTAGTTATGGCGGTAGAGGCAAATTGGCCCTGTAATTAGACACCGGCAGAGGAGCAAGGCAGCAGTAGTTATGGCGGTAGAGGCAAATTGGCCCTGTAATTAGACACCGGCAGAGGAGCAAGGCAGCAGTAGTTATGGCGGTAGAGGCAAATTGGCCCTGTAATTAGACACAGGCAGTGAACAGTCAGAGGAGCAAGGCAGCAGTACTTATGGCGGTAGAGGCAAATTGGCTCTGTAATTAGACACCGGCAGAGGAGCAAGGCAGCAGTAGTTATGGCGGTATAGACAAATTGGCCCTGTAATTAGACACCAGCAGAGGAGCAATGCAGCAGTAGTTATGGCGGTAGAGGCAAATTGATCCTGTAATTAGACACCGACAGAGGAGCAAGGCAGCAGTAGTTATGGCGGTAGAGGCAAATTGATCCTGTAATTAGACACCAGCAGAGGAGCAAGGCAGCAGTAGTTATGGCGGTATTGGCAAATTGGCCCTGTAATTAGACACCAGCAGAGGAGCAATGCAGCAGTAGTTATGGCGGTAGAGGCAAATTGATCCTGTAATTAGACACCGGCAGAGGAGCAAGGCAGCAGTAGTTATGGCGGTAGAGGCAAATTAGCCCTGTAATTAGACACCGGCAGAGGAGCAAGGCAGCAGTAGTTATGGCAGTAGAGGCAAATTAGCCCTGTAATTAGACACCGGCAGAGGAGCAAGGCAGCAGTAGTTATGGCGGTAGAGGCAAATTAGCCCTGTAATTAGACACCGGCAGAGGAGCAAGGCAGCAGTAGTTATGGCGGTAGAGGCAAATTAGCCCTGTAATTAGACACCGGCAGAGGAGCAAGGCAGCAGTAGTTATGGCGGTAGAGGCAAATTAGCCCTGTAATTAGACACCGGCAGAGGAGCAAGGCAGCAGTAGTTATGGCAGTATAGGCAAATTGGCCCTGTAATTAGACACCGGCAGTAAACAGGCATAGGACCAAGGCAGCAGTAGTTATGGTGGTACAGGCAATGCCAAGCGTCCGCACAGCAAGTCGGTGTGAGGTAAATGACGCAATTTCATGAATGCAAGATGGCGTCGGGGAAATCTCGCGAGATTTCGCCGACGTCGTTAAGGCTGTGTGCACACGCTGCGGATTAGGTGCGGATTTTGTAAAATCCGCAGGTCAAAAGACCTGCGGATTGCTCTGCGGTTTTGCCCTGCGGTTTTTCATCTCCTCAATAGAGGAGATGGCAAACCGCAGGAGAATCCGCAGAAAGAATTGACATGTCAATTCTTTCTGCGGATTGAAAACCGCAGATAATCCGCGCGGAAAATTCCGCACCGTCTGCACTGCGGTTTTTGATTCCCATAGGGAATCATGGTACTGTACACAGCAGCAAAAACTGCTGCGGAACCGCAGCAAAATCCGCAGCGTGTGCACGCTCCTCAATAGAGGAGATGGCAAACCGCAGGAGGATCCGCAGAAAGAATTGACATGTCAATTCTTTCTGCGGATTGAAAACCGCAGATAATCCACGCGGAAAATTCCGCACCGTCTGCACTGCGGTTTTTGATTCCCATAGGGAATCATGGTACTGTACACCGCAGCAAAAACTGCTGCGGGTCCGCAGCGGCCAAAACCGCTGCGGAACCGCAGCAAAATCCGCAGCGTGTGCACACAGCCTCACACCTCTTGCCATGTTAACCCTCAACACACCACACCGCCTCAACACACACTCCTCTCACCTTTCACCTCCACTCATGTCCACTCACTCTTTCACTCCACATACGTTCCTTTCTCTCACTCCGTTTCTCATACTCACACCGTCATCGTCGCTGCCCCGACATCTTCCTCCGCCGCCGCGATCCAGGATCCAGACGTTCTCCAGGCCGCCGACATGTTCTTGCGGGACGCCATCTTGGATTTCGTGAAGTCCCGCGATATTCAAGATGGCGTCGCCGCAACAACATGTCGCTGGCATGGGCGACATCGGGATCCAAAATGGCGTCGGCGTAATCTCGCGAGATTTCGCCGACGCCATCTTTTTGGATCCCGATGTCGGCGGCCTGGAGAACGTCTGGATCGCGGCGGCGGAGGAAGATGTCGGGGCAGCGACGATGACGGTGTGAGTATGAGAAACGGAGTGAGAGAAAGGAACGTATGTGGAGTGAAAGAGTGAGTGGACATGAGTGGAGGTGAGAGGAGTGTGTGTTGAGGCGGTGTGGTGTGTTGAGGGTTAACGTGCGTGTGTGTGTGGTGACGTCACCGGTTACAACTGGACGGAAGTTGTTACAACCGGAAGCTGGTTAGGGCATTTATTATTATAGATGTGTGTGTGTGTATATTCATCTTTTATGTTTTAAAAAATCCAAAAAAGAAAATGGGCCAATGCAAAAGTTTGGGCACCCTGCATGGTTAGTAACTGGTAGCACCCATTTTAGCAATTGTAAGCACTTCTTCTAGCCAGCCAAGAGTCTTGCTTGTTTGAGGGATTTTCATCCTTTCTTCCTTGGAAAATTTATCCAGTTTTGTGAGATTCTTGCAAGCACTGCTATTTTGAGGTCTAGCCACAGATTTTCGATGATGTTCAGATCAGGGGACTATGAGGGCAATTGTAAAATCTTCATCCTGCTCATTTAGGATAGTCTATTGTGGATTTTGACGTGTTTAGGATCATAATCCGTTGTTTAAGCCATCCTCTTTTCAACTTCAGCTTTTTTACAGATGGTATTATGTTTGCATCAGTAATTTCTTGAAATATCATTGAATCCTTTTTTCCCTCTACCTGTGAAATGTTCCTGGTGCCCCTGGCTGGAAAATACAACCCCAAAGCATGATTGATCTAACCCCATGCTTAATGGTTGGTGAGATATTATTTTCCTGAAATTTTGTGCCCTTTTTTTCTCCACAAATACCTTTGATCATTGTGGCCAAAGAATTCTTTTTTATCCTCACAAGTCCACAATCTTGTTTCCAAAATGCATCAGGCTTGTTTAGATGTTCTTTTTCATACTTATGACGGTGAATTTTATGGTGAGGATGCAGTAGAGGTTTTCTTCTGATGACTCTTCCATGAAGGCAATATTTGTGCAGGTGTTTCTGAACAGTAGAACAATGTACTAAAGTTTGCTAAATCTTTCTGAAGGTCTCTTGCAGTCAAGCGGGGGTTCTGATGTGTCTCTAGCAATCCTACGAGCAGCGCTCACTGAAACTGTTTGGTCTTCCAGACCTTATCTTGATTCCACTGTTCTTGGTAACTGCCATTTCTTAATTACATTTTGAACTGAGGAAAGGTAACTTAAAAATGCTTTGTTATCTTATAGCCTTAATCTGTTTTGTGGGCTTTAATCATTTTCAGAGTGATAGGCAGCTGCTTAGAAGAACCCACGGCTGCTGCTTTTTGGCATAAGGTTAGAGGAGGCTGGGTTTTTATAAAGCTGGGAAATTTGCCTCACCTGGCCTTTCCTAACGATGATGGTGAACAAATCATAACCCTTACAGATTAAGTACGGATCTCCGCACATGCATCTCCAAGGGTGCCCAAACTTATGCATTGGACCATTTTTCTTTTTGTAATTTTTAAAATATAAGAGATGAATATATATATATATATAATATATTTTTTTTGCCCAAAATGCAAAGGGCAAAATACAGTCTTTAACTGTAGCCATTTTAGAGATCAATTCATCTTCAACTTGCTTATCTGTTCACAATAACAGTAATTTTGACCAGGACTGCCCAAAATGGCTTTCGTAGTTACACAACTCCCACACACCCAATCATCCACATCATGTAAAAGAAAATGATTTATTGGGCTGTGCTAATTTTTTTTTTATCGTTCCACGCTCCAGTGTTGACTGTTTGCCCCAATTTCACCCTGTGATGCATTGGTACTGGGCATGGATTTCATGTCTTGTTAGTAATGTTGTTTTGTTTAGGTAACCAAGGCAAAGGAGAAGCTTATCAGAAGCAGAAGGCATATGTGGAGCCCTATGTACAGGGTGCTGAAAGGTAAATATATGAACATGAACCATTGTAATTACTGGTACATCCTACATCTGGTGCCTGTGTTTTGGGATCAGGAACTGTCATTTGCCTGTAACGGCAGCAATCGCGGGTTAAGCATTCATCACTGCTGTTAACCCTTAAATAACTGGCTGTCTCTGACAAGGGCATTTAGCATGTGGTGGAAGCCATCTTATCCCAACATTCTGTTAGCACCACGCCGGAATCCCTGCTCTGACAGGCAGGGTCTCCGGCGTGTCACTTCACTCACCCGCGCTGCGGTCAGTTCTTCCCTTCCCCGTGCTCTGCATGCTTCCAGCCAGGCCTCCAGGCATGTCCTTTGAGCACGCATGCTCTCGCCCGCTTAAAGGACCAGCGCATGCACTTGCTATTTCCTCCTCAGCCAATGGCTGTGGGGCATTATGTGTATATTGCTTCCTCCCCACTGGAGAGGTTCCTGAGTAACCTTCCTGTTCTGCATTCTAAGTTGTGTAAGGTTGTGTACCAGTCTCTGTTGCATTCTGGTGCAGATCCTGCCTGCTGCACTCTGGTACAGATCCTGCCTGCTGCACTCTGGTGCAGATCCTGCCTGCTGCACTCTGGTGCAGATCCTGCCTGCTGCACTGTGGTGCAGATCCTGCCTGCTGCAGTCTGGTGCAGATCCTGCCTGCTGCAGTCTGGTGCAGATCCTGCCTGCTGCAGTCTGGTGCAGATCCTGCCTGCTGCACTCTGGTGCAGATCCTGCCTGCTGCACTCTGGTGCAGATCCTGCCTGCTGCACTCTGGTGCAGATCCTGCCTGCTGCACTCTGGGTGCAGATCCTGCCTGCTGCACTCTGGTGCAGATCCTGCCTGCTGCACTCTGGTGCAGATCCTGCCTGCTGCACTCTGGTGCAGATCCTGCCTGCTGCACTCTGGTGCAGATCCTGCCTGCTGCACTCTGGTGCAGATCCTGCCTGCTGCACTCTGGTGCAGATCCTGCCTGCTGCACTCTGGTGCAGATCCTGCCCGCTGCACTGTGGTGCCGACCCTGGCCGCTGCATTCTGATATGACCTCTGCCTGCTGCACCATCCAGTCTGTCCTACTGGGTCCAGCTGCTGTAGCTCTGTTGGTCTGACCTGGTGCCAAGTCTAACCTCACCATCAGAGGCTCTAGTGAACAGTCCATTGCTCGCTTAGTTTAGCCCCTCCAGGCTGTCCGCAGTCCGTGACACATTCTCCCACCCACACACATTCCTATGTAGCAACCACTGGGTTGTTATGTCAATTGGGAGCTCCCATGACTGACACGTTGGTTCTATATGTAGGAGACTGTTATTTTAATTATATACTTCAATTCTGTGATAATACAGTATATTGGACAAGCAATCAGATGATCACAGATTCAAGTCCCTCAAAGGAGACTGAAATACAAAGTAATAAAAATTTAAAATGATCCCTTGTTCTTTCCTATATTTAAAAATAAACATGTATCGCCACATTCGTAAAAGACTGAGCTATCAAAATAGAAAATTAACTTGTACAGTTAAAACCAAAAAGTGAAAAAAAAAATCAAAACTCCAGCATTGCAGGTTTTTTGGTTACCGTGCACAAAAAGCAATCAAAACGCATGTACCAAAATGGCACCAATAAAAATGTCATCCCACCACAAAAAAATTATTTTTTATTCGGACTCCCATGACAGCACCACGAGAGAGGGGATCCGCCCTTCAGGAACAGGAAACCTACAGATACAAAATGGCGGCACCTCTCCCACCCATCAGTTGGTTTCCTGTTCCTGAGGGGACGGGATCCTACAGATGGAATCCGGATGGATCCCACGCTGACCGGCCGGTACAGGTAGCGGGGGTCTCCTACCTCAGCCAGGTGCGGAGCTCCTGGAGACGCCACGGTGGTCCTGGATGGTTTGCACGGCGGTGGCGTGTACAGCAGGGAGCGGTGTCCGGAGGATATCCGCCTCCAGGGGAGAGGCCCCCGGGGGTCTCCCTTCTCCGGTGGCTGTGGTCGGGGGGCCGGCGCGGCTGCAGGGTGTCCGGGGAGCGTTGTAAGAGGAACGCCCGGGCGTCCCGCGTGACTTCCTGTTACACAGGAAGTGTGTGCAGGGTCTCGGTGACGTCGGGGCGGAGCCTGGGGACGCTTCCGGGTCAGCGGCGCCACTGTGCAGGCATGAAGATTCCAAGATGGTGGCGCCCATCGGAACAGGCGCCCGGTAAGCGCCGGCTCAACCGGCCGATAGCGGCGCCAACTGGGGAGGGAGGCCCAATCGGGGGGATGGGGGGGCGGCATATCTGCTGTCCGGAGGAGGGGTATATAAGCAGGGCCCAAAGGGGGTTCCATGCTTTGGCCACATTACTGCGCGCAATAATGGAGAGCGAACGAGAGCAGCAGCAGCAACGACGGCAGCAGCGACAGTCATCACTGCTGCCCCTAGAGGACCTTCGGCAGGTCAAACAAAAGAAGAAAGAATCCCGGGACAGTAAGGAGCGTGCCAAGCGAAGTGACCAATCCAGTCATAAAACCGGGAGCATCGACTGAGAAAGATCCCCCTCATTCTCCGGTACTTAATTGCTGCACTGGTAAGTGATCTACGTGAATGTTCACTCAGTGACGGGGCCTCCCTCTATGTTTTATTCTCAGGGAAAGAAGTCCACGAGTAAGACAAAACACAGGGAATGCGCGCTCTGTGCATCCCCATTACCGGACTCCTGCCCAAAAAGGTTATGTCCCCCCTGTATCCAGCAGACGGTGGCGGAAGAATCGCTGCAAGCTTAAAAGACATAGTCAGGGCAGAAATGAGAGAAACCCTGAAATCCCTGTCCCAACCGGAGAGCTCAAGGGGTGGGGACCCTGTAGAGTCCGATTCCTCGGTGGAATGGAGGAGAAGTAAGGACTCCCCTGGCTCGTCCTCCTCGGAGGAAGAGGACTCTGGCCAGTTTTGCCTGCCGTTAGACCGGGTGGACAAGCTAGTAAAGGCGGTGAGAGGAACAATGGAAGTGGAGGAGCCTAAACCTCAATTATTCATGCAGGATGTCATGTTCTGGGGGGCTGGAGCAGAGATAGCGAAGGGTCTTCCCTTTGAACGAAAAGATTCAAGATCTAATCCGTAGAGAATGGAAAAGACCAGATAAGAGGGGTTCGCTACCACCAGCCCTCAAACGTAGATACCCCTTCGATGATCCCGCGTTTAACACTTGGGACAAAGCCCCTAAATTAGATGCGGCAATTGCAAAGGCATCAAAAAGATCCTCTTTACCTTTCGAGGACATAGGGACCCTTAAAGACCCCCTAGACAGAATAACTTATCCTCAGGGGTGCCATGGGTGATGCAGATAACCCGCATAATAACCACAGATGCTAGCCCCTTGGGTTGGGGGGCCCATATGGGGGACATAGTGGTCCAGGGACATTGGGATTCCAAAACTGAAACCTCATCTAACCAGAGGGAGCTGTTGGCGATTGAGTTGGCATTTAAAAAACTCATTATGTACCTACAGGGACATCATGTGAGGATCCTCTTGGACAACCAGGTAGCAGTAGCCTATATCAACCACCAAGGTGGAACACGCTCCGAGGCCCTGATGCGGATAGCAGAACGTCTATTTCAAATAGCCAAGAGAAATTTTCAATCTTTAACTGCACTCCATATCAGAGGGAAAGACAACATGAAGGCAGACTTTCTAAGCCGCAGAGCCCTAAGGCAAGGAGAATGGGCTTTAAACACGGACATTTACAACCAGATTGTCTGCAGATTGGGTCAGCCGGAGGTAGACCTCTTTACAGCAAAGAAAACAGAAAAGTAAAAACATTCAACTCTCTGAACCCCAGACAGAATCTACTGGCAGTGGACGCCTTCCTGATAAAATGGGACTTCTCTCTGGCATATACTTTTCCACTGTTAGCCCTCTTACCTCTGGTAGTAAGAAAGATCAGGGAAGATCGAGCAAGGGTCATATTAATTGCTCCATTCTGGCCCAGGAGGACCTGGTTCGCATGGTTGAGGACCATGTCAGTATGCGATCCCTGGGTACTGCCGAACCTTCCGGATCTCCTCTACCAGGGGCCAGTCCACCATCCGCAAGTAGCAGGACTCCATTTGACGGCATGGAGTTTGAGAGGGCACTGTTGAAGAATAGAGGTTTCTCCCAAAATCTAATTGATACCCTCCTGAAAAGCAGGAAGCAGACTACTACAAATATCTATGCTAGAACCTCGAGGCGATTCCTGTCCACCTCTGAGTTTAATATCTGGGATGGGATACCCACGAAACAAATTCTAGAATTCCTCCAGAGGGGTCTCGAGTACCTTAAAAGTGCAGGTTTCAGGCTTGGGGGCCCTGTTTACCTGTGATATTGCCAGCAACTAATAGGTGACTAGATTCATTAAAGCGGCTACTAGATCTAGACCCATACACAGGGATAAATGTATACCATGGGACTTATATTTAGTCCTTTCAGCTATGACAGAGAAGCCATTCGAACCTATAGATTCGGCCTCGCTAAAGATTATATCCCTTAAGACAGCTTTTTTGGTAGCAATAACATCCGCACGTAGGATAAGTGATATACAGGTACTTTCCAGGTTGCCCCCTTATACAGAGTTCTTACAGGATAGAGTAATCTTAAAACCGGACCCAGCATACCTTCCCAAGGTAGCATCACACTTTCACAGGACACAAGAGATAGTTCTCCCTTCCTTCCTCCCTAATCCTACCAACACTAAAGAACAGAAGCTTCATGCGTTAGATGTTAAAAGATGCTTACTAAAATATCAGCTACTGATCCTTGGAGGAAAGAGAACGCATTATTTTTATCCTTCCAAGGTCCTAAGAAAGAGTTTAGAGTATCAAAACGCACGTTAGCAAAGTGGATTAGGGAGGCTATCTCTCTTGCCTACACAGCAGGTGGTGGTCCGGCTCCACAGAATCTGAGGGCGCATTCCACTCGTGCCATGGCGTCATCTTGGGCAGAGAAATCTGGAGTGTCAATTGACCAGATATGTAAGGCGGCCACCTGGTCATCTCCTTCCACCTTTTTTAACCACTATCGGTTAGATATGGGTGCCTCCTCGGATCTCACCTTTGGGCTAAGTCCCTCCCTAAATTAGTTTACATCTCTGTAATTCTCTTGTGGTGCTGTCATGGGAGTCTGAATAAAGTATTAAGTTACGTACCGGTAACGGTATTTTTCGGAAGCCCATGACCGCACCCTTAGTTCCCTCCCTTGTTCACGTATAGGGGTGCACGCCTTCCTCTTAGAAGGTTGTTTCACGGATTTACCTTATTTGGAGTAAAGATTATATATAAATTGTAAATAGGGTGTATAGATTGTATATATTGTATATATGCTGTGCCACTAACCATGGTAGCCTCTCAAGCTCTGTAATCCAACTGATGCGTGGGAGAGATGCCGCCCTTTTGTATCTGTAAGTTTCCTGTTCCTGAAGGGCGGATCCCCTCTCTCGTGGTGCTGTCATAGGCTTCCGAAAAATACAGTTACCGGTACGTAACTTAATACTTTTTGCCATTTTCCAGTATATTTCATGGTAAAATACTTGTCTTTTTAAAAACTGCTATTCGTTACTAAAAGAAAGCAAGGCATCATTTGACTATATCGACAGAGAAATAAAAAAGTTTTTTGTCTTGGAAAGAGGGGTAGGAAGAAACAAAAACTTAAAAAGAGACAGGAAAAAAACAGAAACTTGCCTAGCTATGAAGGCGCTAAAGTAAGTCTGTCACCAATATTTCACAAACATTTATAATGTGGCTTTTAAAGGACTGTTTGCAATAAAATAATCAGGTTGTGTCCTGTCCGATGCAGAGGACGAGGGAGCTATTTGTCTCTAGAAGCTGCAATGAACAGGTGCGATTTGAGTCGTGATTTATTTATGTCCAGGGATGCTATATCTCGGATTGATCAAGGTAATTAAAGGAAACCTGACCGCTCATACATGATGCCCAATCCACAGACAGCTATTATTAGGCACTGGCTGTATGATCTCAGCCAGGTATGTTTGACTCTTTAAACGCTGCGGTATTTCAAAGCAAATCATAATTTATTAACCATACTGTACAGCCACATATGCGGTACTTCCACATTCAGCAGAAATTGTGGGACACATTTTGCTGCCATTTTACTCATTTCGCCATATTAATGTGTAAAATCTGGGGCTAAAACAACATTTTGGTGGTAAAAATGTAATTATTTTTTTCTTCACTGCAGGATGGTATAACATTCTGTGACAAACCCATGGTGTCAATATGACCACTGCATCCCTAGATGAATTCATTGAGAGGTGTAATGTGTAAAATGGTGTCACTTATGAGGAGCTTTGCTGTTCTGGCACCTCAGGGGCTCTCCCAGTGGGTCTTTTTTTACTGACAAACTATAATAATTAAAATCTGCATTATAACCTAACACTCCTCAGCCTTGCTGAAGCTGACACTTCACTTGATGGTTGCAGTCCCTAGCTGTGAGTTTTGCCTGGCTGGTTATAGAAAATACAGGGGAACCCATGCTGTTTTTTTTAAATTACTTATTTACAGCACGGGAGCCGGAGATGAATACTCCCATCAGCCGCTCCTGCTCTCACTGTTGTTAGCGGCAGCAGGCGTCAGCTGATAGGAGCAGTAGTCCCGTCAGCCAACCCCAATCACCGGAGGTAAACTTTATTCCTCCTATCACAGCTGCGCGCTCACGCTGTCATTTGACACCATGGGAACCCTGGCTGTGGAACCGGCAGTGATGCTTTCACCGCCGATCAGAAACGGTGTTTGCCGTGCTGTCAAATGACAGCATGGCAAACACTGAATGTTCGGGCCCCACATTCAAGTGAATGCATCCTGTTTAAAACAGCTGACCTGTGCCGGAAAAGATGTGGTCTCAGCGCCAGAGCCCACATCAAAGGGAGGGTGTCTGACATTGCCGTATTATTATGCCCGATGTCGGAAAGGGGTTAAGTCTAAATTTACTTTAATATTCCATTAGTCTTGATATAGTAAACCATGCCTTACCAGCTGTGCAGTTTGCATCTGTCCAATCTTCAAGGATATCTCAATGGATGTTAAGAAGGACATTTTTTGATCCTTCTGTCAAATGTCAGTCTATAGGCTGTAGTATTTCATGGGTAAAAGGGCAGAGATCAGAGCTTCTTCCGATCCCTATCATTAGACAACCATGATCTCAAGTCACAGCCAAACTGTCTAGTTACACAGTATAAGAAGGCACAGATCAGAGCCTACATATAAGTCCATTGGCAGGAACAGGTGAAGCATTGTCTTAATAAGTAAGGTAAAAATTCTAAGAACAATAATCTCCAAACAAATATAGGTCCTGTGTATTATGTGCAACTGTTGACTAGTCTCTTAATGTGTGTTCTTTTTTCATTAATAGGAAAAATTCCACAGTGGATTTTCCTCATATCGAGGTTGTGCGAAGCAAGGAAGAGAGGAGGAAATTACTGGGGCACACTTGTAAAGAATGTGAATTGGTAACTTAACAGACTGCATCTGCCTAATGTTCTAGCATATTTCTTACTGATACTTTGAAAAAAATATATAAGGATTGTCGCAACGAAAAAGCAGTTCTTTCATCCTATGGGTAGTCCTATCCAGTGGGCGGTCCAAGCTTTCTTTCTATAAGTATGCATATAGAGACAGCTGTCAGTCACTGATGGAACCGCCCACGGGACCAAAAATCCCAGAAACAGAAAAGGATTAAATGATTAAAACACACGTTATACTGATAAAAAACTATATTATATATACTACTCTGCTCAACTTGCTCTTTACATAATGCCTGCAGATTGAACAGCATTTTTATGGTGGTAGGTCCCCTTTAATATCCATCTTAGTCCGTGACTTATACTTTTATTATAAAATATCACCTTTTTCTTTCAAATTAAAATTAAATTTTAGATATTTAAGTAGGTGTATAACTGTTAACATTATCTTCCACCTGTACCCAGTACTATGCAGACCTCCCAGAAGAAGAGAGAGCTAAGAAATTGGCAACCTGCTCTAGGCACAGATTTCGTTACATCCCACCCAGCACTCCAGAGAACTTCTGGGAAGTGGGGTTTCCTTCTACCCAGACCTGCAAAGATAGAGGTTAGAGATTTTTTTTTTCATGAAGTATTATCGTTTATACCAGGGTTTCCCAACTCCAGTCCTCAAGGCCCACCAACAGGTCATGTTTTCAGGATTTCCTTAGTATTGCTTAGGTGATAATTGCATCACTTGTACAATACAAGGAAAATCCTGAAAACATGACCTGTTGGTGGGCCTTGAGGACTGGAGTTGGGGAACCCTGGTTTATACCATCAAAATACACAGTTACACATACGTATAGCCACTGGAGCTCCTACGTCACTGTCTTAGTTTATGATGAGCTCAGAGGACTGGAGACACAATGAAAATACTGGCTCCTGTGATAAAACAGGCAGGGAAATGTGTCTCCTCAGAAAGTAGCAGTTGTGAGCCCCTGCTGTTTCATCTGTGTACTCACTTATAAGTGACTTATGCTTTCTCCCTTAGCCAGGAGCTGTGGTATGCATAGTTGGACACAGTAAATAACAGTATATAGCAGAGCCACATTTATAAGATTATCTCACAACAGGAACATTTTTTTCATGCATCTGATTGTGAACTTTTTGTTATTCCAAGATCTATTTACGTACTTTGTAAGATATTAGAATGTTACCGTGTATACTCGTGTGTAAGCCGAGATTTTCAGCCCATTTTTTGGGTCTGAAAGTCCCCCTCTGGGCTTATACACGAGTCATATACCTGGGGGTCAGCGGGGGAGGGGGGGCGGTGGTGTCACAGATCATACTCACCTGTCCTGGCACTCTCTTTAACCCCCCTTCTCCACTGTCTCCCTTCCTGCCTTCAGTGGTCACGTACCGCTCATTAAACTCATGAATATGCGCATAATCATGAGTGGTATCACGTGACCGCTGAAGGCAAGAAGGGAGACAGTGGAGAGACGAGGGCGTTGCAGAGAGTGCCAGGACGGGTGAGTATAGCGATATTCACCTGTCCTCGTTCCCACGCTGCTCACCGCCGTCTGCTGCTTCCTGTGTCCGTGATGTTTAGCCAGCAGGGGGTGCGGTGACGTGGTTAGTGCTCGCCGCGCCCTCTGCTGGCTGAAGTCACTGACAGAGGACGCGCAGACAGTGGTGAGCAGCGATGGACCCCGGACAGGTGAATATCACAGGTTCCGGGTCCTGAGCACGAGAGGTGAGTATGGCATTTTTTTTTTTTTGCAGCATTTGGGGGCATAATATATGGGGCATATTCTTTGGAGCAGCATATGAGGCATAATCTATGGGGCAGCATATGGGGGCATAATCTATGGAGCAGCATATGGGGGCATATTCAATGGAGCAGCATATGGGGGCATAATCTATGGAGCAGCATTTTGGGGCATATTCTATGGGGCAGCATATGGGGGCATATTCTATGGGGCAGCATATGGGGGCATATTCCATGGAGCAGCATATGGGGGCGTATTCTATGGGGCAGCATATGGGGGCGTATTCTATGGGGCAGCATATGGGGGCGTATTCTATGGGGCAGCATATGGGGGCGTATTCTATGGGGCAGCATATGGGGGCATAGTCTATGGGGCAGCATATGGGGGCATAGTCTATGGAGCAGCATATGGGGCATAATCTATGGAGCAGCATATGGGGGCATATTCTATGGGGCATTTTATGGGGGCATATTCTATGGGGCATTTTATGGGGGCATAATCTATGGAGCATCTTATGGGGGCATAATCTATGGAGCATCATAACCTTTATGGAGCATTATTTGGGGCATATTATTCTATGGAGCATCTTATGGGGCCATTATTAACCTTTGTGCAGCATTATATTGGGCTCCTGATTCAATATGGATATTCAAAAACATTTAACCTACTGATGTCTCAAATAATTTTACTTTTATTGGTATCTATTTTTATTTTTGAAACTTACCAGTAGCTGCTACATTTTCCACCCTAGGTTTATACACGAGTCAATAATTTTTCCCAGTTTTTGGTGGCAAAATTAGGGTGGGTCGGATTATACACGGGTCGGCTTATACACGAGTATATACGGTAAATGGATTTTCCAACGAACATACTTCTCATATACTGACAGCTAGCAGAGTTGAAATCGTTAAATATTTTAAACACAACAAGAATAGTAAAGCTGCGTAGCTTTCAATTACATAATGATTAATTTTTATTTTCATAAGAAAGGATAACCCTTCTCTCAACAATACGATTGTCTGTAGTGCTTACATTATCTATTGCACACATTTCAAAATTGAATTAATTGAATTATGTCTGCAGGGATGAAGATTGAAGGCAATTTTTATGAATCAAGGTTAATTATTTTTAATGCTTTTTTTCTAAACTGGAATTATGGTTAGTGATCAAGTTTATCATCTTGCAAGCACAATTAATTGTATCACCATATACAAAGACCAGTGTTAGTTTTAGCCAAGGTTTTGGTAAATAATCATGCTTTGTTTTTTTCCTAAAGGTTACATAAAAGAGCAGATGTCCCCTTGTCAGCGGCCACGGAGAAGACAACCATACAATGCAATGTTTTCCACAAAAGGCAAAGAACAGAAAACTTAATGCACATTACTCCTCTCAAAATGTGGTCACAGACTAAAGCAGATTTTGCTTTAAGTACAATCAAGCATTTTTATACCTGCGTTTTTTGCTACTAGGTAGAGGAAAATAAAGCTGTATATGTTTAACAGATATTTAAACTTTTTATACCTATGTAACTGTAGACTTACTGTGTTTGTAGCGATGCACTCGGTAGGTTATGTAGATGTGTATATATAAATATATACAGCTTCCATATGGCTGTCATTTCATCTAATTTTCTGCTAAGCACACAGTTTGAGAATAATTCATGGTTTGTGTTTGTTTGAAAAAAATTCATAAATATTTAATATGTATATTTTTACTTTTCTGACTGGAATAGATGTTCATTATATTTTAGCGCCTTTTGATCAGTTGGGTGCTTTGTTTGCACTTTGAAAAATGATTGCTTAGAAATGATCTGTATTTAATAAATTTGTGAGATACATTGCTTCACATGCGTTTTTTTGTGTTTTTTTTTTATTGATTGCTTGGCATCTAAAAGTTCAGGAAACAATTGACAAAACCAATCAAATGAATGCTTTGTGTCCTATGGCAGAATGGCCCATTAGAGAAATGGCGTTCATAAACCCATTTGTCACTCGTTTTATATATCATAATGCAGCATGCTTGAAATGTGGCGCCCCCAGGAGTATGGTCGCCACAGTAGCATTACCATCCTCCTAGGGAGTGTGATGTCATGCTTGGAAGCAATAAAGGGTCTCTCTATCAGTTAAATACAACACACAGCACATTTCCCACTCCAGGCCAGCAGAGGGAGCTCTGAACCAAAACGGAGGAGCTGCTCTCTGGGGGCCAGGAAGGGGAAATTAGTTAGTTCGTGTTAGGAGGGAAACATGTGTGGACGTGAGGAGACGAGCTAGAAGATTGAGCAGAGTTCAGGCTCACTTCTAGCTGTAGCGCATGATCTGGAGTCCGGTCTCCAAGGTTGTACGGATACTGATGTTCCTGCAGCAGAAACCGGAGGAATAGGAAGCTGTAAATGCTCTGTTCCCACATAAGACTCGGAGGCACAACAGCAACGTGTGAGCCAGAAGAAGAAGGCTACAGCTGTCTGCCATACGAGGGGAGTTCTAAAAGAGAACAAGCAAGTGGAGCTTCAGTGTAACACTACTGCAAGTACCTCAGATAAGCGCTAGAAAGGAGACTACACAACCCATCTGCATACAGAGATTCCGAAGTTGCTTCCAAGCTGGCCAGCCTCTGTTCCATCTGTAATCTGGACCCTGGACTGCACTTACAAAGCACAGTAAAGGTAACGGAAACTGCACCCTGTTGTGTCATTGCATTCTTCCTGCAAACCCTCCAGCACTGCTACATCTCTGTGCCAGACACTACACCCTCTTCCTCAACACCTATTACCACTGCCCTGGGACCACAGCTCCACCTGTGGGGAGCTATTACATCTTGCTGCCTTGTACCATCTGTCCCAGAGGATCTGCCTGCAGCGTCGGTTTAACCCCTTCATTGCCGATCACCACAGGTGGCGTCACGTATCATCCACTTATAAACTTTAATCAGCCACGTTTCACCCCTTTTACATGGGCACCCAGGGCCACGGACCGGGTCACCACTACTGTGACACTTCCCTCTGATACCGGCCCGGTACCGAGTACCCCACTTCCCTGGCGGGCGATCCATTTTTGGCATCACGAACAGGATTTGCGGAGCCCGGTGTCCCTGGGTCCTGTGTTCCAGAGACTGTTGTGTGCCATAGACTAGCTGCGCAGTTGCCGCCATTACCCCGCCGCTTGGCGCGCGCGGGAAGCCAAAGGGGTGGGCGGAGCCAGCCAAAAAGCACGAAAAAGTGAAGTGCTGCGTGGGAAGAGGCCAGCGAGCGGGAAGTGAGGAGCAAAGGCCTGCAGTCCCGGCGTCGCCCGATCATCCAGCCTGCAGAGTGGCAGCCGGTAAGCCAGCGCAACCCAGGGCCTGGCCAAACGTTAACTAGGGGGGTAAGAGAATGTCTGAGGCAAGAGCAGATGCAGCGGTGGACGCCACCGCACCCCCCACAGCGCCGCAAGATGCAGGGGCCAGTGCAGCTGCGGCTCCAATGGCACCGCCGAATCCAGCAGCCAGCGCTGCTTCCAGAGCACCGCAAGAATCAGCGCCCACAGCAGCAGTCCCCATAATGCCACTGTCCATGCCTTATATACCGGGAGCAGCCTGGTTACCACAGTACTCAGGGGAGTCACATACCCTGAGTGAGTTTAAAGAGAGACTGTGCAGTTTGTTTGAGGTGTATCCTCTGTCTGAAAACCAAAAAGTGAACATCCTTATTGGGCAGCTAACTGGTGCAGCAGAAAGGGAAGTAAAAGCCTGGCAGGACACTGATAAAGAGACTGTTAAAAAGATCCAGGCTAAGCTTAGAAGTACCTTTGACACCTGCACTGCAGCTGAAATAAAAATGAGATTCTTTGGGTGTAAGCAGAGAGCGCAGGACAGTATACGGGACTATGCTCTTAACCTGCAGGAGGCGCTGCGAGCCATAAAGCAGATTGACCCAGACAGTGTGAAAAATGGAGACAGACTGTTAAAGGAGCAATTTATTGAGGGCCTCCTATCCAGTACCCACAGAGCACAGCTGCGCATCATAGCCCTACAAAACTCTGACCTAGACTTTGCAGACTTCAAAGACAGGGCTATCCGGGTGCTGCATGAACCAAATGTCAGCCGTCCAGCACCCCCTAGGCGCCCAGCGATCACATACCATCAAGAAGCAGCATCTTTCCCTCCCAGCCCTGTGGGGGCTGACGCACAGACTCTGGATAATGATCCATCTACAGAACTGCGCCTTCAGGTCCAAGAGCTGGCCAAAAGTATGGCTGCACTTGCTAAAACTGTGCAGTCCATGCAGGTGTCCTCAAAGGATCCAGCTGGCCTCCAGTCCAGAGAATGTCCCGTGGCTACGGAAGAAGAGGATCTCACCACGCCAAGGGAGAGACAACGATCGCTATGACTAGGACGGACGTCCCATCTGTCGCCGCTGCAGCAAGGCAGGTCACATCGCAAGATTCTGCCACCCTGGGGCAGAGGGCCAACCCCCAGGAGTAGGACCACAAGGCCCAAAGAACTGGCGAGCCAAGTATGTTGGAGGGCGACAGGTCCTCCCATTGGTGATTGACAGCATCCCCATGAACGCTTTGCTGGACACTGGCACTCAGGTGACAACTATGCCATATATCCTTTACAAGCTGTATTGGGCTGACTCTGAACTTACCCGTGGCCCAAGTGATGAACTCACAGTAGTTGCCAGCAATGGTTAGTCTTTGCCGCAAGTAGGATGTAAAGAGGTTACCATTAAAGTGGGGAGAGTGGAGTTAAAATCTCAAGGTCTGATAGTTGTAGACATTGATCGACGAGAATGTAATCCAATGATGACCTTAGGTACTAATGTGATTGAAAATTGTCTTGCCGAGGTTATTGTTTTGTTGCAACAGGTGGCTGAGACTGCTGGTTCCGGTGAACAATGAGTCCTGCAGAAGGAGATCAAAGCCCTGATGCAAAGACAGCAGGTAGAACTGTCTGGCGGAGAAATTGGCAGCGTCAGAGTGAGTGATCCTTTCCCCATTGCGATACCCCCCAGATGTGAAATGTTAATTTGGTGTCGGACAGCCATAGGCCTCAGAGGAAAAGATTACCAAGCATTGGTAGAGCCAGTGTACTCTGATAGCCGGCCCACTGTCCTGACAGCCAGAGGGGTAGTTGATGTCCGCAAAGGGAGAGTACCTGTACGCCTCTTGAATTGTGGGGAAGAGGAGGCCACAATACCTCGGTATGCCACAGTTGCTAAGCTGTTTACTGTCAGTAACAACGCAATACAGGCAGCAGAGCCCTTGGTCTCATCTGACCAGGTGGAGGACAATGGCTCTGTAAAGCAGCAGGAGGAGTGGTGTCAGCAGCTGCAGGTGGGAACTGACTCCACCCCTTCATACCAAAAGAGTGGGGTTTACCGAGTGACTCGGGAGTATGAGCAGGTATTCAGTAAACACCCCCTAGACTTTGGGAAGGCAAAAGGGGTTCAACACCATATCCCCACTGGAGATCATCCACCCATTAAAGAAAGGTACCGGCCTATACCCCCAACACAATATCAATGTGCCAAAAGTATGTTGCGGGAAATGAAGGAGGCTGGGGTGATCAGAGACAGTTGTAGCCCCTGGGCAGCCCCAATAGTCTTTGTGAAAAAGAAAGATGGTACCATGAGAATGTGTGTTGATTACAGAAAAATTAACAGCATTACACATAAGGATGCCTACCCATTACTCAGAATTGAAGAGGCATTAGCTGCACTTAAAACTGCAAACTATTTTTCCACCTTAGATCTCACTAGTGGGTATTGGCAGGTTCCCGTGGCAGAGGCAGACAAGGAGAAAACTGTTTACTACACCAATGGGTCTCTGCGAGTTTAACTACATGCCGTTTGGACACTGCACCGCCCCTGGGACATTTCAACGGCCAATGGAGTGCTGTCTTGGACACAAGAACTTCGAGACAGTCCTGTTGTACCTTGATGATGTCTTTGTTTTCTCCAAGACTTATGAAAACCATCTGAAGCACCTGGCTGAAGTGTTTGAAGCCCTGTCCAACTTTGGCCTGAAAGTCAAGCCATCCAAATGCCACCTCCTGAAGCCCAAGGTACAGTACCTCGGTCATGTAGTGAGTGCAGAAGGTGTGGCACCGGATCCTGACAAAGTCACTGTCATCCGGGACTGGCAGAAGCCCAGCAACCTCCATGAGGTACGTCAATTCCTCGGGTTGGTAGGCTACGAAAGAAGGTTCATCAAAGGCTTCACTGAGATAGCCACCCCTATGCAAACTCTTCTGGTGGGCCAGCCCAAGAAAGCCAAAAAGAAGAGTCCTACATTTGAATGGAATGAGGAACTGGAGAGGTCCTTCACTCGAATGAAGATGGCACTCACAGGAGATGAAGTTCTGGCCTACCCAGATTATGACCAACAATTTGTTTTGTATACTGATGCCAGCAACGTTGGATTGGGAGTAGTACTGTCACAGGTACAGAATGGCAAAGAAAGAGTGATCTCCTACGCCAGCAGGAAGCTTCGTCCCACTGAAAGGAACCCTGACAACTACAGTTCCTTCAAACTGGAGTTCCTCGCCATAGTCTGGGCTGTGACTGAAAGGTTCAAGTATTACCTAGCTTCAGCCAAGTTTACAATCTTCATGGACAACAACCCGTTGACTCACTTGAAAACTGCAAAACTAGGTGCACTGGAGCAGCGATGGATGGCCCGGCTGTCTAACTATGAATTTACCATCAAGTACCGAGCGGGGCACAAGAATGCCAATGCTGATGCCCTGTCAAGAATGCCCAATCTGCCAGATGCAGGAGAAGACCCTGAGGCACTCAAAGAAAGAGTTACCTGCCTTCCACCAGCCAATTGCGGCCCAACGTGCCCAAGGAGTGAGAAACCGACGGTCTGTTGTGAAAGAGGCCACCCTAAATCCATTGCCTCATCATGACTGGGCAGAAACCCAGGATAGCGACCCCGCAGTCCGCCTGGTAAAGGAGCTACTGTTACAAGCTGACTCACGCCCAGATCCAGATGCTCCTGAAGAAACCCAGCAGTTGTGGAAGGAAAGAGGCCGTCTGTTCCTCTACGAGGGAAAGCTGTGTCGGAGGAGTATCAATGCCCGCACTCATGAGTTGGTCTGGCAGGTGGTAGTCCCAAAGAGGGAGGTATCAATGGTCTTGTAAGCATACCTTAATGGAGCTGGACACTTCGGATGGAAGAAGTTGGAGGCCTTGCTCCGGGAGAAATTCTACTGGGCTGGTATGAGGAAGGCCATTGAAAATTGGTGCCGGGAGTGTGGACAAGGCAACCTGGGCAGAAAGGACCGTAACAGCCAGCGAGCTCCTTTGCAGCCAATAATAACCAAACAACCACTTGAGTTGGTCGCCCTGGACCATGTGAAGCTGGTCCCAAGCTGCTCAGGCTACGTTTATGCTCTTACCATCGTTGACCACTATTCAAAATTCCTGTTAGTCGTACCTGTCAAGGATCAAACAGCCAGGACAACAGCCGGAGCATTCCAACAGCACTTTTGTCGACCACACGGATATCCCGAGAGAGTGCTTACAGATCAAGGTCCAGCCTTTGAGGCAGAAGTGTTCCAGGAATTCTGTAACTTGTACGGTTGCAAGAAGATCAGGACAACACCGTACCATCCACAGACCAATGGCATGTGTGAAAAGATGAATCAGGTGGTGATTGATCTACTGAAGACCTTGCCTTTGGAAGAGGAATCTGTGGCCAGAGAAGTTGCCAGATCTGGTCGACCTCTACAATCACATTCCTGTGAATTCCACCAACTGCACTCCAGCCTACCTGAGAGCGAGGCCTGGAAAGCTGCCTATTGATTTGGATATGGGAGTCCTTACACCTGAGGTGACATCACCAGAAGCTGACTGGGATACAGAACGGCAGCAGCAATACCGAAGAGTACAAGAGTGTGTAGAAAAGAGTCTAGCGCAGGTGACACAAAAAAAGGAAAAGAACTACAATCAACATGCACCTGCAGTCCCCTTGTCACCAGGAGAACAAGTCCTAAAGAGGAAAAGGAGGATGAATGAATTGGATGACCAATGGGAAGCTGAACCCTACACCGTCTTACCATCAAACTTCGACAACACCAAAGTGTGCCTTATCAGTAAAGATGGAGGAGAAACCTCATCAGCAGTATCGGGGGATCATCTGAAACTGTGCCCTGACCAACTAAAGGACAGAATGGAAGAGCAAACCAACCTTCAGCCCATAGAAAAAGAAGATAAGGTCAGCACTACTCAGAGAATTCCCTGCAAATTGGACTAGAGCGAATCAGGCCGTAGTGGTGCCAGTTTTGACCTTTCCCCAACTGGTAGTGCAAGAAGAAGTGACTCAAGACCACCCTGAAAACCAGCAAGTACAAGCAGCGGATGCCACACCAGCAGTGGAGCAAGAGAATTCTCACCCTGCCAATGGTGAATCTGTCATGCCCACAGTGAGTAGAAGTGGTCCTAGGAAATCTAGTATTCCTGTGCTACGCAGAACCACCAGTATTGTAGCCAGTACAACACACACTACACCAGTAGTAGTTATCACCAGGCATCCAATAATGTCCCCAACAAAACCAGTGCTACATAGGTCTGTCCGTAGTACCCAAGGTATACCACCCTTAAGGTTTCGTATATAAATAAGTAATATGAATGGTAAACTGTAAATATGCAACTTATCAAGCTTATGTGCCTACAGAGACTCTGTAAGAACCTTTTGGAAATATCAGTTTGTGTTTGATGGACAATTGGGCCACAGGACTATGTGTGGTCAAAACGCTACTTGTACATAGTTTGTCAACTGCTCAGGAAATGGACCATGGACATTGACGCATGGACTAATCATCACAAGGACTATTTTTGAGCTTTGGTTTTTGTAATTTTTCATTTTTGAAATCTTGTTACATTTACAATTGTTCATTTGTTAATATGTTTGCATGTTTTCTTCGGTCCGGGAGTACTGAATTGCACTAGGGGGAATGTGGTGCCCCCAGGAGTATGGTCGCCACAATGGCATTACCTTCCTCCTAGGGAGTGTGATGTCATGCTTGGAAGCAATAAGGGATCTCTCTATCAGTTAAATACAACACACAGCACAGTTCCCACTCCAGGCCAGCAGACGGAGCTCTGAACCAAAACTGGGGGAGGAGCTGCTCTCTGGGGCCAGGAAGGGGAAATTAGTTAGTTCGTGTGAGGTGGGAAACGTGTCTGGACCTGAGGAGACGAGCTAGAAGATGGAGCAGAGTTCAGGCTCACTTCTAGCTGTTATGAATGGGTCACCGAGGAGAAAAAAGCAAAACAAGCTAAGTCACAGAAAACCAGAGAGGTTGGTAACTGCAGATTGCAGATCCCTGATCCTACCACACAACTAGCAGCAGCCGTGGAGCGTACCTACGATGTTCCTAGATGCTTCGTCACAGCCGGAGGACTAAATAAGCCTGAAGCATGAAAAGGGGAGAACTAACTGCCCCAGAGCAGACCCCAAAGGAATAGATAGCCGCCACACATGTATTGATGGTGAAACAAGATGAAGGCACAAACACAGGCAGGAAAATAGGCTGAGCAAACGATGGGGCCCAAACTAACTAGAAAGGAAAGGAAAGACACTGCAACCTGCAAAAAACCCTACAAAAATAATGTCCAACACTTCTGATAGCAAAATTAACCCTGAAGTCACTAGACTTCTCCCACTATAGCAGTACTCTGAAATATTCTGAGACAGAGCAAAAAGAGACCAAACTAGTAAGGGACAAAAAGAAAATTTGCAAAATACTGATAAATAAGAGTGGAAATTCAGCACAGCCCCCAGCCGGGGCTGGCTGACCACACCAAAAACTGAATAGACCAACAAAATCAAGTGTGAACATTAGCAGAAAAACTTAGCTTTAGATGACTGGAACAGAGCTGAAAACCAAGAGCTGACAAGCCAGAAGGAATCACCAGCAACTGAATAGGGCGTCGGCTGTCTTAAATGCAATCTGAGACTCCTGAGGTCCAATCGTCATCCTCATTCTCAGGTGGCAGATCTCCACCGATCAAATCAGCCTCACTACCTCCTGTTAATACCAGAGGGAGTCTGGAAGGAGAACTCACAACTGGTGAACCAGAGAATGAACTCACAACAGTACCCCCCCTTGAGGGAGGGGTCACCGAACCCTAATCCACGCCACCAGGCCGATCAGGATGGGCCCGGTGAAAAGCACGAACCAATCTATTGGCATGAATATCGGAGGCAGAGACCCAAGAATTATCCTCCTGACCATAACCCTTCCATTTGACCAAATACTGAAGTCTCCGTCTAACCAAATGAGAATCCATATTTTCTCTACCTCATATTCCACATTGCCTTCAACCAACACAGGGTCAGGAGGTGCTGCCATAGGAACCACTGGCTCAACAAACCTCTTCAGCAGAGATTTGTGAAATACGTTATGGATCTTGAACGTAACTGGAAGAGCCAAACGAAACAGGATTAAGAATTTCCAAAATCTTATAAGGACCAATAAATCTTGGCTTAAATTTAGCAGATGCAACCTTCATAGGAATATTCTTAGATGACAACCAAACCATATCACCCACTTTATACCGGGGACCAATGGTCCTATGCCGGTTGGAAAATCGCTGGGCCTTTTCCTGAGAGAGTGACAACTTATCCACCACTTGGTCCCATATCTGCTGCATTCTCTTAACCACAGTGTCCACACCTGGGCAGGACGAAGATTCCACTTGCCCTGAAGAGAATCGAGGATGAATTCCAAAATTACAGAAAAAGGGTGACATCAAAGTGGCAGAACTAGCTCTATTGTTCAGTGCGAATTCGGCCAAGGGCAAAAATGAGTCCCAATAATCCTGATCAGCAGATATAAAGCATCTCAAATAAAACTCCAAGGTCTGGTTTGTTCTCTCAGTCTGTCCATTGGTCTGGGGATGAAACGCGGAGGAGAAGGATAACTGAATTCTCAGATTGGAACAAAAGGCTTTCCAGAATCTGGAAACAAACTGGACTCCTCTGTCGGACACAATGTTCTCAGGAATCCCATGTAACCGAACCACCTGTTGTAAAAACAAGGGCACCAACTCAGCGGAAGATGGCAACTTTGGGAGTGGCACAAGATGGACCATCTTCGAAAATCTATCACAAATCACCCAGATAGCAGTCATTCTATGAGAGACAGGAAGATCAGAAATAAAATCCATTGAGATATGGGTCCATGGCCTCTTGGGCACCAGCAAGGGCATCAACAACCCACTAGAACGAGAACAGGGTTTAGAACGAGAACAAGTCCCACAGGACTGTACAAAATTCCTGAAGTCACGAGATAAAGCAGGCCACCAAAAGGACCGACTCACCAAATCTCTGGTACCAAAAATACCTGGATGACCAGCCAATGTGGAGCAATGAATTTCAGACATCACTCTCTTTCTCCACTGGTCAGGAACATACAATTTTCCCATAGGGCAGCGCTCAGGTTTATCCTCCTGAAATTCCTCCAGGGCATGTCTCCAATCGGGCGAAATGGCAGAAAGAACTACCCCCTCACCTAGGATGGTAGTAGGCTCGGTCACACTAAGAGAATCAGCAAAGAAACTCCTAGAAAGGGCGTCTGCCTTAACATTCTTAGTGCCCAAAAGAAAAGAGACCACAAAATTAAAGCGCGTGAAAAACAAGGCCCATCTAGCCTGTCTAGGATTCAAGCGTTTGGCCGACTCCAGATAAATCAAATTCTTGTGATCGGTGAGGACCACAGCTTGATGTCTAGCTCCCTCCAAAAAATGTCTCCACTCCTCAAATGCCCACTTCATGGCCAACAATTCCTGATTCCCCACGTCATAGTTGCATTCAGATGGGGAGAACTTTCGAGAAAAGAAGGCACAGGGATTCATCTTAGAAGTCACAGGGTCTTTTTGGGACAAAACAGCTCCTACACCAATCTCAGAAGCAACTACCTCCACCTGAAATGGAAGTGAGACATCAGGTTGCCGCAAAACTGGAGCTGAAATAAATCTCTGCTTAAGCTCCTGAAATGCTGAGATAGCCTCAGGAGACCAATTCAGCATATCAGCGCCCTTCTTGGTCAGATCAGTCAGTGGTTTGACAATACCAGAAAAATTACCTATAAATTTACGATAGAAATTAGCAAAACCCAAAAACTTCTGGAGGGCCTTCAAAGAAGTAGGCTGAACCCAATCATAAATGGCCTGTACCTTGGCCGGGTCCATTTCAATAGTCGATGGAGATAAGATAAATCCCAAAAATGAAATCCTCTGTACACCAAAGAGGCATTTCGATCCCTTAACAAACAGGGAATTCTCCCTCAAAATCCGGAACACAGTCCAGACGTGTTCCACATGAGAATCACAATCACTAAAAAAGATCAAAATATCATCCAGATAGATGATCAAAAACTTATCCACAAAGTCACGTAAAATATCATTCATAAAGGACTGGAAGACAGAAGGGGCATTAGTGAGCCCAAAAGGCATCACCAGGTACTCAAAATGTCCCTCTGGAGTATTAAACGCCATCTTCCATTCATCCCCGTGCTTGATGCGAATAAGATTATATGCCCCCTGAGGTCAAGCTTAGTAAACCAGCAGGCACTCTCAACTCTGGAGAATAAACCAGACATCAGAGGTAACGGGTACTGATATTTAACCGTCATCTTGTTAAGGGAACGATCAATACACGGTCTTAATGAACCATCTTTCTTGGCCACAAAAGAAACAGCACCTAACGGTGACGAGGATGGTCTAATATGACTCTTCTCCAATGACTCCTTAATATAGGATCGCATAGCATCATGTTCGGGTACTGATAAGTTGAAAAGCCGACCCTTGGGAAATTTACACCCAGGCATCAACTGAATTGCACAGTCATAACTCCTATGAGGAGGCAAAGATGCAGACTTGCTCTCACTAAATACATCAGAAAAATCAGCTAGATAATCAGGAATATTATGAGACTGAGGAGAGGTGGAGAAAACAGGAGCGTCCCTAAGAACACACTGACAACCCCAACTCACCACCGACCCAGATTTCCAATCCAAAACTGGATTATGAGTTTGCAACCAAGGAAAACCCAGAACAATAGTATCATGCAAATTATGCAGCACCAAAAATTTACAATTTTCTTGGTGGTCTGGGGCAACTCGCATTGTCACCTGGGTCCAAAACTGAGGTTTATTCTCCGCCAAAGGAGTAGCATCAATACCCCTCAAAGGAATAGGCGTCCGCAGAGGCGTCAGGGAAAAACCACAACGTTTAGCAAAGTCCAAATCCATCAGATTCATCGCTGCTCCTGAATCCACAAAAGCCTTCGTGGAAAACGTGGATAAGGAGCAGATCAGAGTAATTGCCAAAAGAAACTTAGGTTGTATAGTGCCCACAGCAAATGTGTGTGCAAAACGTTTCTCTCGTTTTGGGCAGACAGAAATAATATGAGAGGCATCTCCACAGAAAAAACAGCTTATTACGCCTTCTAAACTCCTGACGTAGCGCCCTAGACAAAACCCCATCACATTGCATAGGTTCAGACGTTTGTTCTAAAGGTGGCAGCGCCTCCCGTGTAGTTTTACGTTCACGTAAACGACGATCAACTTGAATGGCTAATGACATAGAATAATCCAGACCAGAGGGAACAGGAAATCCCACCATAACATCTTTTACGGTCTCTGATAAACCCTTCCGAAAGAAAGCTGCCAATGCACTATCATTCCATGTAGTAAGGACCGCCCACTTTCAGAATTTTTGACAGTATAACTCTACAGAATCCTGACCCTGGTTTAATGCCAACAGGGTTCTCTCAGCTTGATCAGCAGCATTAGGTTCATCATACAACAACCCCAAGGCTTGAAAAAATGCATCCACATTAGTCAGAATAGAATTTTCAGATGTCAGAGAAAAAGCCCAATCCTGGGGATCGCCGCGCAGCAAGGAGATGGCAATTTTAACCTGCTGCACAGAGCTCCCCGATGAGTTAGGCTTCAAGGCCAGAAATACCGTATTTTTCGGACTATAAGACGCACCGGACCATAGGACGCACCCCAATTTTCAGTAGGAAAATAGGGGAAAAAAAAAAATGTGTCAAATGGGGGTCCGTCTTACAGTCCGAATTCAGCTTACCTGGGAAGGGATCCGGCACAGGTGGAGAAGTAGTCACAGGGGTCATTCAGTGGTCCAGGCTCGTGTGGTGGCGGCTCTGTGCTGGGGCAGGTTGGTTGTGCTTGGGCAGCTGCGCTGGGGTAGGGGCAGCTGCGCTGGGGCAGGTGGGCTCTGCGGTGGCAGCAGCTGTGCTGGGGCTGGGGCAGCTGTGCTGGGGCAGGTGGGCTCTGCGGTGGTGGCAGCTGTGCTGAGGCAGGGGCAGCTGTGCTGGGGCAGGGGCAGCTGTGCTGGGGCAGGGGCAGCAGTGCTGGGACAGGGGCAGCTGTGCTGGGGCAGGTGGGCTCTGCGGTGGTGGCAGCTGTGCTGGGGCAGGTGGGCTCTGCGGTGTGGCAGCTGTGCTGAGGCAGGGGCAGCTGTGCTGGGGCAGCAGTGCTGGGGCAGGGGCAGCAGTGCTGGGGCTGGGGCAGCTGTGCTGGGGCAGGTGGGCTCTGCAGTGGTGGCAGCTGTGCTGGGGCAGGTGGGCTCTGCGGTGGTGGCTGCAGTGCTGAGGCAGGGGCAGCAGTGCTGGGGCAGGGGCAGCAGTGCTGGGGCAGGGGCAGCAGTGCTGGGGCTGGGGCAGGTGGGCTCTGCGGTGGTGGCAGCGGGCGGCGCTCTGCTGTGCGGTGGTGGCAGCGGACTGTGCTCCGGTGCAGGGGCCGCGGCTCCGCCGGCATTTCTTCGCAGCCCGGAGGCCCCTGCATTCCCTTGCTGGCCACCGCCATGTTGCGGTGGCCTCCGGGAGCATGGACGCCAGAAAGATGGCCGCCAGTCCGGTAACGGCGCATGCGCGGGATCAGATCTCGTCCCGAGATCTCGGGGGACGAGATTCAAATCTCGGCAACGAGATCTCGCCCCCGAGATCTCGGGACAAGATCTGAAGCTGCGCATGCGCCGTCCCCGGACCGGCGGCCATCTTCCCGGCGTCCATGCTCCCGGAGGCTATCGCAACATGGCGGCGGCCAGGAAGGGAACCGCGGTGGCCCCCGGGCTGCGAAGAAATGCCAGCTGAGCCGCCGCCCTGCACCGGAGCACAGCCCGCTGCCACCACCGCAGAGCGCCGCCCGCTGCCACCACCGCATCGCAGAGCCCCGCCCGCTGCCACCAGCCACCAGGGAGACGAGCGTACCGCCTGGTCATCCTGAGGCTTCATTGAGGTAACGTGCTTTGGGTTTTTACCCTAGTAGGGCGGGTTATTTGCCCGCTGGTGCAGTATAGGCACTGTTCACTGTACCATTTTCCCTTCCCCACACATGTGAGCCGTGCTCTATATGGCCCGAGGGTAGCAGTGTTAACTTTTAGTTAACTTTCTAAGTTACTTCATTGGGATAGTACATATATATATTACGTATGATAGATGATGGGCATTGGCCCCCTTTCTATGTACGACATACTTTGTGTCTGATCTATTTAGATCTAATATGTGCTGCTCTTTATATGGAGTAGTAATATATATATTAACCATTTAACATGATAGCTCAGGTAGACTGGGGCAGGTCCTGCTCGTGTCAGTATTTACACTTTTGCACTTTTTGATTGTCCTTTGCATATGTTCCCCATTTTTGTCTTGTCTTGTCCATAATTTAATAAAGAGAATTTGCAATCTTATCAATATGGATCTATGGTCGCAATTCTTTATTGTGGTTTCCACATCCTCGCTTTATATACTAGCGATTGATCCTAGTTTGTCCAAATAGAGCGACACCTATATGGAGAGATACATAATACATTCAGGATGCAGCTCTGTACCGTTGCTGTTATAATTTGTCAATTATTTTCTGTGTTTTGCACAGGGTTTTGCACTGGTAGAATGGACTACAAGGCCAGGGAAAAATCCTGGCTGGGACAAGCTGACAAAGTTTTTGGACAGGACGGGATAGGTGGAACGCGGGCTGTTGGTCACAGGAATGATGGGCTGTTTGAGTCCATTAAAAAACTGCTTATTAAACGTACAAAAATTTGGTGGAGTAGGATATTTTTGGAAAAATACACTGTAAAGAATATGATACCAAGGGGCCTACGGGTCCGGGTCCTACCAACCTTTCCCATTGAGGATGCCGAATTTATATCTAGTTGGGAGGATGCGTGCGGGACATGTTCAGTGGCTTTAATGAAATTATTGATAAAGAGATTGATCAGACTTTGCTAGATCTTCAGGCTGGTTGTTCGGTGGAACAATTGAAAGTATATGAGGATAATTTGGAAAAAACGGTAGATACCGTGGTGAAAAAAATTAATGAGACGCAGGCCTCAAAATTTAATAGGGACAGTAAGGACTATCAAGATAAAACAGTCTACCAATGGAAAAAACATACTGGCAATCTATTAGTGGGACATCGTAGTGTTTCCAACACTTCTATATCATCACTTAGTGCTTCGTCTGAGACCTCTACCGCTTCCATGGTTACTCGTTCTCGAGTTAATTATGGGCGAATGAGAAATTTTAACTTCCATACACATAAGAGGAGGAAAAATCGATCACCGGAAAACCAAAGCAGGAAGAATAAGGTAATCAATCTCAGCGATCACTTGCTCACTAGAGCTGACTGTGATTTACTGTATAAAGGCCTGTCATTCTCACCAATGGCGGGCTTTGACAGATTCACGGCCATTAAAGACCTACATATTTTTGCGAGGTCTCTATTATTTAAACGTTTCTATTACGATGATAATAAGAACACATTGTTTCCTACTGAGGAAGAACAATCAACTTTGATGATCCTTGAGGAGTTGGCGGAGGAGCACTCAACCACTGAGGGAGGTAAGATTCCTCCGGCCTTGAGGGTACGCTCCAAGAGGTTCCCCCCTCTCTCGAATTGTAGTGCTATTGATCTCTTTGTGAAAGTTGTTGGCAACGAGTTTGCTAAGATACCACAATATATACAAGGGGACAATTTGACAGGGGAGGAGAGGAAACGTTTGGGACACCTGAAAAGCCTCCTTGATACTGTGATCAAGCCGGCGGACAAGGGGGGAACATCGTTCTATGGCCCAAATATATGTATGAAAAGGAAGCCATGCGCCAGCTCTTGAATACAACATGCTGTAAGAGACTGACCTTCAACCCCTTGTCCGCCTTCTGCACACAGTTGAAAAAGATTCTTATAAGAGCTAGGGATGCTGACATTATCTCTGGGGAACTATTCACGGCGTTAATAGTAGTTGAACCTATGGTGCCAACTTTTTATCTCCTCCCCAAGACTCATAAGAATATTCAATGCCCCCCGGGTAGACCTATAGTTTCGCGGAGGGGGGCTATTTGGAGCGTGTCAATAGGTGGCTGGATTCTCTCCTTCAGCCACTGGTGGAGGATCTACCATCCTATCTTAGGGATATCAACCAGTTGTTGTGTAAAATGGATGGTCTTACGTTAGATGCTGACACTATTCTCGTCACTATGGATGTTGAATCGTTATATACGAATATCCGCCATGGTGATGGATTACGAGCTGTTGAGTTCTTTCTGTCGACATCCCCGAGTTTGAGAGCCCTGGTCTTGGAAGTTCTAGAATTTGCCCTCACGCATAATTTTTTCACGTTCAGGGGGTCTTTCTTCCTGCAGCTCCAGGGGACAGCGATGGGGGCGGCGTTCGCGCCCTCCTACGCCAATCTGTTCCTGGGGCTGTGGGAGAGAGACCTCCTGATGTCAGATCAACTGTCATCTATGGAGCGCGTCCCTTTTTGGACGTGCTACATAGATGACATTTTATTGTTCTGGCAGGGGGATATGAGTTTATTGGATAAATTCATTTTGGAACTGAATGATAATTGTTTGAATATCCATCTTACTGCTAATTATGACAGGGAAAGGGTTGAATTTTTGGATGTTCGAATCAGTAAGGGTCAGGAAGGAAATATACAGACCATGATTTTTAGGAAACCGACGGCCACAAACCTGCTCCTACACGCATCCTCCTCACACCCGAGACACATGGTACGTGCGGTACCGATAGGTCAATTTTTACGTCTTAGACGTCTATGTTCTACAGAGGAGGAATTTGAAATTCAGGCTAAGGACTTGGGCCGTTTTGCAGATAGGGTATATAGCAATCGGTCAATTAAGAGGGCTTATTTATGAGCCAAACATAATAATAGGGATGTCCTTCTGTATAAAAAGAAGGACGAGTCCATGAAACCTGATATAGTAAGGTTTATCACGAACTTCAATGCCCGGTCCGGCCAGGTACGGGGCATTTTGAATAAATCTTGGAATATCTTACAAACTGATCCCATCCTGGGTAAGATTATTCCGGAGAAACCACAAATTACCTTCAGGAGATCAAGGAACCTACGTGATCACCTCGTACGTAGCCATTATATTGGAGATCCTCCCAGGACCTTTTTGGATAATTTTACCCAGGATAAGAAAGGTGGTAGTGCGGCTTGTGGACACTGTGTGGCATGTGTTAACATGATTACAGACAATATATTTATGGATTCCTCAGGACAGAAACAATTTAAAATTAAGAAAATCATCAATTGTTTGTCCCGGAATGTTGTCTATTACGCCACATGCCCATGCTCCCTGATCTATATAGGCAGGGCCGCCATCAGGGCATGACAGCCCTTACAAGTGTATGGGGCCCCAGTGATTTGGGGGGGGCCCGCCCGGCGCCCGGCGCCCGAGCACACTGGCAGCCCGAGCTCTGTCTGCTGTGTGCGCACAGGACCTGTGATGAGGTCACAAGATGGGAGGAGTCCGGTGTCACATGATCAGGGCCCTGGACGTATTTAGGACTCTGCTGTGCTTGTTGTCGTGTACTGCTGGATGAGGTAAAGTTTCTGTGCGGGGACCCCGGTGATTAGGGGGGCCCGGTGCCCGCCCGGCGCCTGAGAACAATGGCAGCCCGGTCCACGCTCGGCCCCGGGCCCACCTATGTTTTGTTCAGGCTCCTCCAGCTCCGTCTGCTGTGTGCGCACAGGACCTGTGATGAGGTCACAGGAGGGGTGGAGTCAGGGGTCACATGATCAGGGGCCTCATGTCTGCAGGACTCTGCTATGCTGGTTGTCATGGTGTACTGCTGGATGAGGTAAAGTTTCTGTGTGGGTTCAGGAGGGGTTTACAGGGTGGATGTAGCAGAGCTGTGTGTGTACGAGGTGTACGGAGCGGATCCGTGTGTGTACGAGGAGTACGGAGCGAAGCCGTGTGTGTACGAGGAGTACGGAGCGGAGCCGTACGTGTACGAGGTGTACGGAGCGGAGCCGCGCGCGCGTACGAGGTGTATGAAGCGGAGTTGCGTGTGTACGAGGTTTACGGAGAGGAGCCGCGCGTGTAAGAGGAGTACAGAGAGGAGCCGCGCGTGTAAGAGGAGTACAGAGAGGAGCCGCGCGTGTAAGAGGAGTACAGAGAGGAGCCGCGCGTGTACGAGGTGTACGGAGCGGAGCCGCGCGTGTACGAGGTGTACGGAGCGGAGCCGCGCGTGTACGAGGTGTACGGAGCGGAGCCGCGCGTGTACGAGGTGTACGGAGCGGAGCCGCGCGTGTACGAGGTGTACGGAGAGGAGCCGCGTGTGTACGAGGTGTACGGAGCGGAGCCGTGTGTAGGAGTTGTGCGGAGAGGAGCCGTGCGTGTACGACGAGTACGTAGAGGAGCCGTGCGTGTACGACGAGTACGGAGAGGAGCCGTGCGTGTACGAGGTGTACGGAGCGGAGCCGGGTGTACGAGGTGAGCGGAGAGGAGCCGTGCGTGTACGAGGTGTACGGAGCGGAGCCGTGTGTACGAGGTGTACGGAGCGGAGCATCGCGTGTATGAGGTGTACGGAGCGGAGCCGCATGTGTACGAGGTGAGCGGAGAGGAGCCGTGCGTGTACGAGGAGTACGGAGAGGAGCCGTGTGTGTACGAGGTGTACGGAGCGGAGCCGTGTGTGTACGAGGTGTACGGAGCGGAGCCGTGTCTGTACGAGGTGTACGGAGCGGAGCCGTGTGTACGAGGTGTACAGAGCCGCTTGTGCATTTTGGCATTGGGGGCCCATTAGAAAGTTATTATGCAACGTCGGCGGCGGGCACTTATGGCCGTGTGAAGGGGATAAGGGAAACCGCGCTTCAGATAGGAGTTCTGCAGCAGCTGCGATATGACTGCGGCTCTCATGCTGGGAGAGCAAGGCTCTGTGGGGCAGCGGTTCCGTCCAGCTCAATAAACCTGTCTCCCCCTGAGGGGCTGCAGTGCCATTGTGGGGTTGGGAGCCTTAGGGTACATCCCCGTGTTGTACCCCACAGGGGCAGACTCCCACCCACCTGCCCTATATTCTCTGCTGCAGAGCCGGCTTCTTCCCACTTACCCTACTGTTTCAGGTTGCCCTATGTGCATGAGATGTCATCTTCTAGGGGTCTTTCACTTGTCCCCAGATGACTCCCAATACAGTAAATAAAGCCCCCCAGTCCTCTCCCTCCCCTGCACTAGCTGAAGGGTTCAGAGTCAGACATAGGGGAGGGGGTAATATTATCTAGTCTTTTCTTACCTCAGGGATTTTTTGGGGTCACCTTTTGACAACTCTTATAAAGTCACCTGCTCTATTCTCACAATGTGCAAGGCAGCGGAGAAGTCTGCAGTGTAAAATTGACTGGGGGCTTTATAGTCCCACTGGTTCTCAGTCCACTCTGTGCCATTTTTAGGGTCAGGGCTCTTTTGCAGGGTTTTGACAGAACAGATTTGTGATGGTAATGTAACATAAAGCGCAGTCCTGGGACCATTAGATACTTATAAATATGCATTTCTATTCCTCCAGGAAATGTGTGAGGAAATACAAATGAGTGGGAGATTCCCACTCAAATGTGCATTTTAAAATCCACAGTGTGTCACTTGTATGTGACAAGATCCACACGTGCCACATGATTTTGTTGAGGAAAGTCCACATTGAATGTGCTGCTCGTGCGCTTACTCTTAGGGCTGACCCTCACTACAGGTCTAGTGCTGAACATTGGGGATTTTCTAGTTCCCCTATGTCAATGTCATTCAGGTAAATTGATCTGATTGGCAGTTCACTATCAGATCTGTAGCAGTGGGGACATATTAGTCAGGGACATGGCAGCCCCTCCATTCTCATCTTGTCATCTTTGACCGCTGGGACCTCGGATACCAGTGTCAGTGCTGATCACTGGCGATTTGTTAGCACAGTCCGTGTCTACAGAAGCATGTCTGGTCTGAAGTGCTGATATCTGCGATCTCATGTTTTGGGGTGCACATACACCTTACATACCTGGCAGCCAAAAGCCCTTTTCTGAGAAGTTGGGGTCCTAAAGCCATGTTTGAATGGAGCATGAGGGATTTTGTGTGACCATCACCCATAGGCTGTGCCAGCGTGCCATGTGGTGGGACCAGGCTGGGAGCAGAAGATGGTGACCGTGGACGGCAGCGGGACGGTGGATGGCGAGGCGCAGACGGTAGGCACTGGCAGACCAGTCACGAGGCGGCGAGCGAGCAGGGTGAGTAGACTGTCTGTCTCTGACTCTCTCCGATGTCTCCGTCTCCGGTGGCATGGTGGCGGTGCCCAAAGAGCCATGACGGGAGAGGGAACAGAATCTGGGGGTCTCATGGGGGGTACAATTACATTGACTTAATATGTGACCAACCTAATATAAGGTACTGCCTTTGCCAGCTTGCTGGAGTATGTTAGAGTTAGATGGGCACTGACTCAGTATCATCTGGTCATTGTCTGAAGATGGATGCACAATAATGGTTAAAAAAAAGTTACCAAATGTTTAATAGGTTAGAGTAGAGTAGGGCCCTGTCAATAGAGTCTACCTTGTCATGGTGGCAGGCTTAAAAAATCTTTTGGTCAAAACTAAAGCTGATGGCTATGTATGTGATATGGTGTTGATGTGAGATTGGTGAGGGTGTGGTGTAGAAGTGAAGTTTTTCCAAGAAAGGGCGGAGGGATTTTGGAAGGTTCGCATGGTGGAGGAGGAGCTAGGGTGGAGGCGGAGCTGGGGGTGGAGCCTGGGCGGAGTCTCAAGGGGGGCCCCATAAATTTTGCCAGTATGGGGCCCCGAAATTCCTAGTGGCAGCCCTGTATATAGGGCTTACCACTAGGCAGCTGAAAGTTAGGGTCAGGGAGCATGTGCTGGGCATACAAGCCGCGGCTAATGAGGAAGAGGTGAAACTACTAAAAACGTTACCAAAACATTTTAAATTGTACCATAACTGTGATAGTAGTGGCCTCAAATTTAAGGGTATAGATATGGTAGATATGGGTATTCGAGGGGGGAATATTTCTCAACGGCTAGCTCAAAAAGAAACGCGTTGGATTTGGACGCTTAATACGGTGCATCCTAAGGGGCTAAATGAAAGTCTATCTTATGCTTCTTTCCTGTGATGACAGTTCCCCGGTTTGGGACTGTGCGGGGTCACACAATGGTGCAGGAGTTGTTGGTTTTATCATTGTTTTTAACACATGTTGTTTTAATTTGTTATTAGGGTCGGTTTACAGGTGTTGGTTTGGGGATACTTATAAGTATTATTCTCGGTGAAGAAGAAAAGAATTTTTGGCAACCCAGCAACATTCATGGAATGGAGAAGAATCCCAGATATTTTTACCCTGGATATCGTGATATACAGCTTTATCCATGGTGGAAGTGGCGTGAACCTTGGCCCATCTATTAAGGCACCTAAATGGGCATCAACCGAAATGGACTACTCATATGGCCCTTATCGTTGTTCCCCTTTGTCTATATATGTGTGGCAGATATTGTATCTATAGATATTTTGCAATGTAGCACACCTATATGGGACATTGTGTGTTAACTAGGGGATACTTTTGGGCCTTTTTTAGTGCCTTGAATTTGTAAATATGATGGTTATATATATGAGGTCATTTGGCTTCAATACTGTGCTTTTTGAGTATCTGAGGGGTTGTATGGGATATACTATGTAATATGGATAATCCTGTTTTAGATGTATTATCGCATTGAGTAATAATGAGTATTTAGATAGGTATGGCAGTGGGGTACTTTAGAAATAATTTTGTATAATTTTGTATATTTTTTCATATTTTTCATGCCTCCTTTCCTCTATTGCTCATTGCCTCTCATTATGGTTGCCTAAAGTAATCGAGGATTGGATTTTAGTATGGTGTACGATCCTATATACAATTTTTTAATATAATGTTGGTTCTTTTTGTTTTGTTTTTGCATCCTTGCATCTATGTACTTTGCTGGTCTGATTCAATCTATCGGCCCTTTTGCAATATGGCCGCCGGAGCTTCATTTACATCGCGCATGCGTGCCCTCTGCTCCCCCTGTGTGGCGTGCCCTGCCGACGTTGGGTGCCGGATCACGTGGGCCCACGTGTTTCCGGCCGCGTCACCGGTAGGAGGTGTGCCCACAGTGGGAGGGATGGATGGCGCGTTCTGCGGCAATTCCGGTAGGCGCATTTAAATAGATGCATATGGTGGTGGACACTTATGCCCCCTGAGGAAGGAGCTCATTGCTCCGAAACGCGCGTCAATAAGGGGAGACGAGCGTACCGCCTGGTCATCCTGAGGCTTCATTGAGGTAACGTGCTTTGGGTTTTTACCCTAGTAGGGCGGGTTATTTGCCCGCTGGTGCAGTATAGGCACTGTTCACTGTACCATTTTCCCTTCCCCACACATGTGAGCCATGCTCTATATGGCCCGAGGGTAGCAGTGTTAACTTTTAGTTAACTTTCTAAGTTACTTCATTGGGATAGTACATATATATATTACGTATGATAGATGATGGGCATTGGCCCCCTTTCTATGTACGACATACTTTGTGTCTGATCTATTTAGATCTAATATGTGCTGCTCTTTATATGGAGTAGTAATATATATATTAACCATTTAACATGATAGCTCAGGTAGACTGGGGCAGGTCCTGCTCGTGTCAGTATTTACACTTTTGCACTTTTTGATTGTCCTTTGCATATGTTCCCCATTTTTGTCTTGTCTTGTCCATAATTTAATAAAGAGAATTTGCAATCTTATCAATATGAATCTATGGTCGCAATTCTTTATTGTGGTTTCCACATCCTCGCTTTATATACTAGCGATTGATCCTAGTTTGTCCAAATAAAGCGACACCTATATGGAGAGATACATAATACATTCAGGATGCAGCTCTGTACCGTTGCTGTTATAATTTGTCAGGTTAGACCGTGTATTGCGACCATAAGACGCACCCCCCACTTTCCCCAAAAATTTTGGGGGAAAAAAGTGCGTCTTATGGTTGAAAAAATATGGTAATTTACAATTCTTAAAATTCAGAAATTTAGACCGATCCCCAGAAAACACATCAGGAGTAGGGATCTTAGGTTCAGCAGCATGTGACTGAATGAGGTAGGTGGAAATTCCCTGCACTTCAGCAGCCAACTGCTCCACACGATCAGACAATTGCTTAATCTGCATTAGGAAAAAGAAAAAAAATCCTCCTAAGGCCCCAGAGAAAAAAGGAAAAAATATTAAAAAAAAAAAATTCTGACACTTTTTTTTTTTTTAACAACTTTTTCCTGCTTTTGAGTACCCTAGAATCTACAGTATTGCTGGTGATTCTGTTATGAATGGGTCACCGAGGAGAAAAAAGCAAAACAAGCTAAGTCACAGAAAACCAGAGAGGTTGGTAACTATGCAGATTGCAGATCCCTGATCCTACCACACAACTAGCAGCAGCCGTGGAGCATACCTACGATGTTCCTAGACGCTTCGTCACAGCCGGAGGACTAAATAAGCCTGAAGCATGAAAAGGGGAAAATTAACTGCCCCAGAGCCGACCCCAAAGGAATAGATAGCCCCCACACATGTATTGACGGTGAAACAAGATGAAGGCACAAACACAGGCAGGAAAATAGGCTGAGCAAACGATGGGGCCCAAACTAACTAGAGAGGAAAGGAAAGACACTGTCTGCAACCTGCAAAAAACCCTACAAAAATAATGTCCAACACTTCTGATAGCAAAATTAACCCTGAAGTCACTAGACTTCTCCCACTATATCAGCACTCTGAAATATTCTGAGACAGAGCAAAAAGAGACCAAACTATAGTAAGGGACAAAAAGAAAATTTGCAAAATACTGATAAATAAGAGTGGAAATTCAGCACAGCCCCCAGCCGGGGCTGGCTGACCACACCAAAAACTGAATAGACCAACAAAATCAAGTGTGAACATTAGCAGAAAAACTTAGCTTTAGATGACTGGAACAGAGCTGAAAACCAAGAGCTGACAAGCCAGAAGGAATCACTAGCAACTGAATAGGGCGTCGGCTGTCTTAAATGCAATCTGAGACTCCTGAGGTCCAATCGTCATCCTCATTCTCAGGTGGCAGATCTCCACCGATCAAATCAGCCTCACTACCTCCTGTTACCACCAGAGGCAGTCTGGAAGGAGAACTCACAACTGGTGAACCAGAGAATGAACTCACAACATCTAGCTGTAGCGCATGATCTGGAGTCCGGTCTCCAAGGTTGTACGGATACTGATGTTCCTGCAGCAGAAACCGGAGGAATAGGAAGCTGTAAATGCTCTGTTCCCACATAAGACTCAGAGGCACAACAGCAACGTGTGAGCCAGAAGAAGAAGGCTACAGCTGTCTGCCATACGAGGGGAGTTCTAAAAGAGAACAAGCAAGTGGAACTTCAGTGTAACACAGTACTGCAAGTACCTCAGATAAGCACTAGAAAGGAGACTACACAACCCATCTGCATAGAGAGATTCCTAAGTTGCTTCCAAGCTGGCTAGCCTCTGTTCCATCTGTAATCTGGACCCTGGACTGCACTTACAAAGCATAGTAAGGTAACGGAAACTGCACCCTGTTGTGTCATTGCATTCTTCCTGCAAACCCTCCAGCACTGCTACATATCTGTTCCAGACACTACACCCTCTTCCTCAACACCTATTACCACTGCCCTGGGACCACAGCTCCACCTGTGGGGAGCTATTACATCTTGCTGCCTTATACCATCTGTCCCAGAGGATCTGCCTGCAGCGCCGGCTTAACACCTTCATTGCCGATCACCACAGGTGGCGTCACGTATCATCCACTTATAAACTTTAATCAGCCACGTTTCACCCCTTTTACATGGACGCCCAGGGCCACGGACCGGGTCACCGCTACTGTGACACTTCCCTCTGATACTGGCCCGGTACTGAGCACCCCACTGCCCTGGCGGGCGTTCCAGAGGCATCTTCAGGTCCTGATCCAGAATGCATCATCATTCTCAAACCTCAAAGTACAAATGACAACATAGTGACATCCTGTGATATAAGAAATTTTGTTCTGCTCAAGTGATGTCTTATGCAGGGTTAAAATGGGCAAATAATGTAATAGACAAAGGCCCAGATTCATCAAGACCGCTTTCCTACACGTTTTGTACGACAGATGGCAGTGAATCACTTGCATACTTAACATACAATTACATAATTTTGCAGGAAGAGCTTAAACTAAACTTTGTTGACATACCCTTTGACTGACAGCATTCAGTCTTTATGGGTAGGAGTCTATCCGCATGATACATCTTCCTTGCAGTAGCATTCCAAATCTGTACTTTTGCGAGGGCATCTCTTGGGAGCAACGCTCTTCAGGTCAACAGACAGATTTTCAATTTGACTCAAGTCTGGTTTCTGACTAGACCATTCCAAAACTTTGGTCTTTTACTAATGAAGCTATTCTATGGTTTGTTTGAAGAGATGGTTGGGGTTGTTGTCATGCTGTAAATGTGCATATCCTCTTCTTCAACCTTTGTAATTAAGGCCAAAATGTTCAACCTTGGTCACGTTTTCCCACGTGCTTTTGGCAGACTTGATGTACATTTTGGTAAAACATAAATGGGCTTCAAATTTTTCTTTGTAAGAAAAGACTTCCATCTTGACATCCTACCCCACAGTCCAGACTTATGAAAAAAACAGGAGATTGTTGTCACATGCAGTACATACCTAGTACTTGCCAGAAATTCCTGCAGCTTCTTTATTGGTGCTGGAGGCGTCTTGGCAGCGTTCCAGACCATTTTTCTTCTTGGCCTTTATTTTATTTTTGAGCGATGTCCAGTCCTTGGTAATGACACTGTTTTGCCACATTTCAGCCACTTTTTGATGACAGTCTTTAATGTGTTCCATAGTAATATCTAATGTCTGGAAAAAAAATTGTACCCTTCTCTTGACTGGTAACTTTCAACAATGAGATCCATTTGCTGTTTTGCAAGCATTTATGGACCATTGCTTTCCCTGTAAAACACATCTAAGAAAATGTCAGGAAAATCCGATTAGAACAGCTAAACTTTATGTGGGGTTGGAACCACCGTAAATGATAGCAGCTGTGTTTAACATGAGTTTAAATGTGATTGGCTAATTTTGAAAATAACCAAATGCCCAATTATAAGAGTGTATTAACATTTATGCAACCACATTACTTTAGTTTTACTATTTTTATTTTTCCTCTCAAAATGATATCAGTTTTTCCTCAATAGATTTGTAAAGATTATAGGGGGTAAAAAGTTCTAAAATGATTCTTCTTTGTAAGATTTTAAAATGGCAAAAAGCTTGCATTCTAACAGGGGTGTGTGGACGTTTTATATACACTATATCCTGTAATGCCTATTCTAGCTCATTTCCTTTTCTCATCATTTCTATTTAATGTAGTACAATGCCTCTTTCCCTTTGCTTTTTTATTTCTTTCTGCATTTATGGCTAATAACATCTGGTTATCTAGACTGTAGAGATTTTAATATTTACACTGTCTGCACAATTAGACAAGTGAATACTTTGACCATATCATCATTTTTATACAAATTTGTCAACTCCAAGCGGTATAAACCTGAATGCTTATTGGCCTTTATCAAGGTGTGGAAAACTATTAGCTTGTTTTCCTCCGGTAAAATGGGACAAAAAGATACAACTGACTCTGAAAAATCATTAATTGTTACAAGTCTTAGAGGTATGCAGCAGGCTTGTAATTGCTAAGATATTGGGAAGTGAACAAAGAACCAGCAAAAGTGTTGTTGCAAGTAGACAAGATGGTCGCAAAAAAAGTGTTGTGAAAAAGAGGCACATTAATTGATTTGAGAATAGTTAAACATGAAGCAACCGGAAACCCATTCTTCTCCAGTGCTGTCATATTCCAGAACAGCAACTTCCATGGAGGGTCCAGAAATACAAGGTGTTCAGTGCTCAGAGACATGACCGAGGTAAGGAATGCTGAAACACGACCATCACTGAACAAGACACAGATGTTGAAATGTCAAGACTGTGCCAAAAAATATCTGAAGACAGAATTTTCAAAGGTTTTAAGGACTGATGAGATGAGTGACTTGACGGACCAGATGGATTGCCCCGCGGCTGGCTCAGTAACAGCAGACTTCCACTTCAACTCACGCCAGCAAGGTGGAAGTGGGGTACTGCTGGGAGCTGGTATTATTAAATATTAGTTGATCGGACCTTTTTGGGTTGAAGATGGACTCAGGATCAACTCCCAAACCTTCTCCTAGTTTTTAGAAGACACTCTCTTCAAGCAGTGGTACAGGAAAAAGTCTGCATCTTTCAAGAAAACCATTATTTTATGCAAGACAATACTCCATTGCATGTATTGAAGTCCTCCACTGCTTGCCTGCCAGTAAAACGCCTTAAATATAAACAATACTGACATAGCCCCCTTCTTAACGTGACCTGAACCATATTGAAAACTTCTGAGTCTTTCTTAAATAGGAGCTTTACGCTAAAGGAAAACCGTACACCTGTATAATAATAAATTTTAATAATAATAAATTTTATTTCTATAGCGCCGAAATATTCCGCAGCACATTACATTTCAGAGGGGACTTGGACAGACAATAGACATTACAGCATAACAATAATCACATAGATCATAACAAATGCCAAGAGGAACGAGGGCCCTGCTCGCAAGCTTACAGTCTATGAGGAAAAAGGTAGACACGAAAGGTGGGTGGTAACAATTGCCCTGTGAACATTGAGAGGCCGTGGTTGGTGCTGCCCAAAAAAGTTGATCAACTAATTTAGAATCTGACAGACTCCATGGATGGAAGGCTTAGGACTTATTTTTTGTCAGTTTTTTTTTTTTTTTTTTTAAATGTCATGTATTTTTGTACATTTTTGAGTTATTTGGCTATCATTCTCACTTTAACAGATGAAAATAAACAATTGAGATGGGAAAATTTAAGTTTTTCACTTAGGTGCTCAATAAATCTACACACGTAGATATTCTCTGAAGAAAGACAAAAACTCACTTTTACTTATATATTCAGGTTTATTATTTTTTTTATTGACTGACAACACTGGTAGATATTCAGTAATTTAAATTAATCATCAAAAACACCAATTGCCTAATGTGTACCGTATATATTATATTTATCACACACTATATTTCTAATACAGTTTGAATATTATACTGTGGGTTTTTTTCACTCTGTTATCTTTATTTTTACTAAATATAAAATATAGGAAGGCTGTGGATATGGAGGCCACTGTGCTCTTAGGAACCTTGAGTACTGCAGAAATTCTTTTGTAACCTTGGCCAGATCTGTGCCTTGCCACAATTCTGTCTCTGAGCTCCTTGGCCAGTTCCTTTGACCTCATGATTCTCATTTGGTCTGACATGCACTGTGAGCTGTGAGGTGTGTGCCTTTCCAAATTAAATCTTATCAGTTTAACTAAACACAGCTGGATTCCAATGAAGAAGTAGAACCATCTCAAGGAGGAAGGAAATGGACAGCATGTGACTTAAATATGAGTATATGAGCAAAGGGGCTGGATACTTATGACCATGTGATGTTTTGTTTTTTTCTTTTTTAATAAATTTGAAAAATTTCTACATTTGTTTTTTTTCAGTCAAGATGGAGTGCAAAGTGTAGTGGTGTAAGAAAAAAAATGAACTTTTTTGAATTTACCAAATGGCTGCAATTAAACAGAGTGAAAAAATGTAAAAGGGTCTGAATACTTTCCATACCCACTGTAGACCATCATACTGTGTGGGGTGGCTGTGGTGGACCATCATGCAAAAGGAGTGGCTGTGGTGGGCCATCATGTGAGGGGAGTTGCGGTGGTGGGCCATCATGCTATATTGGGGGACAGCATATTGTACATAGGAAGAAAGTTGAGGATATCAAACTGTGTATGGGTGGTTGCAATGACCATCACAGTTTATGAGGGGCAATGGTGACCATCATACTTTACAAGGAAAAGGGGTTTCATAGTGAGTAAAAAATGTTTATAATATTTAGGTTTGGTATGCTGTTATTTGTCTGTTGCATTGCAATATTATCATTGAGGTATTATTATTTTATTATTAAATCGTGTATACCGGTATTATTGGAAATATAGGTCTTGACGTAAGTCTTTATTTCCTGTAAACATAATAATAAAAGTAACAAAAACCCCAATCTATGGAAGAAGTTGGGGACAGCATGGGCCTGTGTGATTTCAAATGCCATGTTTGAATTTTCATCCCAGTTCGTTCCTGCTTATACTGCCATCCAATACTATTTATGGCATAAAAACAGTATTCACCATAAATGTCTGACCCTTTTGGGTCAGTTAAAAAAAAAATAACCTTCAGTGGCAAATTGAAGCTTGTGAAACTTGAATCCTATTTTTTTGGAGGTTATTAGTACAAGAAATATTACATACTGATGATAAAAACACACAAATGGATGTAAACGATTGATTTATTTCAGATGTAAAATAGACACAGATGCCTGAATAAGGTCTTAGTTGTGAGTCGCTCAGAATGACTTCACAGGCTGCAGTGTGTGCACCTCTGATTTATATGGGTGTTTTCTAGGGAATACCACTTTAACAGTTGCAATTCTCAATATCTCCAGCAGATGGAGGCAAATAACTAACAAAGCATAAATGTGTTTACTCACTGTTCTCAGTCAGCAATGTCACGAATTCTGCACTGTGTGCACATCAGTACATTGTTTGTCAAATTATCCAAAACACACACCATTTCCTTTCAATTAAAAGCACCCAGATATTTAAAAACTTAAATCTTATACATTCATGTTTTTCAGGAAGAAAATTCTTTAAATCTAAAGTGCACCTTTCATCAGTTTTAGCATGTTAAAGTGGCCACATAATGGAACAGTGACTGCAGAGCTGATTAAAATGTCGTTAATTTTTTTAATTTCTCCTGTCCGTTGCAAAGATATTAGCATATAAACTTTAGTTTATATTTTATGATAAGCCCAACAGTGAGTTACCAGAGATTTCTCTTTAGGGGCGTGTACATCTTCCCCTGTATTATATTGACCAATCAGGCACCGACATATATAGGGAAAAGAACACACCCTCACAATAGGCTAAAACAGGATTTCTCCTGTGTGAAATGTAATGGCAGAAAGTCTGCTCTCCTGACTTGTTTAAGGGCAGAGAAAGTACAAGTGGTCAGAATGGAACACAGATGAGTATGATTACAAACACCTTACCAATTTCATTTCAAGGCTGTTTGTGTGGAGGGAGGAATATCCATCAGAGGTGACAGCTTTGTGATGGCTTTGTAATGGCTCAGAACTGCTGTACTGCCCCCCCACACACATATGGACTGCCATGAGATGAAAACTGAAGAAGTATTAGTAATCACACTCATATTTGCTCTACTCTGCCCCTCTTAATATTGTTTTGCAGTGAGATCAGTGAGAAGAGCAGGCTGTCTGTTATTACATTCCTCACACAGAAACCTACTCTAAGATTTAGTGGGGCATGTTCTTTTTATCCCTTTATGTTGCAGCCTGCTTAACCCCTTTCCTACAATGGACGTAATATTCCGTCCATGTGACTTGGGACCTAAGTCCCATGGACGGAATATTACGTCATGCCCTTTAATGCGACATCGCGACTTAAGTCGCGGTGATCGCATTAAAATGCCGACGCCATCTTACCTCAGGATAGATGGCCTCGGCAGTCTCCGCCCTGGCCCGCCCCTCTGTGAGCTGTGATTGGCTGTTCAATTCCAATCACAGCGTGTCTTTGTTTCAGCCAATCACATTGGCTGAAACAACAGGATCCTAGGCTAGGATCGAGTACCGATGTACTCGATCCTAGGACCGCAGGCACCGGAGAAAAGCCCCCAGATTGGCACGATCGCCGATCTAATCGATCGCGCCAATCGCAGCGCACAGCGGCGCAATATCAACGCTGTGCCCTGCCGGACCCGGATCGGTGCTGTTATTGCACTGATCCTAGGCCGGAGCCTAGGACAGACCCAGCAGGGCCTGCAGGAAGTGGTTGGCGCGTTCGATTAGATCGGCGATTGCGCCAGCCACAGGGCACAGCTGCGGTCACGCTGTGACCGCTCTGTGCCCCGCTGATGACCTGCCTAGGAATCGGAGCTGTGAGCTCCGATCCTAGGCAGTTACCATGGTCACCAGGTAGAGCAGGGATTGGTGGGATCGATGTAATCATTCGATCCCACCAATGACAGGTCACAGCAGCGATGTGACCGCTCTGTGACCTGTCCCTGACCTGCCTCTGACCTGTCTGACCTGTCTGCAGGGGTCCTCACTCTAGCTGAGGATTCCTGCAGAGAGGTCGGACACAGCAAGAGCTCCTGTACTGGGTATTGTGGTGCCACAGCTTGTAGCATCACAATCCCTGCAGAAGAAAGAACACTACAACTGTAAGTGTTAATTGATCCCTGATACCCTGCCCAATCTATCTTCACCCCCCAATCTAACTTCATCCCCCCTCCACCCCCCCTTTTACCCCCCCTCCACCCCCTCCTTTTGCGCCGCCTCTGTGCGCAGCCGCCGAGCGTTGATCGGTGACGCAGTTCACCGATCAATACTCGTGCTCGCTTTTTTTCACTCCTTTGCGCCACCTCCTCCTACACATCCCGCAGCCGCAAAACTTTGATAAGTGACGCGCATCACTTATCAGAGCTTGTGCCTGCCGTTTTTCATTTTTTTCTCCCCCCTTTGTGCCACCTAACTACAACCCTAACTGATCCCTGCCCAATCTCTCTTCATCCACCCCAATCTCCCCATCCCCCTTCCCTCTATTCTTACCCCCCTCCACCCCACTTTTGCGCCACCTCCATGCGAAGCCGCCGAGCGTTGATCGGTGACGCAGTTCACCGATCAACACTCGTGCTCGCTTTTTTTTCCTTAGCCCCCTTTGCGCCACCTCCGCACACACATTCGCAGCCGCAAAACTTAAAAGTGACGCAAATTCACTTATCAAAGTTCGTGCCGGCTGTTTTCCATATTTCTTTTTCACCGCCCCCCCTTTGAGCCACCCCTGTGCACACATCCAGCAGCCACTAAATTTTGATAAGTAATGCCGTTCACTTATCATATCTACGACCTGCTGTTTTAGACTTTTTTTCACAGGTATTTTGCTCCTCATTTCCTTTTAGCTTTTTCTTACAGGATAGTGCGCACCAATCACTAGCCCCACCACCACATACACAGTTATAAATAAAGTACACCCAAGCACCATATTTACACAAAAAAATGTCCCGCCCATCACGTTCCTCCCAACAGCGCTATTCAATGGAGGAGGCATGTGCTTTACTTGCCTCCGACACTGATAGCGAGGATGATGATCTGACTTTTCTTTATTTTTCGGATTCTTCATCCTCTTCCCCCTCATCTTCTTCCTCGGGTCCTGCGGAACCGCCACGCAGACGCTACAGGACAGAAGATGAGGCAGCGCCCACCATGCTCGCAGCTGATTCAGCAGACCCTGTGTGGACCTCGCCCCCCGAAAATTACGAGCCACTGATTCCTGATTTTGTGGCAGAATCAGGAATCAAGTTTGACACCACCGGACGCACAGAAATTGACTTTCAAAGTCTTTTTCTCTGAGGATTTTGTTAAGCTCATGGTGGAGCAAACTAATTTGTACGCTCGGCAATTTTTGGAGCAAAACCCACGTTCATCATATACTAACTGGTCTCCTGTGGATGCAGTTGAAATGGCGCAGTTTTGGGGCCTGGTCCTCCACATGGATATCCTGAAGAAGCCTGAAATTTGGCAATATTGGAGTGTTGATATTTTATGCAATACTCCAGTTTTCCGAATGGTCATGGTCCGGATGCGTTTTCAGGCCATTCACAAGTTTCTGCATTATAACGATAATGCACAGTGTCCTGCATGAGATGACCCCAACTTTGACCGTCTGTTCAAAGTTCGGCCGGTCATCGAACACTTCAACAAAAAGTTTGCTGAAGTGTACGTGCCCCAAAGGAACATCTGAGTGGATGAGTTCTTGGTCCATTTTAAGGGTAGGCTCGGATTCCGTCAATACCTGCCCATTAAGAGGGCCAGGTACGGAATCAAACTCTATAAGCTGTGTGAGAGTACCTCAGGGTACACCCACAGGTTTAGAGTGTACGAAGGAAAGGACACCAGGACTGAACCCCCTGAGTGTCCTCCTGACCTGGAAGTGAGTGGGAAAATTGTGTGGGATTTGGTGCACCCACTGCTGGATAAAGGTTATCACCTCTACACTCATAACTTTAATACCAGTGTCCCACTCTACAAATCCCTCTCTGCGCGAGGTACCGCAGCTTGTGGTACTGTCCGCAAAAATCAGAGAGGCCTCCCGAAGACGCTACTTGGGCAAATGCTCCAAAAAGGTGAGAGCAGGGCCCAATGTAGCGACCACCTGCTGGTGGTCAAGTACAAGAGGGATGTCCATCTCTTGGCCACCATACACGGTGATGGCAGCGCCCTCAGCACTGTACGGGGTACCTCTGCACAGGTCAGCAAACCTGAATGTGTGCTGAGGTACAATAAAAACATGGGGCATGGGAGGCGTTGATCGCTCCGATCAACTCCTCAAACCGTACAATGCTTTGAGAAAGGCCAAGGTGTGGTACAAAAAGCTGGCCGTGCACATCGTCCAATTGGCAATGCTCAACGCATTCCTGCTGTCACAATGTGCACACCACACTGATGTAGTGGTTAAGGCCCTGATGTTTGGCACTCTGGAAAGAAGCGGGCCCCAGAACTTCCGGAACTGAAGGTGCTCGTATTGTACCAGGTCAGCATTTCCCGGGGGAGGTCCCGCAAACTGGAAAAAAAGGTAAATCGCAAAAAAGGTGCCGAGTGTGTTACAAAAATGGAATACGCAAGGACACCATTTATAAATGCGACACCTGCCCCGAAAAACTGCCCCGAAAAACTTTTGTGGTCCAATTTCTCCTGTTACCCTTGAGAAAATAAAAAAATTGTTGCTAACAGATCATTTTTTGTGACTAAAAAGTTAAAAGTTAATTTTTTCCTTCCATGTTGCTTCTGCTCCTGTGAAGCGCCTGAATGGTTAATAATCTTCTTGAATGTAGATTTGAGTAGCTTGAGGGGTGCAGTTTTTAGAATGGTGTCACTTTTGGGTATTTTCTGCCATATAGACCCCTCAAAGTGACTTCAAATGTGAGGTGGTCCCTAAAAAAATGGTTTTGTAAATTTTGTTGTAAAAATGAGAAATCGCTGGTCAACTTTTAACCCGTATAACTTCCAAACAAAAAAAAATTTTGGTTACAAAATTGTGCTGATGTAAAGTAGACATGTGGGAAATGTTATTTATTAACTATTTTGTGTCACGTAACTCTGGTTTAAGGCCATAAAAATTCAAAGTTTGAAAATCGCAAAATTTTCTAAATTTTCGCCATATTTCCGTTTTTTTTCATAAATAAACGCAAGTTATAGTAAAGAAATTTTATCACTAAAGTGAAGTACAATATATCACTAGAAAACAATGTCAGAATCGCCTAGATCTGTTGAAGCGTTCCAGAGTTATTACCTCATAAAAGGACAGTGGTCAGAATTGTAAAAATTGGCCCGGGAATTAACGTGCAAACCACCCTTAGGAGTGAAGGGGTTAAGATTGTTCAGCGTTATGCAGGATAATATGTACACACCCCCAGAGACAACTCTCTGGTAACGCCCAGTCGGGCTTATCATAATTTTTAACCAAAACTACAGTTTACTCAACTCTGAATCTACTGTTCCATAAATCTTATACACTGGAGTCCAAAACTGTACACGATATTCCAAATGTGGTCGCACTTGTGACTTTGTAGAAGCAATAGAAGTAAATATAAAATGTGGAAGTCTTTCAAAGAAAAATGAGTTTCCTGTAAATGATTGAAATAAAGAGACTTGGTTGTCTAATTTGCAGCTCTTTCTTACTCTCCACCAAGAGTTAAAGGTAGACCAAAAAATAGGGTTTTCTCAAATTCCATCTGGAAATTCTGTGTCTGGCAGATGTAATAGATTTTCTAGAGACACATGAGAAAACCAATTTTCTATGGCAGTAATGTATTTCCAATTTTCTAGATCTACCATTCTAAAAAATTCAGAGTGCAGCTTTGTATTTTCTTAGAACTGCAATGTTAGCTGACACCTGTTCACACTAGTTGGGATGTACTTGTCAGTTTTTCTGTTTGGCCCAATCCCATCCAACTCAGGTGGTTTTAACTAGCTTGCTCCTTCCTGCCCCATATATTGTAGGTTTTTTAGTCCAAGATCTTATTATGACAGAGACCCAACTATAAGGTACGCATTGATGTTGCAGTTGGGCTCATATACATTGGCCAATCCAATCTGTGTGCTAACTACAATCTTTTTACTGTAAATTTTCCTATAGCAATATTGCATTTCCAATTTTCAAAAATTCCATATGTACATGATATAGAACTTAACCAATTTTCTATGGCAGTAGTATAGTTCAAATTTTCTAGATCTACCATTCTAAACAATCCAGATTGCAACTTTGTATTTTCTTACTCTATTTTTAATAACTATAAAAAATTCAATATCCATGGCCTTTCCCAGCCTATTAATAACACAATAATAAAAGCTGTCTGCTTTTCCTTCGCTGGTTATTAAAAATAGGGTACCAATTCTGGGGCGTAACTGATGTTTTCGTTGAGTACGGTGGGAGCTGTATTTTTAAGAGGTTGGCCCAGTTGGAGTCCAGATGGATTTGGACCCTTGGTACGGTCCATCCATCTGGACTCAATGAAAACATCAGTTACGCCCCGTTTTTGTAAATGTTTGGAAATTTACATCAATAGGTTTAAAAATCCCCAAAACAGCTCGCTCATTATTGTTGGAGGGATGCTCGTCGCTTACAATTCTCATTTTTAACTACTGTTTATTTTTAATTTTTTATTTGTAGTTTCCTGCCATTATTTCTTTGGTGTATCTGGAGATCCTATGGTGGTGCCACTTTTGGCAGGCATACGGGCCACACAGAAGAAGACTAGTGTGTTTTAAATCATTGGGACAATTTCATAAAGCTTGAGATATGAGATATTTGTGAATATGCAGGATTATATGATTGTTCAGCAATATATACTGTATGTTATATGTATGTGAGAATATATTTGAAATTGTATAAAGAATGTGTAAGGGTAGCACACTGTTTGTATTAAGTATCTTTGCAATGTACTATCTCCTTTGTATATTGTGATATGGTTGATGGGTTTAAACACCTATGTTACATCTGTTTATCTGGTTGGATTTAGTATTTAAGTATTTATATACTAGCTCTGCTGTGGTCTGGTTCGCATTATATGTTAATATGTCCGTTTTGGGTCATGATATCACCTGATGCTTTATATTGGAATGAGTGCACTGTTTGAATGCTGGCAGTGTGTGGATTGGTGTCTCTGCGCTCCTGCCCTGTACGCGCATGTTGTCCTGTCGCTGCAGTGTCTGCTGGCCTTCAGCGTCTATGGTTGTGGACCGGGCCTGCCCCGGCCCCACCCACAGTGTGACGCTGACGCCCACTGGCATCGCCAGCAATGTGAGCAGCCTCTTTTTATCTCTTTACCCCTGGTATCTGCACTGTTAGTGGCCTCTTACCTCAGCAACCCTGGTATCTCCAGTATTTGATCAGATAGAAAGGGTGAACAGCTGTAGCGCCAGTGTTCCTTCATGTCTCTTACTTCCCCTGGCAGGAATGCTGACTTACCGTCACGGCCCTCTCCCACTGCTCCTTCTGCTGCTGCCTGGGGTCTGAGCATTGCTCGCAAATCCCCGGGCACTGTGCTTAGGGTGCACCCTCTTAAAGGGACAGTGCACACCATCCTAAAGTCTTCCCAGCCAATGGCTGGGAGACACTTATATTTAAGGTACCTCCACCTGTTGGCAGGTACCTGAAAAACGTGTATACTCTGCTTGTTGCATACTTGCTAGTTCTCAAGTCCCCTGTTCTAGTTTGTCTTCTTGTACCTGCCGGTACCTTCCTGTACCTGCCTGCACCTACCATGCTCACCTGTATACCAGCAGTACCAGCCTGAATCTGCCATGTTTACCTGTATAAGAGCCTGCACCTGCTGTACTCACCTGTTGTGAATTCGCTTTCTGGCCTACCTCTGGTTACTAGTGAAGTTAGTGAAGATGGTTATATTGATGGAGGGGTCGCAAGTTCTCTTACCGGGCTCCCTCTGGTGGTTACTGGAGGTAATGGAGCTGATCTAATTAACAGAGGCCTGCCACCTGATAATGAGGAGGATGACTGGAGATCTGGAGTTTCTGACTGGATTTAACACAGCCGACTCCCTCTATCCCTGCTGGTGATTTTTTCCTGCCTCCTGAGGTCTTAGTTTCCAGCTCAGTCCCTGCATGCTCAGCTAAGTGTTCTTTTGCTATTGTTCACATTTGATCTGGTTTTGTCTATTTCAGTTTTGTGTGGTCAGCCAGCTCCGGCTGGGGCTGTGCTGAATTTCCATCCTTATGTTACTGCTTGTGCCAGTTTGTTTTTGTCCCCTATTAGATTGGCCTCTTTTTGCTCTGCTTTCAGAATATACCAGAGTGCTGATATAGTGGGCGAAGTCTAGTGACTTCAGTATTTTTCTGTCAGACGTGTTGGGCATTTTTTGCAGGGCTTTTTGCGTGATTGCAGACAGAGTCTTTCCTGTCCTGTCTAGTTAGTGTGGGCCCCATCGTTTGCTCAGTCTATTTTCCTACCTGCGTTTGTGTTTTCATCTTGTCTCACCGACAATATATGTTTGGGGGCTATCTATTCCTTTGGGGTCTGCTCTGGGGCAGTTTAGATTTCCCCTTTCTTGCTTTAGGCTTATTTAGGTCTCCGGCTGTGTCGAGGCATCTAGTATCATTGTAGGTACGCTCCATGGCTACTGCTAGTTGTGTGGATAGGATCAGGGGTCTGCAATCCGCTTAGTTACCAACCTCTCTGGTTTTCTGTGGCTTAGCTTGGTCTTGCTTTCCTCCTTGGTGACCCAATCATAACACTCACCTGTATACCAACCATACCAGCCTGCACCTGCCATGCTCAACTATATACTAGCCATACCAGCCTGCAAATACTGTGCTCACCTATATACAAGCTGTACCAGCCTGCACCTGTTCTCTTTGCTATATATCAGCCATATCAGCCTGTACCTTTCAGTGTCTACCTGTATACCAGCCATACCAGCCTGCACTTGCTAGTTCCTACCTGTATACCAGCCTGCACCTGCCAGTGCCTGCCTGTAAACCAGATATATCAGCCTGCACCTACCAGTGCCTGCCTGTATACCAGATGTTCCCCCCTGCACCTGCGGTTCCCATGTTCCTGCCGTGCCTGCCTGTACCAGCTGTTCTCTCCTTCTGGGCTATTCCAGCTCTCTGCCCCTTGGAGGTCAGCTACTGTGTGTCTGTGGTCTGTCCTGGTGTAGCACCTGGTGTCCATCTGAAGCCAAGTCTAACTCCATCAAAAGAGGCGCTAGTGAAGAGTCAGGTTTTCACCTAGTTATGACCCTCAAGGCTCTCCTTGAACCATGGCACAGTGGTTCCATCACTACAATTACAACAGCAGTGTCAGTGACCTCTTCTTACCTCTTCACCCCTGGTATCTTCAGTATTACATCAGATAAACAGGATGAACAGCAGTGTGAGCGGCCTCATCTTACCTCAGCCCCCCTCACATCTCCAGTATTAGATCAGATAGACATGATGGACAGTAGTGTGAGTAGCCTCATATTACCTTAGCACCCCTGTTACCTTCAGTGTTAAATCAGATCGACAGGATTGACAGCAATGTCAGGGGAAGAGTCTTGAGGAGATCGTCTGCATATTCCCAGTGCCTTCTGGGATAAGTGAAGAGTCTCCGCGAGCTCAACGATCACTGGGTTTTGGCTGTTGCAGCTGAAAAGAGGAAATCGGAAAACCAGGGGAAGAGTCTTGAGGAGATCATCTGCATATTCCCAGTGCCTTCTGGGATAAGTGAAGAGTCTCCGCGAGCTCAACGATCACTGGGTTTTGGCTGTTGCAGCTGAAAAGAGGAAATCGGAAAGCTGCGCGCCGAATTTTGGCTCATCTTTCATCGTTTTTAAGAAATCTCAATATGGAAGAGGCCAGGAGCCATTTGGTGAGCTGCATTTCTTGCTACATGTTCACAGACTTACCAGTGGAAAAGCCAAACTTCACATGCCACAAATGCAAGCTTGTGTCCCTGTTGGAGGAAAAGTTGCAAAGTCTCGAAGAGAGGTTAGCTACGTTGAAGATCATTAAGGAAGGCGAAGAGTTCTTGGACAGAGCAGAATTATCTCTTCATGTTACAGAAAGAGAAGAAATTCAAAGTGCACCTGAAGAAACAGAGGAATGGAGACATGTGACCCAGAGAAGCAGAAGGATCAGGAGGCAGTCAGCACCCATACTCCTCAGGAACCAGTACCAGGCTCTCACACAGGAAACCAATGAAGAAATACATCAGGATAAGACTTTGCCCACAAACAGCAACCTTGTACGCCTTCAGAGTCCTCCTGGATGGAGAAAGAAAAATGTTGTGAAGAAGAAACGGAGAGTGGTGGTCATGGGGGATTCCCTGTTGAGAGGAACAGAGGCCGCTATCTGCAGACCGGATATAACTTCAAGAGAAATGTGCTGTCTTCCAGGTGCAAAAATTAAAGATGTGTCTGACAGGATATCAGGACTCTTCAGATCTACAGATGACTACCCATTCCTGCTACTACATGTGGGGACAAATGACACCGCAAGAAACGACCTGGAAACCATCTGCAGAGACTTTGAAGACTTAGGCAAGAAAGTGAAAGAACTGGGAGCGCAGGTGGTCTTCTCTTCCATCCTCCCAGTGGATGGCCATGGAACAAGGAGGTGGAATAAGATTCTGCAGGTGAACAACTGGCTACGTCGATGGTGCCGTCAGCAACGATTTGGATTTCTGGATCACGGAGTGAGGTACCTTTACGATGGACTACTTGCTAGAGATGGGGTGCACCTTACGAAGACTGGAAAACATGTATTTGGAAGTCGTCTTGCTACACTTTTAAGGAGAGCTTTAAACTAGAACAACATGGGAAGGGAAGCAAAAGACCAGAAAAAGCCATACACCTGACAAATGCTATTGAGAACTCTGCTATTAGAAGTGGAAAGGAAGAACAGGAAGAACAAAGACAAAAGAATCTAATTAATAAAAATATTGGAGATAGAGAAACCAATCACAAACTAAAATGTTTCTATACTAATGCACAAAGCATGGGCAACAAACTAGGAGAATTGGAACTACTAACGCAGGAAAAGAAATATGATGTCATTGGAATCACTGAAACTTGGTGGGACAATACACATGATTGGAATACAAGACTAGAAGGATACAACTTATTTGCAAGAAACAGACTTGATAAACGAGGAGGAGGTGTCGCATTGTATGTTAGAAACGCGTATATCTGCACAGAGATTGAAGCTTCAGAGACTGGGAGTTCTGTGGAAACTGTTTGGGTAAGAATACAAGGACAGAACAATGGAAAGGACACCATTGTAGGCATTTACTACAGGCCACCTGTGCAAGCTGAAGATATGGTTGAACTCTTTATGCATCAAATGGCCAAGTTCTCCCAAAAATATAACATAGCTGTCATGGGAGATTTCAACTATCCAGACATTTGTTGGGAATCTCTCTCAGGCAAAACTAACAGGTCAAGGAAATTCTTATCCTCTCTTGCTGACAACTTTATCTTCCAAAAGGTACGGGAGAAAACAAGGGGAACTGCTACCTTGGATCTAATCCTTATAAACAGGGAGGAAATGGTTGAGGAGGTAAAATTGGCTGGGACCCTAGGAGGTAGCGACCATGCTATTTTAGAAATTTGGATAACTAGAGGAGGAAGACCTGTGAAGACTCAGACGTCAAGGTTAGATTTCAGAAAGGCAGATTTTAAGGGATTCAGAAAGAGAATTGGAGGGATCCAATGGCTGGATATCCTTAAAGACAAAAATGTCCAGGAAGGATGGGAAATCTTGAAAAATGAAATTCTCAAAGCACAATTGTTAACAATTCCGAAAAGAGGGAAGAATAGGAAGCATTTAAGGAAGCCAGGATGGATGAACACAGAACTTAAGCACATGCTAAAAAGGAAGAAAAAAATGTTTATAAAATGGAAAGAGGGAGGCATATCTAAAGAAGAATATAATGCTGTCTGTAGAACCTGCAGGGCACAAATCAGATTATTAAAGCTGACAATGAATTGAGGCTTGCAAGAGATGTCAAAAGCAATAATAAAGGATTTTGGGGATATGTCAAAAGTAAAAGAAAAGTCAAAGATGCTATAGGATTTATACAGGATGAAAATGATGAAATGGTAAGACAGGATGTTGAGAAGGCTGAACTTTTAAATTCCTATTTTGCATCTGTTTTCTCTCAGAAAGGAAATGTGACATCAACTGTTCTTCACTGTCCTATTAAGGGTATAGAAGAATCCAGGATATCTATAAACAGAAAGATAGTGAGGAAACACTTAGCTAACCTAAATGAATTCAAGTCTCCAGGTCCAGATGAATTACACCCCAGAGTACTGAAGGAGATAGCAGAAGAAATTTTTTAACCCCTCTCCATAATATTTGAAAATTCTTGGAGAACAGGAGAAGTCCCAGAAGACTGGAGAAGAGCAAATGTTGTTCCTATCTTCAAAAAGGGGAAGAAGGTGGACCCAGGCAACTATAGGCCGGTGAGTCTGACTTCTATACCAGGAAAGATCTTTGAACAAATTATTAAACAACATGTATGTCAGTACCTGGATAAGAATGAAGTGATTAAACAGAGTCAGCATGGGTTTGTAACTAATAAGTCATGTCAGACTAACTTAATTTCCTTCTATGACGGAATCACTGATTGGGTGGATCAAGGAAATGCTGTAGATATAGTATATCTTGACTTCAGCAAAGCATTTGACAAAGTATCTCATACAATCCTTATTGAAAAAATGACTAAGTATGGAATGGACAAGGCAACTGTTAGGTGGATTCATAACTGGCTTAGTGATCGGACCCAAAGAGTGGTCGTAAATGGCTGCACATCCAGTTGGAAGAATGTCTCAAGTGGGGTACCACAGGGCTCTGTCCTGGGCCCTGTATTGTTCAACATCTTTATCAACGATTTAGATGAAGGAATTGAGGGTAAACTGATTAAATTCGCTGATGACACAAAGCTAGGAGGGATAGCTAATACTAGAGAAGAGAGAGAGAGGATTCAAAAAGATATAAATAAACTGGAGAACTGGGCAGCAACTAACAGAATGGTTTTTAACAGGGACAAATGCAAAGTACTACATCTGGGCAATAAAAATGAAAAAAGCATATACAGAATGGGAGGAATAGGCCTAAGCAACAGCACATGTGAAAAAGACTTGGGTATACTAATAGATCACAAACTGAATATGAGTCAACAGTGTGATGCAGGAGCAAAAAAAGCAAATGCAATTCTAGGATGTATTAACAGAAGCATACAGTCTAGATCACGTGAAGTTATTATTTCCCTCTACTCCTCTTTGGTCAGACCTCATCTGGAATATTGTGTCCAGTTTTGGGCACCACATTTTAAAAAAGACATCAACAAACTGGAGCAAGTTCAGAAAAGAGCAACCAGAATGGTGACCGGTCTGCAAACCCTGTCTTATGAGGAAAGGTTGCAGGATTTGGGATTGTTTAGTTTGCAAAAGAGAAGACTGAGAGGAGACTTAATAGCTGTCTACAAATATCTCAAGGGCTGTCACATTGTAGAAGGATCATCTTTATTCTCATTTGTACAAGGAAAGACTAGAAGCAATGGGATGAAACTGAATGGGAGGAGACACAGATTAGATATTAGAAAAAACTTTTTGACAGTTAGAGTGATCAATGAGTGGAACAAGCTGCCACGAGAAGTGGTGAGTTCTCCTTCAATGGATGTCTTCAAACAGAGGCTGGACAGACATCTGACTGGGATGATTTAGCGAATCCTGCTTTGAGCAGGGGGTTGGACCAGATGGCCCAGGAGGTCCCTTCCAACTCTACGATTCTATGATTCTATGATTCTATCATCTTCTTACCTCCGTACTCCTAGTATCTCCAGTATTAGATCAGAAAGACAGGATGGACAGCAGTGTGAGCAGCATCTTCTTACCTCAGCACCCCTGTTACCTCCAGTATTAAATCAGATAGACAGGACTGACAGCAATTATTATTATTTATTTATATAGCACCACTGATTCCATGGTGCTGTACATGAGAATGTATTACATACAAATTATAGATATCACTTACAGTAAACAAACTAACAATCACATACTAATACAGAGGGTAGAGGACCCTGCCCTTGTGGGCTTACATTCTACAGGATGGTGGGAAAGGAGACAGTAGGTCAGGGGGTTGCAGCAGCTTCGTCATTTGTTGAGGTGGTAGCTCCGGTAGTAGTGAGGAGGCAGCGGGGTCATTGCAAGCTGTAAGCTTTCCTGAAGAGGTGGGTTTTCAGGTTCCATCTGAAGAAGTCAAATGTGGTTGAGAGTCGGACGTGTTGGGGCAAAGAATTCCAGAGGATGGGGGATATTTGGAAGAAGTCTTGGAGGCAGTTGGTTGATGAGTTAATAACTGTGGAGGAGAGATTATGTGAGGGAAGATATCAGGAGATTAGATCAGAGACATATGGAGGAGACAGGTTATAGATGGCCTTGTAGGTCAACATTAGTAATCTGAACTGGATACGCTGAGGTAATGGGAGCTAGTGAAGATATTTGCAGAGGGGAGAAGCGGGAGAGTAGCGAGGAGAGATGAATTAGCCGGGCAGCAGAGTTAAGGATGGACTGGAGAGGTGCAAGGGTGTTAGCAGGGAGGCCACAGAAAAGGATGTTGCAGTAGTCAAGGCGGGAGATGATGAGGGCATGCACAAGCATTTTAGCAGATTGAGGGTTGAGGAAAGGATGATGTTGTGAGTTCATTTTCCCCTTCACCATTGAGGTTTGATGAACTCCCTCTTCTGGTGAAGGAAGGTAGTGAGGCTGATTACCAAGCACCTGAGCAGGATGATGATGACTGGGTGACTGGAATTGCTGACTGGATATAAGGCAGCCGACGCCCTTCTGCCTTGCTGGTCATTTCCCTGAGGGATTCTAGGAGACCAGTCTGATTCCTGCTCCTCAAAAGCTAAGTTTTCTGCTCTGCTTTTTGCATTTGTGTTTTGGTTTTGTTTTGCTTTGTTTTTCTGGATTTCTGCCATTCCCTGCTGGGGTGAGCTGAATTCCTTTTTGCTCTGTCTTCAGAAAATACCTGAGTACTGATATAGTCTTTTTGAAGCCTAGCGTCTTCAGGGCGTTTTTCCCTATCAGTCTGTTGGCTCTTGTTTTGATAGGGTTTTGGCGGATTGCAGACAGCAACTTTTCTATCCTGTCCTATTTAGTTAGCTTTGGCCCCATCATTTGCTCAGCCTATCTTTCTATCTGTGTGAGTGTTTTTTCATCTTGCTTCACCGTCATTATATGTTGGGGGCTGCCTATTGCTTTGGGGTCTGCTCTGGGGCAGTTTAGATTTCCCTTTCTGTCTTTAGGCTATTTAGTTCTCCGGCTGTGATCGAGGGGTCTAGGGCACTGTAGGAACCCCCCACGGCTACTGCTAGTTGTTGTTGATAGGTTCAGGGGTCTGCAATCCGATAGCTGCCAACTTCTCTGGTTTTCTGGACTTAGCTAGTATTTCTGTTTTTGCCTCCTACGGTGACTCATTCATAACAGGACGGATTCTGAAAATATTTTTGAGCTGGAGGCAACAGGAGGTGGAAAGAGCTTGGATGTGCTTTTTGAAAGACAGGGCAGAGTCAAAGGTTACTCCGAGGCAGCGGACTTCCGGTATGGGGGAAAGCGTGATGTCATTAATTGTGATAGTTAGGTCAGGTAAGGAAGATCTATGAGATGGATTAAAGATGATGAGTTCAGATTTGTCCACATTGAGTTTGAGGAAGCGACAAGAGAAGGAGGATATGGCTGATAGACACTCCGGGATTCTGGAGAGCAGAGAATTGACATCTGGGCCAGAGAGGTAGATCTGTCATCAGCATTTAGGTGGTACTGGAATCCATGAGACTTTATGAGTTGCCCAGGCCTAGTGTTTAGATTGAGAAGAGTAGGGGTCCTAGAACAGAGCCTTAGGGGACTCCAACAGAGAGAGAATGGGATGAGGTAGTGTGGGAGTGGGAGACACTGAATGTGCGGTTGGAAAGGTATGAGGAGATCCAGGATAGGGCGAGGTCTTTGATGCCAAAGGAGAGGATCTGTAGTAGGAGGCAGTGGTCAACTGTGTCGAAAGCAGAGGACAGGTCTAGAAGGAGGAGTGTTGTGAGTTCATTTTCCCCTCCGTCACTGAGGCCTGGTGAACTCCCTATTCTAGTGAAGGAAGGTAGTGAGCCTGATTATCAGGCACCTGGGACTAATGAAGACGATTGGCGGAGTGGAGTCACTGACTGGATTTAAGGCAGCCTACGCCCTTTCTGCCCTGCGGGTGATTTCTCTGTTTTGCCTTTTTGCATCTAAGATTTGTTTTTGTTTTTCTTGCTTTTTGGATTCTGCCACTCCCTGCTGGAGTGTGCAGTGTTCCTTGAGCTCGGTCTTCTGAAAGTACCTGAGTGCTGATTTAGTTTTTGAAGCTTAGTTGCTTCAGGGCCATTTTTATATCAGCTTGTTGGCTTTTGTCTCTGATAGGGTTTTGGCAGATTGCAGACAGCAGCCTTCCTATCCGTTCCTATCTAGGTAGTTTTGGGCCCCGTCTTTGCTCAGCCTGTCTTTCTGTCTGTGTAAGTGTTTTCATCTTGCTTCACCGTCATTATATGTGGGGGGCTGCCTTTTGCTTTGGGGTCTGCTCTGGGGCAGTTAGATTTCCCCTTTCCTTCTTTAGGCCTATGTATCTCTCCGGCTGTGATCGAGGGGTCTAGGTCATCGTAGGAACCCCCCACGGCTACTGCTAGTTGTGTTGATAGGTTCAGGGGTCTGCAATCTGATAGTTGCCAACTTCTCTGGTTTTCAGGACTTAGCTAGCATTTCTGTTTTTGCCTCCTACGGTGGCTCAATCATAACAGAGGAGTATAGAGTATTGTCCGTTAGCTTTGGCTGTAAGTAGGTCGTTAGTAATTTTGGTCAGGGCCATATCAGTGGAGTGATGGGGGCGGAAACCAGATCGTAGATTGTCAAAGAGCAAGTTAGATGAGAAGTGGGACGAAAGTTCAACGTGGACGTGCTGCTCCAGAAGTTTGGAAGCGAATGTGAGAAGCGATATTGGGCAATATCTGGATATAGTGGTTGGGTCAAGGGTTGGCTTTTTAAGGATAGGTGTGATTGTGGCATATTTGAAAGCAGAAGAAAAGGTACGAGTAGTTAGTGATAGGTTGAAGAGGTGGGTTAGGGATGGGATAAGAGTGGTGGTGAGGTTGGGGAGGAGATGGGATGGGGTTGAGTGCACTGGTGGTGAGGTGTGATTTGGAGAGGAGACAATTAAGCTCCCCTTCAGTGATGTTAGAAAGGAAGGTTATGGGATTTGGGCATTGGTCTGGTATACAAAGGGGTTGTGGTGGTTGAACAATGAAGACTTGCCTTGTTTGGTTGATCTTATTTTTGAAATGTGTGGCAAAGTCCTCAGCAGAGATGAGAGAGTTTGGAAGGGGTGAGGTGGTCGAAGGAGTTAAAAGTTTTGAATAACTGTTTGGGGTTATAGGATAGGGAAGATACGAGGGTTGTGAAGTAGGCCTGTTTAGCAGAGGTGAGGGCAGATTTGAAAGCAAGTGTTGCCTGTTTGAATGCAGTGAAGTCGTCTTGTGAATTTGTTATCTTCCAGCGCTGCTCTGCAACCCTGGACACTTGCCGGAGCTTTGTAGTGGTGTTAATGTGCCAGGGTTGTCTGTTGATACGTCGCACTCTGACATGAACAAGAGGGGCGACCGCGTCAATAGCTGATGCAAGAGTGGCATTGTAGAAAGCAGTGGCACTGACTGTGTCATGGAGTGAGGATATGGATGCCAGTGGTAGAATAGAGTCAGAGAGCGTGTGGGTGTCTAGGTGTGCGAGGTTTCTGCATGGGTGCGCATGTTGAGAAAGTGAGTAAATGGTGGTCGGATAGAGGGAGAGGGGAGTTGGTGAAGTTAGAGAGCAGAGGTGAGTGAAGATCAGGTCTAGTGTATGTCCGTCTGTGTGGGTGGCAGAGGAGGACCACTGAGCAAGTAACATAGTAACATATTAACAAAGGATGAAGTAAGGGACAGGAGTTTGGAGGCTGTTGACTGAAGGGTATCAGTGGGGATGTGGAAGTCACTCTTGATGATAGTGGGGATGTCAGTGGAAAGAAAGTGAAGGAGCCAGGTAGAGAATTGATCAATAAAGGCAGTGGCCAGGACCGGAGGTCGGTATATGACAGCCACTTGGAGCGAGAGTAGATGCGGACAGAGTGGACTTCAAAAGAGGGGAGGATTAGGGAGGGAAGAGGTGGGATTGGGTTAAAGGTGCAGTTAGAAGAAAGGAGAAGACCCACTCCTCCACCGTGTCTGTTGCCGGGGTGAGGAGTGTAGGTGGCCGCTGTAACAGTGCAGCAGGGGAGGCCGTGTCAGAGGGTGTCAGTCATGTTTCTTTGAGACAGAGGAAGGCAAAATTGTGATTAGAGAAAAAGGTCCTGAATCACATGAAGCTTATTACAGATAGAGCAGGCATTCCAGAGTGCTCCAGAGAGAGGGATCAGGGTGGTGGGCATCAAGGGCACATGTTTTACGTTGGAAAGATTGCAGTAGTTTATATTAGATAGGGAGCGGTAGGAGAGGGTAGTAATGGGAGGTATGAGCTGTGGGGGTCCAGGCTTGGGAGATATGTTGCCGGCAGTGATTAGAAGCAGAGAGAGGGAGAGCAGGTGGGAGAAGGAGATTGAGCAGCTTGTTTTATTAGGACAGATTTGAGGATGAGGAGCAAGTCAGCAGAGGAGGTCAGGTGGGGAGGAAAGAGGGAAGGGGAGATGATAGTTTGGTTAGAGGGTGCTGGGGTTTGGGTGTAGCAAAAGAGAGTTAGGATTAATGGAGAAATCGCTGTGAGGGCATATGTAAACATGGTGAAGGAGTAAGATGGGTTAGTAAAAAAAAAAGCCTGGTCCAAGTAATAAAAAGTGTATACTCGGCAGCAATGTCAGCAGCGTCTTCTTACCTCAGTACTCCTGGTATCTTCAGTATTAGATCAGATAGACAGGGTGGACAGCAGCGTAAATGACCTCTTCATAGCTCAGCACCCCTGGTATCTCCAATATTAGATCAGATAGACAGGGTAGACAGCAGTGTGAGCAGCCTGTTCTTAGGGTGGTCAGCAGTCTGAGCAGCCTGTTACCTCTGCACCCATGGTATCTCCAGTGTTAAATAAGAGTATCCACTGAGTGCACATCCTATTCCACATAAAGATAGAGGAAGGAGCTTACGACTGTACCTGCTCACATGCACCTGCCCTATTAATGTTCTAAGACAGGTTTCTGTGTCAGTGTAAGGCAGTGCCCATTTCAATTCTACTGTATAGTGATTACCTCCCTGGGCACAATTATTGATTTGTTAATAAAAATATTTAGTTATTTATGAATGATGAAATTCCCCTTAGTGATTTATTTTTTCCTATTTCCAGAGAACCCATTTAACAACAATCAAATCCTTTCTGGGGCTGAACAAAGTACTGTAAAACGTTTATGTTCTATATGATGTAACCGTTAAATGTAATATTAAATCATTAGAAAACCTCATTAACATTCTGCTCAGTGTAATGCTATACTGTAATTCATTTTGACAATTAGCAAGTTTAGGATGCTGCATAACACTTTGCAGAATAACATGGGCTTATCATTATACATTTGCTATTATATAAATAAAATCATGTATGTTTTAAGCGACATTTGCTGGTTATGCTTTGTACTTTGTGTACATGTATCCTAGTAACTTGACAATGCATACAGTATATGAGGCAAGCTCAGAGGCTACTTATTTTGTGTGGTTTGGTTTGTTCTTCTACTCTTTTTTTGTGTCCAAAATTGCTGCATCCAGATGTTGGCTGAAAGTCAATGGGAAATTATGAAACTCAGGTCCCACCCTTTTTTGTCAGGTATTGCATTTTTTATAGTGCTGTTTTTTTCAGTTTTCTTTTTTTAACCATTAAGTCACTTAGCGACCACCAGTATATCTTTTTACTGACCTGAGATATACACTGTGTGCAGAATTATTAGGCAAATGAGTATTTTGATCACATCATCCTTTTTATGCATGTTGTCCTACTGCAAGCTGTATAGGCTTGAAAGCCAACTGCCAATTATGTAAATCAGGTGATTTGCATCTCTGTAATGAGGAGGGGTGTGGTCTAATGACATCAACACCCTATATAAGGTGTGCTTAATTATTAGGCAACTTCCTTTCCTTTGGCAAAATGGGTCAGAAGAAAGATCTGACGGACTCTGAAAAGTCAAAAATTGTGAGATGTCTTGCAGAGGGATGCAGCAGTCTTGAAATTGCCAAATTTTTGAAGCGTGATCACTGAACAATCAAGCGTTTCATGGCAAATAGCCAACAGGGTCGCAAGAAGCGTGTTGATAAAAAAAGGCGCAAAATAACTGCCCATGAATTGAGGAAAATCAAGCGTGAAGCTGCCAAGATGCCATTTTCCACCAGTTTTGCCATATTTCAGAGCTGCAACGTTACTGGAGTATCAAAAAGCACAAGGTGTGCCATACTCAGGGATATGGCCAAGGTAAGGAAGGTTGAAAAATGACCTCCTTTGAACAAGAAACATAAGATAAATCGTCAAGACTGGGCCAAGAAATATCTTAAGACTGATTTTTCTAAGGTTTTATGGACTGATGAAATGAGAGTGACTCTTGATGGGCCAGATGGATGGGCCCGAGGCTGGATCAGTAAAGGGCAGAGAGCTCCACTCCGACTCAGACGCCAGCAAGGTGGAGGTGGGGTACTGGTATGGTCTGGCATCATCAAAGATGAACTTGTGGGACCTTTTCGGGTTGAGGATGGAGTGAAGCTCAACTCCCAGACCTACTGCCAGTTTCTGGAAGACACCTTCTTCAAGCAGTGGTACAGGAAGAAGTTAGTATTGTTCAAGAAAAACATGATTTTCATGCAGGACAATGCTCCATCACATGCATCCAAATACTCCTGTCATGGCCACGTGTGACTGGACACACGCCTGCAGCAGGGCGAATTTATATGACATGTGTGACCCTGGATACACCGCCTCCAGCAGGCGAATTTCAGTAGTACACGTCTGTCTGGATACACCGCCTCCAGCAGGGCAAATTTCAGAATAAAGGGGAAAACCAGGAAAACAATTACAATGGTGGCCCTGCGATAGGGAACGGGGACGTGGAGACCTCCTGCACTCCCCTGAGTCAGTGTCTCTACACTCCTAACGATCCCTAGGCCGGTTCCACACCGGGCGCCGATCAGGACACCTGAAATCCCTAGCTCGCCCTGAACCAAGCCCTTACTAGTGAAGTGGACGGTGCAGAAACTAATCCCACCACTGCACTAAAACACACATTGAGGAAAGTGACAAACAGGGAAATGCCAGTTAGCTTTGCTCTGTTGCTAATGCTCCAAGCAACAGAGTCCGACACCTGAGTGCATCTTTTCCTCCAACCGGATCCAACACCTGAGTGCAGCTTTCCAGCAATAGAGTCCAGCATCCGAGTGCAGCTTTCCAGCAACAGAGTTCAGCATCAGAGTGCAGCTTTCCAGCAACAGAGTCCAGCATCTGAGTGCAGCTCTCTTCCAGCAACAGACTCCAGCATCTGAGTGCAGCTTTCACCATAGCTGCCACTCCACCAAGCTTTGCAAGAACTCCTCGCTGACACCATAGCTGCCAGTCCACCAAGCTTTGCAAGAACTCCTCACTGACACCATAGCTGCGACTCCACCATGCTTTACAAGAACTCCTCGCTGACACCATAGCTGCCACTCCTACAAGCTTTGCCAGAACTCCTCGCTGACACCATAGCTGCCACTCCAGGATTCTGACTGAGCTGCCAGGAACTCTCTCTAGCTCCTTCCTTCACCAAGGATGGTTGGAAAACGCCAATATCACCAACCGTGAGTGAGAACACCTGACACACCTTTATAGTTAGGAGCCACAGTCTCACACCTGTTAGAGATTCCCGTGCAATAACGCTCACCACCATCGGGGGCAAACTAGAACAAAAGACACCACTGTGTAATAACCCTAATGGCCTCCGGGGGCAAAACCAACTCTAAGCAACCAGCTCAATGGAAAAAAAAGGTTACTTATTCAAAAACCTGTCATTTCCAACCTGGATCATGACACTCCACAGAGTGACTGGCCAGTAAAGGTCTAAAAGAAGAAAAAATAATGACATGGCCTCCTTGTTTACTTTATCTGAACCCCATAGAGAACCTGTGGTCCCTCATAAAATGTGAGATCTACAGGGAGGGAAAACAGTACACCTCTCGGAACAGTGTCTGGGAGGCTGTGGTGGCTGCTGCACGCAATGTTGATCGTAAACAGATCAAGCAACTGACAGAATCTATGGATGGAAGGCTTTTGAGTGTCATCGTAAAGAAAGATGGCTATATTGGTCACTGATTTTTTTTTTTTTTTGAATGTCAGAAATGTTTATTTCTAAATTTTGTGTTGTTATATTGGTTTACCTGGTGAAAATAAACAAGTGAGATGGGTATATATTTGGTTTTTATTAAGTTGCCTAATAATTCTGCACAGCAAGTTACCTGAAAAAAACAGATATCCTCCTAAGATAGCCAAATCTAAAAAAAAACACTCCAACTTCCAAAAATATTAAGCTTTGATATTTATGAGTCTTTTGGGTTGATTGAAAACATAGTTGTTGTTCAATAATAAAAATAATCCTCTCAAATACAACTTGCCTAATAATTCTGCACGCAGTGTAAGAGAATAGCATCCTCTGATGGGTGAAAATGCAGCAGCTGTCAGCCACACACTACAGCATCAGACACGATCAGTGTTGGCTCTGACCATGGTCATTTAACCCCTTAGATGCTGCTGTCAAAAGTGACAACGGCATCTATATGTTTAACAGAGCGCGGAGGCTCCTTCTTGAACCCCATCAGCACCCTGAGATTGTGAATGTGTTGCCCTAATGGATGATATGACAATCTGCAGCCAAGTAATGGCATTAAAGTCTACAGGCTATAATGACCTGTTCAGATGTTAGCAACATTTCAGTGGAAAAAATAATAATTTTTTAATTCCTGTTAACGCCACTTTGCAATAATGCTGGAAGAGCACCTAAAGGGTTAATAAACTACCCAGCACCAGTTTTGAATATGTTGATAATATATAGGTCTCCCAAAGTCACTTCTGAAGATATCAACATCCAAAGTTTGAAAATTGCTAATTTCATCTACTTGTCTCACCACTCTTTCACTGTGTCATTTACCAGCTTCTTTTCCTCTCCTCTTCCCTTTACAGTCAGATTTCCTCAAGGTTCAGTCCTTTCACCCTCCTCTTTATACACTGCCCTTATTAGAGAAACCATCAGCAGATTTGGTTTCCACTACCATCTCTATTTTGATGACACCCAATTATACACCTCTTACCCTGACATCACCCCCACCTTAATGCAAAATACCAGTGATTGTCTGTCTGCTGTATCTACAGTAACATCATGTCCTCCCTCTATCTGAAACCGATTCTCTGCAAACCTGAACTTCTTATATTTCCTTCCTCTTATAACCTACCTACAGGGCCGGAGTTAGCCGCAGGCAGACCAGGCAGCTGCCTAGGGCCCCCCGCCGCCACCACCACCGCATTCAACTATACTGGCGTCTATGCGGCAGTAGAGTTCAATGCAATGATGGAGGAGAGAGCGTCACATGACGCTCCCTCTCTCATCATTCCTCTCTGCCTCTGACACTGCGGGTGTGCGATGACATCACTTCATCGCATACCCGCTGTGTGCCGGGCCCGGGCAGTGCAGCCGCTGTAACCGGAGCAGAGAGCAGCGCGGGGAACGAGGAGAGGTAAGGAATAGATTTTTTCTTTAATATGTCAGTGAGTACTGTACTGTGAGGCCATTCTCGGGGGGGAGGGGGATGGCTGCATATTCTATGGGGACTGGGGGGGTGGCTACATTATATTCTATGGGGACTGGTGGGGATGGCTACATTATATTGTATGGGGACTGGGAGGTGGCTGCATTATATTCTATGGGGACTGGTGGGGGGGTGGCTACATTATATTTTATGGGGACTAGGGGGTGGCTACATTATATTCTATGAGGACTGGTGGTGGGTGGCTACATTATATTCTATGGGGACTGGTGGGGGCGGCTACATTATATTCTGTGGGGACTGGGGGGTGGCTACATTATATTCTATGGGGACTGGTGGGGGTGGCTACATTATATTCTATGGGGACTGGTGGGGGGTGGCTACATTATATTCTCACGGGACTGGGAGGGTGGGTACATTATATTCTATGGGGACTGGGAGGTGGGCTGTATTAAATTCTATGGTCTGCTGTATTATATACTATGGGGAGGCTGTATTATATTCTATGGGGGGGCTGTATTATATTTATTATATTTTATGAGGGGAGATCGCATCATACTCTATGAGAGGGCTGCATTGTATTGTACGGGGGCTGCATTATATTGTATGGGGGCTTCATTATACTCTATGAGGGGGCTACATTATATTCTATGGGGGGCTGCATTATACTATATAAGGGGGCTGCATTATATTCTATGGAGGGGCTGCATTATATTCTGATAGGAACGGCGGAACTCACTAAATAAAAATAAATAATAAAGTGCGTTCGCCGCTCAGGGTCAACCGTGCAGTAGGTGTAAACACTGCTGCTAAGTAGTGACAGACGAGCAATATGGCGGAAATGCAAACGCGAGTTGAACGTTACCCAAGTGTGCTAAGCAATCTCTGTTTGCTCACAGAGATGTCAGAAGAGGTAAACACAAAAGGCTGAGCCTGTTAGTGTCACAGGTCTCAGGTAAATGCACACACGGTATCTGGTCACAGCAGCAGGACCCAAGACAGAGGATCTGCGTCCGTCTAGACCTACCGTGCGTGCGGCGTCGCTACTGCGGACACCAAAGAGGGCTGCAACTGCAGTGCGGCGTAGGACACTGTCGCTAGTCGACAAAGCAAGGAAGCAGGCGCAATGTCGGACGCTAGCACTGTGGATGATGCTGTAGTGGCTTGAGGCTTGCCACGCGCTGGCGCTGACTCTAACCTAAGTCCCTGTATCATTCGTAATATCAGAGGGAGGGGATCTTAATGAGTCATTCGCAGGTTCATACATCCATCACCATTCACACAGTAGCGACTAGAGACTATACTAGCACATGGCCAAACGGTCATGCGTGCTTTTTATAGCCGGGACCTTCCGGAAGTTTCCAGATCTCCGAGATGGACCAATGAGAGTTGGAGCAGGACCTGGGCACGACTCCCGCTCTCCAATGGGAAATCGTCTTGTGAGCATGCCCAGTAGGAGAACAGAGGGACTAAAGGCCCCTTTACATTTAGCGATGCACCAGCGATCCCGACCACGAAACGACCCGGTCATGATCGCTGGTGCATCGCTAAATGGTCGCTAGTGAGCTGCCACACAGGCAGATCTCACAGCGACGTAGCGACGCAGCAGCCATCGTTACTTACCTTTCAGACGCTGTGATCCTGACGTCCTCCCGCCCGCGTCCACGTGTCGCTCATCGGCGCCAGCAGGAAGCCCAGCAGGAAGCCCAGCAGGAAGCGCCCGACAAGAAATGGAGCTGCACGATCTCGCGCGATCAGCGACAGACAGCGGGGGAGCCGGTCGGAGGTAAGTATCACACATAGCGATATCGCTAGCAATATCGCTGCTGCGTCACAAAATCGGTGATGCTTTAGCGATATTGCTAGCGATATCGCTATGTGTAAAGGCCCCTTTAGTCTCTGGAGCGATCTGCTGCAAAGTAATCTCCTCTGCGGTAGATAGCAGGAGACCGCAGAATGTGAGGCTCTGGATTCCTGCAGAGCAGATGCAGAAACCTGACACCTAACATTACCCCCCCTCCTAGGGCCCCCTCCCCTCTCAGCCTTCCAATCCACCACCTTGTGCCCATTGGAGGCATAGGCCTCAGACTTGTCCGAAGGCAAGTCTGATGTCCCGGCAGGTGACACGGAAAACCGGGACACGTGGAAGGTATCACAGGCGGCAAGATCGCCAGGTTTAAGAAGGGACATGTGGGAGACCACGGGAGCGGAAAAATCGCCAGGAGCAGAAGTTGAAGTGGAACACCGCAGTGTGTCGGCGGGCGTTATCACTCTCTGTTTAAGGAAGCTATTCCAAGCACAAGAGGCACATGCCCGAATATACTTTTTAGTGTCCCGAGCCCTGTGCGGCCACCAATAAGATCCTGCCAGGAGTTTTGTGGTCTGCATGTAGCCACAGTGACCACCTGACCTGGACGCGTGTGCCCACGCGAGAACCTTCGGCCGAAGGCGAGGGGGGACAAAGGTTTTGCCTGGCGGCACTGAGTTTGGCCATTGCAGGGCCCCGTTATTCTGGGGAACAGAGTGCTGACAGTGGTAACCGCGAGTGGCGCATAGTGCCGGACGCGCCTCGAGACTGACGCGCGACACTTCCATGGGCTCTGGGAGTGAACACTCTGGCTCGGGTAATTCCGGAGGTTCAAAAAGGTTGGGAGCCGAAGTAACCTTCCGTCTGGTTTGAGCACGCTTCAGCCCGCGCTCCGAAAAACGGAGATCAATGCGGGTGGCAATGGCAATCAGCTCCTCCAGACTTACAGGCACCTCTCTGGTAGACAGAGCATCCTTAACATGCTCCGCTAAACCTCTCCAAAACACAGGGATGAGGGCTTTATCAGACTACTCCAGCTCGGAAGCCAGTGTCCGAAAACGAACGGCATACTGGTTGACCGAGAGAGATCCCTGAGTTAATGCAAGTAGCTGAAGAGAGGTATCGTGCGTGACCTGTGGTCCCAGGAAGACCTGCTTGATAGATGTTAAGAACTGAGCAGCGGTCCAAACCTCTGGGTCACCACGCTCCCATAGTGGTGTAGCCCACTCCAACGCCCTGCCCGACAGAAGGGAAACAATAAACCCCTCCTTAGCCCGTTCCGTAGGAAATCGCGCAGCCAGTAACTCCAGCTGGATAGAGCACTGGCTCACGAAACCCCTACAGGAGGCACCATCGCCAGAAAATTTATCGGGCAACGTGAAGCGGGAAACTGTCGGTGCAGTGGAGAACGTGGACATACGTGAAACCGCCTCTGCGATTGCCTGCACAGCAGCCTCAGTAGACTTCGCAGCTGAGATAGCTCTCTCAAGAGTAGCCAACCGGCCCTCTAGCTGCTGAATGTACTGTAGGAATTGCTGCTGCTGGTCCGCCATTACTAGCCAGACCCTAGCACTAGTATAATGTTAGGAACGGTGGAACGCACTAAATAAAAATAAATAATAAAGTGCATTCGCCGCTCTGGGTCCACCGTGCAGTAGGTGTAAACACTGCTGCTAAGTAGTGACAGACGAGCAATATGGCGGAAATGCGTACGCGGGTTGAACGTCACCCAAGTGCGCTAAGCAATCTCTGTTTGCTCACAGAGATGTCAGCAGAGGAAAACACAAAAGGCTGAGCCTGTTAGTGTCACAGGTCTCAGGTAAATGCACACACGGTATCTGGTCACAGGAGCAGGACCCACGATAGAGGAGCTGCGTTCGTCTAGACCTACCGTGCGTGCGGCGTCGCTACTGCGGACACCAAAGAGGGCTGCAACTGCAGCGCGGCGTAGGACACTGCCGCTAGTCGACAAAGCAAGGAAGCAGGTGCAATGTCGGACGCTAGCACTGTGGATGATGCTGTAGTGGCTTGAGGCTTGCCACGCGCTGGCGCTGACTCTAACCTAAGTCCCTGTACACATTCGTAATATCAGAGGGAGGGGATCTTAATGAGTCATTCGCAGGTTCATACATCCATCATCATTCACACAGTAGCGACTAGAGACTATACTAGCGCATGGCCGAATGGTCATGCGCGCTTTTTATAGCCGGGACCTTCCGGAAGCTTCCAGATCTCCGAGATGGACCAATGAGATCTGGAGCAGGACCTGGGCACATGACTCCCGATCTCCAATGGGAGATCGTCTCGTGAGCATGCCTAGTAGGAGAACAGAGGGACTTAGTCTCTGGAGCGATCTGCTGCAAAGTAATCTCCTCTGCGGTAGATAGACAGCAGGAGACCGCAGAATGTGAGGCTCTGGATTCCTGCAGAGCAGATGCAGAAACCTGACGCCTAACAATATTCTATGGGGGGGTTACGTATACTGTATGGCGGGGCTGCATTATGCTATGAGGGGGCTACATTATATTCTGTGGGGTGGCTGCATTATATGCTGGGGTGGCTGCATTATAGTATATGTGCGCTGCATTATACTGTATCGACTATGGAGAATACATTATACTATATAAATAACTATGGGGTGCATTATACTATGGGAATTGAATTGCACTACATGGATGACTATGGCGGTGCATTATACTATATGCAGCACAATGAGGAGTGTATTATGCTATATGGAGGACTGAGCAGTGTATTTTAATATATGGAGAACTATGAGGAGTGTATTATACTATATGGAGGACTTAGTAGTGTATTATACTATATGGAGGACTAAGTGTATTTTAATACATGGAGGGATATGAGGAGTGTATTACACTATATAGAGGACTATGGGAAGTGTATAATACTATATGTAGGACTTAGGAGTGTATTTTAATATATGGAGGACTATAGGGAGTATATTATACTATATGAAGGACTATAGGGAGTGTATTATACTATATGGAGGACTATAGCAAGTATATTATACTATATGGAGGACTATGGGGAGTGTATTATACTATATGGAGGACTATGGGGAGTGTATTATACTTTATGGAGGACTATGAGGTACATTAATTTATATAGAGGACTATGGGGTACATTATACTATATGGAGGACTATAGAAATAGCAAAAGGTGGGGTAGGGGAAAAGGAAAGTCAGCTCACCACAGCATAGTGGTCTGTAATAATGGAAGTCCTCTGCACGGAGCCGCCCCAGTCAAGGGCGTCAGCAATCAGTAGAAAAGAAGAAAGATGTGCTGCAGCGATGAAACAATCCACTGATGTATTAAAAAAAGGGATTTTTATTTGCTTCTTAAAAATATGAAAAAAAAACAATGTGGGTAACACAAAAGGCAGAAATATGACCAACGCGTTTCTGCTATTAATCATACCATGATTAAGGCTTAATAGCTGAAACGCGTTAGAAATATTTCTGCCTTTTGTGTTACCCACATTGTTTTTTTCATGTTAAGAAGCAAATAGAAAAACACTTTTTTTAATACATCAGTGGATTGTTTCATCGCTGGAGCCCATCTTTCTTCTTTTCTACTGATATGGTGGACTATGGGGCACATTATACTATATGGAGGACTATGGGGTGTGCATTTTACAATATGGAGGACTGTGGTGCACATTATAATATATGGAGGACTATGGGGTGTATTATACTAAACAAGCAAAATGCTGCCGATTCATTGGATTGTTTATGCCGGAACAAAAATCGTTGTTCTCAGCAGCACATAGCTGTAAAAACTGCAGATGTGCTGCTGATAATGTGATACCGTATGGGGACAGATTAATCTAATAGTGATTGTTCTGTTTCCATCATTATTCTTGAGCCGGTGGAAAGAGGCCGAACGACTTCAATATTATTGATCACAGTCATTTAGCGGCCTGAACTCAGTGCACGTAAATACATCCGAAATGCTTCTGTGTGATGTGCAATATGTTAGAATTTGGGGCCCCATTTTAAACTTTTGCCTAGGGCCCCACTTTGCCTAAAACCGGCCCTGCCTGCCTATAACCAACCTACAATTACAATTGCTTTGGGGGGTTCAGCCATAATTCCCAAGCAGCACGCTCTATGTCTTTGGGGTTATATTTGACACAGAACTTTGGGTACACCTTGTCGTAGTGCGATGGCTTTTACGCTTTTTTATCAAAATACAGGCAAAAAAGTACCTTATGTTATTTACATGTACAATTACTATTTACTTACTGCAAGGTATTTGCATATTTTGCTTTTACCTTAGGTTAGACTTAAAAACATGATTAATTAATCACATGAGTGGTTTGGGATAATAAAACAATAAAAAATCAAGGTATTAAAACATATAAAAAAAACCCTGCATGAAAAAGTTTGGTTTTATTTTTAATTTACCAAAAACTGCCAGAAAGTATGTGTGAAGGTACAGTACCTTTAGCAAATGCCTCGCATAGCCTTTTAGGCACTTATCTAAGTTTACCTGATTGTCTTTCATTTATTTTTCATTTTATTTGAAGTACTGAAAAATTAGATTTCACAAATAAGCAAATCTCGAAATTACATTATTTTTGTGTCACTGTACAATCATTAGTAATCTTCTTAAACCAATGACTTTACAGCTGTACAACTTCATGTTCTAGCATGCCATGACGCTGCAGATTGTGTCTCAGCAGCCGGAGAGCCGTTGGAGGTAATGCACTGTACAGAACAAAGTCAACTCAACTACAGTTAAATTTGTATAATATACTTACATAATACAAGTCAAGCATAAGCTGCACGCAAAGTGGTTTTGCCAATATTATAGGCAATTCCCTAATTCTAGACTAGTCATCACTTGTTGATTGGTGGGATCTGACTGCTGTAACCTTCACAGAGACTTATTGATATTCCATATTACATGGTGGAAATACTGCTTTAATATATATAGACATGCGTTCATGGCCCTGAGTGAACTAACCAATAGATAGGCTGGATGTTGTGATCAACTGAGGAGATAGAGAGCATAGTTTACTACTGTACATTCAGGGAATATTATGGAACTTATGGCATGAAAAGCCTGCCAAATAATGTGTACATCTCCCTTATGCAACCATAACAGCTCAGTCCTATTGAGACATGACTTCACATAAACCTTTGTGCGCATCCTATATCTGGCACCAGGATGTAAGTCCACACACCATCGAAAATGTTCCGGAGAGTGAAATGATTAGGGGGAAAAGAAATCGTTCAACTAGTTGAAGGTTCTGTGTATGAAGTATGAGTGTTTCTAATCGTCTGACTAAATGGGGCTATCGTGCATGGTCCCTAAACAGGACACATGACATAGCTTTGGCCTAAATTAGAGAAAGGGCTCATACTCACTTGTGAGAGACTCTCACGATTCTGGTGCGAGTTTCTCGCATGACAACCTGACACTGCCACCGGAACTCGGACTGGAGCGTGCGGCTGCATAGAAATACATGTTGCCGCACGCTCCAGTCCGAGTGGTGGCGGCAGTGCCGGATTTTCATGCGAGAGACTCGCACCAGAATCGTGAGAGTCTCTCGCAAGTGAGTATGAGCCCAAACACTTTTTCTCTGCTAAGACCAATACAGTTATAAAACATAAGAACAAGGTAGCCCCTATTATAAGTTTGTATTGTTTTCTACACCTTATAGCCTACAATACCAAAGGCTTTGTAACATTGTCAACAAATACATTCCAGTATTATATGGCGATGACGTGGTAGACAAAGCTTAGGATAAATATGGCTATAGATGAGTTCCAAAAAAAAGGCTTTATCATAGGACAAAAACATTCATCCTGCCTTTTTAGACCAAAAACTGCCAAACATAAAAATTGGTTACAGCAAAAAGGAATAAACAGATGCACACATACTAAATGCTTTTGCTGCGAGTCTATGCAAATCTGTGCATTTCACATCATACAGTAATAACAGCAAATTTAATATACAACAATATATACCATAAATTGAAATGCTATCTTTATTTAATTTCTTGCAGAGAGTGTCGTCTTAAGTATGTGAGCTGTACCGCTTGCATTATCAGATGCATGGTATACTATAATTATTAGCTTATTTTTTTATATATTTTATATTTTTTCATATAAGCATTTAATCTTGTACATATTTTATGTTATGAAGTATCATAATTGATCTGAAACACGTTATTTTTTTATTAACCTATGTCTGTTCTATTTTCTGTGGATTATCCAATAAGGCTGCGTTCACACGTCGCTTTTTTTTGCGTTTTCGCGGCGATTTTCCGCTGCAAAAACTCTAAGAAAACGCATCCCATACAATCCTATGGGATTCCGCATTGCTGTGCTAATGCTGCGTATTTTACCGCTGCGGAATAATCCGCAGCATGCTCATTCTTTTTGCGGAATCGCGGCGATTCCGCACCCATAGAATTGCATTGATCCGCTTACTCTCTGCATGTGGCTATGCCCGCCATGCGCAAAGTAAGGGGATCATGTGCTGATGGTACCCAGGGCCTGGAGGAGAGAATACTGCGCTCCAGGCCTTGGGTACCATAATCCTGTAAAAAATAGAAAGATAAAAAATAGTGATGTACTCACCCTCCGGCGGCCCCCAGAGTCCTTCCCGCCTGTCTGCCACGCTCCCGGCATCTTCCGGTCCCAGTAATGCTTTGCGCGAATGACCGCGATGACGTCACGCTCTCGCAAGCGTGACGTTATCTCAGGTCCTTCGCGCAAAGCATTACTGGGACCGGAAGATGCCGGGAGCGCCGCAGAGCAGATCAGGGCCGTCAGAAGGTGAGAATAACAATTTTTTTTATTATTTTAACATCCTACCTATCACATTCCATATTCTATGGTCTAAGTATGGACTGTGATCCATGAACCGGACCTTGGTCTTCTGACCTACGCTCGGCAGTTCCATTGGCAGACATGAGGCTGATGAGTTTGGGTCAGTAAAGGGTTGAGGGACTGAACTGGAAGTAGATCTGCATGGAAATGTGGTATGCGCAGGAACAAATTATTCTGTAGCGACTCAAATCAGACCAGTAAAAGTGCAGTCACAGATGAACTTTGCGCAAGCCTCCACTGCTAGGCAAGTCCTTAAGGGCCTGGATACTCTTCACCCACTCCTGAAGGGAAGGGGGGCTTCACAAGCCCTTCATAGACTTCTGGTGCAGGAGAGCTGGCATCTGGTGACGTGGATGAATTAAGGTACATGAGTAAATCCAAAGCTAGCAAAAAAAACAAATGAAAACCAAAGGGAAACTCTGGGACCATAGTTAAGAAAGAAGAACCAACAACAACCATTAGCAACTACTGAGAAGAAACCAAAGCCCAAGCAGGAAGCACTTACCATACCACTGGGCAAGAGAACTGAATTGTCATGATCCAGGTTGAATATGACAGAGAAAATGCACAAGTTGTTACGGCGGCAGAACACGCTTAAAAAAATATAAATAAGCGTGTTTGCCGCCCAAGGTCCACCGTGCGGCAGATGGAAAGACCGCTGCTAACAGAGGCAGAGCACTACGGCGGTAGTGTGCACTGGGTATAACTGCACCCAATATGCACAGAGGCAAGCTCTGTTCACACACAGAGCTGCACGCACAGAGTATACAATAACGCTGAGTCTGTTCTATGTCACAGACTGACAGCAACACAGATACGGTATTTAAGGTCACAGCAGTAGCCTTAAACCGCAGGACTACTCCGTCTAGACCTACCGTAACAAAAGATGCGGAACGTCGCAACTGCGAACGTCCGACAGACTGCAACCACAGCGCGGTGTGCACGGAGCCACAGAGGAGACACCGCAAACTCGCTGGCGCGATGCAGGACACTAGCTGCTGGAAAAGTATAGCTGGAGCGCGCTGACGCTAGCGCTGCTACTGGCGGCTGCCCAATCACTCACACAATCGTAATATCAGAGGAAAGGGGTTTCATAATAAGTCAGTCACCAGTCCAAGCATCCATCACCATACATACAGCAGCAGTATGAAAAATACTAGCGCATGGCATAGCGGCCATGCGCACTTTTTATAGCGTACGGGACCTGCCGGAAATCTCCAGAGCCCTGAGCATAACCAATCAAATCAGGAGGAGGACCTGAGCACCTGACTCCTGAACTCCAATGAGAGCTAGTCCCGTGAGCATGCTCAGAAGCTGGGACAAAGGACTTAGCCTCTGGAGACAAATGTGTGAATCTGGATTCCCGCATAGGCATTATACAACCCAGATTCCTAACACAAGTAACCTTTTTTTTCCTTTGGCTGTGTGTTTCAGCTCTAGTTTCCCCCCGGTGGCCATTAGGATATTTGCACTGGTGTCTTTTGTTCTAAATTTGCCCCCCGGTGGTGGTGAGCGTCATTGCACTTGGTTACTTTAGTTTTGTACATGTAATTATAAAACAGGTGTGATTGCTCTATAAAAGAGTGTCAGGTGTGGTAATCACTGTTGGTGATAGTCCTCAATTACAAGCAAGCCTGGGTGAAGGATGGAGCTGAAAGAGAGTCCCGGGCAGCTCAGTGAGAGTCCTGGAGTGGCAGCTATGGTGTCTGCGAGGAGGGCTGGCATGGCTTGGTGGAGTTGCAGCTATGGTGTCAGCAAGGAGTTCTTGCATGGCTTGGTGGAGTGGCAGCTATGGTGTAGAGCTGCACTCATGATGCTGGACTCGGTTGCTGGAAAGCTGGACTCAAGATGCTGGACTCTTTTGCTGGAAAGCTGGACTCATATGCTGGACTCTGTTTCTGGACAGCTGCACGCAGGTGATGGACTCTGTTTGCTCCAAGGCTGCATTATGGTGTTGGATCCAGTCGGAGGAAAAGATGCACGCAGGTGGTGGGCTCTGTGCTGGGAGCGTAAGCAACAGAGCAAAGCTAAGTGGTGTTTCCCTGTTTTGTCTCTTTTCCTTATGTTTGTTTTAGTGCAGTGGTGGGATTAGTTTCTGCACCGTCCACTTTACTAGTCAAGGTTTAGGTGCAGGGCGAGTCAGGGTTTTTAGGTTCCTGATTGTCGCCTGGTGCGGAACCAGCCTAGGGAACATTAGGAGTGTAGAGACACTGACTCAGGGGAGTGCAGGAGGTCTCCACTTCCCCGTTCCCTATCGCAGGGCCACCATTGTTATTGTTACCCAGGTTTTCCCTTTTATTGTTTAAATTCGCCTTACTGGAGGCGGGGTTTCCAGACATACGTGTATTTCCGAAATTCGCCTGTTGGAGGCGGCGAATCCAGCTGCACGTTTTATTATTTAAATTCGCCCAACTGGAGGTGGTGTATCCAGGGTCACGCGTGTCATCTAAATCCGCCCTGCTGGAGGCGCTGTGTCCAGCCATGCGTGACCGTGACATGAATACACAGCACTGAACTGGACTAGAAGCAGGCTTTAAATAGCCAGCCCAAATCTAAGGATAACAACCATGCATTCCTCCCAGTCATGTACATGGAGGAACTCCCTGCTCACCTGTACAGAAGGGTGCACACATTTCCACCACTGGATAACAACAGACAAGGTAGCGTCCTACGTTACCTGACAACTGGGAGACACATAGTCTCATGTCTCCTGTGCCACAAAACAAGTGGAAAGCATGGCGTCTCGTGTTCCCACATCACTCTCCCCTTCTACACATGAGGCACCACCATGAGTACTCGCATCAACCAAGTGCGCGATAACGCTATTCCCAGCGTGGACAGATCGGCAGAGCATAATTGCTTTTTGAAAAACCATTACTTCGTCAGTTGCAAAACAGCTAAACTTTTCCTGCTTCTCAAAAAAAGTGGATAATTATTGGATGGCTTGGTAAAAAGCCATTAATTCTTCATTTTGTAAACAGCAAACCTGTTGCTGATCCAAAAATAATAGTTAGACCTTTTGCACAACTTGTTGAAAAGCCAAAAAGCCAGTGAATTTCAAAACAGGTGACCTGTTACTGTTTCCTGAATGAAGGGATATATTTTGCACTGCTGGATAAAAAGCCATTGTGTCCAATTTATTAAAGCTTCCGAGCCAGAGTTCTAGCATAAAAGCATAGAAAAGTTGCCAAATTTAGGTACAATTTAGAGTTGAGCCTTAACTTTCCAACTTTTGGCATCTTCACGCCAGCTTCTTCAAGCTCCGCCAAATTGTGCTCAGCTGGACAGGGGGCATGACTCCACAGCCCGTCTAATTCATAACGAGCTATGATATTCCCCATGCCAGAAATCCTACTGCAGAAATACATGAGGCTATCCAGCTCGGTTCAGGAGAGCCGTGGCCAACATGGGAACTAGAGGTCCGTGAATGGACCGAACGTCTGCATGAGCCCTAAATTGTAACATGGGAGTATTTCACGCTCCGTACAGACCGCAATGCCCGATGGACAGTGGATTTGTCAACTCGATCTTACAGCTCCAAGTGTGTCCAAGGCTGTAAATTTGGGTTGAGACACACGCGCTCAGTATGGGCATTGCGGTCTGTATATGGAGTGTGTCAAATAAGTCTGTATTGACCCAGTCTAAGGCCGGTTTCATACGTCCGTTTTATTCAAGTACTGGAAAAAAAACGGTACCGGAGATGACAGTGTCCGTGTGTGTAAAACTTGCGGCATACATGTGGCAACCGTCTGCCGCATCAGTACCACACGGACGAGTGCCAGGGAAGAAGCGCTACATTAAACGCTGTTCCTTGGCGTCAGGTGCTGAAGACGCTCTCACCATTCTCCCCTGCTCTGCAGGCAATCAGCGCGAGCAGGGGAGAATGACGAGAGTTGTATTCCTGTGATAACAATAACAGAATGCGGTGGCTGATAGGACTATTACTCCCATCAGCCTGCTGCCGCTAATAAGCGTGACAGAGACCCAAAAGGGGAGGCCAATATTAGTTTGTCAACTTCCAATAGGAAATATGAAACCCAAGAAAGGGGACGTATCAGACAAAATAAAATTATTGAAATTTTATTAAACACAATTAAAATGAATCATAATCACAGAATTATTCAGAACAGAGCAGAGTGTGCTCCATGCAACCAAAAAGGTAGAATCAAGCGAGCAGATATACAAGCAAAAGAAAACACTATGGTGGTAACAAACAGGACCCTGACCACTATATTCACAATTGGTGGCATGGGGTTTTTCATCTCCATGCCACCAATTGACAGGTATACACTGTACTTCATTATTTAAGCCTCCTGGCCAGTCTATGAATAACCGCCCTTATTTCATGCACCTTATAGCACTGCTGTTTGGCACAATTGGGCTTACTGCAACTGGGACATTCCCTGGGCTCATGGGGTTATATTAGTATAATGATTATCCTTATAGCGCGAAGCACATTGGTATAAACTTTGTATGAATTTATGAAACTGTATAATTAAGCTCTATGCACTTTACATGACGTACTGTAATTTTATGTATATGAATTGTTCTACAGAGATCCTAGTCCACTGCTTTTATATCCACATAGATTTATCATTGTTGTGAATATAGTGGTCAGGGTCCTGTTTGTTACCACCATAGTGTTTTCTTTTGCTTGTATATCTGCTCGCTTGATTCTACTTTTTTGGTTGCATGGAGCACACTCTGCTCTGTTCTGAATAATTCTGTGATTATGATTCATTTTAATTGTGTTTAATAAAATTTCAATAATTTTATTTTGTCTGGTACTTCCCCTTTCTTGGGTTTCATTTTAATAAGCGTGACAGCAGGAGCGGCTGATGAGAGTATTCCTCACCCGCCACCTGCGCTGTAAATAAATAAATGAAATGGTAAATAAATACACAGCCAGAATTAAGTCATTTATTAGAAATAAAACAAAACACAGTTTTCCATTTTTATTTAAATATAATAAAAAAAAGTTATTACTCACCTAACGCCTATTTCCACCAAAGCCCTCGTCTTCTGTTATAAAACTAAAATAAAAAACAACAATATCCCTCACCTCTCAGTCGTTCGGTCCCACGCCATAATCCATATCTGGGGGATTACTGGTAAAATAGTTTTCAACCTAGACGGTGCCAAGATATGACCGTCCAGGCTGAGAACCACTGGTGAATGAGCTGCTGGTGGCATCATCGTGGATACCGCTGGTCAGTAAGGCTGCGTTCCCAGCAGGGCTGAACTGTGGTGACTAGAGTTGAGCGACTTTTGCTTTTTTAGGGTCGCGTTTCGTTTCGTGAAACCCGACTTTTCCAAAAGTCGGGTCGAGCAAGATCGTCCGATTATAGGGAAAAGTCGGGGTCGTCCCGAAACACGAAACCCAATGTAAGTCAATGGGGAATAAAAGTCGGCAGTGAGAGCAGGACAGGAAACACACCTACAGTGCCCATTTGAATGCCAAAAGCATCAATTCTTCTTACTTAAGCTTGTCAACCTTAATTAACTTCATAATACAAGTTACGCACTGAAAAATGGGGGTTATTTGGCTAAATTTGTGGGGGGGGAGGGCTGGCTGCAGGTTTTCATGTGCCCTGGGCGAAAGAGCGCCCCTTTAACACATACCACAACTCATCATGCTCCGATACGGCAGAGAAATAGCGGTATAGTACAATGAAAAATACCTCACTTTTTACATCTCATGACGAGGCCCATCTATTTCTCCATACAAAATCATTGGTCCCATATAATGTTTGAAACAGTATATGATGAGCTCCACATAATGCTACAGTATATGTTGGTCCCCATGGATGAAGCTCCACTGTCTTATGGGCCCAAATAATGCTCCAAACATAATGGGCCCCATTTCTACTGCTCTAGTGTATAATGGGCCCTGTAAATGCTGCTCCAGTGTCTGATGTCCACCTTTGGAATGTTCCAGTGTATGGTGGGCCCCATCTATCATTCTCCAGAGTATAGTGCTCCCCAAAAATTGCTGTCCCAACATAGAAAACAATCAAATAAGTCTCCTCGCTAGGGAATCCCTGTACTTGTCTGGACAGGTGCTGTAGCTTGCTTAACAGCTCGCCAGCCGTTCTCACGCCCAGTATGGATTGCACGTGATTGCACAAAGGTTAGAAAGGGTACCGTATCCCTGGATAACATGTATGGATAGCGTACACATTCAAAATATATGTCTATACAGCATGAGGCAGGCTCAGACAGTGTTAGGCCCAGTATGGATTGCACGTCATTGCACAAAGGTTAGAAGGGGTACCGTATCCCCGGATAACATGTATGGATAGCGTACACATTCAAAATATATGTCTATACAGCATGAGGCAGGCTCAGACGGTGTTAGGCCCAGTATGGATTGCACGTCATTGCACAAAGGTTAGAAGGGGTACCGTATCCCCGGATAACATGTATGGATAGCGTACACATTCAAAATATATGTCTATACAGCATGAGGCAGGCTCAGACGGTGTTAGGCCCAGTATGGATTGCACGTCATTGCACAAAGGTTAGAAAGGGTACCGTATCCCTGGATAACATGTATGGATAGCGTACACATTCAAAATATATGTCTATACAGCATGAGGCAGGCTCAGACGGTGTTAGGCCCAGTATGGATTGCACGTCATTGCACAAAGGTTAGAAGGGGTACCGTATCCCCGGATAACATGTATGGATAGCGTACACATTCAAAATATATGTCTATACAGCATGAGGCAGGCTCAGACGGTGTTAGGCCCAGTATGGATTGCACGTCATTGCACAAAGGTTAGAAGGGGTACCGTATCCCCGGATAACATGTATGGATAGTGTACACATTCAAAATATATGTCTATACAGCATGAGGCAGGCTCAGACGGTGTTAGGCCCAGTATGGATTGCACGTCATTGCACAAAGGTTAGAAAGGGTACCGTATCCCTGGATAACATGTATGGATAGCGTACACATTCAAAATATATGTCTATACAGCATGAGGCAGGCTCAGACGGTGTTAGGCCCAGTATGGATTGCACGTCATTGCACAAAGGTTAGAAGGGGTACCGTATCCCCGGATAACATGTATGGATAGTGTACACATTCAAAATATATGTCTATACAGCATGAGGCAGGCTCAGACGGTGTTAGGCCCAGTATGGATTGCACGTCATTGCACAAAGGTTAGAAGGGGTACCGTATCCCCGGATAACATGTATGGATAGCGTACACATTCAAAATATATGTCTATACAGCATGAGGCAGGCTCAGACGGTGTTAGGCCCAGTATGGATTGCACGTCATTGCACAAAGGTTAGAAAGGGTACCGTATCCCTGGATAACATGTATGGATAGCGTACACATTCAAAATATATGTCTATACAGCATGAGGCAGGCTCAGACGGTGTTAGGCCCAGTATGGATTGCACGTCATTGCACAAAGGTTAGAAGGGGTACCGTATCCCCGGATAACATGTATGGATAGCATACACATTCAAAATATATGTCTATACAGCATGAGGCAGGCTCAGACGGTGTTAGGCCCAGTATGGATTGCACGTCATTGCACAAAGGTTAGAAGGGGTACCGTATCCCCGGATAACATGTATGGATAGTGTACACATTCAAAATATATGTCTATACAGCATGAGGCAGGCTCAGACGGTGTTAGGCCCAGTATGGATTGCACGTCATTGCACAAAGGTTAGAAAGGGTACCGTATCCCTGGATAACATGTATGGATAGCGTACACATTCAAAATATATGTCTATACAGCATGAGGCAGGCTCAGACGGTGTTAGGCCCAGTATGGATTGCACGTCATTGCACAAAGGTTAGAAGGGGTACCGTATCCCCGGATAACATGTATGGATAGCGTACACATTCAAAATATATGTCTATACAGCATGAGGCAGGCTCAGACGGTGTTAGGCCCAGTATGGATTGCACGTCATTGCACAAAGGTTAGAAGGGGTACCGTATCCCCGGATAACATGTATGGATAGCGTACACATTCAAAATATATGTCTATACAGCATGAGGCAGGCTCAGACGGTGTTAGGCCCAGTATGGATTGCACGTCATTGCACAAAGGTTAGAAGGGGTACCGTATCCCCGGATAACATGTATGGATAGCGTACACATTCAAAATATATGTCTATACAGCATGAGGCAGGCTCAGACGGTGTTAGGCCCAGTATGGATTGCACGTCATTGCACAAAGGTTAGAAGGGGTACCGTATCCCCGGATAACATGTATGGATAGCGTACACATTCAAAATATATGTCTATACAGCATGAGGCAGGCTCAGACGGTGTTAGGCCCAGTATGGATTGCACGTCATTGCACAAAGGTTAGAAGGGGTACCGTATCCCCGGATAACATGTATGGATAGCGTACACATTCAAAATATATGTCTCAGGAGGCAGGCTCAGACGGTGTCAGGCACAGTATGGATTTGACGGCCCAGATTACACAGCGGAGGAGCAGGGAGAGGTAAAGATTGCAAATGCTGGGGCCCTGGCCAAGCAAGGGGGGCCCACTCGTGGGCGTCGGTACTGGCACTGGGCCCCTCATAGTATAGCGGTGTGTCTGACGGCGGGTGTGCACCACCGCCGTCAGAGACACTTGATTGCACTATGAGGGACCCTGTGCCAGTGCCCGCGCCCAAGAGTCGGCCTACCCACCTGTCCAGGGCAACGGCACTCGCACGGTGTCGTGCGCTAGGTGGTGACCCCGGCCATGGGGGGGAGGCAGCACAGTTAGGGAGTTTTAGAAAGTGGCATATGTTGATGTTGGACATTCAACTGATGCAAAAGGCGAAATAGGTGAAGTACCAGGAAGAGGTGGACCAAAGCAAGCCATTTTTCTGTCACCCTATGTGTCATCAGGGGAAGGTGGGACAAAATCCTTGGAAACCCATGCGTGGTTCATTTTAATGAAGGTTAGATCATCCACATTTTGGGTTGACAGACGGGTCCTTTTTTCTGTCAGGATTGATCCAGCTGCACTGAAGACTCTTTCCGATAGCACACTTGCAGCTGGGCAAGCGAGCTCCTGTAAGGCATATTGGGCCAATTCAGGCCAGGTGTCCAGTTTAGCGGCCCAATAGTCAAAGGGGAATGACCTGTGTGGGAGAACATTGATATGGGAGGAAAAGTAGTTTGTAACCATAGTTGACAACTGCTGTCTCCTGTCACTTTCCATCGATGCAGTATTACCAGTTGTGTGAGCGGTATTTGAAAAATCAGTCCACAACATTGTCATGAAACCCCTGTCTCCAACGCCACTTCTGCTGTGTGCACCACGAACACCTCTGCCAAGCTGCCCCCGGCCCGTACGGCTCGTGTGAGAACCATCACCGCTGCTGTGTGCTGGGAATGCCTCAAGCAACCGATTTACCAGAGTTGCTTGTTTATTAGCCAATATTAGGTCAAGGTTCTCCTTTGGCATGATGTTTTGTAATTCGCCTTTATAGCGTGGATCCAGGATGCTGGCCAACCAGTAGTCGTCATCGTTCATCATTTTGGCAATTCGGGGGTCCCTTTTTAGGATCCGCAAGGCATAATCTGACATGTGGGCCAATGTTCCCGGTGTCAATGATACACTGCGAGTGCTGGGTGGAGGAGCACTTTCTGGCAAATCCACATCCCTCCAGTCACGCACAAACCCTGTACCAGACCTTGCCACGCCAACATTTTCACTTGCCCCACGAGATGCATCCTCCTCCCCTAAGTAATCATCCCCATCATCCTCCTCCTCCTCCTCCTCTTCTTCCTCCACCTCGTCCAGGAGAGGTCCCTGAGCAGACAATGGCTGAATGTCATCAAGGATTCCCTCCTCCTCTTCCTCCTCATCAACATTGGCTGCAGACGCCTGCTCCTTAAGGTGCGTCAAAGTTTGCATGAGCAGACGCATAAGTGGGATGCTCATGCTTAGGATGGCGTCGTCTGCGCTTACCAGCCGTGTGCATTCCTCAAAACACTGAAGGACTTTACAAAGGTCTTTCAGCTTCGACCACTGCACGCCTGTCAACTCCAGGTCTGCTCTCAAAGTGCCTGGCCGTGTATCCTCCCACAAATGCATTATGGCCTGCCTCTGCTCGCACAGCCGCTCCACCATGTGCAGGGTGGAGTTCCACCTTGTTGCAATGTCGATAATGAGGCGGTGGTTGGGAAGGTGGAGCAATCGCTGCAGCTTCTGCATACGAACGGAGTGTACAGGCGACCGGCGGATGTGCGCGCACAGTCTTCGCACCTTCTGGAGCAGGGCTGTTAACTCCGGATAATTTTTGAGGAAGCACTGCACCACCAGGTTCAAGGTGTGAGCCAAGCAAGGTATGTGGCTGAGTTTTGAAAGGGCTATGGCTGCCACAAAATTACGGCCGTTATCACTAACTACCTTGCCTGCCTCAAGATGTACACTGCCCAGCCATGACTCAGTTTGTCGCTTCAAGTACTCGGCCAGCACCTCGGCGGTGTGTCTGTCGCCCAAACACATCATCTGCAACACAGCCTGCTGACGCTTTCCACTAGCTGCTCGATAGGGGGACACATCGTGTGCAACAGTGGCAGCTGCAGATGGAGTGCTCGTACGACTGCGCTCTGTGGACGAGCTGTCGCTTCTGGAGGAGGAGGAGGAGGAGGAGGGTCGAACGCCTACAGCCAACTGTTTCCTATACCGTGGGCTAGGCAGCACTGTCCCACCACCGCTGTCCCCTGTGGACCCTGCATCCACCACATTAACCCAGTGCGCAGTGATGGACAAGTAACGGCCCTGGCCATGCCGACTGGACCATGCATCAGTTGTGAGGTGCACCTTTCCACTCACTGACTGCTTGAGTGCATGGACAATGCGGTCTTTCACATGATGGTGGAGGGCTGGGATGGCTTTGCGAGAGAAGAAGTGGCGACTGGGTAGGACATAGCGTGGTACTGCATAGGCCATGAGTTCGCGGAAAGCTGTGCTTTCCACCAACCGAAAGGGCATCATCTCAAACGAGATTAGTTTGGCAATGTGGGCGTTCAAACCCAGTGTGCGCGGATGAGAGACTGAGTACATTCTTGACCTACTCATAGTGTCTGGGAGGGTGAGCTGGACTTGAGAGCTGCATATGGTGGAAGTAGCGGTGGACAGGGTGGACTGAGAGAGGGTTGATGATGGTGATGGAGTTGGTGTTCTTTCTGATGGCCTAGAATCAGTCTTTCGTTGATATAACAGTGGGATTCCCTGACTGCTGTGGCCTTGCAACGACACCTCAACATTTGCTGCTGTGCTAACCGGTGGGCTTACAGTGGGGGAAACAATGTAGCGTTGCTGACTACCTTCGTTGTGATCAGTTGCACATGTGGCACTTGAGGTTTGGTGTTGTGTCCACGCTTGCAAGTGCATGCTGGTTAAATGTCTAAGCATGCAACTGGTATTCAAATTTTTCAGATTTTTCCCTCGGCTAAAGGTCTTTGCGCACTTCTTACAGATAACCTTGGCCTGATCATGAGGATTTTGTTCAAAAAAGTGCCACACTGCACTCTTCCTACTTTGGCAGACATTTTGCGGCCTAGCACGCTGTGATCTTTTGACCCTCTGGACAAGCTGTCCAGCAACTCTTTTGATGTTTGGAACCTGTCTTTGGAGTGCTCCGGGCCTGCCAGATAACAGCTGTTGCGATGTCGATGTCTGCTGTGGATGCTCCTCATCTGAGCTATTGGAAGCAGCACCCTCTTCCCCCAATGGATGCCAATCTGGGTCAACAACTGGGTCATCCATCACCTCCTCTTCTATGTCATGTGCACCTTTCTCTGTGTCACCGTGTATGGTGGTATAGTGTGCGGGAAGGGGCACCTGAGTCTCATCAGGGTCAAAATCTGGCTCTGTACACTGCGAGGACAATGTAGTGCTCTGAGTGAATGTACCAGCAGAATCATCCATCAGCGGCTGTGCATCAGTGCACTCCATGTCAGATTCATCTTGGCCTGGGTAATTCACCATTTGACTTGATAATCCAGGCATGGTATGTGAAAACAGCTCCATGGAGTAATCAGTAGTATGGCCTGCGTCATCCTTCAATCTTGGTTGGGGTGAAGGACACAAGGAAAGGTGTGGTTCATGAACATGAGCCTCCAATGACGACTCAGTGCTTTTACTTTTTACAACTGAAGAAGAGGAGGCGATAGAGCTGGAGGCTGAGTCAGCAATGTAAGACAAAACTTTTTCCTGATGCTCTGCCTTTAAAAGCGGTTTGCCAACTCCTAGAAAACTAAGCGTTCGAGGCCTTATGTAGCCAGACGATGACGTAGGGTCAGCACCTCCTGCATTCGGTCCTTTTTTGCTCTTGCCACTACCATCAGATCCACCACCAACACCATCATTACCAGCTGCCAACCCCCGCCCAATTCCACGGCCTCTTCCACCAGCCTTCCTCATTTTTGGTAGAAATGTAGACAAAATCCAACAAACTATATAGTAATGTAAAACAAGGTACAAGGTGTCTATAGGACAGGGGCGTTTTAGAATTTCTGCACACACTTGTGGACAGTGGACACTTGTGGATTGTGTGCGGCCCACTGATATCTGAGCGCTATGTGACACGCTCGATGGCACAGCTGCCTGTGACCAAAGTGACGAGAGGATAATGGAGATTTTGAATCTCTGCGTACACTTGTGGACAGTGGACACTTGTGGATTGTGTGCGGCCCACTGATATCTGAGCGCTATGTGACACGATCGATGGCACAGCTGCCTGTGACCAAAGTGACGAGAGGATAATGGAGATTTTGAATCTCTGCGTACACTTGTGGACAGTGGACACTTGTGGATTGTGTGCGGCCCACTGATATCTGAGCGCTATGTGACACGCTCGATGGCACAGCTGCCTGTGACCAAAGTGACGAGAGGATAATGGAGATTTTGAATCTCTGCGTACACTTTTGGACACTGGACACTTGTGGATTGTGTGCGGCCCACTGATATCTGAGCGCTATGTGACACGCTCGATGGCACAGCTGCCTGTGACCAAAGTGACGAGGATAATGGAGATTTTGAATCTCTGCGTACACTTTTGGACACTGGACACTTGTGGATTGTGTGCGGCCCACTGATATCTGAGCGCTATGTGACACGCTCGATGGCACAGCTGCCTGTGACCAAAGTGACGAGAGGATAATGGAGATTTTGAATCTCTGCGTACACTTTTGGACACTGGACACTTGTGGATTGTGTGCGGCCCACTCATATCTGAGCGCTATGTGACACGCTCGATGGCACAGCTGCCTGTGACCAAAGTGACGAGAGGATAATGGAGATTTTGAATCTCTGCGTACACTTTTGGACACTGGACACTTGTGGATTGTGTGCGGCCCACTGATATCTGAGCGCTATGTGACACGCTCGATGGCACAGCTGCCTGTGACCAAAGTGACGAGAGGATAATGGAGATTTTGAATCTCTGCGTACACTTTTGGACACTGGACACTTGTGGATTGTGTGCGGCCCACTGATATCTGAGCGCTATGTGACACGCTCGATGGCACAGCTGCCTGTGACGAAAGTGACGAGAGGATAATGGAGATTTTGAATCTCTACGTACACTTTTGGACAGTGGACACTTGTGGATTGTGTGCGGCCCACTGATATCTGATCGCTATGTGACACGCTCGATGGCACAACTGCCTGTGACCAAAGTGACGAGAGGATAATGGAGATTTTGAATCTCTGCGTACACTTGTGGACAGTGGACACTTGTGGATTGTGTGCGGCCCACTGATATCTGAGCGCTATGTGACACGCTCGATGGCACAGCTGCCTGTGACCAAAGTGACGAGAGGATAATGGAGATTTTGAATCTCTGCGTACACTTTTGGACACTGGACACTTGTGGATTGTGTGCGGCCCACTGATATCTGAGCGCTATGTGACACGCTCGATGGCACAGCTGCCTGTGACCAAAGTGACGAGAGGATAATGGAGATTTTGAATCTCTGCGTACACTTTTGGACACTGGACACTTGTGGATTGTGTGCGGCCCACTGATATCTGAGCGCTATGTGACACGCTCGATGGCACAGCTGCCTGTGACCAAAGTGACGAGAGGATAATGGAGATTTTGAATCTCTGCGTACACTTTTGGACAGTGGACACTTGTGGATTGTGTGCGGCCCACTGATATCTGAGCGCTATGTGACACGCTCGATGGCACAGCTGCCTGTGACCAAAGTGACGAGAGGATAATGGAGATTTTGAATCTCTGCGTACACTTTTGGACACTGGACACTTGTGGATTGTGTGCGGCCCACTGATATCTGAGCGCTATGTGACACGCTCGATGGCACAGCTGCCTGTGACCAAAGTGACGAGAGGATAATGGAGATTTTGAATCTCTGCGTACACTTTTGGACACTGGACACTTGTGGATTGTGTGCGGCCCACTGATATCTGAGCGCTATGTGACACGCTCGATGGCACAGCTGCCTGTGACCAAAGTGACGAGAGGATAATGGAGATTTTGAATCTCTGCGTACACTTGTGGACAGTGGACACTTGTGGATTGTGTGCGGCCCACTGATATCTGAGCGCTATGTGACACGCTCGATGGCACAGCTGCCTGTGACCAAAGTGACGAGAGGATAATGGAGATTTTGAATCTCTGCGTACACTTGTGGACAGTGGACACTTGTGGATTGTGTGCGGCCCACTGATATCTGAGCGCTATGTGACACGCTCGATGGCACAGCTGCCTGTGACCAAAGTGACGAGAGGATAATGGAGATTTTGAATCTCTGCGTACACTTTTGGACACTGGACACTTGTGGATTGTGTGCGGCCCACTGATATCTGAGCGCTATGTGACACGCTCGATGGCACAGCTGCCTGTGACCAAAGTGACGAGAGGATAATGGAGATTTTGAATCTCTGCGTACACTTTTGGACACTGGACACTTGTGGATTGTGTGCGGCCCACTGATATCTGAGCGCTATGTGACACGCTCGATGGCACAGCTGCCTGTGACCAAAGTGACGAGAGGATAATGGAGATTTTGAATCTCTGCGTACACTTTTGGACACTGGACACTTGTGGATTGTGTGCGGCCCACTGATATCTGAGCGCTATGTGACACGCTCGATGGCACAGCTGCCTGTGACCAAAGTGACGAGAGGATAATGGAGATTTTGAATCTCTGCGTACACTTTTGGACACTGGACACTTGTGGATTGTGTGCGGCCCACTCATATCTGAGCGCTATGTGACACGCTCGATGGCACAGCTGCCTGTGACCAAAGTGACGAGAGGATAATGGAGATTTTGAATCTCTGCGTACACTTTTGGACACTGGACACTTGTGGATTGTGTGCGGCCCACTGATATCTGAGCACTATGTGACACGCTCGATGGCACAGCTGCCTGTGACCAAAGTGACGAAAGGATAATGGAGATTTTGAATCTCTGCGTACACTTTTGGACACTGGACACTTGTGGATTGTGTGCGGCCCACTCATATCTGAGCGCTATGTGACACGCTCGATGGCACAGCTGCCTGTGACCAAAGTGACGAGAGGATAATGGAGATTTTGAATCTCTGCGTACACTTTTGGACACTGGACACTTGTGGATTGTGTGCGGCCCACTGATATCTGAGCGCTATGTGACACGCTCGATGGCACAGCTGCCTGTGACCAAAGTGACGAGAGGATAATGGAGATTTTGAATCTCTGCGTACACTTTTGGACACTGGACACTTGTGGATTGTGTGCGGCCCACTGATATCTGAGCGCTATGTGACACGCTCGATGGCACAGCTGCCTGTGACGAAAGTGACGAGAGGATAATGGAGATTTTGAATCTCTGCGTACACTTTTGGACAGTGGACACTTGTGGATTGTGTGCGGCCCACTGATATCTGATCGCTATGTGACACGCTCGATGGCACAACTGCCTGTGACCAAAGTGACGAGAGGATAATGGAGATTTTGAATCTCTGCGTACACTTGTGGACAGTGGACACTTGTGGATTGTGTGCGGCCCACTGATATCTGAGCGCTATGTGACACGCTCGATGGCACAGCTGCCTGTGACCAAAGTGACGAGAGGATAATGGAGATTTTGAATCTCTGCGTACACTTTTGGACACTGGACACTTGTGGATTGTGTGCGGCCCACTGATATCTGAGCGCTATGTGACACGCTCGATGGCACAGCTGCCTGTGACCAAAGTGACGAGAGGATAATGGAGATTTTGAATCTCTGCGTACACTTTTGGACACTGGACACTTGTGGATTGTGTGCGGCCCACTGATATCTGAGCGCTATGTGACACGCTCGATGGCACAGCTGCCTGTGACCAAAGTGACGAGAGGATAATGGAGATTTTGAATCTCTGCGTACACGTTTGGACACTGGACACTTGTGGATTGTGTGCGGCCCACTGATATCTGAGCGCTATGTGACACGCTCGATGGCACAGCTGCCTGTGACCAAAGTGACGAGAGGATAATGGAGATTTTGAATCTCTGCGTACACTTTTGGACACTGGACACTTGTGGATTGTGTGCGGCCCACTGATATCTGAGCGCTATGTGACACGCTCGATGGCACAGCTGCCTGTGACCAAAGTGACGAGAGGATAATGGAGATTTTGAATCTCTGCGTACACTTTTGGACACTGGACACTTGTGGATTGTGTGCGGCCCACTGATATCTGAGCGCTATGTGACACGCTCGATGGCACAGCTGCCTGTGACCAAAGTGACGAGAGGATAATGGAGATTTTGAATCTCTGCGTACACTTGTGGACAGTGGACACTTGTGGATTGTGTGCGGCCCACTGATATCTGAGCGCTATGTGACACGCTCGATGGCACAGCTGCCTGTGACCAAAGTGACGAGAGGATAATGGAGATTTTGAATCTCTGCGTACACTTGTGGACAGTGGACACTTGTGGATTGTGTGCGGCCCACTGATATCTGAGCGCTATGTGACACGCTCGATGGCACAGCTGCCTGTGACCAAAGTGACGAGAGGATAATGGAGATTTTGAATCTCTGCGTACACTTTTGGACACTGGACACTTGTGGATTGTGTGCGGCCCACTGATATCTGAGCGCTATGTGACACGCTCGATGGCACAGCTGCCTGTGACCAAAGTGACGAGAGGATAATGGAGATTTTGAATCTCTGCGTACACTTTTGGACACTGGACACTTGTGGATTGTGTGCGGCCCACTGATATCTGAGCGCTATGTGACACGCTCGATGGCACAGCTGCCTGTGACCAAAGTGACGAGAGGATAATGGAGATTTTGAATCTCTGCGTACACTTTTGGACAGTGGACACTTGTGGATTGTGTGCGGCCCACTGATATCTGAGCGCTATGTGACACGCTCGATGGCACAGCTGCCTGTGACCAAAGTGACGAGAGGATAATGGAGATTTTGAATCTCTGCGTACACTTTTGGACACTGGACACTTGTGGATTGTGTGCGGCCCACTGATATCTGAGCGCTATGTGACACGCTCGATGGCACAGCTGCCTGTGACCAAAGTGACGAGAGGATAATGGAGATTTTGAATCTCTGCGTACACTTTTGGACACTGGACACTTGTGGATTGTGTGCGGCCCACTGATATCTGAGCGCTATGTGACACGCTCGATGGCACAGCTGCCTGTGACTAAAGTGACGAGAGGATAATGGAGATTTTGAATCTCTGCGTACACTTTTGGACACTGGACACTTGTGGATTGTGTGCGGCCCACTGATATCTGAGCGCTATGTGACACGCTCGATGGCACAGCTGCCTGTGACCAAAGTGACGAGAGGATAATGGAGATTTTGAATCTCTGCGTACACTTTTGGACACTGGACACTTGTGGATTGTGTGCGGCCCACTGATATCTGAGCGCTATGTGACACGCTCGATGGCACAGCTGCCTGTGACCAAAGTGACGAGAGGATAATGGAGATTTTGAATCTCTGCGTACACTTTTGGACACTGGACACTTGTGGATTGTGTGCGGCCCACTGATATCTGAGCGCTATGTGACACGCTCGATGGCACAGCTGCCTGTGACCAAAGTGACGAGAGGATAATGGAGATTTTGAATCTCTGCGTACACTTTTGGACACTGGACACTTGTGGATTGTGTGCGGCCCACTGATATCTGAGCGCTATGTGACACGCTCGATGGCACAGCTGCCTGTGACCAAAGTGACGAGAGGATAATGGAGATTTTGAATCTCTGCGTACACTTGTGGACAGTGGACACTTGTGGACAGTGGCGTAGCAACTGTTTGTGGCGCCCGGGGCGGTCGAAAAATTTGCCGCCCCTTTGGTCGCTGATAATCCGGAAGAATCCGAAGAGCCCACACTACACTCGAAGATCTAATTTTTAGTCTACTACTAACTCTGCTGTTATTATTTCTAAATTTCTAGACTTTCATCTTCTTGCAGTTCTCTCTCTCTATATATATATGTGTATGTATTAGAGTGATGACCCTACTGAACCTCCACCACTGCCCTGCCGAGAGCTGCACCATAAAACAGTGTAAGGAGACCCACGTGTCTTCCCCCTGCACAGACCCACAGTACACCCCCTACAGAGCCCTCATGTTCTCCCCTTGCACAGCCCCCCTCCCCCGTGTACCCCCCTGCACAGCCCCTCCATGTCCTCCCCTACACAGCCTCCCCATGTACCCCCCAGCACAGCCCCCCATGTCCTCCCCTGCACAGCCCCCCATGTCCTCCCCTACACAGCTTCCCCATGTACCCCCCTGCACAGTCCCCCATGTCCCTCCTACAGAGCCCCCCCATGTCCTCCCCTGCACAGCCCCCCATGTCCTCCCCCTACAGAGCCCCCTCATGTCCTCTCCCTACAGAGCCCCCCCATGTCCTCCCCCTACAGAGCCCCCTCATGTCCTCTCCCTACAGAGCCCCCCCATGTCCTCCCCCTACAGAGCCCCCTCATGTCCTCTCCCTACAGAGCCCCCCATGTCCTCCTCTGCACAGCCCCCCATGTCCTCTCCCTACAGAGCCCCTCCATGTCCTCCTCTGCACAGCCCCCCATGTCCTCTCCCTACAGAGCCCCCCCATGTCCTCCTCTGCACAGCCCCCCATGTCCTCTCCCTACAGAGCCCCCCCATGTCCTCCTCTGCACAGCCCCCCATGTCCTCTCCCTACAGAGCCCCCCCATGTCCTCCTCTGCACAGCCCCCCATGTCCTCTCCCTACAGAGCCCCCCCATGTCCTCCTCTGCACAGCCCCCCATGTCCTCTCCCTACAGAGCCCTCCATGTCCTCCTCTGCACAGCCCCCCATGTCCTCTCCCTACAGAGCCCCCCATGTCCTCCTCTGCACAGCCCCCCATGTCCTCTCCCTACAGAGCCCCCCATGTCCTCCTCTGCACAGCCCCCCATGTCCTCTCCCTACAGAGCCCCCCATGTCCTCCTCTGCACAGCCCCCATGTCCTCTCCCTACAGAGCCCCCCATGTCCTCCTCTGCACAGCCCCCCATGTCCTCTCCCTACAGAGCCCCCCCATGTCCTCCTCTGCACAGCCCCCCATGTCCTCTCCCTACAGAGCCCCCCCATGTCCTCCTCTGCACAGCCCCCATGTCCTCTCCCTACAGAGCCCCCCCATGTCCTCCTCTGCACAGCCCCCATGTCCTCTCCCTACAGAGCCCAACTCTTTTGCATAATATCAGCTTTATGAAGATGTAGGCAATCCAACTCCAAGGATTAGGGAGCCTCAACTTTAGAATTAGTAAATGGGGGAGAGGGAGTAATTACCTAGATGCCGCCCCCTGTAGCATAACATTACATGATGGAATGAAATTCAAGGGGCAATCACATACCGCGGTGTCTCCCTCCCCTCACAGACATCATGGGCAGGCTGGGCAGCGCTTCCCGCCGTCCCCCTCACTCACCGGCTCCTGTGTCCCGGGATCCGCTCCTCCTGCGTCACCTCAGCCACACGCCACGTGTTCTTCTGGCAGCTCCGACCGAACAACCAGCCCCGAGCGGCCAACACCTCCGCCCAGCACCGGCTCAGGAGCGGAAAGCAGCCGGGGCTCCGAGTCCGAGTCCAGCAAGGCAGTGGCGTAGAAGGTAGAAAGCGCCTGCACTGTGCCTCCGCGGAGTCCGCACTGTTCTCCCAGTCAGAGGAGAGGAATTGAATTGCTGCTGCCGCGCCGCCCCCACACACGTGCCGCCTGGGGCGGACCGCCCCCCCCGCCCCCCCCACGCTACGCCACTGCTTGTGGATTGTGTGCGGCCCACTGATATCTGAGCGCTATGTGACACGCTCGATGGCACAGCTGCCTGTGACCAAAGTGACGAGAGGATAATGGAGATTTTGAATCTCTGCGTACACTTTTGGACACTGGACACTTGTGGATTGTGTGCGGCCCACTGATATCTGAGCGCTATGTGACACGCTCGATGGCACAGCTGCCTGTGACCAAAGTGACGAGAGGATAATGGAGATTTTGAATCTCTGCGTACACTTTTGGACACTGGACACTTGTGGATTGTGTGCGGCCCACTGATATCTGAGCGCTATGTGACACGCTCGATGGCACAGCTGCCTGTGACCAAAGTGACGAGAGGATAATGGAGATTTTGAATCTCTGCGTACACTTGTGGACAGTGGACACTTGTGGATTGTGTGCGGCCCACTGATATCTGAGCGCTATGTGACACGCTCGATGGCACAGCTGCCTGTGACCAAAGTGACGACAGGATAATGGAGATTTTGAATCTCTGCGTACACTTTTGGACACTGGACACTTGTGGATTGTGTGCGGCCCACTGATATCTGAGCGCTATGTGACACGCTCGATGGCACAGCTGCCTGTGACCAAAGTGACGAGAGGATAATGGAGATTTTGAATCTCTGCGTACACTTTTGGACACTGGACACTTGTGGATTGTGTGCGGCCCACTGATATCTGAGCGCTATGTGACACGCTCGATGGCACAGCTGCCTGTGACCAAAGTGACGAGAGGATAATGGAGATTTTGAATCTCTGCGTACACTTTTGGACACTGGACACTTGTGGATTGTGTGCGGCCCACTCATATCTGAGCGCTATGTGACACGCTCGATGGCACAGCTGCCTGTGACCAAAGTGACGAGAGGATAATGGAGATTTTGAATCTCTGCGTACACTTGTGGACAGTGGACACTTGTGGATTGTGTGCGGCCCACTGATATCTGAGCGCTATGTGACACGCTCGATGGCACAGCTGCCTGTGACCAAAGTGACGAGAGGATAATGGAGATTTTGAATCTCTGCGTACACTTTTGGACACTGGACACTTGTTGATTGTGTGCGGCCCACTGATATCTGAGCGCTATGTGACACGCTCGATGGCACAGCTGCCTGTGACGAAAGTGACGAGAGGATAATGGAGATTTTGAATCTCTGCGTACACTTTTGGACACTGGACACTTGTGGATTGTGTGCGGCCCACTGATATCTGAGCGCTATGTGACACGCTCGATGGCACAGCTGCCTGTGACCAAAGTGACGAGAGGATAATGGAGATTTTGAATCTCTGCGTACACTTGTGGACAGTGGACACTTGTGGATTGTGTGCGGCCCACTGATATCTGAGCGCTATGTGACACGCTCGATGGCACAGCTGCCTGTGACCAAAGTGACGAGAGGATAATGGAGATTTTGAATCTCTGCGTACACTTTTGGACACTGGACACTTGTGGATTGTGTGCGGCCCACTGATATCTGAGCGCTATGTGACACGCTCGATGGCACAGCTGCCTGTGACCAAAGTGACGAGAGGATAATGGAGATTTTGAATCTCTGCGTACACTTTTGGACACTGGACACTTGTGGATTGTGTGCGGCCCACTGATATCTGAGCGCTATGTGACACGCTCGATGGCACAGCTGCCTGTGACCAAAGTGACGAGAGGATAATGGAGATTTTGAATCTCTGCGTACACTTTTGGACACTGGACACTTGTGGATTGTGTGCGGCCCACTGATATCTGAGCGCTATGTGACACGCTCGATGGCACAGCTGCCTGTGACCAAAGTGACGAGAGGATAATGGAGATTTTGAATCTCTGCGTACACTTTTGGACACTGGACACTTGTGGATTGTGTGCGGCCCACTGATATCTGAGCGCTATGTGACACGCCCGATGGCACAGCTGCCTGTGACCAAAGTGACGAGAGGATAATGGAGATTTTGAATCTCTGCGTACACTTTTGGACACTGGACACTTGTGGATTGTGTGCGGCCCACTGATATCTGAGCGCTATGTGACACGCTCGATGGCACAGCTGCCTGTGACCAAAGTGACGAGAGGATAATGGAGATTTTGAATCTCTGCGTACACTTTTGGACACTGGACACTTGTGGATTGTGTGCGGCCCACTGATATCTGAGCGCTATGTGACACGCTCGATGGCACAGCTGCCTGTGACCAAAGTGACGAGAGGATAATGGAGATTTTGAATCTCTGCGTACACTTTTGGACACTGGACACTTGTGGATTGTGTGCGGCCCACTGATATCTGAGCGCTATGTGACACGCTCGATGGCACAGCTGCCTGTGACCAAAGTGACGAGAGGATAATGGAGATTTTGAATCTCTGCGTACACTTGTGGACAGTGGACACTTGTGGATTGTGTGCGGCCCACTGATATCTGAGCGCTATGTGACACGCTCGATGGCACAGCTGCCTGTGACCAAAGTGACGAGAGGATAATGGAGATTTTGAATCTCTGCGTACACTTTTGGACACTGGACACTTGTGGATTGTGTGCGGCCCACTGATATCTGAGCGCTATGTGACACGCTCGATGGCACAGCTGCCTGTGACCAAAGTGACGAGAGGATAATGGAGATTTTGAATCTCTGCGTACACTTTTGGACACTGGACACTTGTGGATTGTGTGCGGCCCACTGATATCTGAGCGCTATGTGACACGCTCGATGGCACAGCTGCCTGTGACCAAAGTGACGAGAGGATAATGGAGATTTTGAATCTCTGCGTACACTTTTGGACACTGGACACTTGTGGATTGTGTGCGGCCCACTGATATCTGAGCGCTATGTGACACGCTCGATGGCACAGCTGCCTGTGACCAAAGTGACGAGAGGATAATGGAGATTTTGAATCTCTGCGTACACTTTTGGACACTGGACACTTGTGGATTGTGTGCGGCCCACTGATATCTGAGCGCTATGTGACACGCTCGATGGCACAGCTGCCTGTGACCAAAGTGACGAGAGGATAATGGAGATTTTGAATCTCTGCGTACACTTGTGGACAGTGGACACTTGTGGATTGTGTGCGGCCCACTGATATCTGAGCGTTATGTGACACGCTCGATGGCACAGCTGCCTGTGACCAAAGTGACGAGAGGATAATGGAGATTTTGAATCTCTGCGTACACTTTTGGACACTGGACACTTGTGGATTGTGTGCGGCCCACTGATATCTGAGCGCTATGTGACACGCTCGATGGCACAGCTGCCTGTGACGAAAGTGACGAGAGGATAATGGAGATTTTGAATCTCTGCGTACACTTTTGGACACTGGACACTTGTGGATTGTGTGCGGCCCACTGATATCTGAGCGCTATGTGACACGCTCGATGGCACAGCTGACTGTGACCAAAGTGACGAGAGGATAATGGAGATTTTGAATCTCTGCGTACACTTGTGGACAGTGGACACTTGTGGATTGTGTGCGGCCCACTGATATCTGAGCGCTATGTGACACGCTCGATGGCACAGCTGCCTGTGACCAAAGTGACGAGAGGATAATGGAGATTTTGAATCTCTGCGTACACTTTTGGACACTGGACACTTGTGGATTGTGTGCGGCCCACTGATATCTGAGCGCTATGTGACACGCTCGATGGCACAGCTGCCTGTGACCAAAGTGACGAGAGGATAATGGAGATTTTGAATCTCTGCTTACACTTTTGGACACTGGACACTTGTGGATTGTGTGCGGCCCACTGATATCTGAGCGCTATGTGACACGCTCGATGGCACAGCTGCCTGTGACCAAAGTGACGAGAGGATAATGGAGATTTTGAATCTCTGCGTACACTTGTGGACAGTGGACACTTGTGGATTGTGTGCGGCCCACTGATATCTGAGCGCTATGTGACACGCTCGATGGCACAGCTGCCTGTGACCAAAGTGACGAGAGGATAATGGAGATTTTGAATCTCTGCGTACACTTGTGGACAGTGGACACTTGTGGATTGTGTGCGGCCCACTGATATCTGAGCGCTATGTGACACGCTCGATGGCACAGCTGCCTGTGACCAAAGTGACGAGAGGATAATGGAGATTTTGAATCTCTGCGTACACTTTTGGACACTGGACACTTGTGGATTGTGTGCGGCCCACTGATATCTGAGCGCTATGTGACACGCTCGATGGCACAGCTGCCTGTGACCAAAGTGACGAGAGGATAATGGAGATTTTGAATCTCTGCGTACACTTTTGGACACTGGACACTTGTGGATTGTGTGCGGCCCACTGATATCTGAGCGCTATGTGACACGCTCGATGGCACAGCTGCCTGTGACTAAAGTGACGAGAGGATAATGGAGATTTTGAATCTCTGCGTACACTTGTGGACAGTGGACACTTGTGGATTGTGTGCGGCCCACTGATATCTGAGCGCTATGTGACACGCTCGATGGCACAGCTGCCTGTGACCAAAGTGACGAGAGGATAATGGAGATTTTGAATCTCTGCGTACACTTGTGGACAGTGGACACTTGTGGATTGTGTGCGGCCCACTGATATCTGAGCGCTATGTGACACGCTCGATGGCACAGCTGCCTGTGACCAAAGTGACGAGAGGATAATGGAGATTTTGAATCTCTGCGTACACTTGTGGACAGTGGACACTTGTGGATTGTGTGCGGCCCACTGATATCTGAGCGCTATGTGACACGCTCGATGGCACAGCTGCCTGTGACCAAAGTGACGAGAGGATAATGGAGATTTTGAATCTCTGCGTACACATTTGGACAGTGGACACTTGTGCATTGTGTGCGGCCCACTGATATCTGAGCGCTATGTGACACGCTCGATGGCACAGCTGCCTGTGACCAAAGTGACGAGAGGATAATGGAGATTTTGAATCTCTGCGTACACTTTTGGACACTGGACACTTGTGGATTGTGTGCGGCCCACTGATATCTGAGCGCTATGTGACACGCTCGATGGCACAGCTGCCTGTGACCAAAGTGACGAGAGGATAATGGAGATTTTGAATCTCTGCGTACACTTTTGGACACTGGACACTTGTGGATTGTGTGCGGCCCACTGATATCTGAGCGCTATGTGACACGCTCGATGGCACAGCTGCCTGTGACCAAAGTGACGAGAGGATAATGGAGATTTTGAATCTCTGCGTACACTTGTGGACAGTGGACACTTGTGGATTGTGTGCGGCCCACTGATATCTGAGCGCTATGTGACACGCTCGATGGCACAGCTGCCTGTGACCAAAGTGACGAGAGGATAATGGAGATTTTGAATCTCTGCGTACACTTTTGGACACTGGACACTTGTGGATTGTGTGCGGCCCACTGATATCTGAGCGCTATGTGACACGCTCGATGGCACAGCTGCCTGTGACCAAAGTGACGAGAGGATAATGGAGATTTTGAATCTCTGCGTACACTTTTGGACAGTGGACACTTGTGGATTGTGTGCGGCCCACTGATATCTGAGCGCTATGTGACACGCTCGATGGCACAGCTGCCTGTGACCAAAGTGACGAGAGGATAATGGAGATTTTGAATCTCTGCGTACACTTGTGGACAGTGGACACTTGTGGATTGTGTACGGCCCACTGATATCTGAGCGCTATGTGACACGCTCGATGGCACAGCTGCCTGTGACCAAAGTGACGAGAGGATAATGGAGATTTTGAATCTCTGCGTGCACTTTTGGACACTTGTGGATTGTGTGCGGCCCACTGATATCTGAGCGCTATGTGACACGCTCGATGGCACAGCTGCCTGTGACCAAAGTGACGAGAGGATAATGGAGATTTTGAATCTCTGCGTACACTTTTGGACACTGGACACTTGTGGATTGTGTGCGGCCCACTGATATCTGAGCGCTATGTGACACGCTCGATGGCACAGCTGCCTGTGACCAAAGTGACGAGAGGATAATGGAGATTTTGAATCTCTGCGTACACTTTTGGACACTGGACACTTGTGGATTGTGTGCGGCCCACTGATATCTGAGCGCTATGTGACACGCTCGATGGCACAGCTGCCTGTGACCAAACTGACGAGAGGATAATGGAGATTTTGAATCTCTGCGTACACTTTTGGACACTGGACACTTGTGGATTGTGTGCGGCCCACTGATATCTGAGCGCTATGTGACACGCTCGATGGCACAGCTGTCTGTGACCAAAGTGACGAGAGGATAATGGAGATTTTGAATCTCTGCGTACACTTGTGGACAGTGGACACTTGTGGATTGTGTGCGGCCCACTGATATCTGAGCGCTATGTGACACGCTCGATGGCACAGCTGCCTGTGACCAAAGTGACAAGAGGATAATGGAGATTTTGAATCTCTGCGTACACTTTTGGACACTGGACACTTGTGGATTGTGTGCAGCCCACTGATATCTGAGCGCTATGTGACACGCTCGATGGCACAGCTGCCTGTGACCAAAGTGACGAGAGGATAATGGAGATTTTGAATCTCTGCGTACACTTTTGGACACTGGACACTTGTGGATTGTGTGCGGCCCACTGATATCTGAGCGCTATGTGACACGCTCGATGGCACAGCTGCCTGTGACCAAAGTGACGAGAGGATAATGGAGATTTTGAATCTCTGCGTACACTTTTGGACACTGGACACTTGTGGATTGTGTGCGGCCCACTGATATCTGAGCGCTATGTGACACGCTCGATGGCACAGCTGCCTGTGACCAAAGTGACAAGAGGATAATGGAGATTTTGAATCTCTGCGTACACTTTTGGACACTGGACACTTGTGGATTGTGTGCGGCCCACTGATATCTGAGCGCTATGTGACACGCTCGATGGCACAGCTGCCTGTGACCAAAGTGACGAGAGGATAATGGAGATTTTGAATCTCTGCGTACACTTGTGGACAGTGGACACTTGTGGATTGTGTGCGGCCCACTGATATCTGAGCGCTATGTGACACGCTCGATGGCACAGCTGCCTGTGACCAAAGTGACGAGAGGATAATGGAGATTTTGAATCTCTGCGTACACTTTTGGACACTGGACACTTGTGGATTGTGTGCGGCCCACTGATATCTGAGCGCTATGTGACACGCTCGATGGCACAGCTGCCTGTGACGAAAGTGACGAGAGGATAATGGAGATTTTGAATCTCTGCGTACACTTTTGGACAGTGGACACTTGTGGATTGTGTGCGGCCCACTGATATCTGAGCGCTATGTGACACGCTCGATGGCACAGCTGCCTGTGACCAAAGTGACGAGAGGATAATGGAGATTTTGAATCTCTGCGTACACTTGTGGACAGTGGACACTTGTGGATTGTGTGCGGCCCACTGATATCTGAGCGCTATGTGACACGCTCGATGGCACAGCTGCCTGTGACCAAAGTGACGAGAGGATAATGGAGATTTTGAATCTCTGCGTACACTTTTGGACACTGGACACTTGTGGATTGTGTGCGGCCCACTGATATCTGAGCGCTATGTGACACGCTCGATGGCACAGCTGCCTGTGACCAAAGTGACGAGAGGATAATGGAGATTTTGAATCTCTGCGTACACTTTTGGACACTGGACACCTGTGGATTGTGTGCGGCCCACTGATATCTGAGCGCTATGTGACACGCTCGATGGCACAGCTGCCTGTGACCAAAGTGACGAGAGGATAATGGAGATTTTGAATCTCTGCGTACACTTGTGGACAGTGGACACTTGTGGATTGTGTGCGGCCCACTGATATCTGAGCGCTATGTGACACGCTCGATGGCACAGCTGCCTGTGACCAAAGTGACGAGAGGATAATGGAGATTTTGAATCTCTGCGTACACTTTTGGACACTGGACACTTGTGGATTGTGTGCGGCCCACTGATATCTGAGCGCTATGTGACACGCTCGATGGCACAGCTGCCTGTGACCAAAGTGACGAGAGGATAATGGAGATTTTGAATCTCTGCGTACACTTGTGGACAGTGGACACTTGTGGATTGTGTGCGGCCCACTGATATCTGAGCGCTATGTGACACGCTCGATGGCACAGCTGCCTGTGACCAAAGTGACGAGAGGATAATGGAGATTTTGAATCTCTGCGTACACTTGTGGACAGTGGACACTTGTGGATTGTGTGCGGCCCACTGATATCTGAGCGCTATGTGACACGCTCGATGGCACAGCTGCCTGTGACCAAAGTGACGAGAGGATAATGGAGATTTTGAATCTCTGCGTACACTTGTGGACAGTGGACACTTGTGGATTGTGTGCGGCCCACTGATATCTGAGCGCTATGTGACACGCTCGATGGCACAGCTGCCTGTGACCAAAGTGACGAGAGGATAATGGAGATTTTGAATCTCTGCGTACACTTTTGGACAGTGGACACTTGTGGATTGTGTGCGGCCCACTGATATCTGAGCGCTATGTGACACGCTCGATGGCACAGCTGCCTGTGACCAAAGTGACGAGAGGATAATGGAGATTTTGAATCTCTGCGTACACTTTTGGACACTGGACACTTGTGGATTGTGTGCGGCCCACTGATATCTGAGCGCTATGTGACACGCTCGATGGCACAGCTGCCTGTGACCAAAGTGACGAGAGGATAATGGAGATTTTGAATCTCTGCGTACACTTTTGGACAGTGGACACTTGTGGATTGTGTGCGGCCCACTGATATCTGAGCGCTATGTGACACGCTCGATGGCACAGCTGCCTGTGACCAAAGTGACGAGAGGATAATGGAGATTTTGAATCTCTGCGTACACTTGTGGACAGTGGACACTTGTGGATTGTGTACGGCCCACTGATATCTGAGCGCTATGTGACACGCTCGATGGCACAGCTGCCTGTGACCAAAGTGACGAGAGGATAATGGAGATTTTGAATCTCTGCGTGCACTTTTGGACACTTGTGGATTGTGTGCGGCCCACTGATATCTGAGCGCTATGTGACACGCTCGATGGCACAGCTGCCTGTGACCAAAGTGACGAGAGGATAATGGAGATTTTGAATCTCTGCGTACACTTTTGGACACTGGACACTTGTGGATTGTGTGCGGCCCACTGATATCTGAGCGCTATGTGACACGCTCGATGGCACAGCTGCCTGTGACCAAAGTGACGAGAGGATAATGGAGATTTTGAATCTCTGCGTACACTTTTGGACACTGGACACTTGTGGATTGTGTGCGGCCCACTGATATCTGAGCGCTATGTGACACGCTCGATGGCACAGCTGCCTGTGACCAAACTGACGAGAGGATAATGGAGATTTTGAATCTCTGCGTACACTTTTGGACACTGGACACTTGTGGATTGTGTGCGGCCCACTGATATCTGAGCGCTATGTGACACGCTCGATGGCACAGCTGCCTGTGACCAAAGTGACGAGAGGATAATGGAGATTTTGAATCTCTGCGTACACTTTTGGACAGTGGACACTTGTGGATTGTGTGCGGCCCACTGATATCTGAGCGCTATGTGACACGCTCGATGGCACAGCTGCCTGTGACCAAAGTGACGAGAGGATAATGGAGATTTTGAATCTCTGCGTACACTTGTGGACAGTGGACACTTGTGGATTGTGTGCGGCCCACTGATATCTGAGCGCTATGTGACACGCTCGATGGCACAGCTGCCTGTGACCAAAGTGACGAGAGGATAATGGAGATTTTGAATCTCTGCGTACACTTTTGGACAGTGGACACTTGTGCATTGTGTGCGGCCCACTGATATCTGAGCGCTATGTGACACGCTCGATGGCACAGCTGCCTGTGACCAAAGTGACGAGAGGATAATGGAGATTTTGAATCTCTGCGTACACTTTTGGACACTTGTGGATTGTGTGCGGCCCACTGATACCTGAGCGCTATGTGACACGCTCGATGGCACAGCTGCCTGTGACCAAAGTGACGAGAGGATAATGGAGATTTTGAATCTCTGCGTACACTTTTGGACACTGGACACTTGTGGATTGTGTGCGGCCCACTGATATCTGAGCGCTATGTGACACGCTCGATGGCACAGCTGCCTGTGACCAAAGTGACGAGAGGATAATGGAGATTTTGAATCTCTGCGTACACTTTTGGACACTGGACACTTGTGGATTGTGTGTGGCCCACTGATATCTGAGCGCTATGTGACACGCTCGATGGCACAGCTGCCTGTGACCAAAGTGACGAGAGGATAATGGAGATTTTGAATCTCTGCGTACACTTTTGGACACTGGACACTTGTGGATTGTGTGCGGCCCACTGATATCTGAGCGCTATGTGACACACTCGATGGCACAGCTGCCTGTGACCAAAGTGACGAGAGGATAATGGAGATTTTGAATCTCTGCGTACACTTGTGGACAGTGGACACTTGTGGATTGTGTGCGGCCCACTGATATCTGAGCGCTATGTGACACGCTCGATGGCACAGCTGCCTGTGACCAAAGTGACGAGAGGATAATGGAGATTTTGAATCTCTGCGTACACTTTTGGACACTGAACACTTGTGGATTGTGTGCGGCCCACTGACATCTGAGCGCTATGTGACACGCTCGATGGCACAGCTGCCTGTGACCAAAGTGACGAGAGGATAATGGAGATTTTGAATCTCTGCGTACACTTTTGGACAGTGGACACTTGTGGATTGTGTGCGGCCCACTGATATCTGAGCGCTATGTGACACGCTCGATGGCACAGCTGCCTGTGACCAAAGTGACGAGAGGATAATGGAGATTTTGAATCTCTGCGTACACTTGTGGACAGTGGACACTTGTGGATTGTGTGCGGCCCACTGATATCTGAGCGCTATGTGACACGCTCGATGGCACAGCTGCCTGTGACCAAAGTGACGAGAGGATAATGGAGATTTTGAATCTCTGCGTACACTTTTGGACACTTGTGGATTGTGTGCGGCCCACTGATATCTAAGCGCTATGTGACACGCTCGATGGCACAGCTGCCTGTGACCAAAGTGACGAGAGGATAATGGAGATTTTGAATCTCTGCGTACACTTTTGGACACTGGACACTTGTGGATTGTGTGCGGCCCACTGATATCTGAGCGCTATGTGACACGCTCGATGGCACAGCTGCCTGTGACCAAAGTGACGAGAGGATAATGGAGATTTTGAATCTCTGCGTACACTTTTGGACACTGGACACTTGTGGATTGTGTGCGGCCCACTGATATCTGAGCGCTATGTGACACGCTCGATGGCACAGCTGCCTGTGACCAAAGTGACGAGAGGATAATGGAGATTTTGAATCTCTGCGTACACTTTTGGACACTGGACACTTGTGGATTGTGTGCGGCCCACTGATATCTGAGCGCTATGTGACACGCTCGATGGCACAGCTGCCTGTGACCAAAGTGACGAGAGGATAATGGAGATTTTGAATCTCTGCGTACACTTGTGGACAGTGGACACTTGTGGATTGTGTGCGGCCCACTGATATCTGAGCGCTATGAGACACGCTCGATGGCACAGCTGCCTGTGACCAAAGTGACGAGAGGATAATGGACATTTTGAATCTCTGCGTACACTTTTGGACACTGGACACTTGTGGATTGTGTGCGGCCCACTGATATCTGAGCGCTATGTGATACGCTCGATGGCACAGCTGCCTGTGACCAAAGTGACGAGAGGATAATGGAGATTTTGAATCTCTGCGTACACTTTTGGACAGTGGACACTTGTGGATTGTGTGCGGCCCACTGATATCTGAGCGCTATGTGACACGCTCGATGGCACAGCTGCCTGTGACCAAAGTGACAAGAGGATAATGGAGATTTTGAATCTCTGCGTACACTTGTGGAGAGTGGACACTTGTGGATTGTGTGCGGCCCACTGATATCTGAGCGCTATGTGACACGCTCGATGGCACAGCTGCCTGTGACCAAAGTGACGAGAGGATAATGGAGATTTTGAATCTCTGCGTACACTTGTGGCAGTGGACACTTGTGGACTGTGTGCGGCCCACTGATATCTGAGCGCTATGTGACACGCTCGATGGCACAGCTGCCTGTGACCAAAGTGACGAGAGGATAATGGAGATTTTGAATCTCTGCGTACACTTGTGGACAGTGGACACTTGTGGATTGTGTGCGGCCCACTGATATCTGAGCGCTATGTGACACGCTCGATGGCACAGCTGCCTGTGACCAAAGTGACGAGAGGATAATGGAGATTTTGAATCTCTGCGTACACTTTTGGACACTGGACACTTGTGGATTGTGTGCGGCCCACTGATATCTGAGCGCTATGTGACACGCTCGATGGCACAGCTGCCTGTGACCAAAGTGACGAGAGGATAATGGAGATTTTGAATCTCTGCGTACACTTTTGGACAGTGGACACTTGTGGATTGTGTGCGGCCCACTGATATCTGAGCGCTATGTGACACGCTCGATGGCACAGCTGCCTGTGACCAAAGTGACAAGAGGATAATGGAGATTTTGAATCTCTGCGTACACTTGTGGACAGTGGACACTTGTGGATTGTGTGCGGCCCACTGATATCTGAGCGCTATGTGACACGCTCGATGGCACAGCTGCCTGTGACCAAAGTGACGAGAGGATAATGGAGATTTTGAATCTCTGCGTACACTTGTGGACAGTGGACACTTGTGGATTGTGTGCGGCCCACTGATATCTGAGCGCTATGTGACACGCTCGATGGCACAGCTGCCTGTGACCAAAGTGACGAGAGGATAATGGAGATTTTGAATCTCTGCGTACACTTGTGGACAGTGGACACTTGTGGATTGTGTGCGGCCCACTGATATCTGAGCGCTATGTGACACGCTCGATGGCACAGCTGCCTGTGACCAAAGTGACGAGAGGATAATGGAGATTTTAAATCTCTGCGTACACTTTTGGACACTGGACACTTGTGGATTGTGTGCGGCCCACTGATATCTGAGCGCTATGTGACACGCTCGATGGCACAGCTGCCTGTGACCAAAGTGACGAGAGGATAATGGAGATTTTGAATCTCTGCGTACACTTTTGGACACTGGACACTTGTGGATTGTGTGCGGCCCACTGATATCTGAGCGCTATGTGACACGCTCGATGGCACAGCTGCCTGTCACCAAAGTGACGAGAGGATAATGGAGATTTTGAATCTCTGCGTACACTTTTGGACACTGGACACTTGTGGATTGTGTGCGGCCCACTGATATCTCAGCGCTATGTGACACGCTCGATGGCACAGCTGCCTGTGACCAAAGTGACGAGAGGATAATGGAGATTTTGAATCTCTGCGTACACTTTTGGACACTGGACACTTGTGGATTGTGTGCGGCCCACTGATATCTGAGCGCTATGTGACACGCTCGATGGCACAGCTGCCTGTGACCAAAGTGACGAGAGGATAATGGAGATTTTGAATCTCTGCGTACACTTTTGGACACTGGACACTTGTGGATTGTGTGCGGCCCACTGATATCTCAGCGCTATGTGACACGCTCGATGGCACAGCTGCCTGTGACCAAAGTGACGAGAGGATAATGGAGATTTTGACTCTCTGCGTACACTTTTGGACACTGGACACTTGTGGATTGTGTGCGGCCCACTGATATCTGAGCGCTATGTGACACGCTCGATGGCACAGCTGCCTGTGACCAAAGTGACGAGAGGATAATGGAGATTTTGAATCTCTGCGTACACTTTTGGACAGTGGACACTTGTGGATTGTGTGCGGCCCACTGATATCTGAGCGCTATGTGACACGCTCGATGGCACAGCTGCCTGTGACCAAAGTGACAAGAGGATAATGGAGATTTTAAATCTCTGCGTACACTTGTGGACAGTGGACACTTGTGGATTGTGTGCGGCCCACTGATATCTGAGCGCTATGTGACCCGCTCGATGGCACAGCTGCCTGTGACCAAAGTGACGAGAGGATAATGGAGATTTTGAATCTCTGCGTACACTTGTGGCAGTGGACACTTGTGGATTGTGTGCGGCCCACTGATATCTGAGCGCTATGTGACACGCTCGATGGCACAGCTGCCTGTGACCAAAGTGACGAGAGGATAATGGAGATTTTGAATCTCTGCGTACACTTGTGGACAGTGGACACTTGTGGATTGTGTGCGGCCCACTGATATCTGAGCGCTATGTGACACGCTCGATGGCACAGCTGCCTGTGACCAAAGTGACGAGAGGATAATGGAGATTTTGAATCTCTGCGTACACTTTTGGACACTGGACACTTGTGGATTGTGTGCGGCCCACTGATATCTGAGCGCTATGTGACACGCTCGATGGCACAGCTGCCTGTGACCAAAGTGACGAGAGGATAATGGAGATTTTGAATCTCTGCGTACACTTTTGGACACTGGACACTTGTGGATTGTGTGCGGCCCACTGATATCTGAGCGCTATGTGACACGCTCGATGGCACAGCTGCCTGTGACCAAAGTGACGAGAGGATAATGGAGATTTTGAATCTCTGCGTACACTTTTGGACAGTGGACACTTGTGGATTGTGTGCGGCCCACTGATATCTGAGCGCTATGTGACACGCTCGATGGCACAGCTGCCTGTGACCAAAGTGACGAGAGGATAATGGAGATTTTAAATCTCTGTGTACACTTTTGGACACTGGACACTTGTGGATTGTGTGCGGCCCACTGATATCTGAGCGCTATGTGACACGCTCGATGGCACAGCTGCCTGTGACCAAAGTGACGAGAGGATAATGGAGATTTTGAATCTCTGCGTACACTTTTGGACACTGGACACTTGTGGATTGTGTGCGGCCCACTGATATCTGAGCGCTATGTGACACGCTCGATGGCACAGCTGCCTGTCACCAAAGTGACGAGAGGATAATGGAGATTTTGAATCTCTGCATACACTTTTGGACACTGGACACTTGTGGATTGTGTGCGGCCCACTGATATCTGAGCGCTTTGTGACACGCTCGATGGCACAGCTGCCTGTGACCAAAGTGACAAGAGGATAATGGAGATTTTGAATGTCTGCGTACACTTTTGGACACTGGACACTTGTGGATTGTGTGCAGCCCACTGATATCTGAGCGCTATGTGACACGCTCGATGGCACAGCTGCCTGTGACCAAAGTGACGAGAGGATAATGGAGATTTTGAATCTCTGCGTACACTTTTGGATACTGGACACTTGTGGATTGTGTGCGGCCCACTGATATCTGAGCGCTATGTGACACGCTCGATGGCACAGCTGCCTGTGACCAAAGTGACGAAAGGATAAGGGAGATTGGATTGCTTTTAAAAAAGCAGTTTGCGGAGCAGTGGGTAAACAGCAATGTCAGCGTGTCAGGAAGCCTTAAAAGGCAGCCCAACAACCAACACCACTGATACACCACAATATAGCCTCCCCTTGCACTGCACACACAGTGACTTGTGTGTTGTGCAGGCCAAATCGCTAGCAGCAGAAGCAGTTTTTTTGTCTTCTTCCCTGCATAACGCTCTCCCTACAGAATCAGCAGCAACCTCTCCCTATACTAAGATCGGCAGAAGTAAGATGGCGGTCGGCGTGCACGCCCTTTTATACCCCCTGTGACGCCCACCAAAGCAAGCCAATCACTTGCATGCCCTTCTGAAAGATGGTGGTGACCCGTGCCTATGTCATCACGTTGCCCACAGTGTCCGTGGATCCTGATTGGCTGAAAAAGAGCGCAAAACAAACTTTTGAAACGCGACTTTGGCGCGTAAGTCGCCGACCTCGTGGCCGACCTCATCCTAGGGTCGGGTTTCGTTTCATGAAACCCGACTTTGCCAAAAGTCGGCGACTTTTGAATTTTTTCGACCCGTTTCGCTCAACTCTAGTGGTGACCTCAGCACCGTGGGAAAAAGTCAGTCATGAGGTCACCGCACTTCAAGCTCAGGGTCTTCATAGCAGATCACCGTGAAAAATGTGGATTTTTTTTTATGTTTGGTTTATTACAGAAGACGAGGGATTCGGTGGAATTAGGCATTAGGTGAGTATAACTGTGTTTGTTATTTTTGAATAAAAATGGAAAACTGTGTTCTTATTTTTAATAAAAGATTTTATTCTGGCTGTGTTTATTTACCACACAACTATAGGATTAGTAATGGATAGGTGTGTTATAGACGCTTCTCCATTACTAAGCTGTGGGCTTGATGTCACCTGACAATACAAAGGTAACATCAACCCCACAAATATGAACCCCACTTGCCACCGCTAGAGGGCAAGTGGGAAGAGCCGGGCAAAGCACCAGAATTGGCACATCTAATAAATGTGCCTTTTCTGAGCGGCTCCAAGCTGCTATTTTTAGGCTGGGGGGAGAACGCCAGCCCGCAGGTGTCAGCTTTAGCAAGGCTGGTTGTCAAGAATGGGGGGACCCCATGCTGTTTTATAATTTAAATAGTTAAAAAAAACAGCGTGTGGAACCCTCTCTATTACTAAGTCGGGCTTAATGTCACCTTACAATAGAAAGGTGGCATTAACCCCTTATTAACTCCACTTTCCACCGGTACAGGGCAGTGGGAAGAACCGGGCAAAGCTCCAGAATAGATGCGCCTTTTCCGGCCAGCTGGGGGCTGCTGTTTTTAGGCTGGGGGGGGGGGGCAAGATCAATGGCCTCTTACCAGCCTGAGAATATCAGCCCTCAGCTGTCAGCTTTAGTCAGGTTGGTTGTCAAAAATAGGGGGGACCCCATGCCTTTTTTTATTATTATTTACTTAAGTAATTTAAAAAACAGCGTGGGGACCCCTCGATTCTTGAGAACCAACCTAGCTGAAGCTGACAGCTGAGGGCTGCAGCCCCCAGCTGTAGGTTTCGTCTGGTTGGTTCACAAACAGAGGGGGACCCCACGTCGGGTTTTCATTCATTCTCTCCTGCTCGCTGTTGCCGGCAGAGCAGGAGAGAATGACAGCCGCGTTCAGCACCAGCCACAGGGGAATAGCGCTTACAGTAGCGCTTCATCCCTGGCGGCCGTCTGTGAGCACGGAGGACACTGAACTGTTCTCCGTGTGCACGTGTTCAACACTTTTGCGGACCGTGCGCTCCCACAAACACTGACATGTCACTGTGGTTTTCGTCCGTGAAAACACGCTGACATGTGCAGAGACACATTCACTTTAATGTGTCTACATGTGTCAACGTCTCCGATACGTGTGAAAACTGTCACCCCAAGTACCGGAGACACTGACTTGTGAAAGAGGCCTTGTGTAAGGATTAAAGCGATTGAAAGGGGCTCAATAGTCTGAGCCGTGCTACATCACATAATCGCATCATTTCGATGGAGCTGCCGAATAAGAATTTCACATTTTGATTATCTCTAGGGGACTTATCAATTCAGTTCAGTGGGATCTATGTAAATCACGCAGAGCTCGGACCACCAGAACACTTGATGAAGCAAACCCATGAACTATAATAATGGAAGTTCAGATTCAGAGCGGCTCCAACACCGGATTTTCTAAACTGAGTCCCTCCTCCAATTGGTTCTGCTCCACTGATTCTGGAAGTTTTCTTTTTCTTCTGTGCCCCTCTGTTCCAAAGTATGTCCCCCATGTAACACAGACCTTCTCTGTGGCACACCCATGCTTTGATTGGCCGGCATCAGAGGAAAAAAAGCAAATGCCTGCAGAGAAGTCTGGCACACGCCCGCAGAGAAGTCAGGTACACGCCCAGTTGGCTGAGGGGAAAACGTGCATCTTAGGAGGATGGAGGGGCACAGAAATAAAAAAAATAACTGTTCCAGAATCAGTAGCACAGCACCAATAGGAGGAGGGACTCGTTAAAAAAATCCAGAGCAAGGGCGTCTTTAAGAGAATGCGGCACTATTGCTGCATGCCCACACTGTGCGGTATTCCGCCATACAGACCCCTGTGCTGGAGCAGCAGATCTCGGAGCTGATGGCAGAGGACACGAGCACATGGAGGAAGTGGCGGCCCCCGCTGCAGCGCTCACACCGGAGGACGGCTCCTGCGCTCAGGTCCCGCCCCTCCCCAGCACTAACAGGCGCTGCTGCAGCGCTCCTCGCAGGGTGCACGCTGCACCGGGCGCTCCGCTCACACATGCGCCATGGCGGCTGCCAACTGCAGTAATGGGCTCATGATAGGAGGTGCCGTGCAGTCCCCAGGTGTCCGCAGCCTGCGGCACGTCAGGAGGCAGCAGCCGCAGCTCATGGACCCCCGCAGGAGACAGGCTGCTCTCTCCTTCCTCACTAACATTTCTCTGGACGGGCGCCCTCTGCAGGCGATAAGTCAGGCAGGTGCAGCAGAGGACGGCGCTCCGCTACCTGTCACCCCCGTGCACGTCCCGCAGGGTGCTGCCAGCTGGGCCGCTCCACAACTTGTGCCCGTGTGCCCAGCGGAGGAGGACGAGGGTCCGGGGGCAGGACTGGAGCGGGCAGAGGCGGAGGACGCCTTTACTTCTGTGCCCATGGCTTCTGTGACCAGGGGGCGCCTCAACTCCTTCACTTACGGCATTCTGCCAGCTGCCTTCCCCAGGACGTCCTGCCCTGACCCCCTGCAGGGGCTGCTCTCCGGCGCCATGGACATCCCCAGGGCCAGGTGAGGAGGCTTTACGCTCCAGTATTACGTCATCAGCCAGCACTGTGCCAGGTGACATCATACTCCCGGCATGCGTGTGACGTCACCAGTGCAGGGTATTGCTACTTCTTACTGCTGGGTATATATGTATACTATCCTATGGCTGCTGCAGCCGCTGTGTTCAGCCCGGCCATAAGCCTCTGTACAGCAGGGATGTGGGAGCCGACTCTTCAGCCCCCTATGGGGACTATAGGTGACAGTAGGACCGCGGGCAGCGCATCCATACTCTGCAGCAACTCGCCAAACCTTCTCCCCAAGAAGGAAACATTGAGGCTTGTGTTACGGTAACGTCACAAGATTTCACCTCAGCGCTCGCCTGCATGCTGCTGTGTAAGGCAGACTTCACTAAATCCGCAGGTCAAAAGATTTGCATTTTTCCTGCGGATTTAGTGCGTTTTTTGTGCGGTTTTCCCCTGCAGTTTTCCACCTGCTGATTTCTAGAATGGAGCAGGAGGAAAACTGCAGCAAAACCCCACAAAAGAAGTGACATGCTGCAGTTTTCATTCTGCACCAAACCGGCACGGAAAAAAGCGCACCATGAGCACAGCGGATTTTATTTTACATAGAAAAGAATGGCACTGTACATCACATGCAGGTCTGCGGATCCGCACCATGTGCACAGAGCCTAATAATAATTTATATCTATAGTGCCAACATATTCCGCAGCACATTTCAGAGGGGACTTGTACAGACATTACAGTGTAGCAGATACCAAAGGACTGAGGGCCGAGTCACAAGCTTAGGCCTCTTTCACACTTCAGTTTTTTGTGTCAGTTAAAATCCGCCAGAAAGGCGGAAAGCGGATCCGTTCCTAACTGATGTGAACGGATGACACATGATCCGTTTTTTGACGGATCCGCAAAATGAAGAATTTTGAAGGGACCGCTGGCTGGGAAGAGGAGAGAGAGAGAGAAAATTTTGTTTGTCCGCCAGAAAGGATTTCAGGGTTAATTTTCTCCCTGACTTCCTTTCTCTGGGCATGCGCAATGGAAAATGCGGATCCAGCAACCAAAAAAAGTTGCAGGGTCCGTCCAGGCATGCCGGCGGATGCAAAAAATGTGGCGGATCCTCACAAAAACGGTTCCAACAGATGGCTATCCGTCAAGATCCGCCAGTAATGCAACTCAATGGGGAAAAAAACGGATCCTCAAAAAAAAAATGGCGGATCCGTTTTTTTCAAAACCTGGCGGATTTAGACTGATGGTTAAAAACGGAAGTGTGAAAGAGGCCTTACAGTCTCTCTACCTGTCAACATCATAGAGATAAAAAAAAAAACCATGCCACGCGCAGGTTGTAACAAATGAGACCCCACCTTTGCGATTCCCGCTGCTTCTTTTCGAAATCTGCATTTTCCAATGAGGACGGGTAAGACGTATGCGCAGCTGCAGTTAGTGGTTGGCTGCAGCGGTCACATGGCCATAGGGGTTTGGCGTCTGTAAGGCTGTGTGCCCATGATGTGATTTTTAAGCGTTTTTGCCGCGATTTTCGGCACGAAAACGCTGCGAAAACGTTTAAAAATTGTGTACAGAACGCCCCCCATGCATTCCTATGGCATTCCGCACATGCTGTGCTAATGCTGCGCTTTTTTCCGCGGCGGAATCGCATCGCGGAAAAAATCGCAGCATGCTCATTCTTTTGTGCGGAATCGCAAAGCATTGCCGCGATTCCGCACCCATAGGAACGCATGAGAATCGCTTACATCCCGCATGAGGCTATGTCCACCATGCGGGAAGTTAAGCGTCTCATGTGCGGTTGGTACCCACGGTGTGGAGGAGAGGAGACTGTCCTCCAGGCCCTGGGTACCATACCCCTGTAAAAAAAAGAATAAAAAATAATAAAAAATCGGGGTATATTTACCTTCCGACATCCCACGCTGCATTCCCGGCCTAAGCGTTCCCAGTAATGCCTTGCGGCAAGGTCCTGTGATGACGTAGTCTCACGTGACTCTAGCGGTCTCGTGAGATCGCTATAGTAACGCGAGCCCAACGTCATCACAGGTCTCGCAAGGCATTACTGGGAACGCTGAGACCCGGGAATGCAGCGCGGGACGTCGGAAGGTAAATATACCCCGATTTTTTTAAAATTGTTCTTATCATTTTTAACATTCTATCTTTTACTATTGATGCCGCATAGGCGGCCTCAATAGTAAAAACCTGGTCACACTTGTCAAACACTATGTTTGACGAGTGTGACCAACCTGTCAATCACTTTCCAAGCGATGCTTCAAATCGCTTGGAAAGTGCTTGAGAAAATCGCGGTGAAATCGCGTGGAAAAAAACGCGCGATTTCTGGGAAGGAGTCCGTTTTTTAGTGTGCGTTTTAACACGCAACGTGGGCACATAGCCTAAGGCTCGCCATGCACATTAGGTGCCTGATGGCCGAACTATCATTTGGCTATCAGCCAAGCGCTCCTGTGTTTTGTGTGGCAGAGCAGGTGCCAGGACCATCTGGCAGCAGTTTATCTACAGGAGAAGAAAAGGGTCAGGTGATTGAATTCTAAAATGCCAACCCTTCTCTCCTAAACATCATCAATCTGGAGGCACACATTAGGTGGTCTGCCGATCCTGCCAATATCAGCAGGTTCAGGTGACTTTTACCTTTAATATATATATTTATGCATACGTTCTATAAGGCCGAAGTCACACTAAACGTATGAAAAATCTGTCCGATTCTCACTGCCGAGAGTCACAAGAGTGTAGTGCGACTGTCATGCGAGTACAAGCCGATTTTCACACCTAGCATCCAATTTACATCTGAATGCAGTGCGATTGCTATCCGATTGCAATGCGAGTTTAACATGAGCTTTTACGTACAGCAATGCTCTGTCATTTACACATCGATTACAAAGGAAATATTCTTCAAAACACAGACATATATATATATATATATATATATATATATATATATATATATATACATATACTGTGTGTGTGTGTGTGTGTGTGTGTATATATATATATACATACAGTGGGGAAAAAAAGTATTTAGTCAGTCAGCAATATTGCAAGTTCCACCACTTAAAAAGATGAGAGGCGTCTGTAATTTACATCATAGGTAGACCTCAACTATGGGAGACAAACTGAGAAAAAAAAATCCAGAAAATCACATTGTCTGTTTTTTTTTTCATTTTATTTGCATATTATGGTGGAAAATAAGTATTTGGTCAGAAACAAGCAATCAAGATTTCTGGCTCTCACAGACCTGTAACTTCTTCTTTAAGAGTCTCCTCTTTCCTCCACTCATTACCTGTAGTAATGGCACCTGTTTAAACTTGTTATCAGTATAAAAAGACACCTGTGCACACCCTCAAACAGTCTGACTCCAAACTCCACTATGGTGAAGACCAAAGAGCTGTCAAAGGACACCAGAAACAAAATTGTAGCCCTGCACCAGGCTGGGAAGACTGAATCTGCAATAGCCAACCAGCTTGGAGTGAAGAAATCAACTGTGGGAGCAATAATTAGAAAATGGAAGACATACAAGACCACTGATAATCTCCCTCGATCTGGTGCTCCACGCAAAATCCCACCCCGTGGGGTCAGAATGATCACAAGAACGGTGAGCAAAAATCCCAGAACCACGCGGGGGGACCTAGTGAATGAACTGCAGAGAGCTGGGACCAATGTAACAAGGCCTACCATAAGTAACACACTACGCCACCATGGACTCAGATCCTGCAGTGCCAGACGTGTCCCACTGCTTAAGCCTGTACATGTCCGGGCCCGTCTGAAGTTTGCTAGAGAGCATTTGGATGATCCAGAGGAGTTTTGGGAGAATGTCCTATGGTCTGATGAAACCAAACTGGAACTGTTTGGTAGAAACACAACTTGTCGTGTTTGGAGGAAAAAGTTGCATCCATCAAACACCATACCTACTGTAAAGCATGGTGGTGGAAACATCATGCTTTGGGGCTGTTTCTCTGCAAAGGGGCCAGGACGACTGATCCGGGTACATGAAAGAATGAATGGGGCCATGTATCGTGAGATTTTGAGTGCAAACCTCCTTCCATCAGCAAGGGCATTGAAGATGAAACGTGGTTGGGTCTTTCAACATGACAATGATCCAAAGCACACCGCCAGGGCAACGAAGGAGTGGCTTCGTAAGAAGCATTTCAAGGTCCTGGAGTGGCCTAGCCAGTCTCCAGATCTCAACCCTATAGAAAACCTTTGGAGGGAGTTGAAAGTCCGTGTTGCCAAGCGAAAAGCCAAAAACATCACTGCTCTAGAGGAGATCTGCATGGAGGAATGGGCCAACATACCAACAACAGTGTGTGGCAACCTTGTGAAGACTTACAGAAAACGTTTGACCTCTGTCATTGCCAAAAAGGATATATCACAAAGTATTGAGATTAAATTTTGTTTCTGACCAAATACTTATTTTCCACCATAATATGCAAATAAAATTAAAAAAAAAACAGACAATGTGATTTTCTGGATTTTTTTTTTCTCCGTTTGTCTCCCATAGTTGAGGTCTACCTATGATGTAAATTACAGATGCCTCTCATCTTTTTAAGTGGTGGAACTTGCACTATTGCTGACTGACTAAATACTTTTTTTCCCCACTGTATATAGCCGGCAATTCATGTGCCGTGTACTGTAAACTCACTGTAAGAGCCGAAAGGATAGAAGATATGGATTACATACAATAAATACACATAGAATAGATACACTGATGTCAGTGACAAATACAATTATTACAGTGTGTGTGCAGCTTACTGTACATGTATTTAATTAATAAAAGATTATTTTGGGGGGGAAAAATGGCGTGGGCTCCCATGCAATTTTCATAACCAGATGAGGGAAAGCCGACGGCTGGGGGCCAATGCTTATAGCCTGGGAAGGGGATAATACCCATGGAGCTTTCCAGGCTATTAATAGCTTACAGCTGTATAATTAGCATTTACTGGCTATTAAAACGAAGGACCCTTAAAAAAAAAAAAAAAAAAAATGATGTAGGGTCCCCCTATAATTAATAACCAGCAAAGGCTATGCAGACAGCTGCAGGCTGATATTAATAGCCTAGGAAGGGGCCATGGACACTGCCCCTCCCCCCAGGCTAAAAACATCAGTACTCAGCAGACCCAGAAAAGGCACATCTCTAAGATGTGCCAATTCTGGCAGTTAGCCTTGCTCTTCCCACTTGACCTGTAGCGGTGGCAAGTGGGGTGATAGTTGGGGGGTTGATATCTTTGTATTGTCAGGTGACATCAAGCCCAGAGGTTAGTAATGGAGAGGCGTCAATAAGACTCCCCCATTACTAACCCCAAAGTCACATTATAAAAAAATACAGACACCCAGAAAAAGGTCCTTTAATTGAAAGAATGACAGACTCCTTTAATAATCTTAATAAAACCATGTTTATGACCTCGCCTATTCCCCCGATTCCTTCATCATCCGCAAAACAGGTGAAAAAACAAACAACAGTATTCCTCACCTTTCCGCAGAGATGCTTTTAATCCATTTGGTCGAGCTCTGCTACATCTAGATCGCAGGCTACATGGTTGCATGATGCGTCCATGGAGCATGTCACCAAGTAGACACTGAGCACTGTGTGCTCTGTGTCGCCCTGTGAACTGCTATTCCCTGTCTAAGGGCACCACAAGCGTGAGAAAGTTCTCCTGCTTGCGGTGCCATCAGAGTGGTCCCGGGTATTCACAGCCGGTGAAGTGAGTTAGTTGGCTGTGAACTCGCAGGACCTGTCTGACGGCACCGCAAACAGAACTTCCTCACGCTCGCAGGAAGACAGAGCACACGGTGCTCAGTGTCTACTAGAAGACAGGCTGTATGGACGCATCATGCAACCATGCAGCCTGCCATCTAGAGCTGGACCCGGGACAAATGGATTAATAGCATCTCTGTGGAAAGGTGAGGATTACTGTTGTTTGTATTTTTACCTCTTTTGCAGATGATGAGGGCATCGGTGGAATAGGCGGGGTTGTAAGTATGCTTTAATTAAGATTATTAAAGAAGTCTGTCATTCTTTCAGTTAAAGGACTTTTTTTTTCTGGGTGTGTGTTTTCTTACAATGTGACTATGGGGTTAGTAATGGGGGCGTCTTACTGAGGTGGCCGAGAGCTGATTTTTTTTAGCCTGGGGAAGGCCAGTATCCATGGCCCATTCATAGGCTATTAATATCATTACGGTAAAGTAACACGGGCGCTACCTATCCAAAAAACTCAGATGCAGCTGGTGAAGAGACAGGACTGTGTCGGCTCCTGTTATAAAGTCTGAACGAACCGTATATTTGTGTGATTCACCGCGCTATGCTGAGCAGATGTGTATAAAAAAAAAAAAAAAAAAAAAGGGGAAATAAATATTTAACAGCAGTTATACTTACTTAAAAATGAAGTTGATGTAGAATATTCTGTGTAAGTTGAGATGTCTACGTGGTAAGTAGTTTGCAGGTTATCTGATGGTAGAGATCTCGTTTTTGATAGCTGCTGATGCTATTGGAACAATGATATATTAAGGTACCAATAAAACATACAAAAGGTGACACCACTCCTTGCATGTCCACCATACTCACTGGTTGTATCTTAACGTTTATATTCTCTTCGGGGTGTTCCCTTTATGGTGGATCAATTGATACAATACTAAATATGAAGAGAATTTCAATTACTAGCAGTGACCACAACCTTGATATTCAGTCCCAGTTCCTGGGGTACATATGCACTTACTTGTGCTAGATTTGTTATGCTACCCAGGTGTAAATCCTGATAGACTCTCTATAATGGTCTTTGTTGGCTTTATTTAGAACCAGTGCGGGGACGATATCCACTGTTGAAAAAATGACAAAGTGCTGGGTAAGGAGGGATCCACTAAACCCACAAATAGTGCTAGCGTTCCAGTAGCCAGTTAGTCCTGGTAGGACTTCTATGCACTTACTTCTGGTAATTGCTCTGTCGCAGTCTGGCTGAGGCAACGGCTGCTGATAGAGTGATAAGCGATGCAGTGTTAGGCCTCTTTCACACTTCAGTTTTCTACAATCAGTCACAATCCGCCAGGTTTTGAAAAAAACGGATCCGCAATTTTCTTTTGAGGATCCGTTTTTTTCCCCATTGACTTCCATTAATGGCGGATTGTGACGGATTGCCGTCCGTTGCATCCGTTTTTTTTGCGGATCCGCCAAAAGTTGCTGTCCGTCACCATCCTCAAAGATTTCAAAACGGAGCTTGCAACGTTTTTTTCTCAGGCGGATCCTCCAGAAACTCATTTAACCAGAAATTCTTTCTGGGTGCCGGACAAAAAAATTCATTCTCTCTCTTTCATTTTCATTCTCTCTCTTTCATTTTCATTCTCTCTCTCTCTTTCATTTTCATTCTCTCTCTCTCTTTCATTTTCATTCTCTCTCTTTCATTTTCATTCTCTCTCTCTCTTTCATTTTCATTCTCTCTCTCTTTCTCTCTCTCTCTCTCTCTCTCTCTCTCTCTTCCTTTAAAATTCTTAATTTGTCGGATCCGTCAAAAAAATGGATGGGTGGCATCCGTTGTCATCAGTACTACAACGGATCCGCCATCCGTCCTTTTGGCGGATTATGACTGATGCAAAAAAACTGAAGTGTGAAAGAGGCCTAAGGAGGGACGAAGCCCTGACGAAGAGGGAAGCCCCCTCGAAACATGTTGGTTTGAGCCTCTCGTGCACCTGTCCTCCTCCCTGCCTGTGACGTCACAGTAGCTCCGCCCCCCCACTCTCGCCGCGTCCTCGTCAATACTTCCGGCCGGAGTACACGAGGTGCTGGCGTCTACCCGCTCCCCTACTACACGCTGCATAGCTTATCGCTCCATCAGCAGCCGCTGCCTCAGCCAGAGCCGCTGCCTCAGCTAGATTGCGCCAGAGCAATCACCAGAAGTAAGTGCATAGAAGTCCTATTAGGACTAACTGATTATTGGAACGCTAGCATAATTAGGGTATCTAGTGGATCCCTCCTTACACTGCATCTCTTATCACTCTATCAGCAGCCGTTGCCTCAGCCAGACTGCGACAGAGCAATTACCAGAAGTAAGTGCATAGAAGTCCTACCAGGACTAACTGGCTACTGGAACGCTAGCACTATTTGTGGGTTTAGTGGATCCCTCCTTACCCAGCACTTTGTCATTTTTTTCAACAGTGGATATCGTCCCTGCACTGGCTCTAAATAAAGCCAACAAAGACCATTATAGAGAGTCTATCAGGATTTACACCTGGGTAGCATAACAAATCTAGCACAAGTGCATATGTACCCCAGGAACTGGGACTGAATATCAAGGTTGTGGTCACTGCTAGTAATTGAAATTCTCTTCATATTTAGTATTGTATCAATTGATCCACCATAAAGGGAACACCCCGAAGAGAATATAAACGTTAAGATACAACCAGTGAGTATGGTGGACATGCAAGGAGTGGTGTGACCTTTTGTATGTTTTATTGGTACCTTAATATATCATTGTTCCAATAGCATCAGCAGCTATCAAAAACGAGATCTCTACTATCAGATAACCTGCAAACTACTTACCACGTAGACATCTCAACTTACACAGAATATTCTACATCAACTTCATTTTTAAGTATGTATAACTGCTGTTAAATATTTATTTCCCCCTTTTTTTTTTTTTTTTTATACATCTGCTCAGCATAGCGCGGTGAATCACACAAATATACGGCTATTAATATCAGCCCGCAGCTGTCTGCATAGCCTTTGCTGGTTATTAATTGTAGGGGGACCCAACGTAATTTTTTTAGTTTAGGGTCCCCCATTTTAATAGCCAGAAAAGGCTACTTATACAGCTGTGAGCTGATATTAATAGCCTTGGAAGCTCTATGGGTATTGCCCCCTTCCCAGGCTTTAAATATCTGCCTTCAGCCGTCGCCTTTCCCTCTGCTGGTTACAATATTTTTGTTTTTCCGAAAAATAGTCTATAATAATAATTAAATAAATGTCCATTAATTTGCACACACACTGTACTAATTGTATTTGTCACTGACATCTATATACGGTACAAACCAAAAGTTTGGACACACCTTCTCATTCAAAGAGTTTTCTTTATTTTCATGACTATGAATATTGTAAATTTACTCTGAAGGCATAAAAACTATGAATTAACACATGTTGAATTATATAATTAACAAAAAAGTGTGAAACAACTGAAACTATGTCTTATATTCTAGGTTCTTCAAAGTAGCCTCCTTTTGCTTTGATTACTGCTTTGCACACTCTTGGCATTCTCGTGATGAGCATCAAGAGGTAGTCACCGGAAATGGTCTTCCAACAGTCTTGAAGGAGTTCCCAGAGATGCTTAGCACTTGTTGGCCCTTTTGCCTTCACTCTCTGGTACAGCTCACCCCAAACCATCTCGATTGGGTTCAGGTCTGGTGACTGTGGAGGCCAGGTCATCTGGTGTAGCACCCCATCACTCTCCTTCTTGGTCAAATAGCCCTTACACAGCCTGGAGGTGTGTTTGGGGTCATTGTCCTGTTGAAAAATAAATGATGGTCCAACTAAACGCAAACAAGATGGAATAGCATGCCGCTTCAAGATGCTGTGGTAGCCATGCTCGTTCAGTATGCCTTCAGTTTTGAATAAATCCCCAACAGTGTCACCAGCAAAGCACCCCCACACCATCACACCTCCTCCTCCATGCTTCACGTTGGGGAACCAGGTACTTAGAGTCCATCCGTTCACCTTTTCTGCGTCGCACAAAGACACGGTGGTTGGAACCAAAGATCTCAAATTTGGACTCATCAGAACAAAACACAGATTTCCACTGGTCTAATGTCCATTCCATGTGTTCTTTAGCCGAAACAAGTCTCTTCTGCTTGTTGCCTGTCCTTAACAGTGGTTTCCTAGCAGCTATTTTACAATGAAGGCCTGCTGCACAAAGTTGTTGTGGGGATGTGTCTGCTGCTAGAACTCTGTGTGGCACTGACTTGGTCTCTAATCTGAGCTGCTGTTAACCTGCGATTTCTGAGGCTGGTGACTCGGATGAACTTATCCTCCGCAGCAGAGGTGACTCTTGGTCTTCTTTTCCTGGGGCGGTCCTCATGTGAGCCAGTTTCTTTGTTGCACTTGATGGTTTTTGCCACTGCACTTGGATACACTTTCAAAGTTTTCCCAATTTTTCGGACTGACCTTCATTTCTTAAAGTAATGATAGCCACTCGTTTTTCTTTACTTGGCTGCTTTTTTCTTGCCATAATACAAATTCTAACAGTCTATTCAGTAGGACTATCAGACTAGACACAACTGATGGTCCCAACCCCATTTATAAGGCAAGAAATCCCACTTATTAAACCTGACAGGGCACACCTGTGAAGTGAAAACCATTTCCGGTGACTACCTCTTGAAGCTCATCAAGAGAATGCCAAGAGTGTGCAAAGCAGTAGTCAAAGCAAAAGGTGGCTACTTTGAAGAACCTAGAATATAAGACATACAGTATTTTCAGTTGTTTCACACTTTTTTGCTAATTATATAATTCCACATGTGTTAATTCATAGTTTTGATGCCTTCAGAGTGAATCTACAATTTTCATAGTCTTGAAAATAAAGAAAACTCTTTGAATGAGAAGGTGTGTCCAAATTTTTGGTCTGTACTGTACGTGGCAAAAAAAAAAAATGGGCAAGCAAAGGCTAGGCTTTGGGCTGATATTAATAGCCAGGAAAGGAGCCATGGATATTGGCCCCCTCCCAGACTAAGAACGTCAGCCCTCAGCCGCCCCAGAAATGGTGCATCGATTAGATGTGCCAATTCTGACGCTTAGCCTCTGCTCTTGCCCGGGTGTGGTGGCAAGTGGTGTAATAGTATTGGAGTCGATGTCAGTTTTGTAATGTCAGCCAACATCAAGTCCAGGCATTAGTAATGGAGAGGCATTTATAAGCCACCCCCATTACTAACTCCATAGTCAGATGTAATAAAGACAATCCTTTATTTGAAATAAAGTCCCCAATCCTCTTTTACCCATTTATTAATATCCAAGGAAATCCTTATCTTTCCGCTGATAATTGATTTGTCCTGTGATGAGCCCAACTCGACTACATATGGATGCTTTGCTGAACGGTCAAATAGAATGCGACCGCTCAGCCCAGTATGAACTCCAGTCACCTTGCTGATGTTGGCACTGAAGCTGCGTTGTTCATGTGCAGCTCAGTGTCTCCTGGGTGATGAGCGGAGTAGTCGCTTTTTATGTTACCGCTCAGCAAAGCATTCAGATGTAGCCGACGAGTTGGGCTTGTCGCTGGATTATTGGCAGACTGGTGAGGATTTCTTTGTTTTTTTTTAAATTTTTCTTCAGATATTAATAAATGAGTAAGAGGGTCTGGGAGTTTGTATTTCAAATAACCAACTTTACTATGTATTTGTCTTTGTTACATTTGACTATGAGGTTAGTAATGGTGGTGTCTTATAGACTCCTTTCTATTTACTAACCCATGGGCTTGATGCCAACTGACATTACAAAGCTGACATCAATCGCAATACTATTACCTCATTTGCCACTGCACCAGAATTAGCACATCTTATGTATGCACCATTTCTGGGGTGGCTGATAGCTGATTCTCTTAGTCTGAGGGGAGTCCAATATCCATGCCCCCTTCCGAGGCTATTAGTATCAGCCAGCAGCTGTCTGCTTAGCCTTTGCTGATTATTAATAGTAAGGGGGCACTGCATAATTTTTTTTTCAAAGGGTCACCCTGTGTTAATATCCAGTAAAGGCTAAATAGACAGCTGTGAGCTGATATTTATATCCTGGAAAGCTCCATGTTTATTATAGGGGCAGCACGGTGGCTCAGTAGATAGCACTTCAGCCTTGCAGCGCTGGAGTCCTGGATTAGAATCCCACCAAGGATAACATCTGCAAGTAGTTTGTATATTCTCCCTGTGTTTGTGTGGGTTTCCTCTGGGCACTCCGGTTTCCTCCCACATTTCAAAGACATACTGATAGAGAATTTAGATTGTGAGCCCCATCGGGGACAGTGATGATAATGTGTGCAAACTGTAAAGCGCTGTGGAATATGTTAGCGCTATATAAAAATAAAGATTATTATTATTATTACCCCCTTCCCAGACTATAAACATCATGTTGGCTTTCCCTCAGCTGGTTAAAAAAAATATGGGGGACCCCACTGCATTTTTTTTTTTCTTGTATTCTATTCTGACGGTTCATGCTTTTGAATTTACTGTTCTTGGCTGATGAAATGTCAGGTTTCCTATCAGATGGGTGTGTTAGGCTCTGTGCACACAGTGCGGATTTTGCTGCGGATTTGTCGCTGCGGATCTGCAGAAGAACTGTAGGTGATGTACAGTACCATTATAGCCTATGTAAAAAAAAAAAAATGCTGTGCACATGCTGCGGATTTTTCTGCACGGTTTTTCTGCAGAAAAAAAAAAGCAGCATGTCCCTTCTTTTGTGCGGTTTTGCTGCAGTTTTCCACCTGCTCCATTCTACAAATCCGCAGGTGGAAAACCGCAGTGAAAAAACGCACAAAAACCGCAGTAAAACCGCAAAAAAAGGAAGAAATCCGCAGGAAAAATGCAGGTCATTTGACCTGCGGATTTAGTAAAATCTGCACGGAAAAATCCACGGGAGGATCCGCACCATGTGCACATAGCCTAACAGTCGCACGTCACACACATGGCCTGTGTTTGTTTTTTTTTCCTCTCGCATCCAGGACTGCAACCAGGAATTTCAGGGTCCCATACTGGCAACATTTTCAGGCCCCCTTGAGACTCCACCCAGGCTTCACCTCAGCCCTGCCTCCACCCCTCGATCCTTTCACAGACCCACCACCCACTCTTGAAAAAACTTCCACTTCTGCATCACGTCCTCATCAATCACACATAGATCCCATCTAATACCACATCACATACATTGCCAGCAGCTTTTGTTTTGGCCAAAAGATATTTTTAATGCGCCACTATGACAAGGAGACTCTTTTGGCTGCTGTAATCTATTTGTTAAAATGTCCAATACTTTTTAGCTATATCTTTATTTATTTCTCAATTTTTAAAATGACCAACAATACCACATACAAGGGACAAATACCACCACACCATGACTGATCACATATTACCACCACATAGTGACCGAATAATACCATGTACTGTACAAGGACCACCATACTGTGGCCAGACCACATATTAATACCACATACAAGGAACAAATAACACCTAACAATGACCAGATCACATATTACCACTATGTAGTGACTGAATAATGCTACAGTACTAATCATTAATAAAAAACACCATACTAATATTACCATAAGTGCCACTGAAGAGCTCTGTACATAGTATACAGTGTCAGTGTACAGTTAATACAATGATCACCAATGACATACACAGGAGCTCTGTAATGTAGTGTCAGTGTACAGGTAATACAGGGATCATTGGTGACATTATACAGAGGAGCTCTGTATATAATTTACAGTGTATAGTACAGTGTATAGACTCACCGGTGACATCTCTAGTTGAAGTCCTTCATCTTCTCTTTTCTTCTTCATCCAGCAGAGACCACCATTACTTCTTCCAGCGAGGACTGGTCTCTGCAGAAACTAACAGTTATCTAGAGCACCGCTTGCAGAACACACTACTTAGGAAAAAAATAACGTCTACACTACACTAGATGAAGAAAGTGTCACATAGTGTTGCTCTGCACAGTACCAGCCCCCCATTGAAAATAGTATCCTCAAAAATAAAACATCACTGCAGTAATAATATCCCTTAATTGACCCTTACAGTAATAATATCCCCCATCCTGGCACCCTTGTGTCCCGTTCCTGTCTCCAACCATATGTTCTCTCATTCTGCCTCCTTATGATGTCAGATTCTGCCCCATCTGTGTCCTGTGATCCTGTCCAATCTGTCTCCATCCTGCCCCATGATACTGCCCCATCTGTCTCCATCCTGCCCCATGTGTCTCCATTCTCCCCCATCTGTCTCCATCTCACTGGAAAATGCTTATGATCTTTTACATGTTATTCACTCCTGATGTATAAAACAAAAGATGACAATACTGATTGAATGGATTTTTTTTTCTATGAAAATCAGATGATTTTTTTTTTATCTGTGGTCATGTGGAGTTTGTTTTTTAAATGATAATGTTGAAGTTACATTTTCTTCTGTTTGTAGATTTTCCTTTAAGTTTTATCACATGAACAACGTCTTGCTTTTCATCCTCGCTGGGAAAGTGCCAAGTGATTTCACTGTTCAGTAGGACATATGAGGGGGCACGCAGTGACCTGTGACCCACTCTGCAGATGAAGCAGCTCATTACAAGAGCTGTGCACTCCAAGAAACCGCAGCGCCATCTTCATTTGTTGATTTACATGCTCCGTAGGTCATAAATCATTTGCTTCCTTTAAACCTATCTGGTTTTGTCACTTCAGCAGTTATGAAAAGCAGATTTCAGTAAATATGCTGCTCTGAGCAAAGGCGAAAGTTACAGTAATATCATTAATTTTGTAAAACTCAGTGACTATATATATATATATATATATATATATATATATATATATATATATATATATATATATACAGTACAGACCAAAAGTTTGGACACACCCTCTCAATCAAAGAGTTTTCTTTATTTTCATGACTATGAAAATTGTAGATTCACTCTGAAGGCATCAAAACTGTGAATTAACACGTGTGGAATTATAGAATTAACAAAAAGTGTGAAGCAACTGAAAATATGTCTTATATTCTAGGTTCTTCAAAGTAGCCTCCTTTTGCTTTGATTACTGCTTTGCACACTCTTGGCATTCTCTTGATGAGCTTCAAGAGGTAGTCACCGGAAATGGTTTTCACTTGACAGGTGTTCCCTGTCAGGTTTAATAAGAGGGATTTCTTGCCTTATAAATGGGGTTGGGACCATCAGTTGTGTTGTGCAGAAGTCTGGTGGATACACAGCTGATAGTCCTACTGAATAGACTGTTAGAATTTGTATTATGGCAAGAAAAAAGCAGCTAAGTAAAGAAAAACGAGTGGCCATCATTACTTTAAGAAATGAAGGTCAGTCAGACCGAAAAATTGGGAAAACTTTGAAAGTGTCCCCAAGTGCAGTGGCAAAAACCATCAAGCGCAACAAAGAAACTGGCTCACATGAGGACCGCCCCAGGAAAGGAAGACCAAGAGTCACCTCTGCTGCGGAGGATAAGTTCATCCGAGTCACCAGCCTCAGAAATCGCAGGTTAACAGCAGCTCAGATTAGAGACCAGGTCAGTGCCACACAGCGTTCTAGCAGCAGACACATCTCTGCAACAACTGTTAAGAGGAGACTTTGTGCAGCAGGCCTTCATGGTAAAATAGCTGCTAGGAAACCACTGCTAAGGACAGGCAACAAGCAGAAGAGACTTGTTTTGGCTAAAGAACACAAGGAATGGACATTAGACCAGTGGAAATCTGTGCTTTGGTCTGATGAGTCCAAATTTGAGATCTTTGGTTCCAACTACCGTGTCTTTGTGCGGCGCAGAAAAGGTGAACGGATGGACTCTACATGCCTGGTTCCCACCGTGAAGCATGGAGGAGAAGGTGTGATGATGTGGGGGTGCTTTGCTGGTGACACTGTTGGGGATTTATTCAAAATTGAAGGTATCCTGAACCAGCATGGCTACCACAGCATCTTGAAGCGGCATGCTATTCCATCCGCTTTGCGTTTAGTTGGACCATCATTTATTTTTCAACAGGACAGTGACTCCAAACACACCTCTAGGCTGTGTAAGGGCTATTTGACCAAGAAGTAGAGTGATGGGGTGCTACGCCAGATGACCTGGCCTCCACAGTCACCAGACCTGAACTCAATCGTGATGATTTGGGGTGAGCTGGACCGCAGAGTGAAGGCAAAAGGGCCAACAAGTGCTAAGCATCTCTGGGAACTCCTTCAAGACTGTTGGAAGACCATTTCCGGTGACTACCTCTTGAAGCGCATCAAAAGAATGCCAAGAGTGTGCAAAGCAGTAATCAAAGCAAAAGGTGGCTACTTTGAAGAACCTAGAATATAAGAAATATTTTCAGTTGTTTCACACTTTTTTGTTAATTATATAATTCCACATGTGTTAATTCATAGTTTTGATGCCTTCAGAGTGAATCTACAATTTTCATAGTCTTGAAAATAAAGAAAACACTTTGAATGAGAAGGTGGGTCCAAACTTTTGGTCTGTACTGTGTGTGTGTGTGTGTGTGTGTGTGTATATATATATATATATATATATATATATATATATATATATATATATTGTTGACCTGTCCATATGTGGCTTCTCATAGTAAGACCTTGTATACTGCTGTCATTGGGTAACTTAGTTTACCAAATTTGTGATTCTCGTTTAGCCCCTTTAGTCGTATTAGTGGCAGCACTGGATATCATTCAGGAGCCGTGATTTTAAAAGTGTAGAAGTGGTAAGATTTCCTGATTTGTAGTGTTCAGAGTAGATTATCTTGATAATGGGATCACACCTAGTAAATGGTAGTGCCAATACAGAAATTGGCCATAAAGTTGTGTCACCCATGTAGTGACCATGTCAGGGGCGGACATATCAGTGGTGCAATCTGTGCAGCCGCACAGGGGCCCGAGAGGTAAAAGGGCCCCAAATCTGGAGGAAGTGTGCATTATGATGAGTTATGCGACTGCGAAGGGCACATACACTGTTCTTGCACAGGGGCCTCTTTCTGTCTGTAGTCGCCAGTGGAACATGTTAATACGTAGCTGACACCACTACAAGTAACACAGGGTATTTGTACACATTCAGGATTTGCAGAGCGAATTCTGCACAACAAATCTGTAGCAATTTACAGAACAAGTTAATGGTGATTTCAAAACCCCATTCACACATAGCAGAACAAATCTTGGCAAAAATTAGAGCGTTCTGCTGTTTTTCATATCTTCCATGTGCTTATTGTTGTTTACCTTGCACAATACAATGCTTCTTAATCGGGTAGGGTGACTTCCACTCAAATCTACATAACACATGCAGAGTCTGTAGCAGATTGCAGGGCTGGTTTTAGACAAAGTGAGGCCCTGGACAAAAGTTTAAAGTGGGGCCCCAAATGCTCACATATTGCACCATCACACAGAAACATTTTGGTCGTATTTACCTGCGCAGAGTTCAGGTCGTTAAACGAGCGTGATCGACAATATTGAAGTCATTTGACACTTATTCCCAAGTTTATTTAGGCTATGTGCACACGTAGCAGAAAATTTCTGCTTAAAAAACGGTCTCCCTTCCCAGAAACCGCGCATTTTTTTCTGCGCGTTTTCCGTGCACAAAACGCGCGGTTTTTATGCGTTTTTTTTTTGGGGCGGTTCCTGACACACAGAAATAGCCAGAAATGCGGAAAGATCCGCGAAATTAATGAGCATGCTGCATTTTTTTTTACCGCGAAGCGGTTTTTTCGTGGTAAAAAAAACGCATCAATGTGCACAAAAAGTGCAAAATGCATAGAAATTAATGGGAGGCTTATTTTTAGCGTTTTTATAGTGGATTTATTGGCAAATCCGCTAAAAAAACGCTAAAAAATGCTGTGTGTGCGCACACAGCCTTACTCTGGCTGAGGAAGAATCATGGGTACAGATAGTCCTTGATAGAGTATACTGCAGCCCCACACACACAGTATAATGCAGCTCCCCTCAGAGTATACTGCAGCTCAACACACACTATAATGCAGCCCTTTACACACACACACACACACACACACACACACTATAAAGCAAACCCCCCTCACTCACAGCATAATGCAGCCCCCTCCACTCACAGTATAATGCTTCTTTTACACTTGCTTTTGCGAGCCGCATTGCCGTAATTTTCACGGTCTGCTGCAAAAATGGGCCACAAAAATCTTCTTGGATTTCTGCAGGCCTTCGAAGTGATAAACAGGAAGTACATGGGAGTGTCCTAGTAAAAATACAGTTTTGCAAATACGGTCTTCACGGTGTACAGCAAAATCAACACACTGCGCAAGCTTCCGTTGTTTTTGCGGCCCCATTGATTTCAAGCCATGAAAAATATCGAGCAGGCTCAATATTTTTTCACGGCCATAAATGCGGCATATGGCGCTCTGACTAATTTTTGCGGCCCCATAGAAATCTACTGGGGCCACAAAAATGGCCTGCAAAAACATGGTAAGTGTAAAAGAAGCCTAGTGCAGCCCCCACACACATAGTATAATGCAACCCACACAGTGTGTGTGTGTATGTATGTATATATATATATATACAGTGCCTACAAGTAGTATTCAACCCCCTGCAGATTTAGCAGGTTTGATAAGATGCAAATAAGTTAGAGCCTTCAAACTTCACACAAGAGCAGGATTTATTAACAGATGCATAAATCTGTCAAACCAAAAAGTTATGTTGCTCAGTTAAATTTTAATAAATTTTAAACATAAAAGTGTGGGTCAATTATTATTCAACCCCTAGGTTTAATATTTTGTGGAATAACCCTTGTTTGCAATTACAGCTAATAATCGTCTTTTATAAGACCTGATCAGGCCGGCACAGGTCTCTGGAGTTATCTTGGCCCACTGCTCCATGCAGATCTTCTCCAAGTTATCTAGGTTCTTTGGGTGTCTCATGTGGACTTTAATCTTGAGCTCCTTCCACAAGTTTTCAATTGGGTTAAGGTCAGGAGACTGACTAGGCCACTCCAACACCTTGATTTTTTTCCCTCTTGAACCAGGCCTTGGATTTCTTGGCTGTGTGCTTTGGGTCGTTGTCTTGTTGGAAGATGAAATGACGACCCATCTTAAGATCCTTGATGGAGGAGCGGAGGTTCTTGGCCAAAATCTCCAGGTAGGCCGTGCTATCCATCTTCCCATGGATGCGGACCAGATGGCCAGGCCCCCTGGGTTAGAAACAGCCCCACAGCATGATGCTGCCACCACCATGCTTGACTGTAGGGATGGTATTCTTGGGGTCGTATGCAGTGCCATCCAGTCTCCAAACGTCACGTGTGTGGTTGGCACCAAAGATCTCGATCTTGGTCTCATCAGACCAGAGAACCTTGAACCAGTCTGTCTCAGAGTCCTCCAAGTGATCATGAGCAAACTGTAGACGAGCCTTGACATGACGCTTTGAAAGTAAAGGTACCTTACGGGCTCGTCTGGAACGGAGACCATTGCGATGGAGTACGTTACTTATGGTATTGACTGAAACCAATGTCCCCACTGCCTTGAGATCTTCCCGGAGCTCCTTCCTTGTTGTCCTTGGGTTAGCCTTGACTCTTCGGACAAGCCTGGCCTCGGCACGGGAGGAAACTTTCAAAGGCTGTCCAGGCCGTGGAAGGCTAACAGTAGTTCCATAAGCCTTCCACTTCCGGATGATGCTCCCAACAGTGGAGACAGGTAGGCCCAACTCCTTGGAAAGGGTTTTGTACCCCTTGCCAGCCTTGTGACCCTCCACGATTTTGTCTCTGATGGCCTTGGAATGCTCCTTTGTCTTTCCCATGTTGACCATGTATGAGTGCTGTTCACAAGTTTGGGGAGGGTCTTAAATAGTCAGAAAAGGCTGGAAAAAGAGATAATTAATCCAAACATGTGAAGCTCATTGTTCTTTGTGCCTGAAATACTTCTTAATACTTTAGGGGAACCAAACAGAATTCTGGTGGTTTGAGGGGTTGAATAATAAATGACCCTCTGAATAAACTTTTCACAATTTAAAAAAAAATTAAACAAAGAAATAACATTCTTTTTTGCTGCAGTGCATTTCACACTTCCAGGCTGATCTACAGTCCAAATGTCACAATGCCAAGTTAATTCCGAATGTGTAAACCTTCTAAATCTGCAGGGGGTTGAATACTACTTGTAGGCACTGTATATATACGCATGCTACACATACATACAGTATAAATATACAATACTCACTTCTCCTCATTCCCCACTCTGCTCCAATCTGCTTCACTGCTTGCACAGCATGACGCACGATGATGTGACATCATCGTGCACCCGCTGAAGCAGAGGGGGAGTGATGGGAGAGGGAGCATCAGCTGACACAGTCTCCTCCATCACTGTTGTCAACTGTATCAGTTGAATGCATGATGCGGGGGGGCGGCGCCTGGAGGAGCTTGGGCCCTAGGCAACTGCCTGGTCTGCCTGCCACTAAGGCCGGCTCTGATAGATTGGTAATAGAATTAGCAGAGGATTTTTTGCAATTTATGAATGTGTGTGTGTATGATTTATTACGAGGTTGTTGTCGTGTTTGTCATGTTGTCGGCCATCTTCAAAGTACTGCAAGCAGACTTTAACCCCTTACTGCCATTGGACGGGATAGTATGTCCAATGGCAGTACCCCTGCTTTGATGTGGGCTCTGGCGGTGAGCATCAAAGCCGGGACATGTCAGCTGTTTTTAACAGCTGACAGGTGCCCGCAATAGGCGCAGGTGCAATCGTGATCCACTTGCGCCTATTAACTAGTTAGATGCCGCTGTCAAACTCTGACAGCAGCATTTAACGCGAGCTTCCGTCCATCGCAGTGGTCCCCAACCTTTTTTGCACCAGGGACCGGCTTCAAGCAAGACCATTCTTCCATGGACCGGCAGGGCTGGGATGGAGGTGTGACAGGGGAGGGGCTTTGGTCATAAGGGGGCGGGGCTATGGACGCAGTTGTAGTTTAGCAGTGCATACTTATTTAATTATAACATTTATAATGTGACTCAACTCACCATATGTTTTGAATGAGTGGGAGCCCCTGGCTTGTTTCTCTGTTTCAGTGGGAGCACCGGGCTACTTCTACTGATGACCGTCACTGCTAATGATGATTGGAACCTACAAGGAAATGGAGCATTGAGCACTTAAGAAAAATTGTACTGGAGTACTGTACATGCTGATTATTTTCTAATCATCAGAAAATGTATGTGTGGTTCCCCCCGTCCTGTCCAGCTCTGTGTGGCTCCCCCTGTTGTATGCATCGCTCCCCTGTCCCATCCTTATATACATGGCTCCGCTCCCACTCTCCCGTCCTGTATGCATGGCTCTGCTCCCACTCTCCCATCCTGTATACATGGCTCCCCTGTCCCATCTTGTATATATGGCTCCGCTCCCACTCTCCCTCCCTTGTATATATGGCTCCGCTCCCACTCTCCCTCCCTTGTATATATGGCTCCGCTCCCACTCTCCCTCCCTTGTATATATGGCTCCGCTCCCACTCTCCCTCCCTTGTACAGTATATATGGCTCCGCTCCCACTCTCCCTCCCTTTTATGCATGGCTCCGCTCCCACTCTCCCTCCCTTGTATATATGGCTCCGCTCCCACTCTCCCTCCCTTTTATGCATGGCTCCGCTCCCACTCTCCCTCCCTTGTATATATGGCTCCGCTCCCACTCTCCCTCCCTTTTATGCATGGCTCCGCTCCCACTCTCCCTCCCTTGTATATATGGCTCCGCTCCCACTCTCCCTCCCCTGTATATATGGCTCCGCTCCCACTCTCCCTCCCCTGTATATATGGCTCCGCTCCCACTCTCCCTCCCCTGTATATATGGCTCCGCTCCCAATCTCCCTCCCCTTGTATGCATGGCTCCGCTCCCACTCTCCCTCCCCTTGTATATATGGCTCCGCTCCCAATCTCCCTCCCCTTGTATATATGGCTCCGCTCCCAATCTCCCTCCCCTTGTATGCATGGCTCCGCTCCCAATCTCCCTCCCCTTGTATGCATGGCTCCGCTCCCAATCTCCCTCCCCTTGTATGCATGGCTCCGCTCCCACTCTCCCTCCCCTTGTATATATGGCTCCGCTCCCACTCTCCCTCCCTTGTATGCATGGCTCCGCTCCCACTCTCCCTCCCTTGTATGCATGGCTCCGCTCCCACTCTCCCTCCTATATATATTGTATGCATGGCTCCGCTCCCACTCTCCCTCCCCTTGTATATATGGCTCCACTCCCACTCTCCCTCCCTTGTATATATGGCTCCGTGCAGCTCCCCCATTCTTCCCCCATCATACTTACCCTCACATCGCTGACCTTCCTTCCCGTCGCTGAACTTCCCTCCCTGCATCTCGCGGCGCTTCAGCTCCTGTGCGGAGCGGTCACGTGCTACTGCTCATTAAGGTCTATGAATATGGACGCCACGCCTATGGGAGATGAGTGGCGTCCATATTCATGACCTTAAATGAGCGGTACACTTGACCGCTCAGCGCTGGATGAAGCCTCCGACAGGGACCAGTGAGTATCAGCTGGTGCACTGCCGCCGGCTCCCCTTGTGTCCGCGGACCGGCAAGGGCACTGCAACGGCCCGGTGCTGGGCCACGGACCGGTGGTTGGGGACTCCTGGTCCATCGGACCGGAAATTAGCGAATCGGTGACCCGCGTCACACGATCGGGGTTCCTCGGCATAACAACCAGAGGTCTCCATGAGACCTCTATAGTTGTATATATGGCTCTGCTCCCACTCTCCCTCCCTTGTATATATGGCTCCGCTCCCACTCTCCCTCCCTTGTACAGTCATGGCCAAAAGAGGTCTCCATGAGACCTCTATAGTTGTATATATGGCTCTGCTCCCACTCTCCCTCCCTTGTATATATGGCTCCGCTCCCACTCTCCCTCCCTTGTACAGTCATGGCCAAAAGAGGTCTCCATGACCTTGTGGTTGGCGCTCATAGCAATGCAGTAATTCTGCTACATAGAGGCGATCTGTGCATCGCCTCTATGTAGCAGAGCCGATCAAGTTATGGCAGCTTCTAGCCTCCCATGGAGACTATTGAAGCATGCCAAAAGTTTCAGAAAAATAGTTTTAAAAATATAAAAAAATAAAAGTTTAAATCACCCCTCTTACCCCCATTCAAAATAAAACAATAAAAAAAAAAAGAAACATACACATATTTGGTATTGCCGTGATCAGCATCGCCTTATCAATAAAAAAGGGTTAACCTGATCGCTAAATAGCGTAGCGAGAAAAAATCGAAATGCCAAAATAAAATTTTTTTGGGTCGCCGCGACATTGCATTTAAATGCAATAATGGGCGATCAGAAGATCATATCTGCACAAATATGGTATCATTAAAAACGTCAGCTCGGCGCGCAAAAAATAGGCCCTCACCCAACCCGAGATCACGAAAAGTGGAGACGCTATGGGTCTTGGAACATGGCACTTTTTTTTTTTTCGTTAACTTTGGAACTTTTTTTTTCACCACTTAGATAAAAAAAGAACCTAGACATGTTTGGTATCTATGAACTCATAATGACCTGGAGAATCATAATGGCAGGTCAGTTTTAGCATTTAGTGAACCTAGCAAAAAAGCCAAACAAAAAAGTGTGGGATTGCACTTTTTTTTGCAACTTCACCGCACTTGGAATTTTTTTTCCCCGTTTTCTGTTACACAACATGGTAAAACCAATGCTATCGTTCAAAAGTACAACTTGTCCCACAAAAAATAAGCCCTCAAATGGCCATATTGAATGGAAAAATAAAAAAAGTTATGGCTCTGGAAAGAAGGGGAGCGAAAACGCAAAACCAGAAAAAGCTCCGTCATTAAGGGGTTAATAGACTGCAAGTGGTGTGTGCTTCTTACCTAGGTAACAGCCACTCTGAGACTGCCAGGTGCAATGTAACATAAGCAATGAGCTGTACACTATAGAATTTGAAATCCTTCTGTTCTCGATGACACAGAGATATCGTAAATTGCAAAGTTTGTTTTCATAATTACTTTGTAATTTTAAGAACTTGCTATAGTTTTGATAAAATCATGGTTTTATCTGCTGCAGATCTACCACGTCTCTGAATGCAGAGCTCTGTATAACCCCGCCAACACCAGTGACAGGTTCTCGTGCACTCTGTGCTTAGACCGAAGGCTGTCAATCATTGGTGGGGTTAAAGAGCTTATGAATATGGAGTACTGTCATTGTCTTTTAACCTTTTTCTTCCTACAGGCTTGTATTTAAGCAACAATTTTGTGTATTATTGATATTATATAATATTTTGCTTTGGAATTACTGCATTGTCTGTACAGTTTGTATGTTTGCCTGTCTATTTCCCCACTTTGTGGGGATATCCCTGTCTTTACAGGGATTTGTACTCCCTACCCTAATCCCCTTGTTTTTGTTCTGTTGACATATTCCCTTGGAAGTATGAATCCACACAGAAACTGAAACCCATTTAAAATAAATTGGAGTTCAGTAGTGGACAATCACGTTAAGGTTAAGCTCAAGCACAGTGTTTTACAGTTCCAGCAAAGTGGATGGGATCTATAGAAATCTCATGACCCTCTGTGTTTTTTTTTTTTTTTTGTTTTTTTTTTACTCTGTGTAAACTGAATGCAACATGTCTATTTCTCTTGCGGGTACGCTGAGTTTTATGTACAGATTTTCCCAATAGACTTGCATTAGATGCATAAAATCTGCAGGTAAAAAACGCGTCTTTAGAGCATTTGCACTGCAGAAATGCACATACCCGTATATACTCGCGTATAAGCCGACCCCCCCACCCTAATTTTGCCACAAAGAACTGGGAAAACTTATTGACTCGTGTATAAGCCGAGGTTGGTGCTGCACAAGGGTTAATGGTGGTCCAAAAAGATGCTCCATAGATAAATATCCCCATAAAATGCTGCAAAATGGTTAATGGTGGCCCAACAAGATGCTCCAAGGATAAATACCCCCATATATTGCTGCACAAGGGTTAATGGTGTCCCAAGTAGAAGCTCCATACATAAATACCCCCATATGCTGCACAAGGGTTCAGGGTGGCCCAAATAGATGCTCCAAGGATAAATACCCCCATATGCTGCACAAGGGTTAATGGTGGCCCAAGTAGAAAAAAAGACATACTCCCCTCTCCGTCGCTGGGGGCCAGGTGCAGGTGTAGCCGCTGGCTCAGCCCCCCGGCACTGGCTATATTTCCCGTTCCCAGTTCCATCGCTGTCTCCGGGTTCTGTGCAGTGATGTTAGCAGAGGGCGCGCACTGACTACGTCATCATGCCCTCCGCTAAGTCACAGCCGGAGGACCCGGAGACAGCGATTGAACGGGGAGCGGTAAGTATTGCTCTGCTCCCCAGTCATACTCACCAGCCCCCTCCTGGCGCCCGGTCTCTTCAGCCCAGAGCCCCTGCTTCCAGCATGATGTCGGCGTCCCAGGCTGTTCCTGCATTCAGCGGTCACGTAGTACCGCTCACTAAATATGCGCATAGTCATGAGGTTAATGAGCGGTACCACGTGACCGCTGAATGCAGGAACAGCTGGGACACTGAGATCATGGGGGAAGCAGGGGGCCTGCAGAGACCGTGCCATGAGGGGGGAGTATGGTCTCTGACACCCCCCACTCCCAAGCCGACCCCCGTATATGACTCGTGTATAAGCCGAGAGGGGGACTTTCAGCCCCAAAAAAAGGGCTGAAAATCTCGGCTTATACACGAGTATATACGGTAATCCACATTTGACTGTATCAATAAAGTCTTGTCAAAGCCAAATACCAGGAAGTATCAAAAACACAGTAGCTTTATTTAAAGAATTGCATACCAAAAAGAGACAAAAACCGCAGGGTAAAAAATTAATTTAAAACGTATATAAAAAGAAGTACCCAAAAATGCAATGAAAATATGGCAAGTAACTGAATTTTCTGTACCTATTAGGTAAATTACAAGCATGAAATACTCATCGCTGGAACAAAGCCTAAAGTAGTTTCCTATTCACTGGTGTAAAATAAGGCCGATTTAAATATGGGTTTGACTGTTCCTTTCACACGGCAAAATCTAACACACACAAATTTTTCCATTTTTATGAAGGTAGACTCCCACATAGCGGCCATTGTTGCATCGGTGAAATTTGACCAAAATTGATTTTTTTAGGCGGTCAGTTTGAACACTGCATCTCTCCCTCATCAAAGCCGTGTGTCATGTGGCGGTCGCTACTTGGGACCCCTGATAACATATTAGGTGTAAATCTAACAATCGTTATCACATGGCTCCTGTCCGAATTGGCTCGCTCATATAAGTCAGGTGGGTCCATGTTTATTCTGAGAGACTAAATCAAGTTATTGTGGATCTACAGTGTTACATAATGAGAACTGTAAATGTAATCCCTGCGCACTGAGGACACTTAGCTTTATACCCACAAACACTGAATTCATTCATTACACTCACTGCTTTGCTCTGTTGTATTTAAGATGTTTTATTGGGATCACCAGAGATTTTATTAAATAAGCCTAGGCTCACATTTGTACTTACTGTGAGCACAGTCAAATATTTTGGCCTTTTTTGAAATGGGATTTTTTTTTTTTTTTTTTAATAAAAAGTGAAGCTCTGGCAAAAATTAAGAGACCACTGTAAAATTTTCAGTTTGTCTGAGTTTTCTCTTTATAGGTATATATTTGAATAAAATTTTAATTTCTCTTTTATTCTATATACTACTGACAACATGTCTTCGAATTTCCAAGCACTAAATTTTGTATTTATTTTCTGAAAATGAGAAATGGTCAAAATAAAAAAATGCATTGCTTGCAGACCTCAAATAATGCTAAGAAAACAAGTTCATAATCATTTAGAAATAACAATACTAATGTTTTAACTCAGGAAGAGTTCAGAAATCAATATTTTGTGGAATAACCATGATTTTTAATCACAGCTTTCATGCGTCTTGGCATGCTTTCCACCAGTCTTTCACACTGCTTTTGGGTGACCTTATGCCACTCCTGGTACAAAAATTTAAGCAGTTCTTCTTTGATGGCTTGTGACTATTCATCTTCCTCTTGATTACATTCCAGAGGTTTTCAATGGGGTTCATGTCTGGAGATTGGGCTGGCCATGACAGGGATTTGTCATGGCGCATTGTCCTGCTGGAGAAACCAGTCCTCAGAGTTGAGGAACATTGCCTGAGCAGAAGGAGTCAACTGTTTTTCCAGGATAACCTTGTATGCGGCTTGATTCATATGTCCTTCAGAAAGATTAACCTGCCCAATTCCAGCCTTGCTGAAGCATCCCCAGATCATCACCAATCCTCCACTAAATTTCACAGTGGGTGCAAGACACAGTAGCTTGTACGCCTCTCCAGGTCTTAGTCTAACCATTAGATGACCAGGTGTTGAGCCAAGGTGAAAATTACAATCATCAGAGAAGATTACCTTACTCCAGTTCTCTATGGTCCAATCCTTTTGGTCTTTGGCAAACTTCAGCCTGGCTCTCCTTTTGCTTCTCATTGATGAAAGGCTTTTTTTTTTTTCTAGCTTTACATGACTTGAGCCCTGTCTCTAGGAGCCTGTTACGAACTGTTTTTGCCGTGCACTTCACCACCGCTGCCATTTGCCATTACTTTTGTAGGTCACTTGATGTCATCCTGCGGTTGCTGAGTGACATTCGACTAAGATGACACTCATCCCGGTCAGTGGAGAGTCGTTTTAACCCTCTGCCGGTCTGTAGCTTTGTTGTCCCCAATGTCTGCTGCTTGACCATGTTGTAATGGACTGCCGTCTTAGAAATTTTAAGGATGGAGGCAACCTGACGCTCACTGTATCCCTCTGCTAGTAAAGCAAGAATTGAGCCCTTCTTTTCCTCACTCAAGATTTTTTTTTTTCAACTCCTTTGGCATGGTTAAAAGTTATTTTTTCATTCTTTTGGGATATTACTAGCACTTATTTTGCCATCCAGCTTGTCCTATTGCAAGACGATTGTGAACACCACAGCAGGTTTTTTTTTATACTTTCCTTCGCTGAATAAGATTTGGTTCAGGTGATCACCTAATCAGAAGCACATTAAGAAGAATGAGGTGTACTCTTTTAAATCAGATACATTTTTATTGCATAACAAAGTACAAAACAACAAGCATATTCAATCTGTCAACAGTAGACAAGTTATAAATTTTTCAATATATTTCCCATTCCTTTCCCCCACCCCCTTTCCCTCTGTAAAGCACATATACAACTATTTAAATAAAAGTACACAGTAATGCAGCATATATCTTCTGAGGTCAGCACCTCTCCACCCAGTGATTCCATATTGTTTCAAAGGTACCAGCCCTTTTACTTTTAACGTATATACTCTTTTCTATACCCATAATGTAGTCAGACTGCCTATAGCACTCCTGCATTGTCTGTGGTTCTTCACTTATCCAACATCTGGCGATCAGTTTCCTCGCAATATACAATAATCTAGCTATTGCTAGCTTATGGCAATTCGATACCCCAATCTCCTCTACATACCCCAAGATACATATCAGAGGGTCCCTTTCAATTCTACAGTTATATACCCATCCTATTGCGGCCGTCCCTTCCACCCAAAACGTATTTAGTTTTGGACATTGCCATAGCATGTGAACAATCCCAGCCCTTTCGGTCCAACACCTCTGGCATTCGGAGGTTTGTCTCAACCCGGCCTTATATAGCCTATCTGGAGTCCTATACACTCTATGGAGCACATATAACTGAGAAAGTCTGGCCGGTTCGCTCAGTGATAACTTAGGTATATATTCCATTATTGTTTCCCATTTTCTCTAGTCACCTTCCACGACAGCCACCTTGGAGGTTGTCTCCCCGCCCTAATAGGGGACAAGAACACAAAGAGGTTAAATAACCCTTCCCTTCCTGCTACCTCAGTGTTTTTTCTGTCCCCTATCGGGGCATGAAGAGGTCACAAGGGGCTGCCGTGGCCAGCGAGCGGAGCCCCTATGTACTCACGAAGCTGGGCAGCCGAGGTCGGGGGGTTCGCCTCTCCTCCATGTGCTGCTCCCGTCTCCACCGTCGGTGTGACTCGTGACGTTGACCGCCCCTCCCGCGCCCTCCAGGGTAAAGCGGGGCAGTATGGTGCCTGCTGGGGTCCTGCACAGCTCCCAGGCTTCCTTCTTCCCCCCCAGCGCTGCATTGGAGCCACGCGTACGCGTCAGAGGGGGCGGGCAATCGACCGGAAGTAGCGGTGACACGCACTTCCGGTTTGCGGCCCCGGCGTCCTGTGTGAGGGGAAACGTGCGCCGGCACCCGGGGGACCCGAGAAATTATTCCAATGGCAGCGGGGGTCGAGCGATGTTCCTCCCCAGGGACGGGGGGAAGGAGGAGCACCCAGCAAATGAACGCAGCAACACCCACAAAAGGGTGCCACAGCTCCAGGTAAGCGCAGTGTGTCTGTGGTGTGTGCAGACATGGATGGTGAGAAGGCCTTGACTGCAGCATCTGCGGAGCCCAGCATTCCCCCTCCTATAGTGAGTAGCAGGGCCGGTCCTTTGCCTGTCAAAAAGTTGGTAAGTAAGCCTTCTCTTCTTCTTTCAGGAAGACAAGGCTTCTGCCCCTAGAAAGCTCCGCAAGTGTGGTATATGTGGTGCCAGGTTTCCTTCTGACTACAAAAAGAAGTTATGCCAACCTTGTACGCAAAATATCCTGCGTACCGAGCAACCCTCCTTGTTTGACAGCATAAAAACTCTCATTAGGCAGGAGGTTCAGACCTCAATGGCAGCCCAGACCCCAGTGGCTCAGGGCCCTACCCAAAAAAAGAGGAAAAGGGCACATATGGAAGCCAACTCAGACTCGGGAGAAGTCCGTTCCTCAGGATCGGAGAATATTTGGGAAAATAAGGGCTCCACATCCACCTCCAGTCATGATGCAAAAAAATACTATTTCTCCTCTGAGGATATGGAGGAGTTAGTCTCCATGGTAAGAAGTACCATGGGAGTGGAGGAGGAGGAGGTCAAGCTCTCAGTCCAGGATGAGATGTTTGAAGGGTTGAAACCCAGAGGTAGAAAGGGTTTCCCGGTTCATGAGGTGATACAGGACCTAGTAGCTCAGGAGTGGTCCTCACCCGAGAAGGCATTCACTGTGCCCTCTGAGCTAAAAAATCGGTTTCCCTTGAGGGTTATAGTTCTATTTGGGAGATCCCTAAGATAGACGTCCAAGTGTCTAAAGTCACTAAGAAGATGTCCTTGCCCTTTGAGGATGCTTCCCAATTGAAGGATCCGATGGATTGCAAAATAGAAAGCCACCTTAAAAAGTCCTGGGAAGCTTCTACAAACCTGCACAAAGCAAATATTGCACCCACCTGCGTAGCCAGATCTTTGTTTTTCTGGCTACGTAAATTGGAAGACCATCTATTGGGGGGTGCCCCAAGAGAAGAAATCTTGGACTCCCTGTCAATCCTCCAAAAGGCAATATGTTATTTAGCTGATGCTTCAGGACAAACGGTACGGGTGGCAGCAAGGTCCCTAGTCCTTTCAAACTTGGCCAGGAGAGCCTTGTGGCTGAAGTCTTGGGGTGGCAACATCACCTCTAAGACGAAACTTTTAAAGTCCCCCGTTTTAACAAACTCCGGTAGATTATAATTTTGCCATATTGGAGAGAAGTCAGATATTCCACCCCCTAATCTTCTTAATTTCCTCCAACATCTTATGAATCAGTAAACACGTGGGGTAGACCAATCCAAATTTCCTAAAGCATCCTGCTTCCAGGCCCTGGATCAGTGGACTCCTATCTAAAACATGGGCCAAGACCCTTTGTGTTGAACTCATATTATCAATTTCTCTCCAGCCCCTTATATGTTGACCCTGCGCAGCTAAATAGTAAATCCAAGGGTTCGGAAGTGCCAAGCCCCCTTCATCCTTAGGTCTCTGCAGAATTTCCAGTTGAAGCCTTGCCTGTTTTTTCCCCCAAACCAGATCTCTGAAAATGGAACTAGTGGTACGGAACCACCTTTTGGGAATCCAGATAGGGGCATTATGTAACATATATAGTAGCTGAGGCATTAAAATCATCTTAATCAAATTGATTCTCCCCACCACTGAGATATGCAATTTGCTCCATGTCCCTATTTTGTTTCTGAATTTCCCCAACAGCGGAACCAGATTGAGATCAATATAACTAGAAAGTGGAAGCGACACCTGAACACCCAAGTATTTAAATCTCTGAACCACCGCTAGTTTTGCTCCCTCTCCCCCCAACATGAGCTCGTCCTCCCCGCCATAAACTGCCATAATATTGGACTTCTCCCAGTTAATGACTAGGCCCGACACACTCCCGGATGATTTAAGAATGTTCATCACTCCCAACAATGAATCTCCAGAATCCTACAAGAAGAGCAGCACATCATCTGCATACAAAGCTATTTTCTCTTCTGTCTTCCCATATTTAAATCCCCTGACCGAGGCCGCATTTCTAATTGTCTGTGCCAAGAGCTCCACTGCCAATGCAAAAAGTAGCGGGGACAGCGGACACCCCTGCCTAGTCCCTCTGTAAAGGCCGAAACTGTTTGACAATTGCCCATTAACTTTAATCTTAGCAGTCGGAGATGTATATAATAACTGTATCCATGAAATAAAAATTGGCCCAAACCCCAAACTCTTCAACACCTCCCATAGATACCCCCATTCAATACTATCAAATGCTTTACGCACATCCAACGACACCACCACCCTACAACCCCCATTGTCCGACGTCAGCTGTAAATTCAAGAATAGTCTACGTAGATTAATTGCTGTGGACTTATTTGGCATGAAGCCAGATTGATCTGGATGAGAAAGGTCCTGGATCACACTCGTCAATCAGTGAGCCAGGACCTTAGCAAGAATCTTAACATCTGCCATCAGCAACGAGATGGGCCGATATGACTCAGCTAATTCCGGATCCTTACCCTCCTTTGGAATAACCACCAACGCCTCTCTCATGGACATCGGCAGCTCTCCTTCCTTCAGTGCCTCCTCAAAAACTGCCTTCAACTGAGTCATTGTCACCCCCTTTAATTGCTTATAGACTTCTCCCGGCAGGCTGTCTGCCTCAGGGGCCCTATTATTTGTCATTGCATGATGGCAGATTCAATCTCTTCCGTTATGGACTCTTCCAACCTAAGTCTGTCACAATCTTTAATATTAGGGAGTCTCGCCCTCTCAAGAAAGTCTTTAATGTCCCCAACAGAAGCCTCCAGTCCAGATGTATACCACTTTTTATAAAACTTTCCAAATTCTCCCAAGATATCCCCTGTGCTTTCCAGCAGTACCCCATCATCCGTCCTTAATTTGTACACATATGAATAGTCTCTCTGTGCCGCTGACACCACCGAAAGTAAGTGTCCCACTTTTTCTCCCTCATAAAATTGCGTTTTCTGAAAAGCTCTGTCTCTCCGCCTTCTCCAAGTATAGCTTATTAACTGCTTCCTGGGCCCCCCTAAGCCTTCTCTGATTTTCCTCCGATGGGTCCGCCACCATATCCATCTCTGCCCTCTCCAATTACTCCACAATCGCCTTATCCTTTAATCTAGTTTTAGATTTACACTTACCGTATATTCTCGCGTATAATCCGAGATTTTCAGCCCATTTTTTTGGGCTGAAAGTCCCCCTCTCTGCTTATACGCGAGTCATATACCGTGGTTCGGCCGGGGAGGGGGAACAGGGGTGTCGGAGATCATACTCACCTCTCCTGGCATGTCTCTGCAGCCCCCTGTGCTTGTTCCATGTTCTCAGCGCGCTGTTCTTCCTGCTTTCAGCGGTCACGTGGTACCGCTCATTAAACTCATGAATATGCGCATATACATGAGTTTAATGAGCAGTACCACGTGACCGCAGAAAGAACAGCGCGCTGAGAACATGGAACAAGCACGGGGGCTGCAGAGACATGCCAGGAGAGGTGATTATGACGGGGGGGAGCCATATTCACCTGTCCCCCCGTTCCATCGCTGCGCGTCGCTCTGCTGTCTTGCGTCCTCTGGCAGTGACGTTCAGGTCAGAGGGCGCGATGACGTAGTCAGCACGCGCCCTCTGCCTGAACAGTCACTGCAGAGCCGGCAACGCTGATGAGCAGCAGCTGCAGCAGCGACAAGGTGTGAGTATATAGGTTTTGTTTTGTTTTTTTTAATTGAGGCATCGGCAGCAGCTAAATGACAGGATTACCTTAGCTACCTGTGCAATATGAGAATGCATTTGGGCCACTCACTGTGCAGCATTATAAGGGGCCACCAATCACTGTGCAGCATTATAAGGGGCCACTCACTGTGCAGTATTATAAGGGGCCACTCATTACTGTGCAGCATTATAATTGGCCACTTATCACTGTGCAGCATTATAAGGGGCCACTTATCACTGTGCAGCATTATAAGGGGCCACTCATCACTGTGCAGCATTATAAGGGGCCACCACTCACTGTGCAGCATTATAAGGGGCCACCACTCACTGTGCAGCATTATAAGGGGCCACCAATCACTGTGCAGCATTATAAGGGGCCACTCACTGTGCAGCATTATAAGGGGCCACTCACTGTGCAGCATTATAAGGGGCTACCCACTGTGCAACGTTATAAGGAGCCACTCACTGTGCAGCATTATAAGGGGCCACTCACTGTGCAGTATTTTAAGTATTATACTGATGTCTCAATTCATTTTACTTTTATTGGTATCTGTTTTTATTTTTGAAATTTACCAGTAGCTTCGGCATTTCCCTCCCTAGGCTTATACACGAGTCAATAAGTTTTCCCAGTTTTTTGTGACAAAATTAGGGGGGTCGGCTTATTCACGGGTCGGCTTATACACGAGTATATATGGTAGATATTTCCCGAAAGAAGAGGCCTCTCACAAAGGCTTTCATGGCATCCCAAACCACCCGTTTACTAGCACTTCCCTCATTAAGACTCCAGTATTCATTCATCTCCCTTTCTATGATGTCCATATTTATGTTCGAACCATAAGGGTTGCATTCTCCTCCTCCCCCCCCCCCCCCCCCACCCGCCCAATCCTCCCCATTGTCTTTTTAATAGATAATTCAATAGGCTTATGATCCGAAATTACCCTCGGGAGGTATTCCGCCCCACAGACCGTCCGAGTCATTAACTCATTGCCCAATGCTATATCTATCCTTGAGAGGGACCCATGAGTAACAGGAGCAGCAAACTTCATTCTCGTTCCTTACTCTCCAGAGATCCACCATCCCCAATTCCCTCTTGAACATACCAAATGGCGATAGTTTCTTTGCCCCTTTATCCACTCCCTTTTTAGGTCTGTACCATCCTTCATCTATTATTACATTATTAAAATCTCCGATAAGTAGTGGTGGTAATCCCATTCCCTTCTTAAATAAGTCAAATATTTGTCGGATCTTAGTCCTCGAGAATGGGGGTGGTATATACATAGCCGCCACACACATCGGCTGCCCATAAATTCGACAAATTATAAAAACATATTGTCCCTCACTGTCCACATGACTCTCCACTTCCTCAAATGGCGTAGATTTCCCTATGAGCAGGGAGACCCCTCTGGCGTATGAAGAATATGTGGAATGATATGCCTTCCCAATCCAAGAATGAGGTGTACTCTGGTTGGAATTCAACTGACACTGGAATGGAATGGCTGTCAGACATGTAGAGGAGCTGATTTTTATAAAACTATGCAGTGGTCTCTTAATTTTTGCCAGAGCTGTATATTAAAGGGTCTCTGCATAACAACAAGGTTAGTAAGCACCTCCTAACAAAGTGGAATTGATTTACAGGTGCAAATGTATTCATTGCTCTTCATATTTATGAGAACAGTAAATAGAGTAATTACACAATTTACAATCATCCAAATATTCTCTTACAATTACACCAACTGAACAGAAGTTTTGGGACACATCTCTTGATCACTAAAATTAGGTATTTTTTCATTTTGTCCCACTTGTGTATAAAATCCCCCATCCCTCGCCATGCCGGTGCCTTTATAAAGTTTTGTGATACAATGGCTCGTTCTAGAGATTTCACTGAGTTCGACCACGATCCTGTAATATGACGTCACTGATGGAACAAGTCAGATTGTGACACTTCTTCTCTCCTTGATATTCCAAGATTAACTGGGAGTCGTATTATTGAAAAGTGGAATCGTTTAGGAACATGAAATCTGTTACAACCAAACAAATTTACAGAACAGAGTCCACAGGTGCTGAGGTGCCATCATTCTGCCGAGTCCAAACCTCATGCGTTAAAGAGGTTATCTACTACTTTCTCATTGATGACCAGTCCTGAGGATAGGTCATCAATGTCTGATCGGTCGGGGACTGACACCCTGTTTCTCTGCCGATGAGCTGCTATCGGTATCGGCTGGAAGTACTCGCGAAGCTGATCACCTGGTAGTGGTCAAGGCTTGGTACCTCATACCCACCTTCAATTCAAATGATTAGGAGATGAATGTGTAGTACCCTGCGGTGGCCAATATGAGAAGATGGCTAGCTCCCCAAGTGAGTATATCTGTCCGACACAGCTTGTCGGCAGGGGTGTAGGGTGTTGGCCATCGACCAATCAGATATTGATGATCTATCTTAAGGAATCCGCAATGTGTGTATACCCTTACATCATCAAGTACAATGCCAAACATCAGATGGAGTGGTGTAAAGCACTCAGTCACAGGACTCTGAAGCAGTGTTAATGTGTTCTACAGAGTGATGGATCGCTCCTTTGGTAGTTTGATGAATGTGTCTTGGATTGGTTAATACCAGGAGAATGTTATCTGCCAGATTGCATAGTGCTAACTGTAAAGTTTTGTGGACGAGGGATAATGCTATGGGGCTATTTTTCAGGGGTTGGTCTAGGCCACTTGGTTCTAGGGAAGAAAATTCTTAATGTTTCAGCATATGAAGGCATTTTGGACAATAGTGAGACTCCAGCCCTGTGGGAACAATTTGTGAAACCCCTTTTTTGTTCCATCATGGGTATAGATCAGTGAAAGCAAGGTCCATAATGACATGATTGGGTGAGTTTGGTGTGGAAGAACATGACTAGCCACCAGAGCCTGAACTAATCCCCACTGAACACGTTTAATATGAACTAGAATGGAGATTGCGAGCAAGCCCCTCTCATCCAACATCCATGTCTGGCCTCACAAATGCATTCCTGGATGAATGGGCAAATATCCCCCCAGAAACTGTTAAAACGGAAAAAGAATGACCATCTTTATGTTGATGCCTATGGATTTAGCATGGGCTGTCGTAGAAGCTCCTGTAAGTGTAATGTGGAGGTGTTCTATTACTTTTGTCCACATAGTATGCAGTATCTTGGCACTTGGGAATGTTTCGTTTTTGCATTGCAGTCATCTGTAGAAGAAATGTATTACATTAAGACAAAAAAGATCACCAAAGCAGAAGCTGCTGCTTTTTAGCAAGTCTTCACTCTGGCCTACATTGTATGGTGGAGAATGTTAGGGGCAGGATTCAGAGGATTGTGATGAAACCAAAGTCGAGTTGTGGAGGTGAAATTGAGAATTGCACTAAAATGAAAGTGGGGATAACTAGATTTAGATGCGTTACATCCAAAAAAGAAGCCTGGATAGTAAAGTCCTACAAATTAGAATAGCGGATATTTCTGCATTGTGTAAATATTGGAGCTGAACAAAAAATTTTTAATTAAAATTCTCCGGCTTTTCAAAATTTTTCCAGTAAATTTGATTTCTTGATTTGCCAGTAGATTTTGATTTGACTTTGCCACAGATCGAAAGTATTCGGCTATGTGCACACGCTGCGGATTCACCCGCGGATTTGTATCTGCGGATCTGCAGGTAAAACCGCAGCTAAAGTGACCTGCGGTTTTACCTGCAGATTGGCCAGCGATTTTCCCCTGCGGTTTAACACCTGGACAATGGAATAGGTGGCAAACCGCAGCGGAATCCGCAGAATTGACATGTCAATTCTTTCTGTGGTTTCAAAACCGCAGCTTTTCCGCAGTGGTAAAACCGCAGCATGTGCACTGCAGAATATAAATCCCATAGACTTACATTGTACTGTACACTGCAGAACTGCGGATCCGCAGAGGCCAAATCCGCAGCAGAATCCGCAGCGTGTGCACATAGCCTTCCAAAGCTTTCAACTGCCCTGAAAATGTGCATGAAATGGAGGTCTCCCAGTACTGTATGCAAGCCCATTCAAACTGTTTAACACATGCTGCTTTAGTAATGTCAGTGTGACCTCTGCAAATATAGCTATAAGTGAACCAATAGTAAAGGGTGGTAACCAGCAACCTGTTCCTCATACTAATCTTTACTACTGTGCTATCACATACTATATGTCCCATGTGCTGTGACATCCGATCACTATGCAGATTCACCAGAAGTGGCTGCTGTATTCCTTGCCTCTGCATTTTATACAGGCTTTGATAGTTCATCCTGATTGCTATACCATGTGATGTGATGTGATAGCTGCAGCTTATCATGGGGAAGCCCATCTGTTCACACCTGAGGATAGGTAGTCCTTCTCTGGCTTATGCAGTGTATAAAATTATGGGGCCACTTTAGGCAATTCGCATGAATCAAATTGTTTGAACTAGCTCAGTTCATTAACTTCTAACATTTCTACACGAATCCTATTTGCAGCAAATCGCTTCGCTCCTCTCAGGATTTAGATTCCATGCCTAAATCTAAAGGAGGATTTATAACCATTTAGCTAACAAATAAATTGGGTATTTCATTCTGTGGGGGAAAAAAAGGCAGGATTAGCTACAGATTAGTATTTTTGTACTGTGGACTCATTTATATCTGCATCTGCATGCCAAAATTTGGTTAGAAAAAAATCAAAGTTTTAGCTGACACGCATTATGGTCAAAATCAAGAACTGTTTTTCCTTTTTGCAAATCATGAATGCATGAACCTACCCAAAAGAGTGGTTCCCACAGATTTTTTTTTTTAGGAGTTTTGTGAATGGATCCTTCGAAAACTACTTCAAAACTGTTTGGTAAATTCTTCATGTTAATTTATCTTTTAACCCTTTAACGACCGCCGATACGTGTTTTAACGGCGGAAGTTCAGGCTACTTATTCCTCAGGTTATATCCCCCCCCCAGTGTCAGAAAATCTCTAGGGCCTCGGCTACCGGGGGCAGCTGAGACCCCGGAGAACTGGATTCGGGTTAGTTTTTACCAACTCCAGTGAAGTCCGATTTCCCATTTATTTCTCTCTCCACTGATATGGTCTAGCACATCAGAGGAGAAAGAAATAGGGTCCTCCGAGCCCCCCTGGAATCTGCAGTGTCCCCTGGCCCTCGGCGTCTTCTTCTCCAGGAAGAAAATGGTGGGTGCATGCACAGTGCGCCCGCCGAGATCTGCCGGCCAGCACCCAGCAACAATAGGAGATTTCTCCTATTGGTTCATTTTGATCACTGTGATAGGGTCTATCACGGTGATCAAAATAAAAAAAATAGTAAATCAAACCCCCCACCCCCTTAACACCCCGTTAGTTGGGTAAAAATAATAAAATAAAAAAATGTATTTTTTTTTTTATTTTTCCTTTGGGGTTAGGGTTGTGGTGTTGGGGTTAGGGTTGGGATTAGCGTTAGGGGTGTGTTGGGTTTGGAGTTAGAATTGGGGGGGTTCCACTGTTTAGGTTCATCAGGGGGTCTCCAAATGCAACATGGCGCCCTCCATTGATTCCAGCCAATTTTCCGTTCAAAAAGTCAAATGGTGCTCCTTCCCGTCTGAGTCCTGCCATGCGCCCAAACACTGGCTTCCCCCCACGTACGGGGTATCTGCATACTCAGGAAAAATTGCACAACAAATTTTGTGGTCCATTTTATCCTGATACCCTTGTGAAAATAAAAAAATTTGGTTCTGAAGTAAATTTTTTGTGAAAAAGTAATGTTCATTTTTTTCCTTCCACATTGCTTTAGTTCTCGTGAAGCACCTGAAGGGTTAATAAACTTCTTGAATGTGGTTTTGAACACCTTGAGGGGTGCAGTTTTTAGAATGGTGTCACTTTTGTATATTTTCTGTTATATTGACCCAACAAACTGACTTCAAATGTGAGGTGGTCCCTAAAAAATTGGTTTTGCAAATTTTGTTGAAAAAATGAGAAATCGCTGGTCAACTTCTAACACTTGTAACGTAAAAAAAAAATTGTTTCCAAAATTGTGCTGATGTAAATTAGACATGTGGGAATGTTATGTGACACCACTCACTTATTTAAGGGCACAAACGTTAAAAGTTTGAAAATTGCAAAAAATGTTTAATTTTTGCCAAATTTCCGTTTTTTCATAAATAAACGCAAGTCATATCGAAGAAATTTTACCAGTAACGTAAAGTGCAATATGTCACGAAAAATCATTCTCAGAATCACTGGGATCCGTTAAAGCATTCCAGAGCTATAACCTCATAAAGTGACAATGGTCAGAATTGTAAAAATTGGCTTGGTCATTAAGTATCAAATTGGCTCTGTCACTAAGGGGTTAATTCATTTTCTATTTTCGATTATCAGACAAGGCTGTACCATTTTAAATTACAGAATAAAAAGAAAGGGTTTAGGATGTAATTTCCAATTGCATCATTAATAAGGACCCAACACTCAATCCCTCCCCTAAATCGAACATCAACAAACCAGAGAAAATTTCCCTCTTTGTCTCAAATACGTATAGGAGTACATTTATTTAAAACTAGAGTTGTTAAGAAAGAGTATTTACAATCAAATTTCCATCTCTAGGTTTGAGAGTAACTCTGGAGTGGACAACCAAGAACCTCATATCCTGTCAAATTTACACATCAAGTTAAGTTTACAATACATACCCTTTCTATGGGAAATCCACTTTGAAGTTCATATGAGTAATATTTGAGGTTTTGTTTTTGTTTTGCCTTTTTCCCCTGAAGTGTTTTTGAAAAAAGTGCATGTCACTTCTTTGAAGCTGATCCTGGTGAAATTGGCTCCAAACAAGTTACGGTAATTTAAAACTAAAATGCTGCAAAAACTCTTCCAAAACCCTTTAAAACCATTTCAGAAAATACTCTGGGAAGATAAAAACTCTCCCTAAAATAAGAAGCACTCTCTAATTTTCGATTTGAAAAATGTTGTAATTTGTGAAAGCTTTAAAATTTCTGGACCTTTGTTTGCAGGGGCACATTTATTGTAGAACTGGAATGGGCCTTCTCACAAAGTTGGAAGCATACCACTGTCCAAAATGTCTTCATATGATGAACATTAAGATGGACCTAGGCCAGCACCAGAACAACCAGCCCTTACTATTAACCATCCTCCATGAATTGTTCAGTAGGCACAATGCATTTCAGCAAGTAGTGTTTTCTGGGCATCAGCCAAACCTAGATCTGTCCATTAGACTACAAGATAGTGAATCATGTTGTCTCACTTAGGAGAACATATTTCCACTGCTCCAGACGTTGCATTTGGAGATCTTAGAATTGTGTACATCTCCAGTCTGAGAGCTGAAACCTGTGTGTTTGCATGGTCGAAAGCATTAATACTACTCCTCAATTCCACTATGTAATATAAGAACATTTATAGTTAAAAAGTACTCATCATTTTATTTTTTCTATAAATCAATAGTACACATGAAAGCAAGAAACATAATTCAGTGAAGGAAATAATAATTTGATCCCTTGCTGATTTTGTAAGTTTGCCCACTGACAAAGATGTGACCAGTCTATAAATTTTAAGGGTAGGTTAATTTTATCATTGAGAGATAGCATATCAAAAATAAAATCCAGAAAATCACATTGTATAAATCATATAAATGTATTTGCATTTTGCAGTGAGAAATAAGTATTTGATCCCCTACCAACCATTAAAAGTTTTGGCTCCTACAGACAAGTTAGACGCTCCTAATCAACTCGTTACCTGCATTAAAGACAGCTGTCTTACATAGTCACCTTTATAAAAGACTCCTGTCCACAGACTCCATTAATCAGTCAGACTCTAACCTCTACAACATGGGCAATATCCCCAAGTGAGTATATCCGTCCGACACAGCTGATATTCTATCTCTCAATGATAAAATTAACCTACCCTTAAAATTTATAGACTTGTCATGTCTTTGTCAGTGGGCAAACTTACAAAATTAGCAAGGGATCAAATAATTATTTCCATCACTGTATTATGTTTCTTATTTTCATGTGTACTAGCCAGAATCCTACTCCGCACTGATGAGGGGCAACACCCCGAAACATCTGTCTGTGGATGGATACCTGGCCTTGGTATTTCCCTTGTCATATCTGTAAACTCGTAAAGAGCTGGATATTGACTTAAAGGGCCACTTAATATGGTGGTAATGGTGGTTTTCGAAAGGAGCCACTTCTTGGCTGGGTCCTTCCCTAGAGGAAGATCTGGCTAGTCCCGTGTTTGAGACTCTTAAATGAGGCTCCACGGACTTTATTTGCATATTCGTATTTCCCAGGGAGCGATGCACCTAGGATTTCACTGATTGAGCGCCTTTGCTGGCTGCCGCAGTGTTTTCTTTGACTGGTCTCCCTGAGGTCAGTTATTGTTTCGTGATGATAGTCACCTTTATAAAAGACTCCTGTCCACAGACTCCATTAATCAGTCAGACTCTAACCTCTACAACATGGGCAAGATCCCCAAGTGAGTATATCCGTCCGACACAGCTGATATTCTATCTCTCAATGATAAAATTAACCTACCCTTAAAATTTATAGACTTGTCATGTCTTTGTCAGTGGGCAAACTTACAAAATTAGCAAGGGATCAAATAATTATTTCCGTCACTGTATTATGTTTCTTATTTTCATGTGTACTATTGATTTATAGAAACCTGTGCAGCCGCTGGCTTGGCACAACACTCGCTCACAATCCTGACAGGCTGAGAGGACCCTGTCACTGCATCAGTGAAACAGAACCTTGCCAGTCCGAGAGGTCTGCCACCAGTTCGTCGTTAGATATAAGTCCGGTTCATTAACGGAATTATGTCGGGCCAGAAACCAGCCTGGATAGCATGTGAAGTTAAACCATGGATGTGTAGATTCATGGATCGAGATAAAAGAGCAGTCCAAGGATAAATTAGATATATAATCACTTTAAGGGAACACTAGATAAAATGCTGTATACACAATGGTTATACATACCGTATATACTCGTGTATAAGCCGAGATTTTCAGCCCATTTTTTTGGGCTGAAAGTCCCCCTCTCGGCTTATACACGAGTCATATACCGGGGGGGATCGGCGGGGGTGTCAGATCATACTCGCCCTTCTCTGCAGCTCCCCTGCTTGTTACATGTTGTCGGCGCTTCTCTCTTCCTGCTTCAGCTGTCAAATGGCACCCGCTCATTAAATATGCGCATATTTAATGAGTGGGTGCCACGTGACCGCTGAAGCAGGAAGAGAGAAGTGCCGACAACATGGAACAAGCAGGGGAGCTGCAGAGACAAGCGCCAGGACCCGGTGAGTATGAAGGGGGGGTTGGGAGGCATATTCACCTGTCCCTGCGCTCTGCTGTCTTGCGTCCTCTGCAGTGACATTCAGGTCAGAGAGCGCTATCGCTCTCTGCCTGCACAGTCACTGCAGAGCGCAACGCTGATGAGCAGGGGGCAGCGACTGAGGTGAGTATACAGGTTTTTGTTTTTTTTTTGTAAGGGAGGCAGTGGCAGCAGCAACATGATGGGGCCACTCACTGTGCAGCATAACAGGGGCCATTCACTGTGCAAATAACTGGGGCCACTCACTGTGCAGCATAACAGGGGCCACTCACTGTGCATGATAACTGGGGCCACTCACTGTGCATGATAACTGGGGCCACTCACTGTGCATGATAACTGGGGCCACTCACTGTGCATGATAACTGGGGCCACTCACTGTGCATGATAACTGGGGCCACTCACTGTGCATGATAACTGGGGCCACTCACTGTGCATGATAACTGGGGCCACTCACTGTGCATGATAACTGGGGCCACTCACTGTGCATGATAACTGGGGCCACTCACTGTGCATGATAACTGGGGCCACTCACTGTGCATGATAACTGGGGCCACTCACTGTGCATGATAACTGGGGCCACTCACTGTGCATGATAACTGGGGCCACTCACTGTGCATGATAACTGGGGCCACTCACTGTGCAGCAAAGCTGTGGCCACTCACTGTGCATGATAACTGGGGCCACTCACTGTGCATGATAACTGGGGCCACTCACTGTGCATGATAACTGGGGCCACTCACTGTGCATGATAACTGGGGCCACTCACTGTGCATGATAACTGGGGCCACTCACTGTGCATGATAACTGGGGCCACTCACTGTGCATGATAACTGGGGCCACTCACTGTGCATGATAACTGGGGCCACTCACTGTGCATGATAACTGGGGCCACTCACTGTGCATGATAACTGGGGCCACTCACTGTGCATGATAACTGGGGCCACTCACTGTGCATGATAACTGGGGCCACTCACTGTGCATGATAACTGGGGCCACTCACTGTGCATGATAACTGGGGCCACTCACTGTGCATGATAACTGGGGCCACTCACTGTGCATGATAACTGGGGCCACTCACTGTGCATGATAACTGGGGCCACTCACTGTGCATGATAACTGGGGCCACTCACTGTGCATGATAACTGGGGCCACTCACTGTGCATGATAACTGGGGCCACTCACTGTGCATGATAACTGGGGCCACTCACTGTGCATGATAACTGGGGCCACTCACTGTGCATGATAACTGGGGCCACTCACTGTGCATGATAACTGGGGCCACTCACTGTGCATGATAACTGGGGCCACTCACTGTGCATGATAACTGGGGCCACTCACTGTGCATGATAACTGGGGCCACTCACTGTGCATGATAACTGGGGCCACTCACTGTGCATGATAACTGGGGCCACTCACTGTGCATGATAACTGGGGCCACTCACTGTGCATGATAACTGGGGCCACTCACTGTGCATGATAACTGGGGCCACTCACTGTGCATGATAACTGGGGCCACTCACTGTGCATGATAACTGGGGCCACTCACTGTGCATGATAACTGGGGCCACTCACTGTGCATGATAACTGGGGCCACTCACTGTGCATGATAACTGGGGCCACTCACTGTGCATGATAACTGGGGCCACTCACTGTGCATGATAACTGGGGCCACTCACTGTGCACATAACTGGGGCCACGCACTGTGCACATAACTGGGGCCATTCACTGTGCATCCTAATTGGGGCCACTCACTGTGCACCCTCGGCTTATACACGAGTCAGTAAGTTTTCCCAGTTTTTTGTGGCAAAATTAGGGGGGTCGGCTTATACTCGGGTCGGCTTATACTCGAGTATATACGGTATATAAAAGTCAGATATGCAAATACAGGCAGTAGTACAAAAGGTATAAGCAAATGAAACATGTCAGTTAACTGGCTTTGTTTGGTGAGCTGGACCACATGGGAGGTGTGGGGTGCCAGCTGTTTCCGGTTTCTTCCAACACGACGCCCATCATGAACCTTCCCCCTAAAGAAGTGTACCAAAGGCCACATAGCATCACAGGATCACTTAATCCCTTGGTCAGTCACTTCCTTTCCCGCCCCAGGATGGCTTTAGTTCCTATCCCTTGTACTCTTGGTAGCTGAAACTCTAAAACATATGATGTATCATACATTTTCAACGGAAGGGCATAGGGTGGCGATTTTGGCACCATCGGATACAGCTGGGCCCTCTTTAAGCTCGGAGACCAAACATGGTTTCGATACATGGCTTCTACTAGCTATTCGACGTATATCCTCTCCCTGGGCTACTAAAACGGACTGAGACGCTGGCAGGCATTCTGCCCGTTCCAGAGATCTTGAACATTTAACCGGTATATGGCTTGAACGTACGATAACTCCATAATCTCCTTATGAAATTATGGTTCCAAAGAGACTGGAGAAATTGTTTGAAGCAGTTCAGCCTGGGCTCTCTGCAGTAGTTCATCCTGCCAGGAGTGCCTTGGTACCAGCTAGGCTGCTGGAAGTGTTAATTTATCTTTTTTGATCAGCTATAGCTGAGCCAGGTGTCCTGTCTTTAGCTTTGAAAGAGAAATGTAATCTTAGCCCGAATATGTTAGTCGATTTGGCGTGCAATTAACCCCCCCTCCCCATATTCTTCACAGTCTCCACAGCCATCACCCATACTTTCCCCTCCTCATGCATATTATGTACCCCATAGCATGCCAACGTACAGTATGATCTCCCTAATGTCCCCCCCCCCCCCTCCACACACAAGATGACTGCTGAAAGTCGCTTTGGATAAGTCTCTATAAGCTTTCCATAGCTTGCTACTGCGATTTTTGCCCATTCCTCAAGGCAAAAGTGCTCCAGCTTTTTTACGTTAGATGGTTTCCTCTGGTGAAGGTGAATAGCAATCTTCAAGTCTGACCACAGTTTCCAATTGAATTAAGGGCTGGCCATTCCAAAACATTTATACGTTTCACCTTAAAACACTCAAGTGTTGCTTTAGCAGTATGCTTTTGGTCATTGTGTTGTTGGAAGGTGAACCTCCGTCCCAGTCTCCAATTACTGACAGACTGAAATATGTTTTGCTCAAGAATATCCCTGTATTCTGCACCAATCATCTTCCCCACAACTTGGACAGTTTTCCCTGTCCCTGCTGCCGAAAAACATCCCCATAGCATGATGCTGCAACCACCAGGGTGTTCTTGGGGTGATGAGCAGTTTTGATTTGGCGCCAGACATAGCGTTTTCCTTGTTGACCAAAAAGTTAAATTCTGGTTTCATCCGACCATAGCACCTTCCTTCATACGTTTGCGGAATCTCCCTCATGTCTTTTGGCAAACTCACACACAAAAATTGTTAGGCTTGTTATAAGTAAAGGCTTTATTCTGCCCACTCTTCCATAAAGGCCACCTCTATGGATAATACTGCTTATTCTGCTCATATGGACAGCTTCTCCAGTATCTGCTTGGGAACTCTGCAGCTCCTTCAGGGTTACCTTTGGTCTCTGTGCTGCCTCTTTGATAAATGCCCTCCTTGCCCAGGCTGATAGTTTTGGTGGGTGGCCCTCTCTTGGCAGTTTTGTTGTGGTCCCATATTCTTTCCATTTGATGAGAGTGGGATATTTTTTGTAACCCAACCAAGACTTGTACTTCTCATAAACGTTGTCCCTGACTTGTTTGGAGATCTCCTTGGTCTTCATGGTGGTGTTTGGTCAGTGGTGCTTCTTACTTAATAGTGGTGCAGCCTCTTTGCCTTTCAGAAAAGGTGTGTGTATATACTGACAGACCGTTTGACACTTAAGGGCCTTTTAAACATAGCGATATCGCTAAAGCGTCACTGATTTTGTGACGCAACAGCGATATCGGTAGCAATCTCGCTACATGTGACACTTACCTCCGACCGGCCTCCCCGCTGGCAATCGTTGATCGCGCGAGATCGTCCTGGTCCATTTCTCGTCGTCGGCTTCCTGCTGGTGCCGACGAGTGACTCCATGGACGCGGGAAGAAGTCGTCACCAGAGCTGCCGTCTGACAGGTACATAACGACCGCCGACCGCTGCTGCGTCGCTGGTGAGATCCTACTGTTTGGCAGCTCTCTAGCGACCATTTAGCGATGCACCAGCGATCCTGACTGGGTCGTATCGTTGTCGGGATCGCTGGTGCATCGCTAAATGTAATGGGACCTTTAGATTGCACACAGGTGGACTTCCTTTCACTAAGCATGGGACTTAGGAAGGTACTTGCTTGCACCAGAAATTTTTAGGCACTTCATTGCAAAAGGGGTGAATACATATGCACATGCCAATTTTTAGTTATTTGATTCCATAAATTTAATGTATGCCTATATTTTTCTTACTTCACCAACTTAGACCATTTAGTGCTGATGCATCACACACAAATCGGATAAAAAAAATATTTATACATAGGTTGTAATGTAACAAAATGGGTAAACCGCCAAGGTAGGTGAGGGTGAATACTTTTTCAAGCCACTGTATCATCATGCCTGTCAATAACTCCCATACAATTAGATCAGGTGGGCTGCACAGCTCATTCTCCACGAAGTCACTGAGTCACTGATCCCCTTTGCTCCCAGCCTCACTGGGCCAGATTGGCTCGGCTATTCTTCAGCAGAGATCTGCAGTATATGTGTAACCAGGGCCACATGTGCTAATGCATGCAGTCCTATGATCTCCTGTACTTGCATAGGGTTCTTCTTGGTGCCCCAGTTTGTAAGAACTTTCCAAATATATACTGTTAGATAAAACTTGCAGTACTCTAATAACATGTGTTGTCTTTCACCCTGTCTGAGGGAGAAAAAATATGAGCTCAACAGGATGCAAAGAGCAACATTCTGTGTACTCCACTGAAGTATATGTCGGCGCAAGTGAATCGGGAAACTATGTGACGTTAGAAAAATATTCAGAATTGGGAGTCCTCAGTGGTTGATACCTTTTTAATGGCTAACTGATGGTAACACATTGCAAGCTTTCGAGACTACTCAGGTCTCTTCATCAGGCAAAGACTACTACAACATCTGAAGAATCACATATATATGCACAACACAGCACAGAAAAAATGCAATAGATAAGACAAGTGACGTGAAGCAGACTTATCATTATGGGATAGGGAGAAACATAAATATTGGACTAATTCATAGATAAGGAGTCTGGATGTTTTATTGTCCTCTGATTGGTGTCTCCTAATGTGTTGTGATGCCCCCACAAGGTCTTAGAAAATTCCTTACTTGATGTAAAAAGACATAAATCCATGCAACACATTCATTCCAGCACTGAGAGTGTCAAAGGTCGTCATAAATTTATACTCCCAAACCCTCCTGTCTCTCTGAGATGTGAAGTTACTTTTCAATACCAGTAATTTCATATCCATGTTGCTGTGATCAGGCGTACAAAAATGTTTTGCCACAGGTAGATCCATTCTTTTTTCTCTTACTGTGTGACGATGAGCATTCATCCTTGTTCTAAGCTTTTGCCCTGTCTCCCCCACATACAGACCCCCTGTTGGACATTTAGTACAAATAATTAAGTACACCACATTAATAGTCTGGAAAGCTTGCAATGTGTTACCATCTTTTCAGTTAGCCATTAAAAGGTATCAATCACTGAGGATTCTCAATTCTGAATATTTTTCTATATACTGGCTAACACGGTACAAAGATATCTTTCCTGTATGTGAAGATAGAGACAAGTACGGATCAGCGCTTTTACATTTTACTACTCTTTGGGTCCAACCTCATTGGTGTTGTTTTATGTTCTAGCTCTATGTATGTTACTGAAGAATGTTTTATAGGGGTACAGTGTCTTTCTGAATAGTCCTGTTTTACACAAGAGAAGGCACATGCTCAACCAGGGGAGGGGAAGACTGTTTTGCCAATGCAGATGTTTTTCAATGTAGTACCTAAAATGCTCACTAGGGGGAGCAGTTGATCTGTAAAAAGCCACATTTGGCAGTAAATTGGGGAGATCCATCCCATTATTGCACACGTGCAGTAGACATAAACAGGGGAGGGGAACAGAGGAAGCATGTCATCTGTGATCCCGCCCAACACCCAGCAATAACAAGCAGTGCCTTGCTGCTGCTGTGTGCGCTGTTCTTTGGCGTGCATGCTCGTGCTCTGCTGCTATGAAGCAATCCTGCAGCCTTCACTGATCTTTTCTAATACACCAACCATGGCCACTGCCACCAGCAGTAAAAGCAGTATCAATGGGATGATAGGGGGGTCAATGCAGTCTCCTGGCTCATATAGTCTGGATCATATTAGAAGGCAACAGCGCATGGATCCTCGCAGGAGACAGGCTGCCCTTTCCTTCCTCACCAACATCTCACTGGATGGGCGACCCCTGCAGGCTAATGGTGCAACAAGGGAGAGCACTGCATGTGCAGTAAGCAGAATCCGACAGACTTTCCAGCTTGCAGAAAAAGAAGCCATGCATAATACATCTCTTAATGCATTGCCTGCAAATAATCATCAACTCCTTACACAACACAGCAAGACAGGAGTGACCTCACCATCAGGACCATTGCCTTGTGCGTTGGGTGGGAGGCAGGAGATGATGATGGAGCAGGGGAAGAAACACCACTTAAGTGAGTATGATGAGGAAGAGGAGGAGGATGCTTTTACCAGCCATGCTCCAGTACCAGCATCTGCAGGGATCCCTGTCCCAGTACCTTGTGCAGGGAGCAGGGGCCGCCTGAACTCTCTTACCTCTGCCATTCTACCTGCTGCGTTCTGCAGGACTTCTGCCCCCATTTTCAGCTGCAGTGACCAAATGCAATGTGGAGGCGGTAGTGCCTTTGAAATACAGAGATCACGGTAAGGAATGTGTTACAAAAATGTGTGTGTTTATGTACAGGACACTTGTTATATTAAAGGGGTTGTCCACTATCCGAAAAGTAGGCCCCAAAATGCCTAAAATAATAATGATTTTTATTTTTACAGAGCGAACAAATTGTGCAGCACTTTACCATTCAGAGATGGCAAACTCAGTAGGTACTCGCCCTCCCTCGGTCTAGCGGTACTCACCCTCCCTGGGTCCAACGCCGCTGCTCTGGTGTTTTGGTTGCAGCGGTGTCACCACTGCTGATCTCGGTATTCAGGCACTTAGCTCAGCAGCACATGGTGTCAAGCTCGGCACAACTGCTGAGCTCAGTCACTGACTGTGTGTGGTTGACCTGTCACCGCTGCGGCCAAAAACCCCGGGATCAAAGCAACAGCAGGGCTGGACCAAGGGAGAGCAAGTAACTCCTGAGTTTAGTTTAGGTAATTTACATTTTGTGGCCCTCTTTCCTAAAAGCAGACAAGACATTTGATGTTGCTACCGTAACACTATTTTGTTAGTGGATGTTCGATACGGCTCGTTTTCAAATTTGGCAATATCCGGCGCCAATGTGCATGCTGTATCACTTGCAGAATCAATAAGATAGGCATTGTGCACCGGTGTTTTTAGCATAGGACACATTCACAATACTTGTGAAACAACCACACGTCCTGGCAGGTGCGTACATGTGTGATGTCCGCGCCACTCCAGTCCGCATCAACAACCACAGTAACATCTGTTATTCTGATGTACACATGGAGATCCAAAACTTGATGTGATCCCTGCCCAGCTTCCTCTGTCATACATCTTAAAGGCTGTGGGCGAGAGGAGTGAGATGCGTCTAATATGTTAAGGGGCACATGATATTTAAGGAATCAGTCACATCTTACAACCGGCTTACGCCTCCACCAGAAACGTTACACCAGTCTGGATTAACGTTTCTGGAGTATGGTATGCCACAACGTTTTGCGAATTTTGTCTGTCCAGTCCAAACTCCAACCACTTTGGTGCAGTTGTCCAAAACTGCAGTGAAAATGCCAAAAGTCGCGTAATTTTGGAGCAATTTTGTGACATTGGCATTTCACACCCGAAAACTGTCAAACAGATTCATGAATCGAGCCCTGTGTCTTCATCCATTATATATACAAGATAGGACTGATATGGCTTACCACACACCTTGAAGGCATTGTCTAGGATTAGAAAAACATGTCTGCCTTCTTCCAAAACCCCACCATACTGCTGCAGGTGCTGAGGATGTCGTCACGGATCAGAGACAGACCAAGAGTTAAAGGGTTTATTTACAGGGAATATACTCTCCACGCAGGGAGAAGCAGTGGTCGATTAAATGTGACAGAGTAAACCATATAAACAGCAAAATAGATTAAAGAAAGCTATTAAACAGTTATGCAGCGTTGAAACGGTTAAACAAATTATTATAACTTATTAGTCCAGGGAAAGCTTGATTGAAGGGTCTCTTTCTCCCACGTTGGCACTGACAACAGCGGCGCTTGCAGTCTCTATAGTCTCTCCTCTGGATGACCTGGGACCCCAGGGGTTACAGTAAGGAATAGGGAGATTAAGCGGAACTGTTTCCCCTGCTCTAAGTCTCTTTATGAAACTCCGACTGTCTTTTCACAGGAACGTTATTGCGCTTACTGAGAAGTCTCTCTGCCACACTCAGGGGCTCCACCACACTCAGGGGCTCCAGCCTGTCACCAGGATTGCGCGCTTGGGTTATTGTCTCTGTACTGTCAGGGGGGAAGTCTCCTCTGGTCACGGAGGCTACCGAGTCCACGTACTCACATACAGCGTTCACTATGTCTCGTACTACAGTCCCAGTCCTCTGACGGGAGTTCTCTCTCTCTCTGGGCGCGCGGTGCTGCAGCCTGCTTTCTCTCTAGTGCGCTCTCCTCTGTCTCTGGTGCACTCTCCTTTTGCGCGCTCTGCCTGCACAGCTTCCAGTCCACCGCCCCTTCTCTTCCCTCACTGCCCCTTACAACAGTCATATGGTCCAGTCAGTCCAGGGCAGAAAGTCTCCCCCCGACCACCCTGCTGTCTGGCTAGGTGGTTCCGGATACGGAGCAGAAAAGGTATCCCCTTTTTGACTCTTCTTCCTCTTCACTCCATTACAATTGCAGCTAATCATTCTCAGTAGAGCTGACCTACAACACCAGATATCACCTGGGGAAAGGTAAATCTGTTTCCAGAATATAGCAGGAGGGTTATTCTATTTCTGGACAACCCTTTTATAGAGAGTCCATCATGAATTTGCGTGGGGTTCTTCCCACACACCCCAAAGGCGACAGTGCCAATAATGTCTTTAAAGTGCTGCGGAATATGATGGCGCTATATAATCAAAGCATAATAAATTCCTAATGTCTATTTTATTAAATACTTTTATTTTTCTTGACATGGCTGTACTGGAGAATGTCTCCTTAGGACTTTGTGGTGTGCCAGTCTTCTGTTAGTACTCCTAAAAATTGTGTAAGGCCGGGGTCACACTTGTGAGAAACTTGCACGAGTCTCGCGTCTCAATACCTGGCACTGCCGCCGAGACTCGGGACCGGAGTGTGCGGCTGCATGTATTTCTATGTAGCTGAGCGCTCCGGTTCGAGTGTCGGCAGCAGGGCCGGGTACTAAGACGCGAGACTCGTGCGAGTTTCTTGCAAGTGTGACCCCGGCCTAAAAGAAAAAAAAAGCTGGCTGGGTGTTAGTAGTTAGGTGTGTGTCTTTGCACCCTCTGCTCTAAAACCGTCCAGTCAGTGCGGCCAGTGTTAAAGAGAATCTTTTACCTGATTTCTGCTTCCCCATCTGAGAGCAGCATAATGTGGGGCCAGAGACCTTGATTCCTGCAATGTGTCACTTACTGGGCTGCTTGCTGTGGATTTGATAAAATCACAGTTTTATCTGCTACAGATTTAGCAGTTCTCTAAATGCTGAGCTTTGTATAACCCTGCCCACACTACTGATTGGCAGCTGTCTGTGTATACACTGTTCATAGGCAAAACACTGCTAATCAGTGATGGTGGTGAGGTTATACAGAGCCAATTAATTTTGATGACTACATGGCAACAGGTTTACTAGTCCTCTAGTGATAATCTCCAGCTGATAAAACATTGATTTTTATCAAAACTACAGCAAGCAGCCCAGTAAAGGGCCTGTCACAATAAGCGATATCGCTAGCAATATCGCTATAACGTCACTGGTTTTTGTGACGTTATAGCGATATTGCTATGTGTGATACTTACCTCCGACCGCTCCCCCGCTGGTTATCGTTGATCGCGCGAGAACGTCCTGGACCGTTTCTCGTCGTCAGCTTCCTGCTGGGCTTCCTGCTGTGGAGACGAGCGATGCGTGGACGCGGGCGGGAGGACATCAGGATCGCCTCGTCTGACAGGTAAGTAGCGACCCCTGCTATGTCGCTGGTGAGATCTGCCTGTGTGGCAGCTCACTAGCGACCACTTAGCGATGTACCAGCGATCCTGACCGCGTCATATCGCTGGTCGGGATCGCTGGTACATCGCTAAGTGTGACAGCACCTTTAGAGACAAATTTCTAAAATCAGGATCTCTGTCTCTACGTTTTGCTGTTCTCAGATGAGGTAGCTAAAACCTAGATTCCCTTTAATGCCAGTGCCTCAGGTCCTGTCCCTAACACGCACCTTTGACAAGGCTATATTATAATGTCCAGGTGTCAGATTACGACAGTGCAAAGTTATGAGAAATGATGCTCCAGAATTGTTGTAAAACTTTGTTCTAAAACAGACTGGAGTAGTGACAGGCAGTCTCCACGTTAGTAGAAAAAGTCAAATATATCTGGATTGCTGAGAATTTTTGCTACAAACCACGGCAGCAACTGCCAGCAGAGCATACAAATCAAAGCTTGATGGTGCTGAAGGACAGCCATGGACATATAGAATGAGGCCATGAGCATACATCTCCAATTTTACACTTCACCCCTTTAGAATACACTGGACATTGACCATAAACGTTGGCCAACAGCAGAGCGCCAAACATTGCTGACCTATACAGAGGACACATGCAACATCTCATGTGGATGATAGACAGATGACCCTGGTGACTATAGGAATGATTGTGCACTTTAGATGAACTTGTGCAGATGTTACTATATACACTTACATATAATCTTGCATGTTTATGCCATTTCTGACCTGGTATCCTTCATCTCTTATGGCTCTTGTCTCAAATGTTCCTTTTTTTGGCTTGAAACAATAGTCATATGTTCTTAAGGAATGATTAGACTGAAGTCATGAACAATCGGGTCACGCAGTAGATTTAGGTCACATTTCCCATTATGCCTAATGATTCTACAGTCTGAAAGGGATATTTCCATTTTTTGATGTTATGCCGTTTTGTTGAATAAGCCATAATATCTCTTGCCTTGTAGCACACTATTGGTTTAGTCCTCTCTGCTCTTTATCATGGTATGTTGTCAGCTAGGATCTGTCAGATTGTCTCAATGACTTTCAAGTCTTCTTTTCTTGTGTGTTGTCAAACAGTAGATTGTAATTGTAGGCTGGAAGTTGTTACAGTCACACATTATTATGTTCTAATTTATGTGTCCACAAAAATGTTGACACAAAAATTTAATAATTATAAGTCTATGGAGTTCATTTCATTCTAAGCTTGAGTTACAGTAGTAATGGTTTATGACCCTCAGTTATAAAAACATAGCCTAAGCTGTTGCACATGCTTCTATGTGCACACGGTGCGGATTCTGCTGCGTTTTCGCTGCGGTTTAGGCCCTGCGGAAACGCAGCAGTTCCGCAGACCAAGTACAGTACAATGAAACCCTATGGGTTTTCAAAAACGTTGTGCTGACGGTGCGTTTTTTTCCGCACGGTTTTGCTGCGGTTTACAAACCGCAGCATGTCAATTGTTTGGGCGGTTTCCGCAGTGGTTTCACACCTTTAACAGTAGAGGTGTGAAACCGCAGGGCAAAACTGCAGACCAAACCGCAGGAAAACCGCAGGTCACTTTACCTGCGGTTCCGCGTGGAAAAAAAACGCAGGTGAATCTGCAGCGTGTGCACATAGCCTTAGATGTAAGCAGCACCCTCTATTTCTCTGGTCATCCCACCAAAACCAACCCTGGTGGCATGACATTAATATTATTGTTTTCCTCACAGTACTTTCACTGATATTAAAATAGCCAATGAATGATTTATTAATATATTTTAGTTATTACTTTAATTAGTTGTTCCTTTTTATCTAAAACAATATATTATATTTCTCTTCATGTGCTCACATGATGACCTGTGCAAATTGCAAGCCCTTGTTTCTTTTAGAAGTCTCCATCTTTAGAAGTTCTTGTATAATTAAGCTGTATGGGCCATGCCACTGACATTCTCCACAGGGAAGTTGGGGGGGATGACTCCTATCACAGTTACTGATGATGATTAAACAGCTCATTTCACACAGTTATAATGTAAAAGCTGATAGTTGAGCTCTAACACAGTTTTAAAGGGAACCTGTGATGGGACCTCCACAAACTGAAGAACCAACTCCATTCAGAAATATGGAATTGATATTTCGGCTTCAGCAAAGCTGCTTTTGGCAAGCACACCCTTAAGATGGAGTCACATTAGCAATTTTCAAATCGGTCTGATTTTGTTCCTGCAAAGTCGGACGAGTGTAATGCAAGTGTCATGCGTTTTTCATGCGAGTAGAATCCGATTTTTTTTTTTTTTTCACACCTAGCATCCGATTTACATCCAAATGCAGTGCGATTGCTGTCCGACTGCAACGCGATTTTTGACATGAGCTTTTACATACAGCAATTCTCTAAGTCCCAGCTCAGCCCTGTTGGAAATAATATACCAGTAGTGGTCCTTGGGCAAGACTTCTAACACAATAGTTCCTACCTCAATAAACATGAGTGTCGCGAACAAAGAGAGTCATGCAGGCTCGGACGTCGCCCGAATTAACTAGGTCTCTGTCAGATGTCGAGGAACCAGGACAGTCTGATGATAAATGGGCTACTGGCTGGAACAAACCTTACATGGAAAAGGTAAGAGTACCTGGATCTATAACAGCAGACCAAATGAGAGGGAATATATGAAGCGTATGAGGAATACAAGACCTACATGTCCACTGACTGAGAAACCACTAGTCACCCAACGTTTCAATGTCGTAAAGAGAGAGGCTATTATCACACCTTGAGATGGATCAACTGTACTGGAGATCCACCGCACATGAAGACCTGGAAGAAGAACAACATGTACAACCCCATGAAACGCCTGATCCAATCCTGCAACTAGAGAGCACTGCAGCTGATTTGAAAGAGAAGATCTTAGGCTAGTTTCACACTAGCGTTACTGGGAGTAGTGCACGGCCGCTGCTAAGCTCCACCCCCGGCCGCACCCCCTCCGGTCAGCTCCTCTGAGCGCATGACGCATGCGTACAAAAATGCAACAGTGTGTTTTTGTGCGCTCGGCGCAGCGCCAAAAGGGCGCAAGCGCCAGCAAAAGTGTACCAGCGCATGACCAGCGTACCCAACGCTAAATATAGGGTACGCTGATCGCATGCAGCGTCATGCGATCAGAGGAGGAGCTGACCGGAGGGGGCGTGGCCAGGGGCGGAGCTTAGCGGCGGCTGTGCGCTGCGCCCGGTAACGCTAGTGTAAAACTAGCCTTAGATAAACTAAATACCATCAATACCAGAGATCTACTGCCAAGGCCCAGCAAAGAAACACCACCAGACAGTATGCTAGAATATGCCAATAGAGCACTTGCATCAATACCTACCACCACCATAACTCAAACTATTGAACTGATCTATGCTCCTCTGTAATCATGGAAATGCTTGGCTATACAACCAGCAAGAACAACAGAAGTACATGCCCCCTTGGAAAAGAAGACTGCAGATAAAGATCAAGGTGACACGAAGGGAAGTCGGTCAACTAACAGAAATACAGAAGAGTGTAAAGATCAAGAATAAGACCAAGCTGGAAAAGTACAAAGGCCTGACCCCAACTGAAGCCCTAGAGGCTGCTAAACAAAGGCTCACAGCACTTGCTGCAAGACTAGGGAGATACACTAGAGAAGTTGAGGCCAAGAAGATAAATTCCCTGTTCTGCAAAGAACCATCCAAGGTGTACTCCCAACTACAGTGTAACAGCACAAAGGCAGCAACAATAGCAGAGACTGAACAATACTGGAGGAACACATGAGAGAAGGCAAAAACGCACGCCAGTGCAATGTGGCTGCAGGATCTGAGAGTGAAACGCAGTAACCAGCTAGAGCAAAGAACCAGTCACCATTACAGAAGCAGACAACCAACAGCGGGTCAAGAACATGAAGAGCTGGACAGCACCTGGTCCAGACATGATCCACACCTATGGCTATAGAAATTAACAGCGGTAGCATGGCAAAGCAGATGAACCATCTGCTTGAAGCAGGTCACCACCCAGCTTGGCTAACACAAGGAAGAACAGTGCTGATCATGAAGGTGCTCAAAAGTTTACATACCCCGGCAGAATTTTTGCTTTCTTTGCCTTTTTTCAGAGAATATGAATGATAACACCAAAACTTTTTCTCCACTCATGGTTAGTGGTTGGGTGAAGCCATTTATTGTCAAACTACTGTGTTTTCTTTTTAAACCATAATGATAACCCAAAACATCCAAATGACTCCAATCAAAAGTTTACATACCCCATTTCTTAATACCGTGTATTGCCCCTTCTAACATCAATGACAGGTTGAAGTCTTTTGTGGTAGTTGTGGATGAGATTCTTTATTTTCTCAGATGGTAAAGCTGCCCACTCTTTTTGGCAAAAAGTCTCCAGTTCCTGTAAATTCCTGGGCTGTCTAGCATGACCTGCGCGCTTGAGATCTCCCCAGAGTGGCTCAATGATATTGCGGTCAGGAGACTGAGATGGCCACTCCAGAACCTTCACTTTGTTCTGCTGTAGTCAATGATAGGTCGACTTGGCCTTCTCTATTGGTCAGGATACACTTCAACATGGCTCCAACCAGCTCTCCATATGTGAAAAGTGGAGAGCCGGTTGGAGCAGTGTTGAAATGTGAGCCAGAACTCAAGATATGTGATGGCACCATCCCCTCTACTAAGTACTGACTGCATTCTTTGTCGACACAGCCAGTGTTTAGCAGAGGGGTGGAGTCGGCACAGGGGGCCGATGCGATCTTCGAATCCAAGCAGATGCAGCCAGCGCTTATTAGAGGGGCGGCTCCAGCACATGGAAGAGGTGTCCTCTTTGAATGCAGTCAGTGTGTACAAACTGTGAATGCATTTATTGCAGTCAGCCTACACAATTGTGAAAGCAGTAATCGCAGTCAGCCAGCCAAGGTGGTAAAGACAGCCTGCACAAATGGTGAATGCAGTGATCGCAGTCAGCCAGCAAAAACTGTGAACACAGTCAGCCAGGACTTTTGTGTGGTTTTATATTTGAATGAGAGCATATGCAGCCTGTACATTGCATAGGGAGCAGTTCATGTTGTACTCTAAGGTCTGACACTGCTCTCTTATTCCCATTATCCAGAAAATGCTCTCTTAGCCCTACTACTCAGGGACAGCTCTCTTAGCTCTACTACCTAGGGACAGCTCTCTTAGCCCTACTACCTAGGGACAGCTCTCTTAGCCCTACTACCTAGGGACAGCTCTCTTAGCCCTACTACCTAGGGACAGCTTTCTTAGCCCTACTACCTAGGGACAGCTCTCTTAGCCCTTCTACCCAGGGACAGCTCTTAGTCATTGTACTCAGGGGCAGCTCTCTTAGACCTTGTACCCAGGGCTAGCTCTCTTAGCCCTTGTACTCGGGGTGGCATCTCTCTTAGCCCTTGTACTCAGGGGTAGCTCTGTTAGCCCTTCTACCCAGGGGCAGCTCTCTTGGCCCTTCTACCCAGTGACACCCCAGCCAAATGTATATAAATGCATAATGGGTATTCATCCCTTTCTCTGCCATTAATCCCATCTATACCTTTGTGGCGGCGTCAGTGTTTCAGTCAGACTGCCGTATTATTCGCCTAATCTTCGCATCTCAATCCTCAGACTGGCCGTCTGCTTGTCCTTCCTGTAATGATCATGAAATGATTGCTGAAAAGTGAGATCTACAAAATGTTTTCACAGACAGAACATGAACCCATTGTAATCTATAGAGCTGTTCACATGTCCAGGTTTTTTGCGGATTGTGCCGTTAAAATAATCATGTATGTTTTTGATCTGCGTCACAGGTCTGTACGCACAAAAGTTTGTAGGTCCGTGAAAATCAAAGACTGCACAATGGTGGAATCAATGTGCATTTGGTTTGCTGTCCGTAAAACTGCAATGAATAGAAGCTTTTCATATGTGAAAAGCACTGATTGTTAATACTGACACACGAACCGAACACTGATAAAACTCAGATTCAAAACAATAGCGACAACTGTCCATGTTTTAACGTACGACAAAAGTAGAATGGAGGACATCTGAATGAGGCCTAAAGCGTATCTATTACAAAAAGTTCACTAGTTTTGTTTCTTTTTGCTCAATGGCTGTGATCTTCTTGGTGTGATGTAAGGGCTGTGTGATCTGGGCCAACTGGATGTTAGTTCTGGCTATGTTATTCAATCGCCACTTGCCTCTAAATGCAGATTGTGTTGCGATCCAAGGCAGAGGTCCTTTTTGACACAAAATCAGTTGGCGAAACAGTGCACTGAGCCTACACCCAGGTACACCGAGCCCCCTAATCAACTTATTTTATTAAACTTCAGTTTCTGCAGAAGGGCAGCAGCATTGAGAACAGAGTGACCAGGTAATTTTTACCGCCCACTGAATGCTCGTTACAAAAATAAAGTGGAATTGCTTTTTTTCCCTTCACCGTTAATTCCACCTTTTTTTTTTTTTCTCTCAGTGCTCAATACTATATAGTAAAGTGAATGGTGTCATTCCGAACTACAACTCATCCCACAAAGATTATTCGGCTTAGTAAACATGAACAAAATGTAAGTGAAAAATGAAAATTGTCAGTGTCAGGAGTAGGGTTATTGGTTGAATAACAGAATAATAGTACTGCATTCAGGGAGCGCATCATAAAATCTTTTTCGAATCCTATTAAAATCCACATAAGAAGCCTGTGTTTATTGCCTGACAGGTTTCATCTTGTCACCCTGTCTCATGGCTTCCATGCATGGGAGGATCTCCATCATCAAGAGTAGTGAGCTGACAATATTCGTTTTGTTTTATAGGTTGGATAACCCCTGTGAATCAAATTATAAAGCCATGCTCCCACTTGCGAAAATGCAGGGTCTTCACCAAAATCCACATTAGCACTGGTTATTTTGTTTATTCTTTTGTTGTTTTTTTAATGAGTCTTTTAGACTTTTTTTTTTGTTGCTTTTTTTTTTTTTTCTCTTTTTAGTGCAGGAAAACGAAGATTTTGGACTTGACACAATTACTTTTTTTACTTACATTTTTTCAGGCTCCCCATATAAAACGCACAGTTCAATTAACAGCGTATTTAATGCACATTTTGCCCATTAGATTTCATGAAAATCACATCCACTTTGCTTAAAATAAGTGCAGCAGATTTTCTGCACACACAAAAAAATGAAGCATTTACTTTACATGAAAACATTGCAAGGTCAAAAAATCCAAAAGTGAATACCAGTATTAGACTATTAGTCACTTACTCTGTCGCCTCATTGGGGGACACAGTACCATGGGTGTTATGCTGCTGTCCACTAGGAGGCGACACTATGCATAATCTGAAAAAGATTAACTTTGGCTCCTCCTCTGCAGTATACACCCCTGGACGGCGTCAGCCTTCTCCAGTTTTTGCTCAGTGTCGGAAGGAGGCACACCTAAAGATTTTATTTTTTTCCGACGGATTACAGATGAAGAAAAGTCGGTCTCCAGCGAGACTCCTGGCATGGCTCCTTCCTCGGCCCCCTATTATGGGGTGCCCGATTGAAGTTGAGATGGCTATTCCCCATGTCGCTCCTTCCCCAGTCCCTCGGGTACTGGTTCGAAGTCGAGACCCCCCTCCTTCCCCAATCCCTTTGGGGTCTGGGTTGAGGTCGAGGCGAGGATGAAGACCCCTGATGGTGACAGACACACCCTCCCTAATCCCCCTCTGGGGGCATTAGGTTGAGACGCCTCAGGTAGGGTCGGTACAAGGCAGCATTCTGCAGCTTAAACAGCCAGGGACCCCAGCCCTGCTGTGGGCTCCTGTTGGGGCTGGGGGAGAGTGCAGGCAGACATGGCACATACAGAGACTGGGCTCCCTGCGCCCCTGTCTCTGCAGCAGCATCAGCTCCATAGTGCCTCAGGGGGACCCCTCACATGGCCCCGTTACCGCTGCTAGCCCCACCGCTATCCTGCCTCAATCCGGAGGGGTCTGGTTCAGATCCGACCCCCTCCCGGACATCCGTGCCGGCCTGGAGCCCTTCTGGGCATCAGGCTTCTAGTGGCTTCGGCCTAGCTGAAGCCGCCGCCTCCTCCCCGCCCCCCGGATGATGCATATGACACTCTACAGTGTCATAGAAGGGGCGGATCGAGGCAGAAAGGGCGCGTTTTTACATAGCCCTGCACGCTCTTCTTCAGCTCTCCACCCCCTTCTTCCTCCTCGTCTTCTCGGCGGCCATCTTCGCTGCAGCAGACGCCGTCTGTGACAGCAGCAGCAACGTCAGCAGTCTCTGTGAATTTTCGGCGCTGGACCTAGGGGCACACTGGTGGGGTAAGATCACAGCTGGGTTCTCTTTACTCGGCTGTGAATCTATATTACCTATAAGGCTCTCCTATAGTTTTCCTCTGCTAGCCAGCCTCTGTGCACTATGCCGGGCTCAAGGAAGAGAGCCAGGCAGGACTGCTTTTATGCTTTCTGCACAGCCTGCAAAATCACTCTCCCCAGTGGCAGCACGTACCCACACTGCCGGGATTGTATCCAAAATACTGGGTCAGAGCCCCAAGAAGCCCCTACCATTGCTTCAGCGTCGGCTGCCATGCCGGAATGGGCTACTCAGATGTCGCAGTCTATGACACAGTCCATAGATAACCTAACCTCCACACTACTCCAGGCTCTGCAGGGTCATGCCTCGGCTATGAGCGTTACCCAGCAAAGGGACAGCTCGTGTCAAGGACATGCCATTTCCGACACTCACAAAAGTAAGCGGACCCACAGGTCGCGTTCATCCGCGTCATCCCATAGCACATGGTCATCACCCTCCAGGGAGAGACACCGTCGTTCCAGGTCACCTAGACCGTCCCCTAACAGAGACAGACAACGCAGATTTCCACAGCGATCCCCGACCACAGAAGACCTCCGCCCCAGTTCGCCCACCAGGGAGCGCCTTAGCGACATGCAGGAATCGGAAGGCATCTGTGACTCCGACTCAGACAACGAAACGGAGAGGTCTCTGGCCCCTGGCCCCCCGAGCAATACGGCGCTAGTTGAGGACGTAATTTCTTCCATCCATCGGGTGCTGGACTTTTCTGATCCGCCCGCGGAAGCCCCAGAACACAAAATTTGTTTTGAAAGTGTTCTAAAACCTCCTAAGGTCTTCTCTAATCACCCGTATTTCAGGCGATACTTACTAAGCAGTTTTAGCAGCCTGAGAAGAAATTCGCCAATCGCAAATATCTGGAAGCAAGGTACCCCTTTCCACAGAAGGACACCAAGGAGTGGACAGATCCACCCGAAGTGGACCCCCCAGTCTCTAGGCTAGCAGCACAGACCCTCCTCTCGCTGCCAGGTAGCTCAACCCTCAGGGACGCAGCAGACCGGCAGGTAGAATGCATGGCTCGTTCAATCTTCGAAGCGCAGGGGCCTCTCTGGCTCCCGCGTTCGCTTCAGTCTGGGCAGCCAAGGCCATTATAGCTTGGGCCAAAAAATTGCAGGCTGGCCTCCAAGCCTCAAATCCTGAGCTGTCGGACCAGGCAGTTGAAATAGCGGTGGTAGCAGATTACATGCTTCATGCAGCTCTGGATTCCGCAAGAGGTGTAGCGGGAATAGCATCAAACGCCATCACGATCCGGCGTATCCTCTGGCTGCGGGAATAGAAAGCGGACACGGCGCACGTTCAAAAGGCGTAACCAAACTCGATTCCGATCCTTTCGGAATTCTTCAGGCTGGTCCGTCTCGTGCCCAGCACAAAATCGTAACCTCTCCACGCAGAGACAACCCACGGGCGGCGCAGAGGCCGGACAGGACCTAGCAGTCGAAAGCAGGCCAGACAAAGCCCAAAGGAGGGAAACCTCAGACTTTCTCCTCTTCATGACTCACGAATTCTGGAAGACACCCCATCCGTAGGCGGACGACTGCTACTCTTTCAGCAGGTCTGGCTGCCTATTACAGAAGACAGGTGGGTCAAGGAAATAGTGTCTTCCGGATACAAGATCGAGTTCACTTCCAGCCCACCGAACTGGTTCTTCCTCTCTGTTCCCCCAAAACTGCCAGACAAGGCTCGTGCCTTCCATCAAGCCGTTTCCTCCCTCCTTCAGGCAGGAGTCATAGTACCGGTTCCTGCAGAAGAGCGATTCCGAGGGTTCTACTCCAATCTGTTTGTAGTCCCCAAGAAGGGAGGCAGCATTCGGCCCATACTAGACCTAAAACAACTCAAGTATGTTCGGGTTCGTCATTTTCGCATGGAGTCCCTTCGGTCAATCATTGCGTCCATGGAGAAGGGAGAAAATCTCGCCTCCATAGACATACAAGACTCATACCTACATATACCGATTGCTCCTGCCCATCAGATTTCTCAGATTCGCAATCAACCAGGACCACTACCAGTTCGTGACTCTCCCGTTCGGACTTGCCACGGCTCCCAGAACGTTTACCAAGATCATGGCAGCCACCATGGACGTTCTACACTCCAGAGCCATAGTAGTCGTTCCATACCTGGACGACCTTCTCATCAAGGCTTCCACCTTCAAGGATTGCGAGGTCAGCGTCTCAATCACTATCGACACTGAGTCGCTTGGGCTGGTTAGTCAACTTACAAAAGTCATCAACTACCCTGAGTCAGTCTCTGACCTTCCAGGGGATGTTATTCGACACCTCCAGAGGTGTGGTGCACCTTCCCAGGGACAAGGCACTGGCTCTCCGTCTAGGAGTCCGCATACTCCTCCGCAATTCCCCCCGATCTCTCCGGTTTGCCATGAGAGTACTCGACAGGATGGCAGCAGCAATGGAGGCGGTACCATTTGCCCAGTTTCACCTCAGGCCTCTTCAACTAGCCATCCTCGGGTCCTGGGACAAGAATCCTTTCTCCCTCGACAGGGAGTTCCGGCTAACATCGGCAACCAGGAGGTCCCTACACTGGTGGCTCAAGCCAACCTCACTTGCAACGGGAAAATCCTTTCTCTCAGGTCAATGGAAGGTCCTGACCACCGACGCGAGCCTGACAGGTTGGGGTGCCGTGCACCTACATCACAAAGCACAGGGCAAGTGGTCACCAGTGGAAGCGAACATGACCATCAACATCCTGGAAATTCGGGCCATCTTCCTGGCATTGAGAGCTTTTCGTCAATTACTGGCAGCCTCTCATATCAGAGTACAGTCGGACAATGCCATGGCGGTGGCATATGTAAATCACCAAGGCGGGACCCGCAGTACCCAGGCGATGAGAGAAGTGGCACATATCCTCCACTGGGCGGAAGACACAAGGTCGGTACTCTCTGCGGTCCACATCCCGGGTGTGGACAACTAGGAAGCCGACTTCCTCAGCAGACAAGGAATGGACTCGGGGAGTGGTCTCTTCATCTCGAAATTTTTCGCCAGATCTGCCATCGCTGGGGGACCCCGGACGTGAACCTAATGGCATCCCTTCTCAATGCAAAAGGTCCCCAATTTCATGGGCAGGACACGCGATCCGCGGTCGCTCGGAGCAGATGCCCTGGTTCAGGACTGGACCCAGTTCCAACTTCTGTACATTTTTCCACCTCTTCCCCTGATATCCAGAGTGGTGAGGAAGATCAAATAAGAGGGAGTTCCAACCATCCTGATCGCGCCAGACTGGCCCAGATGTACATGGTATGCCGACGTCGTACAACTTACAGCAGACGCCCCCTGGCGTCTCCCCGACCGTCACGATCTTCTGTCACAAGGCCCGTTCTTCCACCAGAACTCAGGGGCCCTCAATTTGACGGCATGGCCCTTGAGACCTGGGTTCTAACCCAGGCAGGGCTCTCACCGGATGTCATTAGAACCATGATCAGGGCACGGAAGCCAGCCTCCGCCAAGATCTATTACCGTACCTGGAGAGCCTTCTTTACCTGGTGCGAATCCCGCGGCCAGATCCCACTCCCTTATTCCCTCCCAAAAGTACTTGGTTTTCTTCATTCGGGCCTGGATGCCAGGCTATCCCTGGGCTCGCTTAAGAGCCAGGTGTCAGCGCTCTCAGTGCTTTTCCAGGGACGCATTGCTAACAAGTCGCAAGTGAGGACTTTTCTCCAGGGGGTCTCTCGATTGGTTCCCCCCTACAGACGTCCACTGGAGATGTGGGACCTCATCCTGGTCCTGACAGCATTGCAGGCACCACCTTTCGAACCCCTTAAAGAAGTCCCACTCCGCCTTCTATCACAGAAGGTGGTCTTTCTGGTGCAATCACCTCGCTACGCAGGGTGTCTGAACTGTCGGCACTCTCCTGCAGACGGCCCTTCCTGGCCTTTCACCAGGACAAGGTGGTTCTCCGTACGGTTCCATCCTTCCTTCCGAAGGTTATGTCTAACTTCCACCTCAATGAGGAAATTTCACTGCCATCCCTTTGCCCGGTTCCAGTTCATAGAGTGGAGAAGGCTCTGCATACGCTTGACCTCGTCAGGGCATTGCGTATATACGTGTCTAGGACTGCACCCTTCAGGAAGTCTGATTCCCTTTTCCTTCTTCAGGAAGGCGTTCGCAAGGGTCTGCCGGCTACCAAAGCTACCCTTGCCAGGAGGATCAAGTCCACCATAAAAGAGGCTTACCACCTTAACAACTCTCCTCTTCCGGCCGGTATCATGGCACATTCTACGCGGGCGGTAGGGGCCTCCTGGGCCATTCGGCACCAGGCTTCGGCACAACAAGTGTGTAAGGCAGCCACCTAGACTAGCCTACACACGTTTACAAAACACTACAAAGTTCATACCCAGTCCTTAGCGGACGCGAGCCTGGGTAGACTGGTTCTGCAGGCGGCAGTGCCCCAAGTTTAGGGACCTGTCAGCACAATATTCGTCCATTGCTTCCCACCCAGGGACTGCTTTGGGATGTCCCATGGTTCTGTGTCCACCAATGAGGTGACAGAGTAAAGGAGATTTTTGTGTACTCACCTTAAAATCTTTCTCTTAGCCTCTACTTAGGGGACACAGCTCCCACCCTGTTGCCCTTACGGGCCGTTGTTACGGTTGAGTTCTCATATTGTTCTTTGAGATCGTAGATAGTGGCCTTCTTACAAGCATGGTTATGTTATTTCCGTTATGTTCCTCCTAATGCTTTTACACAAAACTGGAGAAGGCTGACGCCGTCCAGGGGTGTATGCTGCAGAGGAGGAGCCAAAGTTAATCTTTTTCAGGTTACGCATAGTGTCGCCTCCTAGTGGACAGCAGCATAACACCCATGGTTCTGTGTCCCCCAATTAGAGGCTAAGAGAAAGAGATTTTACGGTGAGTACACAAAAATCTCCTTTTTTCTGTTAATTGGATTTACTTGCAAAAGTGTGGGGGAGTTTAAAGCGAACATGTCATCAGGATTTTGCTAAGTAAACTACAGACAGTGTCAGGTTGGCACTATTACACTGATTAAAATGATACCTGGGTTTGGAGAAATCCGTCGTATGGTTCTTGTGTAATCAGTGTAGAAGTTTTCAGTTAATGAGATGCTCGTGCTCCAGGGTGGGACTGTGGAAGGCTATTTTTTTTTTTTTTTGTGCTCTGGCTTCATCGTCATCACAGTTTAAACAAGAACCACAAGACGGATTTCTTCACCCCAGGTATCATTTTAATCAGTGTAACAGCGCTAACCTGACACTGTCTGTAGTTTACTTAGCAAAATCCTGATGACAGGTTCGCTTTAACATCAGTTTAGATTTTGTTTTATTGTATTTCCCAATAAACCTGGACAGTAGAGAGAAAACATGACTATTATACAATGTTATAGCATTTCACACAATACATCTATTGAAAGCAGTGAATTAGCACAAATGTCTCAGCGGTAGCTTTTCTTTGAATGTTGTATTACTTGAAGTGTTTGTCCTGGCTCCAGTTTCATCTTCGCTTCCTGAAAGTCATACCTTCTCTATTGTGCCATCAACATAGCTGTATGAAGGCTTAGTTTTTATTACAGGAGTCAACATTTTCCAATTGCATCGGTTTGGCGTGTACACAATGTATTGAATATGTTTTGCTGATTTATTTTTTAGTTTTTTGAGGGTTTTTATGGTTAGGGCAATACGGCCTGAAGAATACATTAGACCAATGTTAAAAACATATTACCCTGTACATTTGGGAAAAAAGTTACTACTACTGACTGCTACTTTTCAATTTCTATTAAGCGAAAGTTCTTGTACAGAATCGTGGCAGCAGGTAGTGTTGTGCAGGCAAAACTGAGACTGTTGTGGCAGCAACACGTCTCTTATAGGTGAACCTACGACCTTAAGCACCCATCTGTGCCTTAATTTGTCTGTGTGGGTTTTATGTTTTTCTTATTATGCAGGTTAAATGTATTCCCTTTTTTATAGTACAGGTCACTGTGAATGAGATAATAATTATAGTTCTTGTATAGCAAAACAATGCATAAGCCAGTAAAAAGTTTGTGTACCTACAAGAACTTCATAGGCTTTTGTACATGGCAGACCATGGAGCTATTGTCAGCAGTTTTAGGGGGTTTATCTTTATTTCTTTGATTGTGCTGCAAAACTGACCTGGAAACATGATTCTTTGGGGAAAATGCAGCAACTGAAAAAAAAAAAAAGGAACTCTGGGGGTTTTTTTCAGTATTTTTTTTTTACCATACTGTCTAAATAGTTTTAGATTCTGTTAGTTTTGAATCTTACGGGCATAACAATAGCAATATCTTTTCATATCCTTATGTTTGACTGTAGAAAAAGGGGCGATTTAAACTTTTATCACATTGTGTAGGCTGATTGGAGTCATTCATCCAAATGCCACAGACAGTGATCACCTGCAACATTTAAATGGTTAAATAGCAGCCAGGATCTGTGGTGGGGAGCAGGCTCCGCTCCTGAACCTGAACCAGCAGGCTCAGCTTCTGAACCTGTCCTATAAGCCTCACAAGCAACTTGTTATGAAAATGTATGTCACAGATTGTTACATGTTGCCTGAAGAATTTCTATTATTATACATGGTTATAACCACTCAATACAATGTTAATAGCTTTAGAGATTCCAATACTAGTTTGTGGGGTCCTCATGGTAAAGCCCTTTGTGATTCAACATTTGTCACCCATCTTGTGGGTATGAAAGGGAAGAACATATTACTGATGACGATTATTCACTGTCCAAGCAGTGGGACTTTGGAACTTTCGGCTCCCACGTGTTTTAACCCCTTCATGACCAGCGGTATGTTCGTTTTTGCGTTTTTGTTTTTTGCTTCCCTTCTTCCCAGAGCCATAACTTTTATTTTTTTGTCAATGTGGCCATGTGAGGGCTTGTTTTTTGTGGGACAAGTTGTACTTTTGAACAACACCATTGGCTTTAACATATTGTGTACTGGAAAATGGGAAAAAAAATTCCAAGTGAAATAAAATTGCAAAAAAAGTGTAATTCCACAGTTGTTTTTTGTTTTGCCTTTTTGCTATGTTCAGTAAATGCTAAAACTGACCTGCCATTATGATTCTCCAGGTCATTATGAGTTCATAGACACCAAACATGTGCAGGTTATTTTTTTATCCAAGTAGTGAAAAAAAAATCCAAACTTAATTTAAAAAAAATTCGCCATTTTCCGATACCCTTAGCAACTTCATTTTTCGTCACCTCTGGTTGGGTGAAGACTTATTTTTTACACGGTGAGCTGATGTTTTTAATGATACCATTTTGGTGCAAATAGGATCTTTTGATTACCCATTATGGCATTTTAAGGCAATGTCGCGGTGAACAAAAAGACGTAATTCGGGCGTTTATTTTTTTTTTGTCGCTACGCCATTTAGAGATCAGGTTAATTCTCTTTTTATCAATAGATCGGGCGATTCTGAACGTGACGATAAATGTGTATGTTTGATTTTTTCATTGTTTTATTTTGAATGGGGCGAAAGGAGGCTGATTTCAACTTTTATATTTTTTAATATTTTAAAAACCTATTTTTTACTTTTGGCATGCTTCAATAGTCTCCATGGGAGACTAGAAGCTGCCATAATCCAATCGGCTCTGCTACATTCAGGCGATGATCAGATCGCATGTTTGTAGCAGAATTACTCACCTGCTATGAGCGCCATACACCGGGCGCAAATTAATGAATTAAGTGTAAACACAAAAGTCAGTATTCAAGCCATAGTTATTGCAGAAAATGGGTGCAATGACTGATGAATCTGGGGAAATAAGTTTAGTGTTTCAACAACGAAACTATATGAAACTAAAGGGCAAATTAAGAAACCTGTTTAAAAGGGAGAATGGCTTGTGTTACATGACACGTGTATGACATTGTGCTGCTGCTATTAATAATGCTGACATGTCAGAATTACATCATGCGTGCAGCATAGACAAACATCAGGTGATTTCAGGTGTACTTTGCCGCCACTCCTATTTTTATGACATCTTTTCTAACCTATTTAAGTAGAGCAGTAAAACTCGTTTGCCTGGTTATGAATTTTTTTATACCGCCAATGACTGTGTGTGTGTGTGTGTGTGTGTATATATATATATATATATATATATATATGTGTATGTGTATGTGTGTATATATATATATATATATATATATATGTATATATATGTGTGTGTATATATACATATATATACACACACACACATACAGTTGTGCTCAAAAGGTTACATACCCTGGCAGAATTTTTGCTTTCTTGGCCTTTTTTCAGAGAATATGACTAGTAACACACAAAACTTTTTCTTCACTCATGGCTAGTGGTTGGGTGAAGCCATTTATTATCAAACTACTGTGTTTTCTCTTTTTAAATCATAATGACATCCAAAAATATCCAAGTTATTCTGATCAAAAGTTCACATACCCTGGTGATTTTGGCCTGATAACATGCACAGAAGTTGACACAGATGGGTTTGAATGGCTACTAAGGATGTGTGCACACGCTGAGGATTCTGCTGCGGATCCGCAACTGCCAGGAAAATTGTTCGGGATGCAAAAAAACCCTCACAAATAACATCAGCTGAAATACTGGACTCTCTGAAAACTATCGATGTGGCTGTTCCAAAATGCACAATAAGGGTATGTGCACACGCTGTGGATTTTGCTGCGGATCCGCAGCGGATTTGACCCTGCGGATCCGCAGCAGTTCCGCAGACAGTGTACAGTACCATGTAAGTTTATGAGATTTACAATCCCCTGTGCACATGCTGCTTTTTTTTTCACTGCGGAAAAGCTGCGGTTTTAAATCTGCAGAAAGAATTGACATGTCCATTGTCCAGGTGTCAGACCGCAGCGGAAAACCGCTGGTCAATCCGCAGGAAAACCGCAGGTCACTTTACCTGCGGATCTGCATGGAAAAATCCGCTGTTGAATCCGCAGCGTGTGCACATAGCCTAAGGGGGCACTTGAAGAAAAATGGGCTACATGGTCGAGTTGCCAGAAGAAAGCCATTACTGCGCAACTGCCACAAAGTATCTTGCCTACAATACGCAAAACAGCACAGAGACAAGCCTCAAAACTTCTGGAACAAGGTATTTTGGAGTGATGAGACCAAAATTGAACTTTTTGGCCACAACCATAAGCGTTACATTTGGCGAGAGGTCAGCAAGGCCTATGATGAAAGGAACGCCATTCCTACTGTAAAGCATGGAGGTGGATCGCTGTTTTGGGGATGTGTGAGCTACAAAGGCACAGGAAACTTGGTCAAAGTTGAAGGAAAGATGAATGCAGCACGTTATCCGCAAATACTGGAGGCAAATCTGCAATAATCCGAAGCTGCGCTTGGGATGTACTTGGACGTTCCAACATGACAATGATCCAAACCACAAAGCCAAGTCATTGGCTACAGCATAACAAAGCTCTTCAGACTTGCCCATGTTGTACACTTGTAAGGAGAGCTTTAAACTAGAACAACATGGGAAGGGAAGCAAAAGACCAGAAAAAGCCATACACCTGACAAATGCTATTGAGAACTCTGCTATTAGAAGTGGAAAGGAAGAACAAAGACAAAAGAATCTAATTAATAAAAATATTGGAGAAAGAGAAACCATTCACAAACTAAAATGTTTCTATACTAATGCACAAAGCATGGGCAACAAACAAGGAGAATTGGAACTACTAACACAGGAAAAGAAATATGATGTCATTGGAATCACTGAAACTTGGTGGGACAATACACATGATTGGACTACAAGACTAGAAGGATACAACTTATTTGCAAGAAACAGACTTGATAAACGAGGAGGGGGTGTCGCATTGTATGTTAGAAACGCGTATATCTGCACAGAGATTGAAGCTTCAGAGACTGGGAGTTCTGTGGAAACTGTTTGGGTAAGAATACAAGGACAGAACAATGGAAAGGACACCATTGTAGGCATTTACTAAAGGCCGCCTGTGCAAGCTGAAGATATGGATGAACTCTTTATGCATCAAATGGCCAAGTTCTCCAAAAAATATGACATAGTTGTCATGGGAGATTTCAACTATCCAGACCTTTGTTGGGAATCTCTCTCAGGCAAAACTAACAGGTCAAGGAAATTCTTATCCTCTCTTGCTGACAACTTTATCTTCCAAAAGGTAGGGGAGAAAACAAGGGGAACTGCTACCTTGGATCTAATCCTTATAAACAGGGAGGAAATAGTTGAGGAGGTAAAAGTGGCTGGGACCCTAGGAGGTAGCGACCATACTATTTTAGAATTTTGGATAACTAGAGGCGGAAGACCTGTGAAGACTCAGACGTCAAGGTTAGATTTCAGAAAGGCAGATTTTCAGGGATTCAGAAAGAGAATTGGAGGGATCCAATGGCTGGATATCCTTAAAGACAAAAATGTCCAGGAAGGATGGGAAATCTTGAAAAATGAAATTCTCAAAGCACAGTTGTTAACAATTCCGAAAAGAGGGAAGAATAGGAAGCATTTAAGGAAACCAGGATGGATGAACACAGAACTTAAGCACATGCTAAAAAGGAAGAAAAAAATGTTTATAAAATGGAAAGAGGGAGGCATATCTAAAGAAGAATATAATGCTGTCTGCAGAACCTGCAGGGCACAAATCAGATTAGCTGAAGCTGAAAATGAATTGAGGCTTGCAAGAGATGTCAAAAGCAATAATAAAGGATTTTGGGGATATGTCAAAAGTAAAAGAAAAGTCAAAGATGCTATAGGATTTTTACAGGATGAAAATGATGAAATGGTAAGACAGGATGTTGAGAAGGCTGAACTTTTAAATTCCTATTTTGCATCTGTTTTCTCTCAGAAAGAAAATGTAACATCAACTGTTCTTCACTGTCCTATTAAGGGAATAGAAGAATCCAGGATATCTATAAACAGAAAGATAGTGAGGAAACACTTAGCTAACCTAAATGAATTCAAGTCTCCAGGTCCAGATGAATTACACCCCAGAGTACTGAAGGAGATAGCAGAAGAAATTTTTGAACCCCTCTCCATAATCTTTGAATATTCTTGGAGAACAGGAGAAGTGCCAGAAGACTGGAGAAGAGCAAATGTTGTTCCTATCTTCAAAAAGGGGAAGAAGGTGGACCCAGGGAACTATAGGCCGGTGAGTCTGACTTCTATACCAGGAAAGATCTTTGAACAAATTATTAAACAACATATATGTCAATACCTGGATAATAATGAAGTGATTAAACAGAGTCAGCATGGGTTTGTAACTAATAAGTCATGTCAGACTAACTTAATTTCCTTCTATGACGGTATCACTGGGTGGATCAAGGAAATGCTGTAGATATAGTATATCTTGACTTCAGCAAAGCATTTGACAAAGTATCTCATACAATCCTTATTGAAAAAATGACTAAGTATGGAATGGACAAGGCAACTGTTAGGTGGATTCATAACTGGCTTAGTGATCGGACCCAAAGAGTGGTCGTAAATGGCTGCACATCCAGTTGGAAGAATGTCTCAAGTGGGGTACCACAGGGCTCTGTCCTGGGCCCTGTATTGTTCAACATCTTTATCAACGATTTAGATGAAGGAATTGAGGGTAAACTAATTAAATTTGCTGATGACACAAAGCTAGGAGGGATAGCTAATACTAGAGAAGAGAGAGAGAGGATTCAAAAAGATTTAAATAAACTGGAGAAGTGGGCAGCAACTAACAGAATGGTTTTTAACAGGGAGAAATGCAAAGTACTACATCTGGGCAATAAAAATGAAAAAAGCATATACAGAATGGGAGGAATAGGGCTAAGTGACAGCACATGTGAAAAAGACTTGGGTATACTAATAGATCACAGACTGAATATGAGTCAACAGTGTGATGCAGCAGCAAAAAAGGCAAATGCAATTCTAGGATGTATTAACAGAAGCATACAGTCTAGATCACGTGAAGTCATTATTTCCCTCTACTCCTCTTTGGTCAGACCTCATCTGGAATATTGTGTCCAGTTTTGGGCACCACATTTTAAAAAAGACATCAACAAACTGGAGCAAGTTCAGAAAAGAGCGACCAGAATGGTGACAGGTCTGCAAACCCTGTCTTATGAGGAAAGGTTGCAGGATTTGGGAATGTTTAGTTTGCAAAAGAGAAGACTGAGAGGAGACTTAATAGCTGTCTACAAATATCTAAAGGGCTGTCACATTGTAGAAGGATCAACTTTATTCTCATTTGCACAAGGAAAGACTAGAAGCAATGGGATGAAACTGAATGGGAGGAGACACAGATTAGATATTAGAAAAAACTTTTTGACAGAGTGATCAATGAGTGGAACAGGCTGCCACGAGAAGTGGTGAGTTCTCCTTCAATGGAAGTCTTCAAACAGAGGCTGGACAGACATCTGACTAGGATGATTTAGGGAATCCTGCTTTGAGCAGGGGGTAGGACCAGATGGCCCAGGAGGTCCCTTCCAACTCTACAATTCTATGATTCTATGTATAAGTTAGATTCTGACTGATTAATTGAGTCTGTGGACAGGAGTCTTTTTATAAAGGTGACTATGTAAGACAGCTGTCTTTAACCCCTTTATTCCCGGAGCTTTTTTTTTATTTTTCGTTTCTCGCTCCCCTTCTTTTCAGAGCCATAACTTTTTTATTTTTTCGTCAATATGGCCATCTGAGGGCTTATTTTTTGCGGGACGCGTTGTACTTTTAACCCCTTCCTTACCGATGACTGAATAGTACATCATCGGTAGGGTCCCCCGCTTTGAGGTGGGCTCCGGCAGTTAGCCCACCTCAAAGCCGCAACATGTCAGCTGTTATGAACAGCTGACATGTGCCCACAATAGGCGCGAGCGGTATCGCCGTCCGCCTGTGCCTATTAACTAGTTAAATCCCGCTGTCAAATCTGACAGCGTGCATTTACATAGCATTTCCGGCCGCCGGGCCGGAAATTAGCTCATCGCTGACCCCCGTCACGTGATCGGGGGTCGGCATCATGTTGCCTGGACAACCGGAGGTCTCATAGAGACCTCTATGGTTGTTCCAGGCAGATGGCTTTCAGCACCACCCGGTGGTCGGCGCTGAAAGCACAGGAGTACATTTGTTACATATGGGGATCTGCTCATCGCCCATATGTAGCAGAGCCGATCGAGTATTGCATGCTTCAAGCCTCCTATGGAGGCTATTGAAGCATGCCAAAAGTAAAAAAAAAATGTTTAAAAATAAAAAAAACCTAAAAGTTCAAATCACCCCCCTTTCGCCCCAATCAAAATAAAACAATAAAAAAAATCCCACATACACATATTAGGTATCGCCACCTTCAGAATCGCCCGATCTATCGATAGAAAATAGCATTAACCTGATCGCTAAACGGCGTAGCGGGAAAAAATTCAAAACGCCAGAATTACGTTTTTTTGGTCGCTGCGACATTGCATTAAAATGCAATAACGGGCAATCAAAAGAACGTATCTGCACAAATGTGGTATCATAAAAATGTCAGCCTGGCACGCAAAAAATAAGCCTTCACCCGACCCCAGATCACAAAAAATGGAGACGCTACGGGTCTCAGAAAACTGGGCAATTTTTTTTTTTTTAAAGCAAAATTTGGAATTTTTTTTCACTCTTAGAGCATAGACATGTTTGGTGTCTGTGAACTCATAATGACCTGGAGAATCATAATGGCAGGTTAGATTTAGCAACTAGTGAACCTAGCAAAAAAGCCAAGCAAAAAACAAGTGTGGGATTGCACTTTTTTGCAATTTCACCGCACTTGGAATTTTTTTTCCCGTTTTCGAGTACACAACATGGTAAAACCAATGGTGTCGTTTTAAAAGTACTACTCGTCCCGCAAAAAATAAGCCCTCACATGGCCATATTATGGCTCTAGAAAGAAGGGGAGCGAAAAATGAAAAATCGAAAAAAGCTCCGGGAGTGAAGGGGTTAAACGACACCATTGGTTTTGTGTACTCGAAAACGGGAAAAAAATTCCAAGTGTGGTGAAATTGCAAAAAAAGTGCAATCCCACACTTGTTTTTTGCTGCGCCCTGTTGAGAGCAGAGCAAAGTACTGCAGTGCGCAGGCGCCGGGATATGTCAGAGAGGCCCAGCCATCGCAATCCGTCGCTAATACAAGTCCATGAGAAAAAAATGGATCCGGCGGCATCATTTGCCGGATCCATTTTTTTCTAAAACTGCCGGATTGCGACTGATGCAAAAAAATTGATGTGTGAAAGAGGCCTAAATCAGCAATTCTCACAGGTAAAAACCAAAACAGGCAGAGATGCTTGCATAAACAGGCCTCAATACAAATGCACTAACAGGGTGCAGCGGACCCAAATAAAATGGCAACTGCACAGGTGCAATAATAACTAATGAAACAGCCAGCCTACAATCAGGGATTGGCCGTGTGGCACACCAGTGCAAAAAAATACAATCCGTATGTGGCAATGTTCACACAGGGAATGCAAAGCATATGGTTCACAGCCTCTTAGTAACACCATATAGGGGGGCTGCCCAGTGCTAAACTATAATGTATCCCGTGTGAACAGAGGCCACAGTTTACAGAACCATTTGGGCCCAACTGCACCCTGAAAAGATAAAAAGTGCACAAAAACATATCAATATATGTAAGGTATTGGTTAATATTATGGCCATAATACGTAAGCTGTGTAATTCTCACAGTTAGTAGTAAAACAGTAGCACGATGTGCTAATTGTTAAATAGCAAAACACCTAATGGAAACACAACAGACCTAATTATAGTCATTGAGGGTCCATTGGCTCCATGTGTCTCCATCATGTGACAAGTCTGTGTGAACCCAAGCTAAGATGCTCATTATAATGTGACTAGCAATTTTACCTTTAACTCTAAGGTCATATGCTTAGATGATTAGAGGAAAAGGACAGTGCAGGCAGTGATGCCATAGTGCAATTATCTATTCTATTATTTCTAAACACTGTTTTTCGGTGATTCTTATGTATCTCCGTTCATACTGCACCCACACACACAAATGATACACCATTTGAAAGGTAAACTTGCACCCTTCAGCAAGAAAATAGCCAAACAAACCACACATCCATGATTTGATCACAAAATACAGTTTAAACATTAATTTTCATAAACCTGCAGTAAGGAAAAATGACCTGCAGGTGGCACCACAGTACCCCAAAGCGCACTACCACAAAGCTTCTTACAGACATCATAAACAAATCCAAACATTTGCCTTGGGGGCTTTCCAGCTTGCCAAACTGCTTGCCCAGCCTATTTTAGCCAAATTGGAGGATTGCACACTTTACTGCAGGTGAAGCACATATGCAAAGAAATTTGTAAACATGTACTGCCTATTGAATTGCACACTTATTCAGTTCATTTTCCACCCACACAAACAAATGATACACCATTTGAAAGGTCAAATAACCTGCAGGTGGCAGCAAACTACCCTAAAGCACACTACCACGAAGCTGCTTACAGACATTACGAACAAATCCAAACATTTGCCTTGGTGTCTTTCCAGCTTGCTCAAGTGCTTGTCCAGCCTATTTCAGGCACATTGGAGGATTGCACACTTCACTGCAGGTGAGTCACATATGCAAACACATCTGTATACATGCACTGCTTTTTCAATGATTACTTTGCCCCACACACACAAATTATACACCATTTTAAAGGTAAACTTGCTCCTTTCAGCAACAGCCAAACAAACCACGCATTCATGATTTTATCACTAAATACAGTTTAAACATTCATTTTCATAAACCTACAGAAAGACACAATGACCTGCAGGTGGCACCCCAACCAGACGACATTTTTTGGCCTCTACTTATCAAACCAATTTATTGTATTACCAATCTACATATATAAATACCTGTCTGTGTTCATCAGCTCATAAAATACATTTACATTTGACCAGCTTGCTGCGCCCCAGACGACCAATGTGCGAAAATTTTGCACGGGCCAAGCTAGTTCTATTAATTAGTAGATGGCTGGAGGAAATAGGTGAATGTCTGGACAAAGTTTAGCTTTTCTGTCTAGATTTTCTCATTGATGGAGTTTACACACAGGCAGTAGTGCAGATGTCGGACCTTCTACAATCAGTCATCTGAGAAGCCAAAGTATGAACAATGGGCTCACCCTACAAAATGGAAAATTTGATGCATAAAGAGGCGTTCTTCTAAATGAAGGATTGAATCCATTGAAAAAACTGAAAGATCTTAAATTTTCCTCTTTAGGGTCCACCTCAATACTTTAGTCAATGTGTGAAGACAGATCTTGACTGTCTTTAACTATTGGATAAAAGAATAAAACATTTTATGTTATTCCACTTTTATTTTCAAAAGCCCCAATAAATTCTAAATATGAACTTGGGCTTAAGGTACTGTCACACTTAGCGATGTACCAGCGATATGACGCGGTCAGGATCGCTGGTGCATCGCTAAGTGGTCGCTAGTGAGCTGCCACACAGGCAGATCTCACCAGCGACGTAGCAGGGGGTTGGGGGTCGCTACTTACCTGTCAGATGAGGCGATCCTGACGTCCTCCCGCCCGCGTCCACGCGTCGCTCGTCTCCACAGCAGGAAGCTGACGACGAGAAGCGGCCCAGGACGTTCTTGCGCGATCAGCGATAACCAGCGGGAGAGCGGTCGGAGGTAAGTATCACACATAGCGATATCGCTATAACGTCACAAAAACCAGTGATTGTCCAGATGCAACATACTGATGACTTATCCTAAGAATAGGGACAGAGAAACTGACTGCCACATCCAAACTAGTGTGAATAGGTGCATACCAAGAGGAGCTACCCCCATATACAATATACAGAGAATGGTTGCACTCTATCATGCTAAAGCATGTCAATGTGGAATATACTGTATGTAATTAGAATTGCAATACAGCTTTGGAATTATAGAAAAAATATATGAGACGCTTAGCATACAATTTGGCCAAATATCTGCCCACCAGCCAACGTCAAGGCGGCCTCAAATCTGATGGGTACCTACACTGTGTGAATACCTTTCTAAGGCTGATGTCTGAATTCCTGGGTGAATGGCACATCCAAACTAGTGTGAATAGGTGCATGTCAATGTGGAATATATGTAATTTTTCTATAATTCCAAAGGTGTATTGCAATTCTAATTACATATATTCCACATTGACATGCTTTAGCATGATAGAGTGCAACCATTCTTTGTATATTGTATATGGGGGTAGCTCCTCTTGGTATGCACCTATTCACATTAGTTTAGATGTGTCAGTCAGTTTTTTTTGTCTCTTGTATGTTAGCTTACTGACCGAGCACTCCGCCCTCCACCAGGTGGTGATTTTAATTATAGCAGGTCCCTACTTACCCATAAATGCAGGCATTGCTGACAGAGGTGTCCGCACTGCAGTACTTTGCTCTGCCCTCAACAGGGCAGATCAGTACGCCTGCGCAGGAGCGCGGCACGAAGCAAGCATGATGACGACATTGCATGAAGATTGGAGGTGCCAGACCCAGGACCTGTGATCCCATTGGACCGGACCTCCCCCAGGTGAGTATAATAAAACTTGTTTTTCTTCTATTTCAGGTCGGATGGGAGACTTATCTAAAGCATTATAGAATGCTGTAGATAAGCTCCAAAAGGCAGTGGCCGCGTCTTATAGCGGAAAAACGAGGTGACAGATTCCCTTTAAAGGATGGTGGAAGTGGTCACCAACCACATCAGCTGACCTAGCAATTCAGCAGCTACAGCACACTGCCAGCCAGGAAAACTGACTTTAATCCCCTGCTGGCCAGAAAGGTAAAAAGTTAAATTTTAAATTATAGAGGAACCAGAGCTGCCACACATCCAAAAATGGATCGTGACAGTACCCCCATTTTCAACGAAGGGCCTCTAGACCTTGAACACCAGACCTCACCGGAAACAACGTACGGTAAGGACGCCTTAATCCACTAGGATTCACCTCCGCAGTCACCTGATCCTTCGGTTTACGGAAAACGCAGCCCAAGAGACATGAAAATAATGTAGGCTCCGGAAGCGCAACAAATCTCCAGAGCGCTGACCTGTGGAATTCGTTGTGTACGTGCATTACTGGAGGTAACTCCAGCTGGAAGGTCCCCAGGCTGAGAATGGCCGACACCCGATATGGCCCGATCACCCTAGAACTCCAGGTCCCAGCTGCGTACTTCCACCGGATGTTTTTGGTGGACACCTACATGTACTCATTCACACATAGGTCCGGACCTGAATGTTTATTTCCAAGCATACATTTCCCAACAGGCGATAATTTCCCTGAGGAACAGACAATAGAAGCGTTCCCCCATGTCACCAGACTCATACCCTCACTACATTCAGGGGACACCACAACCTTCCCCTAATCTCTCCTCCTGAGAGGACCACGAGACTCAGGGTTTACTTGTGGTGAGGGCTGAGTCTTGCCCCTACTTCCTGGTAGCACCTTAGTTGCCCCCACCGGAGAAGAAGGGGTAGGTTTAAGAAGGATGGCAGAGACAGTAGCACCCAGACAGGAGTCCTTGCAAGACTAGTTCCAACTGACTACTTCCATGGACCGCCTGTCACGTGGACCCGTCCTGTGTGACGCGACCAGCAGGCCGGTAAGACGCGGCACGTGATATTGTCCTGTGCGACACGGCTCGCAGGCCGGTAACTAAAACAACAAGACAAGGGGTAGGGAAACAGTTACAACGGTGGGCCCAGCGATAGGGACAGGGGGAGTGGAGACCTCCTGCACTCTCCTGAGTCAGTGTCCCTAACGTTCCCTCTGCCAGTTCCGCATCGGGCGCCGATCACGAACCTGTCACCCTAGCACACCCTACACCTATCCCTTGTTAGGGAGCTGGGTGGCGCAGGCACTGGCCCCACCGCTACACTAATACACACCAAGGAAAACCACAAACAGGGAAACACCACTTAGCTTTACTCTGTTGCACTTGCTCCTGGCAACAGAGTCCACCAGCATGCAGCTCTCCTCCTGAATCGCTGCCACCAAGCTCTGTCAGAGCTAAGGAAATCCCCTATGGATGGAAATGGGACTTGTGTTGTGAGTTCATTCTCTGGTTCACCAGTTTTGAGTTCTCCTTCCAGACTCCCTCTGGTGGTAACAGAAGGTAGTGAGGCTGATTTCATCGGTGGAGATCTGCCACCTGCGAATGAGGATGACGATTGGATCTCAGGAGTCTCAGATTGGATTTAAGACAGCCGACGCCCTATTCAGTTGCTGGTGATTCCTTCTGGCTGTTCAGCTCTTGGTTTTCAGCTCTGTTCCAGTCATCTAAAGCTAAGTTTTTCTGCTAATGTTCACACTTGATTTTGTTGGTCTATTCAGTTTTTTGGTGTGGTCAGCCAGTTCCGGCTGCGGGCTGTGCTGAATTTCCACTCTTATTTATCAGTATTTTGCCAATTTGCTTTTTGTCCCTAACTAGTTTGGTCTCTTTTTGCTCCGTCTCAGAATATTTCAGAGTGCTGATATAGTGGGAGAAGTCTAGTGACTTCAGGGTTAATTTTGCTATCAGAAGTGTTGGTCATTATTTTTGTAGGGTTTTTTGCAGGTTGCAGAAAGTGTCTTTCCTTTCCTTTCCTCTCTAGTTAGTGTGGGCCCCATCGTTTGCTCAGCCTATTTTCCTGCCTGTATTTGTGCCTTCATCTTGTTTCACCGTCAATACATGTGTGGGGGCTATCTATTCCTTTGGGGTCTGCTCTGGGGCAGTTAGTTTTCCCCTTTTCATGCTTCAGGCTTATTTAGTCCTCAGGCTTTGACGAAGCGTCTAGGAACATCGTAGGTACGCTCCACGGCTGCTGCTAGTTGTGTGGTAGGACCAGGGATCTGCAATCTGCATAGTTACCAACCTCTCTGGTTTTCTGTGACTTATCTTGTTTTGCTTTTTTTCTCCTCAGTGACCCATTGATAACAGAATCACCAGCCATACCGCAGATTCTAGGGTACTCAAAAACAGGAAAAAGTTGTTAAAAGAAAAAAAAGTGTCAATTTTTTTTTTCTATATATATATATTTTTCCTCTTTTTTATCTGGGGCCGTAGGAGGATTTTTTTTTTCTTTTTCCTAATGGAGATTAAGCAATTGTCTGATCGTGTGGAGCAGCTGGCTGCTGAAATGCAGGGAATTTCCACCTACCTCATTCAGTCACATGCTGCTGAACCTAAGATCCCTACTCCTGATGTGTTTTCTGGGGATTGGTCTAAATTTCTGAATTTTAAGAATAATTGTAAATTATTTCTGGCCTTGAAGCCTAACTCATCGGGGAGCTCTGTGCAGCAGGTTAAAATTGTCATCTCCTTGCTGCGCGGCGATCCCCTGCATTGGGCTTTTTCTCTGACACCTGAAAATCCTATTCTGACTAATGTGGATGCATTTTTTCAAGCTTTGGGGTTGTTGTATGATGAACCTAATGCTGTTGATCAAGCTGAGAGAACCCTGTTGGCATTAAACCAGGGTCAGGATTCTGCAGAGTTATACTGTCAAAAATTCCGAAAGTGGGCGGTCCTTACTACATGGAATGATAGTGCATTGGCAGCTCTCTTTCGGAAGGGTTTATCAGAGACCGTAAAAGTTATGGTGGGATTTCCTGTTCCCTCTGGTCTGGATGATTCTATATCATTAGCCATTCAAGTTGATCAGCGTTTACTTGAACGTAAAACTACACGGGAGGTGCTGCCACTTTTTGAACAAACGTCTGAACCTATGCAATGTGATGGGGTTTTGTCTAGGGCGGAACGTCAGGAGTTTAGAAGGCGTAATAAGCTGTGTTTTTTCTGTGGAGACGCCTCTCATATTTCTGTCTGCCCAAAACGAGAGAAACATTTTGCACACACATTTGCTGTGGGCAGTATACAACCTAAGTTTCTTTTGGCAATTACTCTGACCTGCTCCTTATCCACGTTTTCCAAGAAGGTTTTTGTGGATTCAGGAGCAGCGTTGAATCTGATAGATTTGGACTTTGCTAAACGTTGTGGTTTCTCCATGACGCTTCTGCGGACGCCTATTCCTTTGAGGGGTATTGATGCTACTCCTTTGGCGGAGAAAAATCCTCAGTTTTGGACCCAGGTGACAATGCGAGTTGCCCCAGACCACCAAGAAAATTGTAAATTTTTGATGCTGCATAATTTGCATGATACTATTGTTCTGGGTTTTCCTTGGTTGCAAACTCATAATCCAGTTTTGGATTGGAAATCTGGGTCTGTGGTGAGTTGGGGTTGTCAGTGTGTTCTTAGGGACGCTCCTGTTTTCTCCACCTCTCCTCAGTCTCATAATATTCCTGATTATCTAGCTGATTTTTCTGATGTATTTAGTGAGAGCAAGTCTGCATCTTTGCCTCCTCATAGGAGTTATGACTGTGCAATTGAGTTGATGCCTGGGTGTAAATTTCCCAAGGGTCGGCTTTTCAACTTATCAGTACCCGAACATGATGCTATGCGATCCTATATTAAGGAGTCATTGGAGAAGAGTCATATTAGACCATCCTCGTCACCTTTAGGTGCTGTGGGTTTTTTTGTGGCCAAGAAAGATGGTTCATTAAGACCGTGTATTGATTATCGTTCCCTTAACAAGATGACGGTTAAATATCAGTACCCGTTACCTCTGATGTCTGATTTATTCTCCAGAGTTAAGAGTGCCTGCTGGTTTACTAAGCTTGATCTCAGGGGGGCGTATAATCTTATTCGCATCAAGCACGGGGATGAATGGAAGACGGCGTTTAATACTCCGGAGGGACATTTTGAGTACCTGGTGATGCCTTTTGGGCTCACTAATGCCCCTTCTGTCTTCCAGTCCTTTATGAATGATATTTTCCGTGACTTTGTGGATAAGTTTTTGATCATCTATCTGGATGATATTTTGATCTTTTCTAGTGATTGGGATTCTCATGTGGAACACGTCCGGACTGTGTTCCGGATTTTGAGGGAGAATTCCCTGTTAAGGGATCGAAATGCCTCTTTGGTGTACAGAGGATTTCATTTTTGGGATTTATCTTATCTCCGTCGACTATTGAAATGGACCCGGCCAAGGTACAGGCCATTTATGATTGGGTTCAGCCTACTTCTTTGAAGGCCCTCCAGAAGTTTTTGGGTTTGCTAATTTCTATCGTAAATTTATAGGTAATTTTTCTGGTATTGTCAAACCACTGACTGATCTGATCAAGACGGGCGCTGATGTGCTGAATTGGTCTCCTGAGGCTATCTCAGCATTTCAGGAGCTTAAGCAGAGATTTACTTCAGCTCCAGTTTTACGGCAACCTGATGTCTCACTTCCATTTCAGGTGGAGGTAGATGCTTCTGAGATTGGCGCAGGAGCTGTTTTGTCCCAAAAAGACCCTGTGACGTCTAAGGCCTCTTTCACACTTCAGTTTTTTACAATCAGTCACAATCCGCCAGGTTTTGAAAAAAACGGATCCTCAATTTTTTTTTGAGGATCCGTTTTTTTCCCCCATTGACTTCCATTATTAATGGCGGATTGTGACGGATCGCCGTCCGTTGCATCCGTTTCTTTTGAGGATCTGCCAAAAGTTGCTGTCCGTCTCCATCCTCAAAGATTTCAAAACGGAGCTTGCAACGTTTTTTTCTCTTGCGGATCCTCCAAACACTCATTTAACCCGAAATTCTTTCTGGGTGCTGGATGAATAGGACAAAAAAATCTCAATCTCTCTCTCTCTCTCTCTCTCTCTCTCTCTCTCTCTCGCTCTCTCTCTCTCAGCCAGCGATTCCTTTAAATTTCCTCATTTTCAGGATCCGTCTAAAAACGGATCCTGTGCCATCCGTTCACATCAGTTGACAACGGATCCGCTTGTCTGACTTTTTGGCGGATTTGAACTGATGCAAAAAACTGAAGTGTGAAAGAGGCCTAAGATGAATCCCTGTGCCTTCTTTTCTCGAAAGTTCTCCCCATCTGAACGCAACTATGACGTGGGGAATCGGGAATTGTTGGCCATGAAGTGGGCATTTGAGGAGTGGAGACATTGGTTGGAGGGAGCTAGACATCAAGTTGTGGTCCTCACCGATCACAAGAATTTGATTTATCTGTAGTCGGCCAAACGCTTGAATCCTAGACAGGCTAGATGGGCCTTGTTTTTCACGCGTTTTAATTTTGTGGTCTCTTTTCTTCCGGGCGCTAAGAATGTTAAGGCAGACACCGTTTCTAGGAGTTTCTTTGCCGATTCTCTTAGTGTGACCGAGCCTACTACCATCCTAGGTGAGGGGGTAGTTCTTTCTGCCATTTCGCCCGATTTGAGACGCGCCCTGGAGGAATTTCAGGAGGATAAACCTGAGCGTTGCCCTATGGGAAAATTGTATGTCCCTGACCAGTGGAGAAAGAGAGTGTTGTCTGAAATTCATTGCTCCACATTGGCTGGTCATCCAGGTATTTTTGGTACCAGAGATTTGGGGAGTCGGTCCTTTTGGTGGCCTGCCTTATCTTGTGACGTCAGGAATTTTGTACAGTCCTGTGGGACTTGTTCTCGGTCTAAACCCTGTTCTCGTTCTAGTGGTTTGCTGATGCCCTTGCCGGTGCCCAAGAGGCCATGGACCCATATCTCAATGGATTTTATTTCTGATCTTCCTGTCTCTCAGAGAATGACTGTTATCTGGGTGATTTGTGATAGATTTTCGAAGATGGTCCATCTTGTACCACTCCCAAAGTTGCCATCTTTCGCTGAGTTGGTGCCCTTGTTTTTACAACAGGTGGTTCGGTTACATGGGATTCTGGAGAACATTGTGTCCGACAGAGGAGTCCAGTTTGTTTCCAGATTCTGGAAAGCCTTTTGTTCCAATCTGGGAATTCAGTTATCCTTCTTCTCCACGTTTCATCCCCAGACCAATGGACAGACTGAGAGAACAAACCAGACCTTGGAGTCTTATTTGAGATGTTTTATATCTGCTGATCAGGATGATTGGGTCTCATTTTTGCCCTTGGCTGAATTCGCACTGAACAATAGAGCTAGTTCTGCCACTTTGATGTCACCCTTTTTCTGTAATTAAAGGGATTATCATTCAAAGTTTGAAAATTGCAGTTTTTTTACATTTTTGTCAAGTTTCTGATTTTTTTTATAAATAAACGCAAACCATATCAATCTAAATTTACCATTATCATAAATTATAATGTGCCATGAAAAAAGTCTCAAAATTACTGGGATTTGTTGAAGCATTCCAGAGTTATGACCATATAAAGTGACATTGGTCCGAATTTAAAAAATTGGCCCGGTCACGAAGGGGTTAAAAACCAAAAATGTATCGCTTCCTCCAGAGAACCTGTCAGGTAGAGATATCTTGGGTTCTGGTTGAGCCGAGACCATGAACCCAGACACCTGCTGAAGCTGCTGCACCACCTGAGACCGCAGCTGCGTTAACTCATCAGTAAGGGTCTGGATCAGGCGAGCCAAAGCCTCTTCTTGCGCCATAGGTTCACCGGAAAAAAATGACGGTTGGTGATAATGTCATGATATGTGGTGGCCCAACAGGGGGTCTGTTAGCGGACAGCACAACACACAATGGGATGGAAATAGGGGAATGAAGACCCTACCGATAGGGAATGATGGAAGGGACACCACCTGACTCCAACTTGAGCCTGTCCCTGCACTCCTCTAATGCCCTAAGCGGGTCCTCCCCCCCCTGCCACCAGGTTAGGAACCTCGTCTCTCGCTGTCACTTCGCACTGCCTTGGCTAGTGCACTGGCCGGCAAGGGTGCTAGCATCACCATTGCAGATAGTGCAACACAGGGGGTAGTGACAATTACGAGACAGGTAAAAACACAACTTAGCTCCAGGCTCCAATGCCAAGCTCCACATTGCAGAGAACACCAAAACAGGACTCCATACTCCAGAAATAGCTGTTACAGTGCTGACAACAGAGAGCTGCAACTGCATGGCTGGTCTCCAGAGAAACTCGATCACCAACAGTTAGCTGATGCATCAGGTGACCATTTAACCCCTTCCTGACATCCGACGTACTATCCCGTCCATGGGACCCGGGCCCCTATGCCCATGGACGGGATAGTACGTCTACCGCGATCAGCGGCGCCCACGTGGTGAGCGCCGCTGATCGCGGCCGGGTGTCAACTGATTATCACAGCTGACACCCGGCACTATGTGTCAGGGGCGGTCACGCAACATTGCGTCTGATCTCAATTCCCGCCAATTCTGAGTTGAAAAAGTCATATGGTGCTCCTTCCCTTCCAAGCTCTGCCATGCGCCCAAACAGTGTTTTACCCCCACATATAGGGTATCAGCCTACTCAGGACAAATTGCAAAACAATTTTTGGGGTCCAATTTCTCCTGTTACCCTTAGGAAAATAAAAAATTGGGGGCAAAAATATCATTTTTGTGGAAAAAAATGATTTTTTTATTTTCACGTCCGAGCGTTATAAACTTCTGTGAAGCACTTGGGGGTTCAAAGTGCTCACCACACATCTAGATAAGTTCCGTGGGGGGTCTAGTGTCCAAAATGGGGTCACTTGTTGGGAGTTTCAATAGTTTAGGTACATCAGGGGCTCTCCAAACGCACATGACACCCGCAGACCATTCCATCAAAGTCTGCATTCCAAAATGGCACTGCTTCCCTTCCGAGCCCCGACGTGTGTCCATACAGTAGTTTTCTCCCACATATGGGGTGTCAGCGTACTCATGACAAATTGGACAACAACTTTTGCCGTCCAATTTCTCCTGTTACCCTTGGGAAAATAAAAATTTGGGGACTAATTGATCATGTTTGTGGAAAAAATACGATTTTCTTATTTTCATGCCCTGGCATTATAAACTTCTGTGAAGCCCTTGGGGGTTCAAAGTGCTCACCTCACATCTAGATAAGTTCCTTAGGGGTCTAGTTTTCAAAATGGGGTCATTTGTGGGGGGTTTCCACTGTTTAGGTACATTAGGGGCTCTCCAAAGGCAACATGACACCCGCAGATCATTCCATCAATGTCTGCATTCCAAAACGTCACTACTTCCCTTCCGAGCCCTGACGTGTGTCCATACAGTAGTTTTCTCCCACATATGGGGTGTCAGCTTACTCAGGACAAATTGGACAACAACTTTTGGGGTTCAATTTCTCCTGTTACCCTTGGGAAAATAAAAAAATTGGGGACTAATTGATCATGTTTGTGGAAAAAATATGATTTTTTTATTTTCATGCCCTGGCATTATAAAGTTCTGTGAAGCCCTTGGGGGTTCAAAGTGCTCACCTCACATCTAGATAAGTTCCTTAGGGGTCTAGTTTTCAAAATGGGGTCATTTGTGGGGGGTTTCCACTGTTTAGGTACATTAGGGGCTCTCCAAAGGCAACATGACACCCGCAGATCATTCCATCAATGTCTGCATTCCAAAACGTCACTACTTCCCTTCCGAGCCCTGACGTGTGTCCATACAGTAGTTTTCTCCCACATATGGGGTGTCAGCTTACTCAGGACAAATTGGACAACAACTTTTGGGGTTCAATTTCTCCTGTTACCCTTGGGAAAATAAAAAAATTGGGGACTAATTGATCATGTTTGTGGAAAAAATACGATTTTTTTATTTTCATGCCCTGGCATTATAAACTTCTGTGAAGCCCTTGGGGGTTCAAAGTGCTCACTTCACATCTAGATAAGTTCCTTAGGGGGTCTAGTTTTCAAAATGGGGTCATTTGTGGGGGGTTTCCACTGTTTAGGTACATCAGGGGTTTTCCAATCGCGACATGGTGTCCGATCTCAATTCCAGCCAAAAACGTCAAATGGCGCTGCTTCCCTTCCGAGCTCTGCCATGCGCCCAAATAGTGGTTTACCCCCACATGTGGGGTATCAGCGTACTCAGGATAAATTGCACAATAACTTTTAGGGTGCTGTTACCCTTGGAAAAATAAGAATTGAGGGTGAAAAGATCATTTTTGTGGAAAAAATATGATTTTTTAATTGTACGGCTTTATGTTATAAACTTCTGTGAAGCCCTTGGGGGTTCAAAGTTCTCACCACACATCTAGATAAGTTCCTTAGGGGGTCTAGTTTCCAAAATGGTGTCATTTGTGGGGGGTTTCCACTGTTTAGGTACATCAGGGGTTTTCCAATCGCGACATGGTGTCCGATCTCAATTCCAGCCAAAAACGTCAAATGGCGCTGCTTCCCTTCCGAGCTCTGCCATGCGCCCAAATAGTGGTTTACCCCCACATGTGGGGTATCAGCGTACTCAGGACAAATTGCACAATAACTTTTAGGGTGCTGTTACCCTTGGAAAAATAAGAATTGAGGGTGAAAAGATCATTTTTGTGGAAAAAATATGATTTTTTAATTGTACGGCTTTATGTTATAAACTTCTGTGAAGCCCTTGGGGGTTCAAAGTTCTCACCACACATCTAGATAAGTTCCTTAGGGGGTCTAGTTTCCAAAATGGTGTCATTTATGGGGGGTTTCCACTGTTTTGGTACATCAGGGGTTTTCCAATCGCGACATGATGTCCGATCTCAATTCCAGCCAAAAACGTCAAATGGCGCTGCTTCCCTTCCGAGCTCTGCCATCCGCCCAAATAGTGGTTTACCCCCACATGTGGGGTATCAGCATACTCAGGACAAATTGCACAATAACTTTTAGGGTCCTGTTACCCTTGGGAAAATAAAAATTGGGGTGAAAAGATCATTTTTGTGGAAAAAATGATTTTTTAATTGTACCGCTGTACGTTATACACTTCTGTAAAGCCCTTGTGGGTTCAAAGTTCTCACCACATATCTAGATAAGTTCCTTGGGGGGTCTAGTTTCCAAAATGGGGTCACTTGTAGGGGGTTTCCACTGTTTAGGTACATCAGGGACTCTCCAAACGTGACATGGCGTCCGATCTGAATTCCAGCCAATTTTGCATTGAAAAAGTCAAATGGCGCTTCTTCCATTCTGAGCTCTGCCATGCACCGAAACAGTCGTCCCCCCCCCCACAAATCAGGTATCAGCGTACTCAGGACAAGTTGCACAATAACTTTTGCAGTCCAATTTCTCCTGTTACCCTTGGTAAAATAAAAAAAATTGAACCTGAAGTATTTTTTTTGTGAAAAAAAGTTGATGTTCATTTTTTTTTTTAAATATTCAAAAAAATTCCTGTGACGCACCTAAAGAGTTAATAAACTTCTTGAATGTGGTTTTGAGCACCTTAAGGGGTGCAGTTTTTAGAATGGTGTCACTTTTGGGTATTTTCTATCATATAGACCCCTCAAAGTGGCTTCAAATGTGATGTGGTCCTAAAAATAAAATGGTGTTGTAAAAATGAGAAATCGCTTGTCAACTTTTAACCCTTATAACTTCCTAACAAAAAAAAATTTTGGTTCCAAAATTGTGCTGATGTAAAGTAAACATGTGGGAAATGTTAGTTATCAAGTTTTTTGTGTGCCGTATCTCAGTGATTTAAGGGCATAAAAATTCAAAGTTGGAAAATTGCGAAATTTTCAAAATTTTTGCCAAATTTCCGTTTTTTTTCACAAATAAACGCAAGTTATTTGAATGAAATTTTACCACTAACATGAAGTGCAATATGTCACGAGAAAACAATGTCAGAATCACCGGGATCCATAGAAGCGTTCCAGAGTTATGACCTCATAAAGGTACAGTGGTCAGAATTGTAAAAATTGGCCCGGTCATGAACGTGCAAACCACCCTTGGGGGTGAAGGGGTTAAAGGAGGGTGGGAGTGGTCCATTAGCTGACCTAGCAATTCAGTAGCTACAGCAAGCTACCAACCAGGGAAACTGACTTTAACCCTGCTGGCCAGAAAGGGGAAAAAGCTACATTTTAAATTATAGAGGAACCAGAGCTGCCACGCATCAAAAAATGGATCGTGACAGGTTGGTTTTTTTTCCATTGTTTTAACCCTTTCCAAATCTTTACAATGGTGTTTCCTAGTGTAGTAAAAAGAGAGGTTTCCCTGCTGGATATTCCCAAAGTACAGAATTCTCAACTCCCGAAGATCCATGTCATGGAAAGGAAAAGCCCCTGGTCGGCTTTAAACCAAAGCCCCTATTATAGGTATAATGACAGCCAAAGCTTTTCCACAGAAGCATTATACCAAGATCCAAGGGTTCCCACAATCCCTCCCTTCAGTATTCTCCTATCAAGCACTCCCACCACAATGTCATATCCAGCTTCAAGCACCTCCTCTGACCGGTAGTCTCGTCCTGTCTCCAGCACACCAGCCTTAAATTGTCTCTAAACCCCTAAGACCAGTAAGTGTGCATCAGATCTGCTCTTCTGTGCCAGACTACTCACAAAATTCACCATTTTGAGATGCGCTCTTCATATCTCTTTTGCTAGACCTGGAGCTAAGGCACCAAGCTAGCAGACAGTCGTGAGCCACAATTCATGAGATCGCAAGCCACATGTGGCTCCCGAGCTACAGGTTGGGGATCCTTGCCCTAGACTATCCCAAGACCAACATATGAAGTTGGGATTTGTTGGATCACTTTGTTGGAAACCCCAGCTACTTTTGGTGTCATATTTCTCTATTTCTTGAAAAGATCTTTTAATGCCAACCCTTTATTATTTTTTGTTCCACGAATATCAAATTTTATTATATTATTCATTAACTGTAACCGATTTTTACTGGTTTCAAAGTGAGTATCCAGTCTCCAGTGAGTAATGTCCTTTTAGAATAGTATTTGATCATCTATGAAAGAATTATGGATCAAGTATGCATTATGCATTTCACCTTCAAAGTGGATGAGAGAACATAGTGACCCCTTTGATTCATAATGGCTCATGCACCAATTCCATCTTTCTACGGCAGCATTGTCACTGCAGATCTTTTGAAGTCACTGACATGCTTTGTTCTCTAATATTTCGTGCCATTTAGGCTTGGCCGTACTTCTTGAAACATGGACAAGTGCTGGCTATTTTAGAAAGGAAGGGTGAAGATCAAAAATCTGGCCAAGGAATAGATTTTCTCCAGGACCTTAAGATTGAGTTGACTTCCATAATCGTGCTGGACAGAATCCTTCTAAAATTGTGGATTCAGGTTGTATATTTGTTCAAATTGAGTGTTGTGGGTGTTTTTTGGTTTTTGTTTTTGTTGTTTTTTTTAGCAAAAGTAGGACACAAATTAGCATGAAATTTTTTTTTTTTCAGGATGGGGTGTAAAGGGGCACTCTTTATTCAGCTGTTTTAGAAGTCAGGCATTAACTTCCAAACATGAGAAAACGTTTGACTATGCACATTATACATGTAATTATTACCAAAGCATACCTGATCAGAAGGCTGAAGGAACAATTTTTAAGATTTCCTTTAGTAGCTGGAAAAATATTTATGGGAACACACAAGCAAATTGTATCTTGTGCCAGGCCTGTCAAGCAATTCATGACACATGGATGTTAAAAAACAAACAATGAGTAAATGTTTATATTGTACCACTGCGTGGTTGAAAAAAGACCTAGGTCCATCAAGTTTAACCTTTCTCCACCAATTACACATTTTTGTCACTAAATTATCTATAACCCACAATATTATATGTACTAAAAAAATCATCCAGACCTTTTTTTAAAGCTGTTATATTGTCTGCCTATTTAGCTGCCAGAATCACCTTTCTTCCACCCGGAATGGGTGCCCCCCGGTCCTTATTATGTCCTTAGAAGGAATACATCATGCGCCAGTCCTTTGTATTGACCATACATGTATTTATACATGTAAATAAGATCACCTTTGAGATGTCATTTTCTAAGCTAAACAAACAAGCTCAACTTTTCCAGCTTCTCATCATATCCCTTGTAATAATCTCGCCTTTGAACTTCTGAATATATTCTTTAAAACTTGGAGCCCTAAACTGGATCCCATAACGTACATGTGACCTTGCAAGTGATTTATAGAGTGGTAACAATATGTTGACATCACAGGATTTTATCTTTTTATACACCCTAAAATCTTGTTTGCTTTTGCGGCTGCTGCTTGACATTGAGTACTGCTGCTCAGCTTACTTGTAACCAGAATACCCAAATCCTTCTCCTGTTCTGTAGTCCCAAGTATACTCCCATTTAATGTATGTGCAGCTATAGGATTACTCTGTCCTAGATACATTACTCTACATTTACCAACATTAAATGTCATTTAACTAGTGTTTGCCCATTCAGACATCTTATCCAGATCGTTTTGTTATATTGTTTGGTGTCGTCAGGAAAGACTGACACTTTACTCTCAATCCCATCCACAAGGCCATTAATAAAGAGATTTAAAAGCAGGGGTGTAACTACCACGGTCGCAGGAGTCGCACACTGTGACCCGGCCCAGGGGGAGTTAGGGGCCTGGCAGGCATATCTCCCAATCGTCCCGATTCTCATCGGACAGTCTCATTTTTTACCCCCCCTCACCCGCGTCCCGCACTGCACTAAGCCGCCACGCCCCCCCATGCACCCCATCCTCGCCCTCCCGCAGAGACCCACCGCACTGACAGCAGCTCGTCGCTACGCTAGGCTGTTTTCTCCAATGTGCGCACAGGACCTGTGATGAGGTCACAGGAGGGGAGGAGTCAGGGTTCACATGATCGGGGGCCTCCGTGTCTGCAGGACTCTGCTGTGCTGGTTGTCATGGTGCTGGATGACGTAAAGTTTGTGTGGGGTCAGGAGGGGTTTACAGGTTGGATGTAGCAGAGCTGTGTGTACAATTTTGGATGGAGCGGAGCTGTATGTGTAGGAGGTGTACGGAGCAGAGCCATGTGTGTACGAGGTGTACGGAGCGGAGCCGCGTGTGTACGAGGTGTACGGAGCGGAGCCGCGTGTGTACGAGGTGTACGGAGCAGAGCCGCGTGTGTATGAGGTGTAAGGAGCGGAGCCGCGTGTGTATGGAGCGGAGATGTTCGTGTATTTTGGCATGTGGGGGGCCCGTTTGAAAGTTTGCAGCGGGGCCTATAACTTTGTAGTTACGCCACTGTTTAAAAGAATCGGTCCTAGCACTATATCCCATTTAGAAAATGGTAGCCCTCCCCCAAATCATATGTAGGGGGGGGGGTCTCATGGGAACACGGACCCTGTCTTTATTTCAGTTATGCTCACATTTAAAATGGCTGCCAGCTGTTTCTACGGTCAAAAGGTCGCTGTGAGGAAACGAGCCGGTTTGTACTGGATTTTTCCAGTTGTTCTGGCGACATTTTCTTTTAAATGTGATTGGTCAGGTTAAAAAAAAACCAGTAATATTTTATGTATATCTACCCCTGTTGTCCTGGCGTTTTCCCCATTCACATTAAAGCGCAAAGAAGTTTTCGCCCTCCCTCCCTAACATTAATGCTTTTGTTGTGATGTTGTATTTGAGGGAAAATTGCCCAGCTATCTGGGTGGATTGGTTGGTTTAGTTGTTCTTATTGGTAAATGGATATGAATTTATATAATTTATTAAGAATAACCTTTTAGTTACCCTGCAGGTCATCTCTTATAATGCCCTCAAAAATTTTGCTCACTACTGATGTCAGACTTACCGGTCGGTAGTTGCCTGGATCCACCTTCTTACCTTTTTTAAATATTGGTACCACATCAGCCATCCTCCAATCATGTGGCACCACCCCTGTTACAATAGAGTCTAAGAAGATGAGATCCATTGGTCTGTCAATTACGGAGCTCAATTCCCTCAGTATCTGTGGATGAATGCCATCTGGGCCGGGAGATTTGCCAATGTTTAATTTTCTCAGACCAGCAGCAATCCATTGACAAAAAAGTTGTGTACACACAATTTTTCTTTAGTCCGGGTAAAAAAAATTATGTCAACTGGATCCGTTTTGTTAACATTGAAGTCTATGGAAAACAGATCCGTTAATTCGCCATCCCTTTTCTTACATTTGAAACGGATTCCGTGAGCGAAAAAAACGGATCCGTTTGAAATGAAAGAAAAACAGATGGCTAATTAATGGATCTTTTTAGTTTTCCACAAACTTCATTGTTAACAAAACAGATCCAATGTTGATGCTCGAATTGAGCGGACATATGAACAGCACTATTGCCGATTCTTGTATACCTAGGCTCTGATAGTACGTTTGGCACACTAGACTACCTGGCTCTAACATTAAGGCTATGTTCACACAGAATTTTTTTTACCCGGGGGGGAAACATTCAAAAGTGCTAGTTTTTCTAGCAGTTTAGTAAGAACACCATGATTCTGTCACCACGTTGATGCAGTTTTTATTTTAATTTGTCGTTTGATGCTTTTTAAAAAAAAACCAAAACATAATATGAGGTGTAGAAATAGTGTTTTTTTGCTCGTTATCACTGCAAACACCTCACCAAAAAATGGACGAAAAACACAATATACTGACATTTTGCTGTTATTTCTAGCCCAAAAATTTGTCAAAGAATTTACAAGATGCTTTTTTTAACAAAATAAAAGTTACATGTGCACTAAAGGCACAATTTCTCATGTACATACATAGGATATTTGCCTCAAGTCGTTTTAAAGCATTTTTCTTTAGGATTTTGGTGCAGTATCCCTGCCAAAAAAGCATTAAAAAAAACACAGAACTGATATGAGTGAACTGATTCACAGGAGCCTGGTATAGCAACAACATCGGTAGTCTGTGGCGGTCAGACGGCACTCTGTTAACTGCCTCCTACTGGTGACGCCATGAGTTCATCTTGCTGCAATGATGTGCTAGGCCTATAAATCAGAGTAGGTGCTCGGAGTGCTGGCAGGTAGGAGGCTGCTCTCATGTCATGCGAATTTATTTGCTCTTGTCCGGAACTTTACTTCTAAGATTCTTTTTTGTTGGTTTATTTTAATGCCGTGTGAAATATTAACAATAATACTAATAATTAACTATTACAAGTATTAAATTAAAACTTGGCAGTTGATTTCCTTATTGTGCAATTTTGTGTAAAGCAATCTGTAGACAGAGCAGAAGTGTGTTTTGGACTTAATGATTAACTTTCCTAAGTCGGATTACAGTGCTTGCAGCTATGTGGAGGACGACATTCGGGAGCTAAGGCCTGTTTCACACTTCCGTTTTTGTGTCCGCCAAACGGATCCGTTTCCGTTTTTTTGACGGATCCGCGGTAACCACTAATGGAAGTCTATGGGACAAAAAAAAACGGATCCTGCAAAAAATGGCGGATCCGTTTTTTTACGGAAACCAACGGATTTTGACGGATTTGAAAAAACGGAAGTGTGAAACAGGCCTAAGACCTACTACCCCCTGCTATAAATTTTGGCACCATTTGAAATGTTGCTTAAGATCCACATTGAGGAGTACCATGTCACCTCTTTACAATAAACTAAAATACATACTAAGGGGGCTGAAAACAAAAACATAGTGGAAACATAGTCTTCTAATGTTGCATGTGATGCCTCCAAAAATACCAATGCCTCCAAAAATACCTGTTTTGTAGTAATTGGATGGGCCATCATCACTGAAAAAGGGGCGAGTCAGTTGACTTGAAGAACATTGAGACGCCTCCAACGCACTACTATGCTAATTTGCCTGTTACTTCAAAGCTAGATTTCTCTGCGCCGGCACTTCAGATTGCTACGAAACATGTATAGTTTTTATTATTTTATGACCTATGCAGCCATTTCCATGGGTTTTGTAAGTAAAATCCTTCTCTAATGTTCATTTTAAGTAAATCCTTCTGAATGAGTTTAGGCAATTGCTAAATCTGCACCTTGTAACTACTCTAGATGTACGCGGCGTGTGTGATTCATTTCAATTCCTTTGAATGAGTTGTTTCGCTTTGTGCCTTGTTGTCTTGAGTATGACTTTTTCGTTTTTATGTAATGCTCTATTTTTAGACATAAATGTGTTTTTCTTTTCACTGATTTATGTCTTTGTAAGGAGAGAAAAAGTCTTTGGCAGTCTGAGCATTAGTTGTGAAAAATAATGGTTCTTTGTGCTTGTACGAGCAGACATGGATGCTGGCTTGACCTTGCATCTCTTGTCTGAACCACCCGCCTGCCTGAATGTGCCTCTTCTGAAAGCTGGGAGTGGGAGTATTTTGACAGTGAAAAACAAAACTACTGTCTTTTTCCATGTTTAATATTTTCATCCAAATAATAGTAGGTGTGACTGCATTCATGCTAAATCTGGAATCTAACCAACACTTCAATCAAGGTTGATTTGTTCTTCAAGGGACCATTTTGCTTTGCAAAAGAAAACTGTCAAACATGTTGAACCCAATTTTAAGTAGTTGCTTCTTGCACAAATGCCCCCCGTGTTCTCGACTTGAGGTCCAGTGTGCCGTGTGGATTTTTTTTTTAGCAAGCCATTCATGCCATTTTTAAAACAATTTTATAAAGGTCACAGCATCTTAGGAAAAATATCATTTATTCAAGTGGATTCCCTATGAGGAACAGCTGGCAGCCAACCTCAGAATATGATTTCCCTTTGCTTCTTTACCATTTGATGACCTGATGGATGATAGGCCTATACATTTTTTTATAATATGTTGCTGTAGTGTATACTTGCATCTATTCCTAATATCATGTTGTTCCCATATCAATCAAATCTGTGCAGGTAATAGACTAGCAGAAAATGATTTTACATATCTTCCCCAAAGACTTGAATTGTAAATGCTTCTCTTGACGGTGATGCCAGCAGAGATGTTACTTGAAGCTCCTGGACCTCAAAGAAAGATCTGCACAAGGGCCTCCACCTCTGTGTATTATTTACAATACTCGTTTCTTAGGTGGCGTGTCATTTTTGGGCCTTTTTAGGTCCCAATTCACATGTATGATTTCTACTTCTTCACTCACTATAGGTACCCCATGAGTTTTATTTCTATGCAAAATTACTCGACAGCTCCTATAGCTTTCTACATAAAATTATTCAACTGGACCTGTGTCACGGGCCTTATTGTGCATGAATAGCATCCTTTTGTGAAGAATTTGTTTTCCACCACTCTGATATTGATTTATCCTTATAATAGGTCATTAACATCAGATTGGTGGGAGTCTGACACTCATCAGCTCTTTTCGGTGCTGGCAGTAGCTGAATGTGAACAATGTACTAAGACCCCAGCACAGCCCTATAACAATGTTTAATGGCCATTGCCGGATCGTGCATATCCGCTCCTATTTAAAAGTGTTGAGTTACAGTCATCAAGTGTTAGTGTGCGTTCACGTTGCATTAACCCCTTGAGCACTCTGTCAGGGGGTTACAATTGAATCACCAGTATATAGTTTTGCAGAATGGACAAAAGTTCTATCAGGATGTGCCTCTAGATCACACATCAATCTCTGGCCCGTAGGGTGATTATATTTTCCTGCTACATCGGCACCTCCAAATCCCCCTACCAGGCATCACGCTTTCAAGTATATCAGTATCCTGGTTGCCTATGTAACTGAATTCAATTATGGAAGAGGGAGCGTCAGCTGATGTATCCTCCACCCTCATTCTCTTTCTCTATCTGACGTTTCATTACAGCGAGCGTAATGACAAGCAGTGAAGTGCTGCTGAGAGCTCGCTGCCTAGGCCAGAGTAGGGGGAATGAGAAGAGATGACTATTTTTTTTAAATGTGGAGCCCATTATACTTTATGGAGTACTGTGGGACACATTATACTGTATGGAGGAGTATTTGGGGCCAGTTTTACTGTATGGAATTCTATGTGGAGCCATTATACTGTGTGGAGGGCTACATGGGGCCCATTTTACTGTATGAAGGACTGTGTGGGGCCCATTATACTGTGTGGAAGATTGTGTGGCCATTTTACTGTGTGCGGGATTTTGTGAGGTCTGTATACTCTGTGGAGGATTATATGGGGCCAGTATACAGTATGGAGTACTATGTTTGACCCATGATACTTTATGGAGAACTATATATAGGACCCATTATACTGTACGGAGGACTATGTCGGGCCCATTATACTTAATGGTGGACTACGTGGTGTCATTATTCTGATTGGAGGATTATGTGGGTCCAATATACTGTAAGGAGGACTATGTGGGACCCGTTATACTGTATGAAGGACTATGTGGAGCCATTATACTGTGTGGAGGACTATGTGAGGCCCATTATACTGTATGGAGGCCTATGTGGGGCCCAGTATACTGTATGCAGGATTATGAGGGACCAGTATACTGTATGGAGGACTATGTGTACTATGTGGGGTTATAATACTGTGTGGAAGGCCTTATAGGGATCACAGTTGGGGCATCATATTGTGTTGGGGTCACCATACTTTACTGGGGGATGATAGTAGGGTCTTTGTGGCGTTTTCCATTTGAAAAGGTTCATCGTTATATTTGACTAGCTGAAGAGCCCGGCATTGCCTAGGCATAGTAACCAACTGTGGTTAGTTATAACAAATTATAATGATTATATTGCACATAAAAACATTTCACATCATATATTCAACACTACAGATTTGCAACACAAATTAACTAAGCGATTACCCAAGTATTGATAGTATTTTATTTTCAACTCATTCAAGAGCCTTTTGATAAACAACATGTGTATCTGTGTATCTAACCCTATCCTGTGTGATAATGTCTGCTGAGCTGTGTACCTAATCCTCTCCTGTGTGATACTTTCTGCTGAGCTGTGTATCTAATCCTATCGTATGTTACTGACTGTTCAGCTGTGTATCTAATCCTATCCTGTGTGATACTGACTGCTTAGCCGTGTATCTAATACTATTCTGTGTGCTACTGTGTGCTGAGCTGTGTATCTAATCATATCCGTGTATCTATTCCTATCCTGTGTGATACTGACTGCTGAGCTGTGTACCTAATCCTCTCCTGTGTGATACTTTCTGCTGAGCTGTGTATCTAATCCTATCGTGTGTTACTGACTGCTCAGCCGTGTATCTAATGCTATCCTATGTGATACTGACAGCAGAGCCGTGTATTTAATGCTATCCTGTGTGATACTGTCTGCTGAGCCGTGTATCTAATACTATTCTGTGTGATACTGACTGCTGAGCCGTGTATCTATTCCTCTCCTGTGTGATACTGACTGCTGAGCTGTGTATCTAATCCTATCCTGTATGATACTGACTGCTGAGCTGTGTATCTAATCCTATCCTGTGTGATACTGACTGCTGAGCCGTGTATCTAACCCTATCCTGTGTGATACTGACTTCTGAGCCGTGTATCTAATCCTATCCTGTGTGATACTGACTGCTGAGCTGTGTATCTAATCCTATCCTGTGTGATACTGACTGCTGAGCCGTGTATCTAATCCTATCCTGTGTGATACTGACTGCTGAGCCTTGTAACTAATCCTATCCTGTGTGATACTGGGCTCCCCCTGCAGTCTGTGTCAGAGGGTGGTCTGTGTTGGCACGGTAATAAATTGTGTTATTTCCAGCTTTACAGAAGGACGATAACACCATAGAAATGATAAGAATAATAGGCAAAATTGTTTGGTGAATCGGAACACACGGGGTTAAAATTTCGCCTCACAACACAGCCTATGACGCTCTCAGGGTCCAGACGTGTGAGCTTTATATATTAGACTAGCTGAAGAGCCTGGAGTTGCCTGGGCATAGTAACCAACTGTGGTTAGTTATAACAAATTATAATGATTATATTGCACATAAAAACATTTCACATCATATATTCAACACTACAGATTGCAACACAAATTAAATAAACGATTACCCAAGTATCCTATCCTGTGTGATACTGACTGCTGAGCTGTGTATCTAATCCTATTGTGTGTTACTGACTGCTCAGCCGTGTATCTAATCCTATCCTGTGTGATACTGTCTGCTGAGCCGTGTATCTAATACTATTCTGTGTGCTGAGCTGTGTATCTAATCCTATCCGTGTATCTATTTCTATCCTGTGTGATACTGACTGCTGAGCTGTGTACCTAATCCTCTCCTGTGTGATACTTTCTGCTGAGCTGTGTATCTAATCCTATCGTGTTACTGACTGCTCAGCCGTGTATCTAATGCTATCCTGTGTGATACTGACTGCAGAGCCGTGTATCTAATCCTATTCTGTGTGATACTGTCTGCTGAGCCGTGTATCTAATACTATTCTGTGTGCTACTGTGTGCTGAGCTGTGTATCTAATCCTATCCGTGTATCTATTCCTATCCTGTGATACTGACTGCAGAGCTGTGTATCTAATCCTATTCTGTGTGATACTGTCTGCTGAGCCGTGTATCTAATAGTATTCTGTGTGCTACTGTGTGCGCAGCTGTGTATCTAATCCTATCCTGTGTTATACTGTCTGCTGAGCCGTGTATCTATTCCTCTCCTGTGTGATACTGACTGCTGAGCTGTGTATCTAATCCTATCCTGTGTGATACTGACTGCTGAGCCGTGTATGTAATCCTATCCTGTGTGATACTGACTGCTGAGCCGTGTATCGAATCCTATCCTGTGTGATACTCACTCCTGAGCCATGTATCTAATCCTATTCTGTGTGATACTGACTGCTGAGCTGTGTATCTAATCCTATCCTGTGTGATACTGACTGCTGAGCTGTGTGTCTAATCCTCTCCTGTTGCAAAAAAAGGGGGGGAGACAAAAAGCGCAATAGGGTCTTATCCACGTTACAAAGGACAGTATATCTTGAAATATGCTCACCTGGTTAGGATGAGATAAGAGTGTGTAGGTAGTGGCTGCTGCAGATCCACAGGTCTTCAGTGACCAGAAGAAATGATAAATCCAAAGGGAGTTCATAGCTATATTCCACGCTGCCGCTTTAGACAAATTCCAGGAGAGTGCTGTATGATTGCAGTGGTTTTATTCTCTATGTATCTAATCCTATCCTGTGTGATACTGACTGCTGAGCCATGTATCTAATCCTATTCTGTGTGATACTGACTGCTGAGCTGTGTATCTAATCCTATTCTGTGTGATACTGACTGCTGAACTGTATCTAATCCTATCCTGTGTGATACTGTCTGCTGAGCCGTGTATCTATTCCTCTCCTGTGTGATACTGACTGCTGAGCTGTGTATCTAATCCTATCCTGTGTGATACTGACTGCTGAGCCGTGTATCTAATACTATTCTGTGTGCTACTGACTGCTGAGCCGTGTATCTAATCCTATCTTGTGTGATACTGGGCTCCCCCTGCAGTCTGTGTCAGAGGGTGGTCTGTGTTGACACGGTAATAAATTGTGTTATTTCCAGCTTTACAGAAGGACGATAACACCATAGAAATGATAAGAATAATAGGCAAAATTGTTGGTGAATCGGAACGCGCAGGGTTAAAATTTCGCCTCACAACATAGCCTATGACGCTCTCAGGGTCCAGACATGTGAGCTTTATATATTAGATTAGCTGAAGAGCCCAGCGTTGCCCAGGCATAGTAACCAACTGTGGTTAGTAACAAATTATAAAGATTATATTGCACATAAAAACATTTCACATCATATATTCAACACACCAGATTGCAACACAAATTAACTAAACGATTTCCCAAGTATCCTATCCTGTGTGATACTGACTGCTGAACTGTGTATCTAATCCTATCGTGTGTGATACTGACTGCTGAGCCGTGTATCTAATCCTATCCTGTGTGATACTGACTGCTGAGCCGTGTATCTAATCCTATCCAGTGTGATACTGACTGCTGAGCCGTGTACCTAATCCTATCCTGTGTTACTGACTGTTCAGCCGTGTATCTAATCCTATCCTGTGTGATACTGACTGCTGAGCCGTGTATCTAATCCTATCCTGTGTGATACTGACTGCTGAGCCGTGTATCTAATCCTATCCTGTGTGATACTGACTGCTGAGCCTTGTATCTAATAGACGATAACACCATAGAAATGATAAGAATAATAGGCCTCAGTTACCACAACTGTCTACAAAGAAAACTGTTGCTGATATCAACCAATCACAGCTCATTTTTCCTCTTTTAAACAGCTCTGGGACAGCGTGGCGAGTTTTGAGTGGCGACTTTTGTGTTTCGACTTTTGTGTGGCGAGGTTGGTGTATGTGTGGTGAAATGTGTACTGAGGGTGGTATATGTGTTGAAGCACGTGGTAGTGTGTGGCGCATTTTGTGTGTGTTCATATCCCCGTGTGTGGTGAGTATCCCATGTCAGGGCCCCACCTTAGCAACTGTACAGTATATACTCTTTGGCGCCATCGCTCTCATTCTTTATGTCCCCCTTGTTCACATCTGTCAGCTGTCAATTTGCCTCCAACACTTTTCCTTTCACTTTTTCCCCATTATGTAGATAGGGGCAAAATTGTTTGGTGAATTGGAACACGCGGGGTTAAAATTTCGCCTCACAACATAGCCTATGACGCTCTCGGGGTCCAGACATGTGGCTGTAGCTGCGACGGTGCAGATGCCAATCCCGGACATACATACACACCCACATTGAGCTTTATATATTAGATAAGGAAAAACTTTTTCAAATGTAGACTTTTTTTTTAAATAAATATCAAGGTTGGACTGAGACTTTGACCAAGTTTGTAATTTTGGCCCTCTTTGTATTTGGGTTTGACATCCTTGCTCTAGATGTATCCACTAATTTTAATAAGGTAAACACAGTCCTAGAAAGGAAAAAAAAAACCACCTATATAGAAAAGAAATACCATGAATGTAGTAATCAAAAAACTATGAACACCAATACTGTATAACTCAAAAAGAGATATTCAAAGTACTAATAAAAATATATCACTTTTTTAACATATAAAAGACATGATTACACAAAATACCATAAAGAAGCATGATGTTACAAAAAGATTTTTATTAAAAAATAATCATAAAAACACATGACAAATAAAAAAAAAATTAGAAATGCATGTGTGATGCAGGGGGGCACGGAATGACAGACGGATCAGCAAAAAATGTCATAAAAATTGAAAAATAATAAAATTCTGCACAAATATGATGACTCTAGTTGCTGCTGAACATAAATATGAATACATAAAAGGGTGCACAATAACAATGAATCAAGTAATTATCAACATGTGGCTGATTCTATAATGTTTTCAATGTATCAAAAACAAGATAAATTCATAAATATATTTAATTTGTTGGGAAGTAATAAAAAGTGAATTTCATGGTAATAATATTTAATGCCCATCCAAAATAAATAAGGCGCACATTAGATGGTTCGGATAAAGATGTGATACATTGAAAACAATATAGAATCAGCCACATGGTGATAATTACGTGATTCATTGTTATTGTGCACCTTTTTATGCATTCATATTTATTTATGTTCAGCAGCAACTAGTCATCTATTTTCATATTATTTGTGCAAATTTTGTTATTTCTTATGACATTTTTTGCTGATCCGTCTGTCATTCCTTGCCCCCTGCATCACACATGCATTTCTAGTTTTTTATTTGTGATGTGTTTTTATGTTTAATATTTTTTAATAAAAATCTTTTTGTGACATCATGCTTCTTTATGATATTTTGTGTAATCATGTATTTTATTTGTTAATAAAGTGATATATTTTTATTAGTACTTTGAATATCTCTTTTTTGGTTATATAAAGTCCTAGAAAGGACTGCACTTTATCTCTTTTATAATGGTGTACGTTTTTGATGGAACACAATATTTTAGACTACCATGCTTTTATGTTCAATGAAAAGGCCATACACTGCAAGAAATGAAGTCAAAGTGTTTGTTTTTTTATTGCATGCTGGAGTGGTGCTACTAATATAAGTTCCCTGCCCCTAGTCTTATACTTACCAGCCGCTGTCTTCATCTGTTATCGGCGCTGCTCCGGTCGGAGTTGAACAGGTTGTGACCTGCCGCATTGCTCCAATGTTTGCTGGAGCGATCCGGACGTCACAACTCAATGAATGTCTGTGAAAGCCAGAACAAGACCAGAACGAGCCTCTCGTAGACTTGCGTTGAGAGCTTGTGAACATTCCCTCTTGAATTCCGGTCAGTCAGAAGACAGAGGCTGGTAAGTATAAAGGGCCTGTCACACTAAGCGATATCGCTAGCAATGTCGCTGTAACGTCACCGATTTTGTGACGTAGCAGCGATATTGCTATAGATATCGCTATGTCTGATACTTGCCTCCGACCGCTCCCCCGCTGGTTATCGCAGATCGCGCGAGAACGTCCTGGGCCGTTTCTCGTCGTCAGCTTCCTGCTGGGCTTCCTGTGGCGCCGACAAGTGACGCGTGGACGCGGGCGGGAGGACGCAGGATCGCCGCATCTGACAGGTAAGTAACGACCACCGACCCCTGCGATGTCGCTGGTGAGATCTGCCTGTGTGGCAGCTCACTAGCGACCACTTAGCGATGCACCAGCGATCCTGACCGCGTCATATCACTGGTCGGGATCGCTGGTGCATCGCTAAGTGTGACTACCTTAAGACTAGGGTCAGGGAACTTAAATTAGTACCACCACTTGGGCGCTGAAATAAAGACGCTTGAGTGGTAATGGATGGGTACAAGCAGGGACACATCTGAATACTGGTTTTATCTATTCAAACATATCTCCTTAACAGAATGCTCATCGTGGAGCTTTAAAGCAATGTGGCTGCTCCCTTAATAGTTGTAATCTGTCATGATTGCAGAAATCGTGTTTACCATAGTATTGGATGATCCCACCGTAGCCATGATAACTGATAAGTGAGCATGGGGTGTTAGCGGAATCAGCATCATTACAGGTTAGTTGTGTAATATCACCCACAAAACAGAAGTGCTTGGCTAGTCATAAAAAGCTGTTGATGTGTTAACAGCCAACACTTAATCTGTCGGATGCTTCTGGGCGTGCAAGGCTTGGTTACATAAGAGCAGCACAGTGCTGACAGTTAATTCTGTGATACAGGGAAACAGGTTGTTGTTTTTGGGCTCAGCCTGCTCGGCCTATTGTCCATGCATGCGTCTAATTCTCATGCAGTCCCGAGCGCACTCCTCCTGTTCACCTCTTGGCAGGTGTTGAGCGCAGATAAAAGCAGTTCCAGCTCACATTGAGGCAGTCTGGATTGCAGCAGACTTCCTCCGATTAGACAGTTGCTAAGTGACGGGAGAGTTAGAAGTACCCACTTAACACTTTTTCACTTTAGGGCTATCAGGGAAATGCTTTGTTTTTTCCTGCTTAAAGTACATGTTTCTTCGTTTCCAATAATTTAGGGGGTAAATGGGGAACGTTGTGGCCAAAAGTATTGACACCCCTGCAATTCTGTCAGATAATACTCAGTTTCTTCCTGAAAATGATTGCAAACACAAATTCTTTGGTATTATTATCTTCATTTAATTTGTCTTAAATGAAAAAAACAAAAGAGAATGAAGCAAAAAGCAAAACATTGATCATTTCACACAAAACTCCAAAAATGGGCCAGACAAAAGTATTGGCACCCTCAGCCTAATACTTGGTTGCATAACCTTTAGCCAAAATAACTGCGACCAACCGCTTCCGGTAACCATCAATGAATTTCTTACAATGCTCTGCTGGAATTTTAGACCATTCTTCTTTGGCAAACTGCTCCAGGTCCCTGATATTAGAAGGGTGCCTTCTCCAAACTGCCATTTTTAGATCTCTCCACAGGTGTTCTATGGGATTCAGGTCTGGACTCATTGTTGGCCACCTTAGAAATCTCCAGTGCTTTCTCTCAAACCATTTTCTAGTGCTTTTTGAAGTGTGTTTTGGGTCATTGTCCTGCTGGAAGACCCATGACCTCTGAGGGAGACCCAGCTTTCTCACACTAGACCCTACATTATGCTGCAAAATTTGTTGGTAGTCTTCTGACTTCATAATGCCATGCACACGGTCAAGCAGTCCAGTGCCAGAGGCAGCAAAGCAACCCCAAAACATTAGGGAACCTCCGCCATGTTTGACTGTAGGGACCGTGTTTTTTTCTTTGAATGCCTCTTTTTTTTCTCCTGTACACACTATGTTGATGCCTTTGCCCAAAAAGCTCTACCTTTGTCTCATCTGACCAGAGAACATTCTTCCAAAACGTTTTAGGCTTTTTCAGGTAAGTTTTGGCAAACTCCAGCCTGGCTTTTTTATGTCTCGGGGTAAGAAGTGGGGTCTTCCTGGGTCTCCTACCATACAGTCCCTTTTTATTCAGACACCAACGGATAGTACGGGTTGACACTGTTGTACCCTCGGACTGCAGGGCAGCTTGAACTTGTTTGGATGTTAGTCGAGGTTCTTTATCCAACATCCGCGCAATCTTGCGTTGAAATCTCTTGTCCATTTTTCTTTTCCGTCCACATCTAGGGAGGTTAGCCACAGTGCCATGGGTTTTAAACTTCTTGATGACACTTCGCACGGTAGACACAGGAACATTCAGGTCTTTGGAGATGGATTTGTAGCCTTGAGATTGCTCATGCTTCCTCACAATTTGGTTTCTCAAGTCCTCAGACAGTTCTTTGGTCTTCTTTCTTTTCTCCATGCTCAATGTGGTACACACAAAGACACAGGACAGAGGTTGAGTCAACTTTAATCCATGTCAACTGGCTGCAAGTGTGATTTAGTTATTGCCAACACCTGTTAGGTGCCACAGGTAAGTTACAGGTGCTGTTAATTACACAAATTAGAGAAGCATCACATGATTTTTCGAACAGTGCCAATACTTTTGTCCACCCTCTTTTTTTATGTTTGGTGTGGAATTATATCCAATTTGGCTTTAGAACAATTATTTTTGTGTTTTTTTCATTTAAGACAAATTAAATGAAGATAATACCAAAGAATTTGTGTTTGCAACCATTTTCAGGAAGAAACTGAGTATTATCTGACAGAATTGCAGGGGTGTCAATACTTTTGGCCACAACTGTACATATGCCAAAGCTTACAGGCACATACTGCGGCTGCCACACATAGAAGTCCAACATAAGGGCAATACATTTCTCATGGTCTCAGTGACGATGAGGTGACAACCGGTTAAGGGTCACAGTGTAGCATAATGGCAGCTGCACGCAGATCAGTGTGCCTGGTGTATCTCTAGTATAAGGCTATGGATTACCACGGCCTGCTGCTATGCATAAAGCCTCAACTTTTGCTGCTCATTCATAGTAAAAAGATTTTTGTCTGAATTTTGACAAGCAAGTATTTTGTTTTCTAAGTCCTGCACCACCGATCCTCCTTTTGCCTCTGCGTCACACATTCAGCAGACAACCACTGGGGCCGGTAAGGACCAGATGTGACCAGAGGCCAGTGATTGGCACTGTGCACTACAGGCAAAGACCCGCACTGGACCACACAAGCATTGAGGTTGGAACAGTGGTACATAAAAGGGGGAATTTTTGTTTAGTAGTAGTTTTAGTTTCTTTTATCTTGTGCAATTTCTGCAAGCCTCCCAAGACCTTTACATTTGACATTCATGGTTCTAGTGGTCTCAAACTGGATTTACAGGTTAGTATAGGAAAAAGACAATACACTTGAGATGTGTTTATGGAAATATCAGCGTTTTTTACAAGGAAATGGTAGATATCAAATTTTTGTCGTAATTTAGTATGTCACATGTAAACAGCTGAAACCCTGTCATAGATGTGTTGGTGCTTAGCAATGGTGTTTCCGTTTCTGCAGCATCTACCTTATAGGCCACTTGAATTCAACCAGGTCCGAATTCTGGAGATTGTATCTTTCCTGGAGATGTTTTACTCTAGAACTCTCCTGACTTGGCAACTGACATGCTTTGAAGCACAATAGATAGGACAGATTCATCAAAGCATGACTCCGGCGGTTTTTTTTTTTATTTCTCCTTTAGATTGGTATTACTAATGCATATTTACTGCCTGCAGTAATATACTTACCAGCCACCGTATGTCTGGGAGCCTCATCCTGGCCACCTTCTGACGCTCATAGTCTTATATTGAGATTTGACTTCCGGCCTACACAGTAAACACTGAAGCGATCACAAGCTGCAGAAGATTGCCTGAGTGGCATCGAAAACAGAAGAAGACGTGGTTAGTAAGTATTTTTTTTACAGGGCAGAGAACATGCGTTAGGCCAGGGTCACACTTGCGAGTGCAATGCGAGAAACTTGGCACTGCCGCCGGCACTCGGGACCGGAGTGTGCGGCTGTGTGTCTTTCTATGCATCTGAACGCTCCGGTCCGAACCGCCGGCGGCAGTGCCGGGTATTGAGGCGAGAGACTCGTGCGAGTTTCTCGCATTGCACTCGCAAGTGACCCCGGCCTTAGTGGTACCACTCCGATGGTGAAATAAAAAGAATGCCAGAGTGATGTTTTAAGATGTGAAATTGTTCTATTCCCACATAACACCCTGTATCTCTAGTTGATGTCCAGACCTAGCCTAGAAAGGTGAAATGCGTTGCACTTTAAGGGCATGTGCCGACAGGTTGACAAACCTGATGATTTTTGTGTTGTTGTTTCCTAAGCTCTTTTATGATGTTTGAGACTGCGTTTTTTTTTTGGTTGTTTGTTTTTTAGCAGTTTCTCAGCTGTGTTTTTTATTCTCATTTTTCGGATGCTGGCAAAATGCTCAAAAAGATGCCACTGACTTATACTGTAAGGTATAAAGTGTTTTCAGAGCGGAAAACACCTGAAACATGGCAAGGTCACTTCTGTTATCTACTTGGCGTCTTTGGAAACCGGAAGTGATAAAAAGAAGTTCAAAAGACAGAATGTATGAACAGCAAAGCGTTCTTACAAATACTGTGCTCTGCATAAATGACTACACACCAGAAAAAGAAACAGCCTTACCAACACCAAGTCAGATCACAAATGCACTAGGAACATGCAGCAGACCCCCAAGATAAAGGCGGGAGCAGCACAGGTGGAAAATTCTGATGAAAACAACCACTCACAAACCTACCAGTTCATGGAGGGGGTGGCTGCCTAGTGAAAAATGCACACAAATGAGTCTTGCGTCGGACATGAGTCACACAGGTACGTGTGATGCACAGTGTCTGGCTTACAGCCTGTTAATGATGCCCATACTATTACATCAGGCGTGCTGTCCAACACTATATAAGTGCACCCCACAAGATAGATGCCCCAATTTACCCAACCAACACTAAATGGCCTTACTGAATCCTGCAAAAAATGGAAAAAAAATGTGTAATGAAAAATAATTTACACCCCCACCTTTGATGAGTAAGATTTTAATCAATATCCCACTGGACACCAGAACAACTTTAAAAATTTTGATAAAACTAAGTTTCATAGAACATTTTTTTTACTCATAACATGAAAATAAGGTTAAAAGGAACCTTTCACCTCATTTTTCAGCTATAAGCTGCGGTCACTGCCTTTCGGGGCTTATCTATAGCATTCTATAGAATTCTGTATCCAAGCATATTAATGGAAAGTTGTTGGAAGGAAAAAGCGTGGTAGAAAAAGGTGCACAAGCAACCGGGATAACCGCAGCCTTAAAAGGATTAAGGAAAGGCTATTCAAAAATTCACCATCAGCCAACGCCCTGCACGGATCCAAGTTAGCTTAAGGAAATATCAGTACAAAAAATGGAAGGATCCATCGATGTCGGTTGATGGTTAAAAAACAATATTTATTGTCAAAATGGCATTAAAATATTCTCAGGCACATAATGTCTGGCAGCACTGCATGGAAACACAGATCTATGCATTTCGACGTAAGGTCTTTTTCTTGAAAATGACAAAAGTATCACTGTACTTGATTGGCCAGCAAACTTGCCTGACCTTAACCCTATGGGGTATTGTCAAGAGGAACATGAGAGACACCAGACTGTTGTGAATTCCCTGGCTCAGACTTCTGAGCCGAAGCTCCCCCTGCTCCCTCCGGTGGTTACTGGAGGTAGTGGAGCTGGCCAGATTGACAGAGGTTTGCCACCTGATGATGATGACGATTGGAGGTCTGGGGTTACTGATTGGAGTACTTAAGTCTGCAGACTTCCCTCAATCCCTGCTGGTGATTGCCTTCCTGTGCATTCTGAGGTCTGATGTCTCCTGCCCTGATCCTGCATTGTTCAGCTAAGTGCTCATTTGCTAATCCTTTGCACCTGATCTGTTTTTGTCTCTCTCTGCTTGTTGTGCGGGTTCAGCTTGCTCCTCTGGGGGCTGTGCTGGACCACCGCTCCATATGTTACAGCCTGTGTCAGTTTGTTCAGTCCCGTTATATTGGTCTCTTTTGCTTTGCTTCTAGTTCACACCAGAGTGCTGATATAGTGGGGGCGAAGTCGTGTGACTTCAGTGTTTTTTGTACATCAGACATGTTGGTTTTTTCATGGTTTTTGCGTGATTGCAGACAGTGTCTTTTCTTTCCTATCCTATCTAGTCAGTTTGGGCCCCATCATTTGCTCAATCTATTTTTCTGCCTGCATTTGTGTTTCATCTTGTCTCACCGACAATATATGTTTGGGGCTATCTATTCCTTTTGGGGTCTGCTCCTGGGCAGTTTAGATTTCACCTTTCTTGCTTTAGGCTTAGTTAGCTCTCTGGCTGTGCCGAGGCGTCTAGGGCATCGTAGGTACACTCCACGGCTACTGCTAGTTGTGTGGATAGGATCATGGGTCTGCAATCCGCTTAGTTACCAACCTCTCTTGTGGCTTAGCCTGTTCCTGCCATCCTCCTCGGTGACCCATTCATAACACCACACCCAACAATGCAGACAAGCTGAAGGCTGCTATCAAAGCAACCTGGGCTTCCATAACACGTCAGCAGTGCCACATTCTGATCGTCTCCATGCCACGCTGCATTGATGCAGTAATTGATGCAAAAGGAGCCAAGTATTGGGTGAATTTACTGAACATATATTTCAGTAGGCCAACATTTCAGATTTTAAAATCTTTTTTCAAGATGGTGTTGTTATAAAGTAATCTAATTTACTGAGATAATGACTTTTGGGTTTTCATTGGCTATAAGCCATAATCATCAACATTAACAGAAATAAACATTTGAAATAGATCATTCTCTAATGACTCTATATAATGAGTTTCATTTTTTGTATTGAAAAACTGAAATAAATTAACTTTTTGATGATATTCTAATTTTGTGGCAAGCACCTGCACTTGGCCACTGAATTACATTGACCCTATTCTTCAGAAATGCAACAGATGTGTGTTTTGGATCATTATCATGTAAATAAAAAATGTGCATGTCTACCAAGGGCACAGAATGATGGTGGCATCTTCTCTTTCAATATAGAGCAATACATATGCAAATTCATGATACCATCAATGAAATGTACCTCCCTGGCACTAGCAGCTCTAGTGTAGACCCACATAAGGAGACTGCTACCACCATATTTCACTGTAGGCAGCATGTATATAGAAAAATAATTTTAGAAAGATTCATATTTCCTTTTTATCTAGTGATTTTTCAGGCGTGTTACATTGTTTTACGAAGATAATATTTTAAAGGTTGCTCTCAAGTGATACCTGATTTGCATTTTAAGTAGTTCAGTATTTGGTATGTCCACCCTGACTGTAGCCAAGACCATAGAGCAGTCAAGAATTTTCCGTTTTGGACTCTTCAACTCTACTTTACCCATTTGACCTTGTCTTTCAATGCGTTACCTGAACAGCCAGGGCATCGAGCCAAAATTGGTTTGTTTTCTTCCGTGATGACACAAAACAACGATGTTACAAACGTTGTGAAGTTATTGAACTCGGTCATTTACCCTTATCAGGACAAGACCTAAATATAGTGCGTTCTCACAAATATATCCAGTGTAATTATATCTAGGAAATATGCCATTTATGTCTTGCTTTCCTGTGTACTATCTCCAGGGAAATGTAGAGTGATAAGTTCTCAATGATAAGGAGACCATTTGCTATCTTGGCTGTTTTTGGTGGAGAATAGAAGAATCTGTTTTTGAAAAACATTATTGAATGAGAAAAACAAATAAACTAATTTCTGCTCTTTTTTGTAGTTTAACGCTAGGAACTTGCCATCATTAAGTCTCTTGAACAGTGTTGTAGAGCTGCATTACATACCCAGGGCATTTCGCATGTTACAGTCAATCCGGAGATTTATAAAACTGTTGTTTTCAGAATTCTAGTGGTGGACCCATATCATGCAAAGTCAGCATGTAGGACATGTGGTGTTTTTTTTTTTTTCTTTAACATGTAAAGATTTTCTATAACCGTTAGTAAATAGGCAAATAGCGGAAAAAGAAAAGCTACCATACACCCCTTTGACTTTACTTCCACAGTGCAATGATGTAATTGTGGTGCACTTTGAAAAAAGAACAATTTCTATACTAAGTATTCTACCATTTCTATTTTTAAAGGGATATTCCTATCTTGTGCATTTACAACATATTCACAGATTTTGCAATGTCCATGAACATAAGAGAGCCAGGGCAGGAGACAAGCCCTGTTTCCTTAATGGATGCAGTTCCTAGAGTTGGCTCTTTAGTGCATTTTTGGGGACAAAATGATTTAAGGTTTTAATAAATAAGTCTCAACATTTTAGTGCAACATGTAATTGTACAAAATATGCTGATTTTTGGTAATTTCACATCATTCCTGGCCAGCTATGACAATATGGTGGGGTCCTGAGCAGCTACGCATTCCTGTTGAGGGGGTTATCCTACTAATAAAGTTAATTTTAATTAACATTTTAATCAATAAATCTTTGAACCATAATAAGATCCATAAGTGAATGTATTTAAAAAAAAATGTTCCTGTGCTGAGGTAATCTTATAAATGTGCCCCTGCTGTGTACTGTGTAATGGCTGTGTCTGACCGTACAGAAACATGGTCTGATCATAACATAGCTCCTGGGCAGGGGAGGAAGAAAAAGAGATCTATTAATTAAAATGTACTTTCTTATTGGGAAAACTAAGTTATGAACAGTTACAGCAGTAACTTAAGAAATGTACTCTAGTCTATGACTGGATTAACATTTCTGCTGAAGGTGCACGGAGCTTGGAAGATGCGCTTAAGTACAGTAATTAAGTGGCATGCATCTCTTAATGAATTAGGCACATCCTATTCATTAATCAGGGCTGAAGTTTTCACCATGTAGTTGGTTTTCTTACTTTGTGCCAAAAAGTTTGGTTCACGGTGTTGCAGTTTCTTTCATTTGTTGTTTCAAGGTCATGTCACAGTGAATGATGTGCAAAGAATGCAAGAAGCTTTTTTAGCACAAATTAATCCTGAATTCTGGCACGTCAAGCTTGGTTAACTGTTCATAATGTTTTAACAAGATATCCTAGCATTATTTTATTGGTATAATTTGATATAGAAGACAATCCATTATATATATAATATATATAAAGGGTGGGCCATTTATACGGATACATCTGGGTGGGCCGTTTATGAAGTTGGATCCAAAATGGCCAACTTCAAAATGGCCACCATGGTCACCACTCATCTTGAAAAGTTTCACCCCTCCCATATACTAATGTGCAACAAACAGAAAGTTGATATCACCAACCATTCCCATTTTATTTAGGCGTGTGTATGTGTATATGTATGTGTGTGTGTGTGTGTGTATATATATATATACATACTAGATGATGGCCCGATTCTAACACATGGGGTATTCTAGAATATGTACGTAGTTTTGCAGGCAGACGTCGCCTGTTGCAGTCCGGCCGCGAATCCCGCGGCGCGAATTGTTGCGGAATTAGAGTGACGCACGCCACCCCTACCATCGGGAGATCTGCGGCGCTAGCCGCTGATCTCCTGATGGTTGCCGTGGGTCATCTCCTGCCATACGAAGGTCAGCGGCGACGCAGCCGGGAGATGACCCGCGCTAGCCTGATTGGTCGCACCCGATTATATAGTGTGTGTGTATGTATACAGTTGTGGCCAAAAGTATTGACACCCCTGCAATTTTGTCAGATAATCAGTTTCTTCCTGAAAATGATTGCAATCACAAATTCTATGGTATTATCTTCATTTAATTTTTCTTAAATGAAAAAACACAAAAGAGAATGAAGCAAAAAGCAAAACATTGATCATTTCACACAAAACTCCAAAAATGGGCCAGACAAAAGTATTGGCACCCTCAGCCTAATACTTGGTTGCACAACCTTTAGCCAAAATAACTGCGACCAACCGCTTCCGGTAACCATCAATGAGTTTCTTACAATGCTCTGCTGGAATTTTAGACCATTCTTCTTTGGCAAACTGCTCCAGGTCCCTGATATTAGAAGGGTGCCTTCTCCAAACTGCCATTTTTAGATCTCTCCACAGGTGTTCTATGGGATTCAGGTCTGGACTCATTGCTGGCCAACTTAGAAGTCTCCAGTGCTTTCTCTCAAACCATTTTCTAGCGCTTTTTGAAGTGTGTTTTGGGCCATTGTCCTGCTGGAAGACCCATGACCTCTGAGGGAGACCCAGCTTTCTCACACTGGGCCCTACATTATGCTGCAAAATTTGTTGGTAGTCTTCAGACTTCATAACGCCATGCACACAGTCAAGCAGTCCAGTGCCAGAGGCAGCAAAGCAACCCCAAAACATCAGGGAACCTCCGCCATGTTTGACTGTAGGGACCGTGTTTTTTTGATTGAATGCCTCTTTTTCTCCTGTAAACTCTATGTTGATGCCTTTGCCCAAAAAGCTCTACTTTTGTCTCATCTGACCAGAGAACATTCTTCCAAAACGTTTTAGGCTTTTTCAGGTAAGTTTTGGCAAACTCCAGCCTGGCTTTTTTATGTCTCGGGGTAAGAAGTGGGGTCTTCCTGGGTCTCCTACCATACAGTCCCTTTTCATTCAGACGCCAATGGATAGTACGGGTTGACACTGTTGTACCCTCGGACTGCAGGGCAGCTTGAACTTGTTTGGATGTTAGTCGAGGTTCTTTATCCAACATCCTCACAATCTTGCGTTGAAATCTCTTGTCAATTTTTCTTTTCCGTCCACATCTAGGGAGGTTAGCCACAGTGCCATGGGCTTTAAACTTCTTGATGACACTGCGCACGGTAGACACAGGAACATTCAGGTCTTTGGAGATGGACTTGTAGCCTTGAGATTGCTCATGCTTCCTCACAATTTGGTTTCTCAAGTCCTCAGACAGTTATTTGGTCTTCTCTCTTTTCTCCATGCTCAATGTGGTACACACAAGGACACAGGACAGAGGTTGAGTCAACTTTAATCCATGTCAACTGGCTGCAAGTGTGATTTAGTTATTGCCAACACCTGTTAGGTGCCACAAGTAAGTTACAGGTGCTGTTAATTACACAAATTAGAGAAGCATCACATGATTTTTCGAACAGTGCCAATACTTTTGTCCACCCTCTTTTTTATGTTTGGTGTGGAATTATATCCAATTTGGCTTTAGGACAATTATTTTTGTGTTTTTCATTTAACCCCATACCTACAGTGGACGTAATATTCCGTCCATGTGACCCTGGACCTAATTCCTATGGACGGAATATTGCGTCATGCCCTTTTAATCTTACCTCAGGATAGATGGCCTCGGCATCCCGGGCAGTCTCCGCCCTGGTCCGCCCCTCTCTGAGCTGTGATTGGCTGTTCAATTCAGAACATGTACTCGATCCTAGGACCGGTGTCTGGCAATGCCAGGCACCGGAGAAAAGCCCCCAGATTGGCGCGATCGCTGATCTAATCGATCGCGCCAATCGCAGCGCACATCGGCGCAATATCGCCGCTGTGCCCTGCCGGTACCGGCCCGGATCGGTGCTGTAATAGCGCCGATCCTTGGCCAGAGCCTAGGACAGGCCCAGAAGGGCCTGCAGGAAGTGGTTGGCGCGATTGATTAGATCGGCGATCGCGCTAGCCACAGGGCACAGCTGCGGTCACGCTGTGACCGCTCTGTGCCCTGCTGATGACCTGGCCATGACCTGCCTAGGAATCGGAGCTGTGAGCTCTGATCCTAGGCAGTTACCATGGTCACCAGGCAGAGCAGGGATTGGTGGGATCGATGTAATCATTCGATCCCACCAATGACAGGTCACAGCAGCGATGTGACCGCTCTGTGACCTGCCCCTGACCTGCCTCTGACCTGTCTGCAGGGGTCCTCACCACCAACCGTAAGTGTTCCTGATCCCCTGCCCAATCTATCTTCACCCCCATCTATCTTCATCCCCTCTCTACCCCCTCACCCCCCCCTTTACCCCCCTCCACCCCACTTTTGCGCTACCACCGTGCGCAACCGCCGAGCGCTGATCGGTGACGCAGTTCACCGATCAACACTCGTGCTCGCTTTTTTCCTTAGCCCCCTTTGCGCCACCTCCACACACACAACCCGTTTTTCATTTTTTTTCTCCCCCCTTTGTGCCACCTAACTACAACCCTAACTGATTCCTGCCCAATCTCTCTTCATCCACACCAATCCCTCCATCCCACTTTTGCACCACCTCCGTGCGCAGCCGCCGAACGTTGATTGGTGACGCAGTTCACCGATCAACACTTGTGCTCGCTTTTTTTCCTTAGCCCCCTTTGCGCAACCTCCGCACATACATCCCGCAGCCGTAAAACTTTGATTAGTGACGCACATCACTTATCAGAGCTTGTGCCTGCCGTTTTAAATTTTTTTTCTCCCCTTTTTGTGCCACCTAACTACAACCCTAACTGTTGATCCCTGCATGATCTCTATTCATCCACCCCAATCCCCCCAGCCCCCTCTTTTTACCCCCTTTGCGCCGTTTCCGTGTGCACATTTAGCAGCCGCCGAATTTTGATACGTGACGCAATTCACTTAACAAAGTTCGTGCCGGCTGTTTTCCATTTTTCTTTTTCATCCCCCCCCCCTTTGAGCCACCCCTGTGCACACATCCAGCAGCCACTAAATTTTGATAAGTGACGCAGTTCACTTATCATATCTAGGACCTGCTGTTTTAGACTTTTTTTCACAGGTATTTTGACTACCCATTTCTTTTTAGCTTTTTCTTACAGGATAGTGTGCACCAATCACTAGCTCCCCCCACCACATACACAGTTATAAATAAAGTACACCCAAGCACCATATTTACACAAAAAAAGTCCCTCCCAACAGCACTTGTAAGGACTTGGCCTGCATATCCGTTTCTCTGAAATCCTTGCCTTATGTCTGTCGCTCAGTTTCTGCTTTGCCCTTAGTTTAGTTCATTTTTGCCCTCATCCAAGATGGAGTCACGAGCCTCAACCGGGGCCATCTTATTTCCTGTGTTGATCTCTCTTGTTCCTGTCTGCTCTGTATATAAGGATGCTCTGTATGATTACTCATTGCTTGAGTATACTTGTTCTTGGACTTGTTATCAAGCTGGAAGGACTGCTACCTAGCTCGTCTCTTCGTTACCTTGGGATACCCCGCCTGCCTGTGAATCTTGGTCTCATTGTAAAGACTTGTTTCTTCGGATCAGCTCTGCACCCACCTCCACTTCAAGGACTGTTTCCTGCTAGCAGGCCTGGCCTGCTCTCCAGGTCTCCGGATCTGGCAACTTGGACTTCATACGTCTCCACGGTCTGTACGTTTGCTCACTGCGTTATTATCTTCATCTGCTTTTACCCTGCTGTGTCTTATCTGTAAACCTGCTTGATTCTGATAAATACTACAGAACTTAAAACCTATGAGCTCAGGCCTCTTTTCTGATCCACGTCACTGACCTCCATTACACAGAGTATATAAAGTTATAACAGAATACTCAAGCCATCAAATATGGAGATCTCTGGGTCAGATTCTATGGAGGTACGAATGAAGAAACTTTGCTCATTTGTTTCTGGACTTCATGGGGAGCTGCAGGCTATTAAAGCAAAGCTGGGGACCTTAGAATCACAAACCAATCCTAACACGAATGTGGCCGATACGTCTATTCAGGCTTTAGCGTCTCGACTTTCAAATGTAGAGACTGCAGCTGTGGTTGCTGCCCCGGCTCCAATTCCAGCTCCGGGTCCGGGTTTTCCTAAACTCCCACCATTCAGGTTCGGTGGTGAAAGAGAGAAATTTCGGGGATTTTTGAATCAATGTCAGCTGTATTTCTCTGCACGTGCTGCCCAGTTTTTAACGGATCGAGATAAAGTATTGACTATGATTATGTTGCTAACAAACAAAGCGTTAGCCTGGGCTAATCCATTAATTGAGACTAATGATGTATGCCTGAATTCTTTGAATGACTTTACTGCCGCAATGTCTCAAATGTTTGATGACCCCAACCGAAGTTTAACAGCAGAAACCGCATTACTGACACTTCGTCAAGGGAAGCGTCCGGTGGTGGAATATGCAATGGAGTTCCGGAGGTGGGTGCTGGATACTACATGATGCGATTCTTCAAAGTATTCAGTGTTCAGGAGAGGTTTGTCTGCTTCAATTAAGGACGAACTGGCTCGAGGAGAATCACCTACTAATCTAGCTGACTTTATACATCATTGTATTCGGATTGACATTCGTCTCACTGAACGTCGACAGGAAAAATGGGCTGAGGCTAATCGTAATAACCTCATGTCTTTCCCTTCCTCCACCAGGGAGGCGTCAAACAAGACTTTATCCCAGACAGAGTCTGAACCTATGCAGGTCGACGCAGTACGGAGAAAAGTCATTGATACACGTAAGGAACATCGTTTCAAGGAGAACTTGTCTTTCTATTGCGGAAAGTCGGGTCATTATATATCGGAGTGCCCTGGGAAAAATCGCAAGTCCGCAGCTGCAGTGACCGAACTTGACTTTTCAGATATTTCTTCGGTTGGTTCTCATTCACACGGTCAGGAAATAACGGCTGCAAATTTTGATTTCCCTGATGATTCATCGGAGGCCTCATCACCTGTGGATATCGCCTTACTTTCTGCGAGTTCTACCACAGCCAGGAGAGATTCGCTCTGTTGCATTTCTATCAAGATCTGGGTACATTCCCGCTGGATCACGTGCTCCGCCATGATAGACTCTGGGGCTGGCAGCAATCTCATGGACACTTCCTTTGCTGAGAAACATGGCATTCTTTCACGAAAGAGGGACTCTCCGGTGTTTCTGGAGACCGTGGACGGGTCTCCATTGATATCTGGGCCTGTGAAACTCGAAACAGTCCCACTAAAGATCCATATGGGGGCATATCATTCAGAAAAAATATCTTTTTTACTGATTTCCTCTCCTAATTTTCCTATTATTTTAGGTCTGCCTTGGTTACGGCTGCGTAATCCTACGATCAATTGGACAACAAAGGAGTTAAAATTTCCAAATGAATCAGCAGCATCCAGAGAGCTGGCTCCAGTGAAAACAGCAGCCGCGGTCGACTCGACACTACCGGTAGAGTATCGGGATTTTAGTGATGTGTGTGATAAGAAAAATGCGGATAAATTACCGCCACATCGGCCATATGATTGCCCCGTGGAATTATTGCCTGGTGCCGCAATTCCATTCGGGAGTATTTATCCACTGTCTGGTCCGGAATTAAAAGCTCTTAAAGAGTATATTGACGAAAATTTAGCTAAAGGGTTTATACGACCATCTTCCTCCCCAGCGGGTGCCCCAATCTTCTTTGTCAAAAAGAAAGATGGTTCACTTCGTCCATGTATTGACTACCGGGAGCTCAACAAAATCACAATCAGGAACTCTTACCCACTTCCACTAATTCCTGAGTTACTTGAGAGAGTTCGACACGCCAAAATCTTCACTAAATTAGATCTTCGTGGAGCATACAATTTAGTACGGATTCGTCCTGGCGACGAGTGGAAAACGGCATTTCGATCACGTTATGGACATTTTGAGTACCTAGTTATGTCTTTTGGCCTCCGTAATGCGCCAGCTACGTTCCAGCACTTGGCAAATGATGTTTTCAGAGACATACTTGATATTTTTGTTGTGATTTACTTGGATGACATTTTAATTTTTTCCAGCAATATCGAGGATCATCAGCGTCACGTGAAAATGGTTTTGGATCGTCTACGGCAAAATCATTTATACATTAAACTGGAGAAATGTGAGTTTCACAAAACAGAAATTCAATTTTTGGGATATGTTATTTCTCCCCAGGGTCTCAGCATGGATGTAAGCAAGACGCAAGCCATTCAGGAGTGGCCAACTCCCAAATCGGTGAAGGAGGTACAGCGATTCATCGGATTCGCCAATTTCTACAGACGATTCATTAAAAAATTTTCAGCAGTCGTTGCACTCATCACTCATTTAACCCGGAAGAAGGCACCATTTGTCTGGTCACCTCAAGCTCAAACAGCATTTTCCACATTAAAGTCTAAATTTACGACAGCTCCCGTTCTCGTACATCCTGACCCAGACAAGGCCTTCATAGTGGAAGTGGACGCCTCGGACTGTGCGGTAGGGGCCATACTCTCGCAAAGGACAGGTGAGAAAGATCTCTTGCATCCGTGTGCCTTTCTCTCTCAAAAGTTATCATCTGCCGAAAGGAATTACGATGTTGGCAACAAAGAACTGTTAGCCATTATAACTGCATTTAAAGAATGGAGACATCTGTTACAAGGAGCATCCCAACAGATTGTTATACTCACGGATCACCGGAATCTCGAATTTATGAGGTCGGCAAGATGTCTAAAACCCAGACAGGCTCGGTGGAATCTTTTCCTTAACCAGTTTGATTTTGTCATCTCCTATAGGCTGGGCTCTCGCAATGGAAAGGCTGATGCACTGTCCAGGATTCATTCAGATGAAGCAACTCCGGCTTCGCCTCCAAGGAACATTCTATCTGAGAAGAACTTTGTAAGTGTCCTACATAATCAAGATCTTTTAACGGAGATTAAGGAGGCTTATGCTGCAGATTCGCTTTTGGGGCTACCCCCCACCCAGGTAAATCTAACTTTCAAGAATGGACTTTGGTTTCAAGGACAGCGTTTGTATGTTCCAGAAACAGTAAAACTGAATGTATTAAAACTAATGCATGACTCAAAGTTTGCCGGCCATAGGGGAGTTCAGAAGACTCAGGAATTTCTGTCTCGTTTTTTTTGGTGGCCAACCTTTCGGAAAGATGTGCTTCAGTATGTGTCGTCATGTGAGGTATGTGCCAGGTCAAAAGTTCCTCGCTCCTCACCGACAGGACTCTTGCAACCTCTACCAGTTCCATCTCATCCTTGGGGGTCTATTTCAATGGACTTTATTGTTGAGTTGCCTCTGTCACATGGGAAAAACACAATTCTAGTAGTAGTTGACCGGCTGACTAAAGCTGCTCATTTCATTCCCTGTGCTGGTGTACCAACGGCTAAACAAACAGCAGATCTTGTTGTACAAAATGTTTTTCGTTTGCACGGAGCTCCGGATGAAGTAATATCGGATCGTGGGGTACAATTTACCTCACGGTTTTGGCAAAGCTTCTGTGCTGCTCTGGACATCAAAGTAAAATTGTCATCTGCTTTTCATCCACAGTCTAACGGCCAAACTGAACGGACCAATCAGACCTTGGAACAATATCTGCGTTGCTATGTGTGCCACCTACAGGACGATTGGGTGAGTTTGCTTCCGTTGGCTGAATTCACATATAATAATTCTCAGAATGCTTCCACCAAATTGTCTCCGTTCTTTGCCAACAAGGGATACCACCCCAGTATTCTTCCTCGACTTCCAATAGACATGTCTGTGCCTGCGGTAGCTGACCGCATTTCATCCTTGCAACGCAAATTGGAAGTTCTTAAAGACACTTTAGGTTCAGCACAGGAAAGATACAAGAAGGCAGCAGACAAATTCCGTAAGCCAGCTCCAATGTACAAGGTAGGAGACATGGTTTGGCTCTCAACTAAGAACTTGAAGCTCAGGATCCCAACGTCTAAACTGGGGCAAAAATATGTCGGCCCATATAAGATCAGCAGTATAGTGAATTCTGTAGCCTGTCGACTCAAGTTGCCTAACTCATTGAAAATTCATCCTGTCTTTCATGTCTCTTTGTTAAAGCCGGCAGTGCCTAACCCTTTTCCCGGACGCACCTCTGCTCCTCCTGACCCAGTTCTCGTTGACGGGCAAGAGGAATTCATCGTGGAAAGGATCTTGGATTCACGGGTTCATAGGTGACGTCTCCAATACTTGGTAAAATGGCAAGGATATTCGGCTGAAGAGAATTCCTGGGAACCAGTGGAGAACGTCCATGCTCCTCACTTAATCAGACTGTTCCACAGCAGATATCCCAATAAGCCGGACTTAAGATCGTCCAGAGGACGTCTTTTAAGGGGAGAGTAATGTAAGGACTTGGCCTGCATATCCGTTTCTCTGAAATCCTTGCCTTATGTCTGTCGCTCAGTTTCTGCTTTGCCCTTAGTTTAGTTCATTTTTGCCCTCATCCAAGATGGAGTCACGAGCCTCAACCGGGGCCATCTTATTTCCTGTGTTGATCTCTCTTGTTCCTGTCTGCTCTGTATATAAGGATGCTCTGTATGATAACTCATTGCTTGAGTATACTTGTTCTTGGACTTGTTATCAAGCTGGAAGGACTGCTACCTAGCTCGTCTCTTCGTTACCTTGGGATACCCCGCCTGCCTGTGAATCTTGGTCTCATTGTAAAGACTTGTTTCTTCGGATCAGCTCTGCACCCACCTCCACTTCAAGGACTGTTTCCTGCTAGCAGGCCTGGCCTGCTCTCCAGGTCTCCGGATCTGGCAACTTGGACTTCATACGTCTCCACGGTCTGTACGTTTGCTCACTGCGTTATTATCTTCAACTGCTTTTACCCTGCTGTGTCTTATCTGTAAACCTGCTTGATTCTGATAAATACTACAGAACTGAAAACCTATGAGCTCAGGCCTCTTTTCTGATCCACGTCACTGACCTCCATTACACAGAGTATATAAAGTTATAACAGCGCTATTCAATGGAGGAGGCATATTCTTACCTTGCCTCCGACACTGATAGCGAGGATGACTATCCGACTTTTCTTTATTTTTCGGATTCTTCATCCTCTTCTTCTTCCTCTTCCCCCTACTCATCTTTCTCCTCGGGTCTTGCGGAACCGCCACGCAGACTCTCCAGGACAGAAGATGAGGCAGCGCCCACCATGCCCGCAGCTGATTCAGCAGACCCTGTGTGGACCTCGCCCCCCGAAAATTACGAGCCACTGATTCCTGATTTTGTGGCAGAATCAGGAATCACGTTTGACACCACCAGCCTCAAAGAAATGGACTTTTTCAAAGTCTTTTTCTCTGAGGATTTTGTTGACCACATGGTGGAGCAAACTAATTTGTACGCTCGGCAATTTTTGGAGCAAAACCCGCATTCATCCTATACTAACTGGTCTCCTGTGGACGCAGTTGAAATGAGGCAGTTTTGGGGCCTGGTCCTCCACATGGGTATCCTGAAGAAGCCTGAAATTCCGCAATATTGGAGTGTTGATATTTTATACAACACTCCAGTGTTCCGAATGGTCATGGTCCGGGCGCGTTTTCAGGCGATCCTCAAGTTTCTGCATTATAACGATAATGCACAGTGTCCCGCACGAGATGACCCCCAACTTTGACCGTCTGTTCAAAGTTCAGCCGGTCATCGAACACTTCAACAAAAAGTTTGCTGAAGTGTACGTGCCCCAAAGGAACATCTGCGTGGATGAGTCCTTGGTCCATTTTAAGGGCAGGCTCGGATTCCGTCAATACCTGCCCAGTAAGAGGGCCAGGTAGGAATCAAACTCTATAAGCTGTGTGAGAGTACCTCAGGGTACACTCACAGGTTTAGAGTGTACGAAGGAAAGGACACCAGGATTGAACCCCCTGAGTGTCTTCCTGACCTGGGAATGAGTGGGAAAATTGTGTGGGATGTGGTGCACCCACTGCTGGATAAAGGTTATCACCTCTACACTCATAACTTTAATACCAGTGTCCCACTCTACAAATCCCTCTCTGCGCGAGGTACCGCAGCTTGCGGTACTGTCCGCAAAAATCAGAGAGGCCTCCCGAAGACGCTACTTGGGCAGATGCTCCGAAAAGGTGAGAGCAGGGCCCAATGTAGCGACCACCTGCTGGTGGTCAAGTACAAGGACAAGAGCGATGTCTTTCTCTTGACCACCATACACGGTGATGGCAGCGCCCTCAGCACTGTACGGGGTACCTCTGCGCAGGTCAGCAAACCTGAATGTGTGCTGGGGTACAATAAAAACATGGGGGGCGTTGATCGCTCCGATCAACTCCTCCAACCGTACAATGCTTTGAGAAAGGCCAAGGCGTGGTACAAAAAGCTGGCCGTGCACATTGTCCAATTGGCAATGCTCAACGCATTCCTGCTGTCACAATGTGCACACCACACCGATACGTCGTACCTTGAGTTCCAGGAGGTAGTGGTTAAGGCCCTGATGTTTGGCACTCTGGAAGGAGCGGGCCCGTGAACTTCCGGAACTGAAGGTGCTTGTATTGTACCAGGTCAGCATTTCCCAGGGGAGGTCCCGCAAACTGGAAAAAAAGGTAAATCGCAAAAAAGGTGCCGAGTGTGTTACAAAAACGGAATACGCAAGGACACCATTTATCAATGCGACACCTGCCCCGAAAAACCTGTGTATGAAGGATTGCTTCAAATTGTACCACACCTCAATGCACTACTAAATTTCTTTACCGGAAACATTAGATTAGTTAGGGCACATCTAGATAAGTTCCTTGGGGGTCTAGTTTCCAAATCAATGTCACTTGTGGGTTTTTTTACTGTTTAGGCACATCAGGGGCTCTGCAAATGGAAAATGACCCCCGCAGACCATTCCATCTAAGTCTGCATTTCAAAACGTCACTCCCTTCCGACCCCGACGTGTGCCTAAACAGTTTTTTCCCACATATGGGGTACCAGCGTACTCAGGACAAATTGGAAAACAACTTTTGGGGTCCAATTTCTCCTGTTACCCTTGGGAAAATTTAAAATTGGGGATTAAACGATCATTTTTGTGGAAAAAATATGATTTTTTATTTTGACGCCCGGGCGTTATAAACTCCTGTGAAGCGCTAGGGGGTTCAAGGTGCTCACCACACATCTAGATAAGTTCCTTAGGGGTCTAGTTTCCAAAATGGGGTCACTTGTGGGGGGTTTCCACTGTTTGGGCACATTGGGGGCTCGTCAAACGCAACATGGTGTCCAATCTCAATTCCAGCCAATTTTAGGTTGAAAAAGTCAAACGGCGCTGCTTCCCTTCCGAGCCCTGCCGTGCGCCCAAACAGTGGTCCCCCCCACATATAGGGTATCAGCGTACTCGGGACAAATTGGACAACAACTTTTGGGGTCCAATTTCTCCTGTTACCCTTGGGAAAATTAAAAAATTGTGGCTAACAGATCATTTTTGTGACTAAAAAGTTAAATGTTAATTTTTTCCTTCCATGTTGCTTCTGCTCCTGTGAAGCGCCTGAATGGTTAATAATCTTCTTGAATGTAGTTTTGAGTAGCTTGAGGGGTGCAGTTTTTAGAATGGTGTCACTTTTGGGTATTTTCTGCCATATAGACCCCTCAAAGTGACTTCAAATGTGAGGTGGTCCCTAAAAAAAAATGGTTTTGTAAATTTTATTGTAAAAATGAGAAATCGCTGGTCAACTTTTAACCCTTATAACTTCCTAACAAAAAAAATTTTGTTTCCAAAATTGTGCTGATGTAAAGTAGACATGTGGGAAATGTTATTTATTAACTATTTTGTGTCACGTAGCTCTCTGGTTTAAGGGCATAAAAATTCAAAGTTTGAAAATCGCAAAATTTTCAAAATTTTCACCATATTTCTGTTTTTTTCATAAGTAAACGCAAGTTATAGCGAAGAAATTTTATCACTAAAGTGAAGTACAATATGTCACGAGAAAACATTGTCAGAATCGCCTAGATCCGTTGAAGCGTTCCAGAGTTATTACCTCATAAAGGGACAGTGGTCAGAATTGTAAAAATTGGCCCGGGAGTTAACGTGCAAACCACTCTTGGTAGTGAAAGGGTTAAGACAAATTAAATGAAGATAATAATACCAAAGAATTTGTGTTTGCAATCATTTTCCGGAAGAAACTGAGTATTATCTGACAGAATTGCAGGGATGTCAATACTTTTCGCCACAACTGTGTGTGTGTGTATATATATATATTATTATAAACTAGCGCTACCCGGGTGTACAGCATCTCTCCATGTAATGCATGGAGCATTCATGTGCTCCAGAGAAAGAGCTGCGGTTTCCTACTTACCCCTATGTGACTCAATGAGGGGGTTCCTAAGATGGAGACCCCACCCTACAACAATTTATTTGTTTGCAAAGACTTCATTCTCCTACAGGAGTTGGTAGAAGAGCAACAGAAAACATTAAAAATTTTATTTTTTTGCTTTCACAACTCATAGAGCAGCACAGAGGGGAGGACTGTTGCTTTGGGGTCCTGGGTTTATATCTCACGAAGGTCATCACATGTTTGTGTGGGCTTCCTCCCACACTAAAGACATACTGATATAAATGAACACAATAAATAATAGAGATTTGGATACATTTTTGCAAGATCACAATTTTTTAAGGAACCTCAAACTGAAGATACATTTTTAAAAGCACGTCTCCTATCAATCGTATGTATAAAATGTGACATAAATCGGTGATTGCTGAGGCCGACACATTTCTGGACTTACTGTCAGAAATCCTATTTATTACCTTGGCAATCTGCTGTTGCTCAGCCTGGAATGGCTGATTACTGAAAATAATTAACTGTATTTGACTACAAAGGAAGTGGATATAATAGAGGCTTTAAGTTTACTGTCCCTTTAAATGGATGTCACCTTATGTAACCGTGTTTCTACATCTTTTGCTAATATTACATCAGACTTTTGGCTCTCCTATTGTGTTTTATGTAGGATGAGCTGGAGCTTTACCGAGAAAAGGTTACAGGCATCACCTGAATTAAAAAACAAATTCTGGCAGCCCTAGTGTTACATCCATTCATTGTCACCGATGTGCATAGTGGATCTGAAAGCATGTGTTGAAAGGACTGTACGAATGGGAGCAAAATTAAGACGTGTATTGGAAGGACTGGCCATTAGTCAAGTTTTGTCTGGATCAGATCTGTCTCCTGCTTCACTTCACAAGTACAACTCCAAACAAATTTGTCTTCACCTTCTCATTTAACAGAGGAAAAAGTAATAAGTATGGTACTCCCACATAATAAAGCTCTTACGAATTCATCACTGTGGTGCCGAAATAAAGCAGATGACTGGTTATGATATGTCATCATACTGTTCTTTGTGGCCGCACTACACAATATAAATGGGGGTGCTGAGCAAAAAACAATTATAATAAAATGATTGGAGAATTGTATTAAAAATGGATTTTCTATAGTAAATAGGTTGTATGCTTTGTGGAAAGATGCACAGAGCGTTTTATCATCTAGTATCTAATCTCATGTCACGATTGCATATTGGATGTTCCATTCGATTGAATAAAATGCGGCTGTCAATTTACAGGAAAAAAAAGAATGTTATGTAGGTAGTTCAAACGTTTAATTCACGTTAACACAGAAACCACTTTTCTCTGTTATCCCCTAATCATCTCCACTACTGCTGCAGCATATTCTGCAAGATTACAACATACTGCCAATGGTTTTGGTAAGATGATCTTGGAGTATTTGTGATGTTGGTATAAGGCTAGTTTCACACTTGCTTTTTTTTGCAGCGCGTTTTTCCCGCAAAAAAACGCATTGAAAAAACGCATACAAACGCATACAGATGCTGCGTTTTTTTCAAGCATTTTTATGAGCATGCATGAAAAAAACGCAGCGTTTTTATGCGTTTTTAGTGCGTTTTTACCGCGTTTGCGTTTTTTTCCAACATTAGGTGGCCCCTCACACTAACCCAAACCATGACTTTACTAACCCTAACCCTGACCCTAACCCTGACCCTAACCCTTAACCAAACAATACCCTGATCCTAACCCTGACCCTAACCCTAACCCCCTTAACTAACCCTAAACCCCTAAATTCCATTGTCTAAACTAATGGTAAAAAAAAAAACGCATGTGCAAAAAAACGCATAATGGTAAAAAAAAAAACGCATGTGCAAAAAAACGCATACATAAGCATGCCAATGCGCACATATGCTCACCATAGACTTATAATGGGTGTCTTGCTGTAAAAAACGCATTGCGCGCGCATGCGTTTTTTTGAGGCAAGTCGGACGCCCAAAAAATGCAACAGGATGCATTTTGTGCGCCCGAGCGCATACCGCAAAAAAATGCATGCGCGGAAAAACGCGTACAAACGCATGTGTATGCGCACATAAGCGCATCCCATGCAAAGTATAGGAAAAAAAAACGCATGCGCTATTTAGCGCTAAAATACCGCGAAAAAAAACGCAAATGTGAAACCAGCCTAAGGCTCTTAAGGGTATGTGCACACATAGTTTTTTGTGTCTGCGGATTTTGTAGAGAAAACCGCAGGTAAATCCGCAGGACAAAGACCTGCGGTTTATCTGCGGTTTTGCCCTGCGGTTTTACACCTCATAATGGATGAGGTGTAAAACTGCAGCGTTTCTGCACCAAACAATTGACATGCTGCGCTTTGAAAACCGCAGCAAAACCGCGCGGAAAAAAACGCAGCATGTGCACAGCTTTTTTTTATTTCCATAGGAAATAAAGGTACTGTACAACGCAGCAGAATCTGCTGCGTTTCTGCAGAGCCAAAACCGCTGCGGAAACGCAGCAGAAACCGCAAAGTGTGCACATACCCTTAAAGGTGTTTTCCTACAAACAAAGTTAATTTTCATTAACATTTTGAACAATAGATCTCGGAATAATAATCTCCACAATTGAATGTGTTTAAAAACAGAAATATTCCTGTGCTGAGATAATCTTATAAATGTGCCCCTGCTGTGTACTGTGTAATGGCTGTGTCTGACCGTACAGGAACATGGCCTGATCATACCACAGCTCCTGGACAGAGGAGGAAGGAAAAGAGTATACAGACAGGACAGCACGGGATCACAACTGCTTCTTTCTTTGAGGTAAAACATTGCTTAAAATCAGGCAGTGCAATGTTTTACCTCACAGAAAAAATCCTCTGTTATCCCATGCTGTCTTGTCTGTATATTCTCTTGCTTCCTCCCTTGCCCAGGAGCTGTGGTATGATCAGTCCACGTCTTTGTACGGTCAGACACAGCCATTACACAGTACACAGCAGGGGCACATTTTTAAGATTATCTCAGCACAGGGAAAAAAATAAACACATCCAATTTTGGAACTTATTATTATTCAAAGATCTATTAATTAAAGGTACTTTGTTAGTGTAAAAACCCCTTTAAGGATGTTTAAAGGGAACCTCTCACAATGAACAAACAGTCTGATCTGCCATCATCATGGTATAGAGCAGGAGGAGCTAAGCAGATTGAATATAATACAATTTAAACTGAATCTTTTCTTATTAAACTATACAGTATATCATTTTAATTTTTGCTCACCTTTGGCTCAGAGGCCCAGTGGGCGGTCCTAATCAGGGACTGGAGGTGATCAGTCATTGATTAGGACCGCCCACTGGACTTCAGAGTCAAGAATGAGTACGGGTGTATGTATATAAAATACGATTTATACTGCATCTTTTATCAGTAAACTATATATCAATCTGCTCAGTTCCTCCTGCTCTGTAACAACCTACCAGAATATTGGACAGTATTTTTATGATGATGGGTTTCCTTTAATGTAACCTGTGAGAATTTATTTTGCTTGTCATTGATTTTTATTATCCTTTTTAACAATATATTGCATTGTTTTCTCCGTAGGCGACGTCTGATCTCTCAGCGGTCTTCACTGGAAACACTTGAAGACATTGAAGAAAATGCTCCTTTGCGGAGGTATATTTCCTATTATTTCTAATTCTTATTTGTACTTTTTTGTTTATTTGGTGCATCTCACAATTATAGAGGTCATTCAGTGGAAAAAGTGACAAACCTCTTAATCTATGCTGGGGATGAACATCGACTTTCTTTGATTACACAGGCTTCTTACAAGTAGGCTGCAGAGTAAAGGTTTTTGATTTTTTTTTTTTTTTTTAAGAGACGTTCCCAAAACTCCAGTTTCTCTGAGATTCCTAGGTCTCCTGGTATTCCTAGGATATGCAACCTCTGTTATTGTACTACAGTACTTCATTGTCATTATAATTCTGAACTTTTGAAAACCAGATGCTTGAATGTGTGTGTTGGCTGGAAAAAAAACAACTAAAGCTTGCCATACACTTGATTGTTCGACTGACTGCCATCTCTTATGACTCTCTCATACATTGTAACACCCAATTCAGCGTTTGCCAAACTCCTCTGACAGCAGCTTATCTCTACATGGGAAGAAAAAGGATCTGCCATTGAAGTTCATCTGTTGGTGAGTCAAGAGGCTTCCTTACACATTAGTCGACTGCCTCCTGGTTCAGCTGGCTTCTATCTAATGTGTATGGGGCCTTAAAGAGTGATCGTCTTTTAAAATCTTCCTTTTTGTTAATCAATAGTATTTGTGAAAATAAGAAACATTGTGATATTTCTTATCAGATAAATCAACTTGTTTCTACTCACAGGACTAATCATTCATTCTCAGGGTATGTTCCCATGGTCAGTAAACGCTGCGGGTTGGACGCTGCTTACCTCCTCAGCGTCGAACCCGCAGCGAGCAGATGTTACACCATAGTGGATGGGATTTCATGAAATCCCATCTCCACTATTCGTCCTGAGACGCCTCCGGCTTCCCTGCGGAGACGCACATGCGGCGCTTGTTTCCAGACTGCAACATGTCAATTTATGTAGCGGAGACGCTCCGTCTCCGCTGCATAAATTGCCCATTCGCTATCATTAGATGCAGTAAAACCACATTATCTTCTTAGTCACATGCGAATTAAGTGCGGGAACACAGCTTACTACGCATCTGTACTAATTTAAATAATGTCTTACCTTGTGACACAGCCGGAAGTTCGCGTGCACTGCAGTTCTCATGATGAGCTGAGCTGACCGCGAGAACTGCAGTGCACGTGACTGCGGGTTACCGAGCTATCTCTGGTCATCAGCTTAAAGCTCCGCTGTGTCTGGATGTCAGGCTGGATGGTGGCATAATGCCACCTTTCAGTCAAAGGCATCCAGATATAGCAGGGCTTGAGTCATTGTGGGACAGTATGTATATCTTCTAGGCGGACAGGTATGGTATATTATTGCTTTTTTATTTTATTTCTCTTCCAGGAGATCAAGGGCTTCGGTGGAATAGTAAGTAGGATTTAATTAAGATTATTAAAGGAGTCTGTGTCATTATTTCAATTAAAAGACTTTATTCTGGCTGTGTCTTTATTTACCATGTAACTATAGGATTAGTAATGGAAGGTGTCTAATAGACGCTTCTCCATTGCTAATCGTGGGCTTGATGTCCCTTGACAATACAAAGGTGACATCAACCCCACAAATATGAACCCCACTTGCCACCGCTACAGGGCATGTGGGAAGAGCTGGGTAAAGTCCCACTATTGGCACATCTTTGGATGTGCCAATTGTGAGGCGGCTGCAGACTGCTATTTTTAGAATGATGAGGGACAAAATCCATGGGCCTTGCCAGTCTGAAAATACCAGGCTGCAGCTGTCTGCTTTTTCCTTGGCTGGCTAATAAAAATAGGGGGACCCCACGGTATTATTTTGGAGGAGATCCCACTATTTTTGCTAACCAATTAAGGTAAGGAGACTGCTGTGGCCTGGTATTATCAGGCTGGTAAGTTTCATGGATGTTGGATACTTACCAGCCTGAAATACCAGTCCCAGTTGTCTGCTTTAGTCTGGCTGGTTAACAAATATAAGAAGGGGATCTCATGCTATTTTTTTTTATAATAATTATTTATTTATTAAAAAGGAGGGGACATCTCTCTGTGCTTTCCTCCACTTCCTGTGTCGTGTACTTCTGGCTGTGTCACAAGATTCACCATTATTTAAATTAGTATACAAGTGTAGTAAGCATATGCATGTGACTAGGAAGATAATGCGGTTTTACCGCATCTAATTATAGTGACTGCATTATTTATGCAGCTATATAAACTGAAATGCTGCGATCTGGAAAGACGCGCCGCATATCCATCTCTGCGGATGAGCCTCGGGAATCGGTGCACGCATAGTGGGCATGGGCTTTCTTGAAATCCCATTCACTATGCTGTAACAGCTGGGCGCAGCGTCCAACTCGCAGCGTTTACTGACTGTGGGAACATACCCCAATATATCTGAAAACAGATTTTTTTTTTCCTTCCCAGAAGCCAACTTTCAGTTAGCTTTATTTCAAGTGAGAAAAAAACACAGGGGACCTGCCAGTGACCTCAGGTGCAGATTTCACCTGCGCCAAATCCTGAGCAAATACTGATCCATTCCTGATCGTGTGCACATACCCTAAATGAAATATGCAAATTGTCTCTTCAGAGAGAAAGAGGACTTGAACTCTAGTGCCGCCGCCAATTGGAAGTAGCAGTCCTACAAGTCAACATCAACCCTTTAATGAGCTACTTCCAATAGGTGGCACTAGAGCTCTTCCTGTCTGAAGAGACAATTTGCATATTCATTTCAAGGGTAAAATATGTCTTCAGAGAAGAGATTTTCCCATCACTGAGGAAAAATGCAGTGGATGATCATAAAGTTCCATGGAGAACCGTATCTGTGGTTTCAGGAGAACTTGCAGTAGAATGCCTCTAGCTCCTCAAACCCTCCCCTTCATAGAATGTTATGAGCACCAACTGTCTTCTTCTGTCAGTAATGTGAAAGGTAAAAGTCTGTCTTCACTGAGCACCGGTTTTACCCTTGAATTGAGAGTGAATGAACAATCCAGTAGGATAAAGAAGTACATTTTTCTCTAATTAGAAATGTTACAAAGTTGCTTATTTTCATATTTAGCAATGATTTATGAAACAACAATTATAATAGCGGTTACTCTTTACGCTCCTTTTCCTTAGCACCAACCGAGAGATGGCAATCCTTTGTGTCCTGACCACCAGTTGCTGTTTTCTTCGCTAACATTAAAGACTTTGGGGTCGATACACTACGACTGTCGTAGCGCATGCTAGTCTTAATGAACGCACCGCTGGAGTACAATACTCCAAATTCATTTACAGGCACAAGTCACTCAATTCTGTGCTTCTTCTAAGTGGGGTTCCCCTTGCCAGAAATGCCACTCCAGTTGTTCAGGGACTTCAGTAGCATTTCTGCCATACAAATTGCTTGCATTGTAAACTAATTGGATGGGCAGCCATGCCCCGGCTCCTCCACTGATCCACTTATTCTGGCGTAGCTGATTCAAATTGGCGTTAAAAACACGAAAAGTCACTAAATTTTTGAGCAACTATGCATTGTGCACACATTTTGAGACTTTTTCAAAGATTGGATGGAAAAACTTTGGAAAAGCTCTGATGAATTTACCCCATTACAAGCACAGTGATTGATGCATACAGCCCAAAAGGAACTTGTGACCGCCATCATTTTATTACAGTGTAACCGAGACCTAGGTGTAACGGTCATTAGCAGCATTACCCTTGGCATTACTGACATAATTACACTGGAATCGGAGTTATCACATTTTGGCGTATCATTATATAAAAATGCTTTATTTACATTATTTACCTAAAATACTATTTACTTTAAATAATGGAACACGGAGATCATAGACTTTTATTTTTCAAAATAAAATAACTTTTACTTTTTATGTATTATTAAATATGTTTTCTATTGTCTATTGTGTAGCCCTTGCAGTGAATAGAAGGAAAATCCTTGCCCATTAGTGAAAATAGTACAATGTTTCAGAATTCTAATTGTTCCCTCCTGTCCCGAGAGGTTTTGTGCTGTGCACTTCTGCTGTCTGTGAAATGTGACTAGACTGCAGACACTTGTAGGGTTTTTTTCCTTCCTGTCTTTGTTCGGAGGCGGCATGTAAGATCTCACTTCAGGCTTTAATTGACTTATTTTTCAGATGTCGGACTCTGTCCGGTTCACCCAGACCAAAGAACTTTAAGAAGATTCATTTTATTAAGAGCATGAGACAGCACGACACGAGGAGTGGCAGGTAACACCACAAGCACATTTCCTCTGTTTGTGATCTCAAGAACCCAGGTAGATTGTGTTATTGAGCCTCATTGTTTTCGAGTCTATTAAAGCTGATGAAAGCCGAGGTTCCCAGCGGAATAACAAGATGCATAGTCGTTTTTTGTCAAACAGTTATTAGATGTGGATGCAAAATAAGGCTGGGGCTAGTAAAGCTAGAAGAACAGGCGCTCACCACTTGGCCTTATTAAAAAGTTTCTTGTATTGCGGTTCTATAAGTAACAGGGGAATGCTGAGACAAAATTGGCTCACAGCCGTTTCGCATGAGAGTCATGCTTCCTCTGAGCCTTAAGGCTGAGGCCACACAAGGACATGTGACGCAAGACAGCAATTCTCAGACCAACCAATTGTGAAACTTGTCTGCTACTTTCTGGCAGGCTACTAATTTAGTGGTGTGAAGAAGAGGCTAAAACGTAGGCAAGCTGCAAGCAAGTAGCAGTCACGTCCTACCGGCATTGATGTCTATGGCAAGTGAGTGGCACGCGGCTCGCAACAAGTGACAGAAAATCAAACACATTTGGAAACGTTTGCTCAAAATGCAACACCATAGTTGTGATGTTGTCAGGCGACATTGTAAACTTGATGTAATGTGATGCAGACATGCAACATTATCATCCTGTCATCTGTAGATTTATAGGTATTGAGTTATGGAGTTTATAGCCCATTTGTCACCTTTGGTGTGCTTAAAACTGGATCTATATAGCTCCAGTTTTAAGCACACCAAAGGTGACAAATGGGCTATAAACTTCATAACTCAATACCTATAAATCTAAAGCTGACAGAGTGGTAATGTATCTTCTAAAGTTTAGTCTTGCAATGGTTCAAGTATCATCAAAGAAACATTTAATGTTATAAATGTCCCACTCCTGTTTTACCCCTTCCCGACATCAGCCGTACAGGTGCAGCGCAAGTCGGGAGTGGATTTATGGAGTAGGCTCTCAGGGTGAGCCAACCTCATACCCATAACAACCGCAGCATACCAGCTCGTTGGCATGGGAGTGCATTATTCTATGCGGCCATCAACTGTAGAAGCTCCAGTGAAACCCAGCCCAAGGCTGGGGTGCCATTAGCATATGGCATCTGATGATTCTCCATGCGAGAGCACCGGATGTGATATGCTAATGTCCCTCGGCTCCTGCTTTGCTGCGAGAGGGAGCTGAGTGTCATGCTACTGTGCTCCGAGCCTTTCGCAGTAGAGGATCGCAACATAGCTGTGGAGGAGGCAGAGAAAGTAATTTCTCCATCTCCTCTGCTGCCGGCGGGAATCACACTGCAGTCGGGTGATATCTGAGTGCAGTGCCATGATTCATATGTACCCATAGACTTATATGGGTGCGTACAATCCGATTCTTGGGGTGCATGCTGCGATTGTTTTCGCATGACGAATCGGCATGAGAAAATAATCACCGATATGAGCTGCACCATAGAGAAACATTGGGGCGAGTGCAATCTCATTTTTTTATCGGATTGCACTCGCCCTATGGCTGGGCTTTAAAGGGATTGTGACCTTTTGCTTTATAAAGCAATAATTAGTATTTCTGTATATAGCACCAGTGATCAGACAATCGCAGGTTCATGTCCCAACCGGGACTAACAAATGCAGTAAAAAACATATGAAAAAAAAGACCATAAAAGTTCAAATCACACAATCACCCCACCATCTTTTCCTCACATTAACAATAAAGATATTAAAAAACTGATAATGAAAAACATACCCATGTATCACCACGTCCATAAAAGTCCGATCTATGAAAATATAAAATTACTTAACCCAATCGGGAAACACCATAAACAGAAAAGAAACTAATAACACCAAAATAGCATTTGTTTTTTTTCTATCAGTAAAATAATAAATAGACAAATTAGCCATCGCTGTAGTTGTCCTGAAGAGGAGAATCATAATGCCAGCTCATTTTTACTGGAATTGTGATTGAATAGAAAGAAGCATTTGCTAAAGCAGGAGAGATGAGAGGTCCTGTTTAATATTCAGCAACTCGATGATGTTGGATTACGACCTTCTGTCTGTACCCAGGGAGGTGGTGCAAATGTCCTTTATTTGGAGAGATAATTGGTTTTCAGCTGACAGAGACACCTGTTCCCCTTTGATGCAGCCAAGAGACAGAGCTTCAAGGGTAAGAACCAGTGCAGACAAACGGTGAGGCATTTGGTCAGAGCAACAAGTCACTTAATAATAATAATAATAATAATCTTTAATAATAATAATCTTTATTTTTATATAGCGCTAACATATTTCGCAGCGCTTTACAGTTTGCACACATTTTCATCACTGTCCCCGATGGGGCTCACAATCTTAATTCCCTATCAGTATGTCTTTGGAGTGTGGGAGGAAACCGGAGTGCCCGGAGGAAACCCACGCAAACACAGGGAGAACATACAAACTCCTTGCAGATGTTGTCCTTGGTGGGATTCGAACCCAGGGCTAACCACTGAGCCACCGTGCTGCCCTATACTTCTTCACAACCTGCTTTGGAAGATGACGGTTATAAGCTCGTGCTGAACAAATCCCAAAGCCAAGAACTTTGAGCAGTCACTATATAAGACGTTTATCAAAACTCTTTTTGGAAAAAGAGGTGGCATTTGGTTTCTATAGGCAACAAGATGATTTTTTCCTTTAAAAGTTCCTTGGGCGGCTGTAGACCAGTGCTGGACAATTTTCTAAGAGCAGGTAGCCATGTCTGAATAGGAATCTGCTATTACTTTTTAGGTTGCTTTATACAGAAGTCTTTGAAAAGTAATGACTTTGTGACCACTAAAGCTGGCTCTTACATTCTACAGTTTAGTTCACCTATACATATAGGATGCATATTATGTCTAGGTCATAGTTCTTAGCCAATTGTAATTCCAGTTTGTCGTCTTGCGTGACACCACTGCAGTCAGTCAGTGCAGTGCTTGTGCTGTATATTGCTGAGACCAGTGATTGGCTGCAGTGGTCACATAAGGTAAATGAACATCAGCGCTGCAGCAGGATAAAGACTGGTGAGGAGGACTGAAAAAGTGGTGCTGGGATTGCAGATAATAAATGGATGATTATAGCTTGATTAGTTGTAATACAATTGGTGGTCCTTTTATGGTCTGGTCTCATTCTTGCCTCCATTTCAGCTTTGTCCGTCTTGTTTAAGCGACAATAGCATAGTCTACTACAGTCTTGTGGCCACCTAAAAAGGCAGACACGACTGAAATGGAGGCCTGTTGGTGTCCAAGGTGACTCCCTCTGCCTAATTATAGTGAGTGGCTCTGTTGAGGATTCCTTCTGAATCCCGTTTTTACAAATCTAGATGAAAACCACAAAGCAGTGCTCAGGAGGATAAACGTGAAGCTAGCCTAATGTATCAATGGATATATCAATGGAGCAGGAAACACGGAGTTGTGATTTTCTTGTATCTAGTTCTGATGCCCGGTAGTTCTTATACAGCTTTGGACATGGACTGGTTTTAGTTTCTAGATCCACAATGTAATTTTTGGTGTAAGAGACACAGAAATAAACACATTGTCCAAGGTCACAAGTTGTTGATGACTGGATTCCAGCAATGCTATTGTTCTATGGTCAGCACCCTGAACCACAAACCTGCCCCTTCTCCGTGCCCAGAGTACACTGCCATTGTTCGGGCACACAGTGAAGCATTGTAGTGTTGCCCTATCACTGCCATTGACCTGTTCTGCTTTTTGATTTACATTCATGTTCTCTTGATTTCATAGAATCGTTCTGTTAAGTGGAAGAAGATCCTTTTGCAGCATATTTTCTGTGTTGCCGTATCGAGATTGCACACATGTTGGGTAGGTACACCTATACTGGACTGTTACTCATTAAGCATTAATTAAAGGGGTTTTCCACCTTTGGGGACATTTTTTTTCTTAAATGCAAGTACTTTTGGCTAAAAATGATTATTTTGTAATTGGGTTTTATTAAAAATATTGCACTGTTGGCTTTCAATAGCCTTTTTTGTACAGTCTTTTTCTGGCTGCAGAATGAGTTAACTGAGAATTTGTCAGTCAACCCCCAATGACTGTCTGACTGGGAGTTTCTAACTCTTCTTATCTGTCTTGTACTGAACTCCTCTCAGCTGATTTATGACCACAGACCACATCAAAGTTTAATGTGTAGTGAAACATTGATCCTATAAAAGCAAAACGGCAACATTTTAATGGATTTTTAGCCCTAATTAAATGCATTTACTTATGTGCAAAAAAAAAAAAAAAAATTAAAATTAAATTGTCCCCAAAGTTGGACAGCCCCTGGTAAAATGATGCAGTATGAATAAATCATGTTTCATCCATAATCAGATTTATTACCTTTATGCTTCTTAAGATTAAGAACTCTTTAAGGTATATTGTTTGTGTTGGCTCTTTAGTCCAATTAGGTCATGAGAGTTACATTTTTGGAGAAGGCAAAAAGTGATGTTGCACCAAGTTTAATTAATTTATTGATTGAGACCCTCCTAAAGTGCGGGGACATCTTTAGCGTCCATTCATCACTGTATGACAAGCCGGAATCTCCTAGACACATCTTGGAGTATCTTTTCTGCATTAGTTAATATATTCAAAATGGCTTCAACGTATATAACTATAAATTCACTGATCAATCCATTAAAAAAAAAAGGTCTAAGGTCAGTGCTTCTTCCTGCTGAGTTGGGTGCTTCAGAGCAGTTTCTTGAGCGATCGGTGGTGATTTCCGGAGTCGGACCCCACCAGTCTGTAAGTTATGGAAAAGCTGTAGGTAGAACCTTATTGCAGGTATTGAAAACAGATGAAAATATTCTCTTTAGGTCCAGTTTTACCTTCTGTTATTTTATAACTGTTAATATCTTAACGTGGGTTGTCGGGGAAAAAAAATTGACTCAATCGCTTGTCAAGTTTTCTTGAAAAACAAACTGTGACTCACGGGTTGTCAGAATGCAGGAAAACATTCACAATGTAAGGTTACCACGGCAACAGGATGATGTTCAGGTCCGGGGCTAGAAAATCTCTGATTTTAGAGTGTTCAGCGTGTGGATTTATTACTTGTTGAAGGAGATCTTCTGATCATTTAGGAGAGGTGACAACTCTGCTGAGTGTTCGAACGCTGGGGCCTGAGGACAAGGCCACAGCCACGTAGGCCGCCTCTTCCCCAGTCACCATTTCCCCGCCGTAGATTCTATCATCTGAGAGAATCAGGCCAATTATACAAATGATACCCGGATCAAACTCTGCTTAGTGTGGTGTGAGCCGATCTCTTGGATGACAGAATCTGACAACACTGTGAGGAGAAGATGGAGCTCCAAGTTTCCCATCTTCTCCATCGGTATCAGAGGGTGGAAATCAGACTGCACTTAATGTCACGTGAGTGCAGTCTGTTTCCCACGCATTCAGTGAATTGCATGGTTGAGTGCGATCCGAATACTGGCTCAAACTTGGGGCATGCAGGGATTATTTTCCTCAGACAGACTCTGCCTGAGGAAAAAGCTGGACCTGTGCACGGGCCTATAACATAACATTGGTCCCGGTGTCATCCGATGTTTTGTCGGATTGCACTTGGAACGATAATACGGTCTTTAGCACTAGCTCTTAGACTTAGGGAAGTTGCATTCTGTTTAGGTAATGGGGGATTGAGCTTACTACTTCTACACATCTACCGGTAATTAGTTTTTTAGGACTACTTTGTCGATTCATTTTAGATCATGAGCAGAATGTATTGATAATCTAGAGCTGTGTTTCCCAAACCCCGTCCTCAAAACACATCTTCTTTTCGGGGTTTCCTTAGTATCACGGGTGAGAGAACCTGTGGCAGTGTCTAATACCTTAATATTTCCATCACCTGTGCAATACTGAGGAAATTCAGAAAACATGACGTGTGGGGGACTGAAGTTTGGGAAGCATTGATCTAAAGGAGTCCCGTTCTGGGTCCTTTTGAAGGGATTTTCCCACTATTATGTCTGACTGCCTGGACCCCAAAAATAAATTAATCCCTTGTTGTCCTTTTGATTTTTCATGCTCTCTCATTAATTTCCACAGAAAGTGACCCTCCTTGGTTACCTCTCCACTGAGAGCAGGGACCTTAATGATTTATTACACACACTATAAAAGTTATGCTTTTCTGTTTTGATTTCTTCTCATTTTCAATATTCCTAATTGCTATGTGTGAAAAAGCTGAAAACCTGTCCTAATTCTATCCACTCATCAGTTGTAATGAGGTGTTCCCTTGTGCTTAGATGTTACCTATCAGAATTAGGCTAAGTCTATATGAGTACTTTGGCCGTGACTGCCCTCACATCTCCAAAGTTCTCTTGGTGCCGTGCCTACATCGCATCGTTATACAAGTGAATTGGTTTGTATTGTAACACCTACACTACCGCAACGAACAGTCACAAAAATCAGACTGTTGGATTTTTTGTGACTTGCTTCTGGCAGTAAGGTAGGTGTTGTAGTCACTTTGAAAGCGCTGCAATGTAGCAGCAGCACAGAGCGAATTTCAGTCTTGTGATTACTGTCCCTGACAGAGGAGCTGTGTAGCCCGAGCCTCAGTAGAACTCTGTGACCTCTGCATTTTTGAAGATCTCCAAGCTGATGTTGATGGGTGCTCCCAGACTTTAAGCGCAGAGACAGACGGTCGTATAAATCAGAGAGCGATCTGACTGCAGTGTACGGACTGGCCAGTGACTCTTCCGCCCCTGCGTGATCACTTTAGGTATTTCTATGCAGATGTCGCGCTCGGGTCTGGAGAGCCGCCAGCCAGTTTGTGCACTGCGTTCCGATCTCGCTCCAATTTATAGACCCATCTGACTCTGCCCTAATATTGAGCATTATCGCCAACATCTTCAGAAATGCATGTACTCAGTGCTAAAGCTGGAAGAGAACGGTGCCTCTTCAGTGTAGCCATTGGCCGTAGTCCCATCTCATGGATCCTTAATAGTGAAATTTTCTGATATGGCTCTGAAAGTTGGTGCTATAGCTAGCTATCTTTATGACTACAAAACTTCATGGGCGCGTATACACATGTCAAATTAGGCACAGGTTGACTTGCAACTTTGTAAATAACCATAAAAAAGAAAAAAAAATTGGGTCGCCTTCCCAGGGCTGTGGGGTACTCGGTACCGGGCCAATCTCTCAGAGGGGATTGTCACAGCAGCGGTGATCCGGTCCGTGGCCCAGGGCGCCCATGTAAAAGGGGTTGAGTTCGGAATAAAGTTTGTAAGTGATTCGTGACGCCACCTGTGGTGTTCGGCAAGGGAGGTGTTAAGCCGACGCTGCAGACAGATCCTCTGGGACAGATGGTGGGGTGCAGCAATGATGTTGTAGCCCTCCACAGGTAGGGCTGTAGTCCCAGGGCAGTGTAGCGGAATGTTTAGAAAGAGGGTGCAGTATTTGGCACAGAGATGTAGCAGTGCCGAGGATGTTGCATGACGGAGGCAAGGACACAACAGGGTGCAGTTTCTTTACCTTTACTTGGCAAACGCAGTCCATGGTCCTGGTTACAGATGGCACAGGAGCAGGCTAGCCTGGAATCAACTCGGGGATCTCTCTATCAGATGGGTTGTGTAGTCTCCTTCCTAGCGCTGGCTTGAGGTACATCCAGTACTATGTTACACTGAAGTTCCTCCTTTTTATCTTCTCTTAGAACTACCTCGTATGGCAGACAGCTGTAGCCCTCTATCTCTCTTGGCTCACCGGTTGCTGTTGTGCCTCCGAGTCTTAGTTGGGAATAGAGCATTTACAGCTTCCTATTCCTCTGGTTTCTGTTGCAGGACCTTCAGTAGCCTTACAACCGTGGAGACCAGACTCCAGATCATGCACTGTCACTGTGAGGGAGCTCTCTATCCTCAGCTCAACCTCCAGCTTCTCTCCACACGTCTACACTCGTTGCCCTCCTCACACTAACTAACTATTTCCCTTCCTGGCCCTCAGAGAGCACTCCTCCCCCAATTCTGGTTCAGAGCTCCCTCTGCTGGCCTGGAGTGGGAAGTGTGTTGCATGAAAATGATTAACTGCTAGAGAGACCCTTCATTGCTTCCAAGCATGACATCACCCTCCCTGGAGGAAGGTAATGCCACTGTGGCGACCATACTCCTGTGGGCGCCACAAAATTGTTTTTCTAACTATCTTTTGGAAACAAAGTGATTAGTCATATCAGTCACACAGTATCAGGCCTTACTCAGACATCAATTAATTTTTTCATATGCAAAATAGTGACTGGATTTTCATCAGTGTTTTGAATCAGATTTTCATCAGCGTTTGGTCAGTGTTTCTATTAGTTTTCCTCATGAAAAAAATATCTGAAGTTTCTCAGACTTCAGTGAAAAATGGATTACACATTAATGGAGTCCAAGTGCGGTCTGGTTCTTTTCACGGACTGATACTCGAATTAGCGAGATTCATATGTTCTCTTGTTTTGATGGCAGCCACTTGGTCTGCAAATTTGCACAGACGTGAACAGCCCCATACACTATAATGGATGTGAGGTCTGTCTGTGAAAAATAGTTTTTCACATACAAGTTCTAACATCTGAATTAGGCCTAAGGAACAGAGGAAATTTAAAGAACTGTTCTGTGACACTGACCCCATGGGAGTGAAGGCCATTCTGAGGGAAATGTGACGCTTCATGGGATGGTTGGCCTTAATTCTGAATTCTCCTTTGATCTTAAAACCAAAAAAGTTGTTCTGAAGGTTTTTACGACTGTGGTCCTTTGCAGTGACAGCGATGTCTCAATCTCTCTCTTTAAGCAAGGATGGCTGAATTGTCTGTTTTGTTTGGTTTGCTAAATATTTAATCTACAACCTAAATAATTCATATAAAATTACCTGATGCTGTAGCTTTACCAGCGAGCGCCTCGCCATCCTGCTGTGTGTGTTTTACACTTTCCTAGCCGTCTGAAAATGTGAAAAATATTTTTTTTGTGTATTACTGACAATGCAATCATGCAGAATTCAGCAGACGCACATTCCTGAACTGGAAAGTAATTGGATCTAATGTAATTTCTTCAGGGTCACAATTATCCAAACGTTGCTGTCTTCGTTCAAAGGCCGTGCTGGAAACACAGTTACTCCCTTCCCAGCAAGATTAATTCTTGTGAATCAACATACATTCATGTGCCCGGAACGCAGTTATCACATGATCGGTCTCATTCATACTTTACTGACATTTACTGGCTCGCATAAAAGACCGTTTTCCTATGTATGATATCGGAGGAATATAGTTTATGAATACATTACATTGGGGATATACTCGGGACTACAGAACGGGGTATTCTGGATACAAGTAAGCTGAGCAGCAATACTCAATGTCAAGCAGCAGCCGCAAAAGCAATCAAGATTTTAGGGTGTGTAAAAAAGAGAAAATCCTGCAATCTCAACGTATTTATACCCATCTATAAATCACTTGTGAGGCCACATCTAGAATATGAGATCCAGTTTAGGGCTCCAAATTTTAAAAAGGATATTCAGAAGTTAGTCAGTTCAAATGAAGAGAGGTTGAAAAAGTTGGGCTTGTTTAGCTTAGAAAAAAGACGCCTCAGAGGGGATCTCATTTTTATGTGAGGTCAGTACAGATGACTGACACAAGACTTATTCCTTCCAAAGACCATACTAAGCACCAGGGGGCACTCATTATGGGTGGAAGAAAGGCGATTTCGGTAGTTAAATAGGAGAGGGTTCTTGATAGTTAGAGCAGTCAGACTGTGGAATGCCCGACCACAAGAGGTAGTAATGACACACTATAACCGCTTTTAAAAAAGGGCTGGATGATTTCCACAATACACATAACATTGCTGGTTATAGTTATATTAGTGACAAAACAAACACTTGATGGAGAAAGGTAGAACTTGATGGACCTAGGTCTTTTTTTCAACCTATGTAACTTTGTAGCGTTTTCCCATGAATCACTTCTAACGGGAAAGTGCCCAACTATGGCTGCGTCAGCCTCACAGTTAAAATGAAGATCTCCAAATGCAGGAAGGGAAGTTGGTCCAAACTTATGTACTTGCATTAATGTTTCCATAATCGTAAAGGTTGCCATACAATATACAAGCGATGTTTGTTTCCCTGCTCTCCCTGCATACAGTCTCCATTGCAAATGACCGATCCTGCTTAGTTCAACGGATGTACTGAAGATGCAAACGCCAAATGGGTGAATTAGCATTTTTTAATGGGGCAAGATTATTAACGATCATCATCTGAAGAGCCCTTAAAGGGAATATGTTAGCAGATTTTTGCCATTTAATCTGAGAGTAGCATAATATATAGGGCAAGTGAGCCTGATTCCAGCAATGTATCACTTAGTTTACTGGGAACAGTGATTATCTCCTAGTGATAAAACCTTCATTGTAAGTAAACAGCACACTGCCAAAAAGTGACACATTGTTGAATTCAGTGTCTTGGCTACTACCTCAGATTACATAGCAAAAACCTGCCGACAGATTCCCTTAAAGACCTCAGTTAGATAATTCTTATTGTTATTAATGAGGTAAGGGAACAAACAGTCTATAATGAGATTGCAATAGGTTACTGTATGGCCCTACACTGATTGGACGGTATAATACTATATAGTGTCCCAGTTTTTAGACGAGCAGAATGGTAATACCCAGTTGTATGTTAATTCATATTCTCCCATTAGGATTAATGGAAGAATTGCCATTTTACTTCTTAAGATTGTATTTTGAAACAGAACTATTTTGCAGGTGTGAATCAGTATAACTAATTGAGCATGTCAGCGTTCACAAAGTCCACCTGTTGCCACTCTGCAGGTGGCCAGGTGCACAATCTTTTCCAAATTGCTTTACTTTTTCAATGCATCAGTTCATTTGGACGTTAAGTAGAACCTGTCACCCGATTCATGCTGATCAAACTATGAGCAGCAAGAATCCTGTCGGGCTGCAAATGTGTAACCAGGCTCTGTGCCTCTCAACAGCAATTCTCAGAAAATGTACGATAAAGATCGGCTGGTGATCATAGCCAGAGGTGACTCTAGCCTAGTGCCAACCCCGGCTGGCTTCTCCCAGTACCGCTAGAGGTGATCTCTATTGGAGAGACCTGTCAATCACCTGGATCGAAGCTGTGGGTCTGGGAAAGAAAAAGTCCTCATACATCTATGTCAACAGAAAAATAAAACATTTATGACTCTTTAGTGAAGGGGAGGAAGAAACGAAAGCTCAAAAACAGAAAATCACTTAGTCAGGAAGAGATTAATGTTTGTATGAGGAATGTTCTGCCACGCTGGATGCATTTGGGCACACAAATCATCAAGATCTGCTGCTGGTAGCTCCTTTTGTAATTGCCGACCAATGACGTGACAGCCAGGTGCTTTTGTGTTAAAAAACGCTCCTGGGAGATTTTGGAGAAATGGCAGTACGTGGTTCCACCACCAAATAACGCCAAGCTATTCGTATATAATACACGTGTGTGGATATATATTTTTCTGATTATGTAACAACTTATTAATTGACTAGCTGAGCTTAATATTTCTTGCTAAGATTTGATTTTCTAATGTTGGATATTGATGATGGTTAAAGGCAAGATACCGGCTCTCACTATATTCATACCATTCACAGGGACGTAAAACTGGAAGGTACAAGGCAGCGACATTCCTCCGGTGGAATGAATACAAGAGAAATGATTCTAGGCCTTGAAGGAGTTGAGCTTGGAGCTGATGGGAAGGTGAGAATGTAAGCATTGCTTGTAAGGCTAAAGCACATCATATACACTCAGGTTGGTTTGGAGAATGACTTTTTTGCATATTTTTTCTATCTTGTCTTCAATCATACCCACTGGCTTTCTTGGCTCTACTCAATATGCGTTAAAATTTTGATTATGTAGAAAATGTTTGACTTAATCTGATTGCCATGGCTTTTTACTATGGTATCGCTGGTGCATCGCTAAGTGGTCGCTAGTGAGCTGCCACACAGGCAGATCTCACCAGCGACATAGCAGGGGTCGGGGGTCGTTACTTACCTGTCAGACGCGGCGATCCTGACGTCCTCCCGCCCGCGTCCACGCGTCGCTCGTCGGCGCCACTGGAAGCCCAGCAGGAAGCGCCCGACGAGAAATGGACCAGGACGTTCTCGCGCAACCAGCGATGAGCAGCGGGGGAGCCGGTCGGAGGTAAGTATCAGACATTGCGATATCGCTAGCAGTATCGCTGCTACGTCACAAAATCGGTGACGTTACAGCGATATTGCCAGCAATATCGCTATGTGTAACGGGGGCTTAAGGCCAGACAGTAGATTGCTAAAGGTAAACGTAAAGCAATCATCCTATCAATCCATTGTTCTACCAGCCTAGGCCCATTGTGTGGATGGAGATAGACCCAGGGGATCCGTCACCACAAGGGGTCTCACATGCAGTCCCAGGTGCTGGAATATGCTTCATTCTGTGAGTTAAAGAAAAATGTTTAAGTGGGAGGGGAAAAAGTCAATAGGTTAAATCAGGCAGTTAAGGGGCCTTTACACATAGCGATATCGCTAGCGATATCACTAAAGCGTCACCGATTTTGTGACGCAGCAGCAATATCGCTAGCGATATCGCTATGTGTGATACTTACCTCCGACCGGCTCCCCCGCTGTCTGTCGCTGATCGCGCGAGATCGTCCACGTCCATTTCTCGTCGGGCGCTTCCTACTGGCGCCGACGAGCGACGCGTGGACGCGGGCAGGAGGACGTCAGGATCGCCGCGTCTGAAAGGTAAGATCTGCCTGTGTGGCAGCTCACTAGCGACCATTTAGCGATGCACCAGCGATCCTGACTGGGTCGTATCGTTGTCGGGATCGCTGGTGCATCGCTAAATGTAAAGGGGCCTTTAGTTGCAGTGACTTGGAAGAGAGAGGATCCAAGCTGGGATGGATGGATGATCTATGGAGTTTTGGAGATTGATTGTTGGGTGGAGGGGTATCCATGAGCTACGATCGTGATATCCATCGTCTAAAGCAGTAGTCCCCAACCTTTCTGACCTTGCAAGCCACATTCAGCTTAGAGAGAGGGTCGCGAGCCACATCCAGCTCCCACCCCCTTCAAAATAGTGTCAACCAAAGCCCCCATTACAGGTATAATGATAACCAAAGCTTTTCCACAGAAATCACTTCAAAGTAGTACACTGAGATCCAGGGGTTCCCACAATACCCCCATTCAGTATTCTCCCATCAAGGACTCCCAACACACTGTCACATCCAGCGTTGAGCACCTCCTCTAACAGGTAAGTACCATCCTCCAGCGTACCATACCTAAAATATCTCTAAACCCCTAAGACTAGTAAATGTTCATCCAGGTCTGCTATTCTGTGCAAGGCTACTCACAAAATTCACCATTATGAGATGTACTCTTCATACCTGTTTGCCAGCTTGGTGCATTAACTCCAGGTCTAGCAGACAGTCACGAGCCACAATTCATGGGACCGCGAGCCACATGTGGCTCCAGAGCTACAGGTTGGGGACCCCTGGTCTAGAGGAACATAGGGTTTGACTGCACACTATACTGGCTGGAGATACCAAAAGCTGAGGGCCAACCAAAAGTTGGAAGACGGTGGGTATCACCTGGTATGGGGCCAGTGGAACTACTGATCTCAGATTGGGAACTTGTGGACTGAGAAGATTGTATGTTGGCCATCTACCTGGATTTGTTGTACAACCATGGATGTATGGAATAAAAATAGTTGCATCGTTAACCTGCCTAGGTGATTTTTATAACCCACAACATCAGATTCTCACAAGTATGAATTGTATGGGTGGGTCTGCCCGTTTACATGGGTGATATGGGTAGCATAACTGTTCACCTGAAATAAGTGTGGTCATAATAAAGAACAGCTTTCCTTGTCTGATCATATGTTCACGTTCTCTACATACAAGGTCATTCACGATATCACTTAGTACATGATGTACATGATACCAGTGCACAGGTAAATTGGTATCTAACTGTTTAATCATTAATATTCTATGTCACAAAAGGGACAACAAGTAATGGATGAGACAAGGAACCGTGGGTCACTCTGGTCATGGAAGATTATGTGCAAGTATCTCATTCACAATGACTGCAGCATTTCCAGAAGTCACTGCAGATGTCCATTATGTGAAACTCGTATATTGATAATATCAATTCTCCGTGGGCTTTAGATTATGTTCCGCTCTTAAGGCCTAAAGCGTCACCGATTTTGTGACGCAGCACTAGCGATATCGCTACATGTGACACTCACCTCCGACCGCCCCCCCCCCCCCCCCCCCGCTGGCTATTGCCGATCGCGCGAGATCGTCCTGGTCCTTTTCTCGGCGGCCGCTTCCTGCTGGCGCCGACTAGCGAGCCATGGACGCGGGCGGAAGACAGTCATCGCTGCATCTGACAGGTGAGTAACGACCGCTGAGCATCGCTACATCGCTGGTGAGATCTGCCTGTTTGGCAGCTCACTAGCGACCATTTAGCGATGCACCAGCGATCCTGAGCGGGTCATATCGTGGTCGGGATCGCTGGTGCATCGCTAAATGTAACGGGGCCTCTAGATACCATTATTATTCTGTAACAGATTATCTGCTGCTTTACCAGTTATCCCAAAACTGATGGAATATTCCACTTTTTTCTAGTAGTTTATGGCTTTGAATCTTCGTTTCCTTTATATTCTTCTTATCTCAGTAATGTGTTTAAATTCATTCTGCTTCTAACAAGACAAAACACTGGATTTCTTTTATAAAGAAATGCTAAATTCGTGTTGTTCAACCCAAATCATGGGATGTTATTGCAGAGTGTACAAGGTCAGTGGAAACCTCAGAGCAATTATCTCCACAAATTCCGGTCTTGCAAAAGGTGATCGTCAGGTTGCATTTGGCTTCCAAATTGTCTTCTATTTTTGAATTTAACACAAATATACCCCACCTACACAACCGGGTTATATTGTTGGCCAGGCTACATATTGGTTGCATACCAATGCTCTCATGAATTGGCCAATGTATGCACTAAGTACCTTCACTTTTAGAAGTATATTCTATATAGCAGTAATGCAATCCAGATTTCATATATTCAATATTTGCATACATCGGAGCGCTTACCGTGTGCTTCTTTATACTTTTGTTTGTATATTGTGCACCTGTTCACACTTGCTTTATTCTGTTCGGAGGTGCTGCAGAGTTTTTTTGTTTTTGTAGTTTACTAGTGGAGGTTCTGCTTATTTCTCTGACTGAGCCTAGGGATGAATCCTACCTGCACTTTGAATTTGTAGGCTTTTAGACAGGGACAGGTATGCTATTAGGTTAAGGTCCCTTCAAAGTGGGTTATGCCTTGTCGCGGCTGGTGGGCTCTCGTGAATTGGGTAATTAATGCGCAAAGTACCTGCATTGTTCTAAGTACATTCTATATAGCAGTAATGCAGTGCAGATTTCATATATTCAGGGTTTGCATACATCTTAGTGCTTACAGATTGCTGCTGTATTCTTTTGTTTGTACTTATTGGTTGCAGTCATGAGTCCAACCATGTATTCTTTTTACCAGTCAAGTTAAAGAATAAAAAATCAGCTAAATAGAAAGCATTTATTTACAGAGTGATTTGAAGAAGAAGCAATTCAGTGTATAGTTTTCTCAGAAATATACAGTACTGTGCTAATGTTTTAGGCCAGTGGAAAAAATGCTGCAAAGTAAAAATGCTTTCAAAAGTAGAAGTGTTAATAGTTTATTTTTATCAATTAACAACATGCACAAGGTAATCACTCCAAATATTGATTACATGTAGATTTGTCTTTTGTTCATTCACTTTCTATTGTGTTAATTGATAGAAATAAGCTATTAACAGTTTTGTTTTAGCATTTTATTCTACACCAGCCGAAAGCTTTTGTACACTACTGTATGAAGACATACAGTGGGTACAAAAAGTGCTCAGACCCCTTGAAATTTTTCACTCTGTTTCATTGCAGCCATTTGGTAAGTTCAAAAAAGTTCATTTTTTCTCATTAATGTACACTCTGCACCCCATCTTGACTTCAGAAATGTAGAAATGTTTGCAAATTTATTAAAAAAGAAAAACTGAAATATCACATGGTCATAAGTATTCAGACCCTTTGCTTAGTATTGAGTAGAAGCACCCTTTTGAGCTAGTACAGCCATGAGTCTTCTTGGGAATGATGCAACAAGTTTTTCACACCTGGATTTGGGGATCCTCTGCCATTCTTCCTTGGAGCTGGAGAGGATCCTCCTGATGGAGCTGGAGAGGATCCTCCAGCTCCATCAGGTTGGATGGTGAACGTTGGTAGACAGCCATTTTCAGGTCTCTCCAGGGATGCTCAATTGGGTTTAGGTTAGGGCTCTGGCTGGGCCAGTCAAGAATGGTCACAGAGTTGTTCTGAAGCCACTTCTTTGTTATTTTAGCTGTGTGCTTAGGGTCATTGTCTTGTTGGAAGGTGAACCTTCGGCCAAGTCTGAGGTCCAGAGCACTCTGGAAGAGGTTTTCATCCAGAATATCTCTGTACTTGGCCGCATGCATGTTTCCTTCAATGGCAACCAGTTGTCCTGTCCCTGCAGCTGAGCTGATAAACACCCCCATAGCATGATGCTGCCACCACCATGTTTCACTGTTGGGATTGTATTGGGCAGGTGATGAGCAGTGCCTGGTTTTCTCCACACATAACGCTTAGAATTATCGCCAAAAAGTTCTGTCTTTGTCTTATCAGACCAGAGAATCTTATTTCTCATAGTCTGGGAGTCCTTCATGTGTTTTTTAGCAAACTCTATGCAGGCTTTCATATGTCTTGCACTGAGGAGAGGCTTCCGTTGGGCCACTCTGCCATAAAGGCCTGACTGGTGGAGGGCTGCAGTGATGGTTGACTTTGTGGAACTTTCTACCATCTCCCTACTGAGTCTCTGGAGCTCAGCCACAGTGATCTTGAGGTTCTTCTTTACCTCTCTCACCAAGGCTCTTCTTCCACGATTGCTCAGTTTGGCTGGACGGCCAGATCTAGGAAGACATCTGGTGGTCCCAAACTTCTTCCATTTAAGGATTATGAAGGCCACTGTGCTCTTAGGAACCTTGAGTACTGCAGAAATTCTTTTGTAACCTTGGTGAGATGTGTGCCTTGACACAATTCTGTCTCTGAGCTCCTTGGCCAGTTCCTTTGACCTCATGATTCTCATTTGGTCTGACATGCACTGTGAGCTGTGAGGTCTTATATAGACAGGTGTGTGCCTTTACAAATCAAGTCCTAACAGTTTAAACACAGCTGGATTCCAATGAAGGAGTAGAACCATCTCAAGGAGGATCACAAGGAAATGGACAGCATGTGACTTAAATATGAGTGTCTGAGCAAAGGGTTTTAATTCTTATGACCATGTGATATTACAGCTTTTCTTTTTTAATAAATTTGCAAAAATTTCTACATTTATTTTTTTTTCATTCATGATGGGGTGCAGAGAGTACTGTAATGAGAAAAAAAATGAACTTTTTTGACTTTACCAAATGGCTGCAATGAAACAAAGAGTGAAAAAATTCTGGGTCTGAATACTATCTGTACCCACTGTAGTTCTTTAGGTTTTTGTTAATTTGCCATTTACGTTAAAGCTTTAGGTCTTTATATAATAAAATTGCAATCAGTCAGCTATTTTCCATGCTTAAATATTCTGTTGTGCTAGTGTCATAATTAATGCATAAAGTGAATGGAAATGTACCAATTTTTCATATTGAGTGCTTGTGGTAAACAGAAAAGCTGGATTATTCCCAATAAGTTGTCTCATAATGTATTGGTCACTTTTAAAATTGCTTAAAAAAATAAATCTGTTCCTGTTTCTTTACATAACAAGACCCATCCTTGTGTTCCAGCATAACCATGAATAGCAGTGCCAGGAAGGAGGACAACTCTGTGTGTAAATGTTTAATGTTGGCATCTGACATTTGTTTATCTCCCCAGACTGTATCATATACACAGTTTTTGTACCCAACCAATGCCTTGGGAGCCCGGAGAAACACAATAGACTCCACATGCTCCTTCTCTCAGTTTCGGAATGCAAGTCATCGTAACCTTACGCTGGGGAGAACCAACAGTATCCAGGGGAGCATTGATACAGGTGATGGGATCACATTAATGGCATACCTTACAATGCTATATGGGGAATGGAATTACAGTCCGGATATTGGTTTCAGCCTCTTCTCTGTACTTGTTACATTTACTTGGCACATTGTAGGTACCTTATTAGTGAAATGTTTATTTAATATTTTGGAGAAAGGGTTATATGGTTTTATTTGAAGATTTTTGGATTGTTACCTGCTCACTGCACCTTCACATTACCACATTTGAACATGTCAGAAGCATATAGAGCTGTACATAATGGGCCATAACGGCTCGCAGCTTTCCAGCATTTTTTTCTCTTCATTTTTTGCTCTTTTGCAGCTAAACTGAAAAAAAAAATGAAGAAACTTTTACAAATCCTTTTATGGAATAATGTCTTATTGTTTTGCATCTACAGCTCCTCTAGACCCATCTGTCCCCATGGTAACCGAATAGAAACACATCCTGTGTATTTTCTTCCTGGTCTCATTCTTGTTTCCTCCTTTCCTGTTTTTTTTTTTTAATTTATTTATTTATAGTCTACAAAAACCTGGAAACCTATATTTGTACAAGTGCTGCAAATGCAAAATTACAGACCGGATTTCAGTAACTTAGACATTTGGTCCATAACGGAGGTGCTCATACCAAGGGTCACATTGTCAGAGTGTTAAACTTAAGGTGTGATTCTCGTCTTTATATCATGTTGACTTTTCTAGGTGGTTTGGCCCTCCAGAGCTGGTGGCCGCACATGCTATCCATCTTTCTTTCTATTGTACTTTTCGGCAATTTTGGAGACTCTGAGCATTTCACAACTCTCGTGAACTACAGGAATAACAGCCATGTTCTTCACCGCGTTTTTGCTTCAGAATATGTTGGGATCTTTAGAAAGTTGTCTGTTTATAAACAGCCCTGAAAAAGACAAATGTGTTGTGATCTTTGCATACAGCATGGCATCACAGACCATACGCCGCCCCTAGACCACAGGTTGTGCACCCCTCACTACAGTCATCATAAATTAATATAGACGCAAACTTTATTACTTCACATCTTACATAATTGTTTAACTTAGCCTTTCTTGCTGTTGTTCATCCTAACAGGTAGTGACATAGGAGACTTCACAGAGTACGATCCAAATCTCTTGGATGATCCCCAGTGGCCATGTGGCAAGCATAAGCGGGTCTTAATATTCCCTTCCTACATGGTGAGTGTGGGGGCACACGGATGGTGATATTGGGGGTACTTAGGTTGTAATAATTGCAGTGCAATATCACATTATGGTCAGCTCACACTATGTATATACGCAGTTTTAAACTTTTTTTTCTCTTAAGGCTTTGGTAAATCTAATATAAATGTACTGCGACAACTTTTCTTTTTTTGTCTATTTTGGGCTTCCTTTAAAGAAAAGTTAACAGGTTGAAACCACCACCAAAACTGCACCATTTGGCCCTGATTTAGCAGCAACTTTTAAGCTCTCCCTAAATCCTCTACCCAGTAGACACAGATTACTCACAAATGAGTCTGATCGTGAGTTTTTCATTTTCAGTCTTTACATTATTGCAGACTTTATAGCGTTTGTCTCACAAAGTACATTTTAATGAATAGATTTTGGTATAGTAATAAGTTGGATGTGTTAAAATATGTTCCAGTGCGGAGATAATCTTATGAATGTGCCCCTGTTATATACTGGTAATTTCTGCATCTGACCATGTAGCGCTGCTCCAGTTCATGGCCGGCATATTCCACAGCTCCTGACCAGGGGGAAACATAAGTCAACTATGATACAGGGGCATGTGAAAATTACTGTTATTGGGAACAGTTAAGGCTAGTTTCACATTTGCGTCTTTGTGCGCAGCGCATGGTGTGCAAGTAAAAACGCGCATGCGTTCTCTTGGTGTCACATTTCACAGGAGGAAAATACTTGAAAAATCCTTGAAACAGACTCCACCAATGTAAATACTAGTAAGGGAACAATAACACCTACGATGAAAATTAATATGAACCAGGTTTTATTTGGTTTGTAATGATTTATATGTTTTGTTTTTTTTATTTGTGCTTGTTTTATTTAGTTTTGATTGTTCTAAAACCAAAATGTGAATATATCTTAACATTTTTCACAATAAAAAATTATCTGATTGGAAAAAAAAAAAGATGACACATTTCATTTGTATTTGAGGCACAAAAAAATTGCAATGTTTTGCATTTTTAAAAAATACAAAAAGGAAAATGAGCCAGTGCAAAAGTTTGGGCACCCTGCATGGTTAGTACGTAGTAGCGACCCCTTTTGAAATGATCAAAGCTTGTAAAAGCTTTTTTTAGCCAGCCAAAAGTCTTTCTTTCAATTCTTCATTGAGGGATTTTCATCCCTTCTTCCTTGGAAAATTCTTCCAGTTCTGTGAAATTCTTGGGTCGTCTTGCATGCACTGCTGTTTTGAGTTCTAGCTACAGATTTTCAATGATGTTCAGATCATGGTACTGGGAGGGCCATTGTAAAGCACTCAGCTTACGCATTTTGAGGAAGTCTGTTGTGGATTTCGACATGTGTTTAGGATTATTATCCTTTGGTAGAAGCCATCCTGTTTTCAACTTCAGCTTTTTTTACAGATGGTGTTATGTTTGCATCAAGAATTTGTTGAAACTTAATTGAATCCATTCTGTCCTCTACCCGTGAAATGTTCCCTGTGCCATTAGTTGCAACACAACCCCAAAGTATGATTGAACAATGTACCACAACTCCACAGTCTGTAAAATCTTGCTGAAGGTTTTTTGCTGTCAAGTGGGCGTTCTGATTTGCCTCTCCAGCAATCCTACGAGCAGCTCTCGCTGAAATTTTGCTTGGTCTTCCAGACCTTATCTTGACCTCTATGTTCCACTGTTAACTGCCATTTCTTAATTACATTTCAAACTGAGGAAAGGGCAACTTGAAAACGCATTGCTATCTTATTATAGCCTTCTCCTGCTTTGTGGGCCTCCACCATTTTCATTTTCAGCGTTGGGCAGCTACTTAGAAGAACCCATGGCTGCTGATTCTTGGCATAAGGTTACAGGAGACTGGGTTTTTATAAAGCTGGGAAATTTGCATTACCTAGTCTTTTCCAACGGTGATGGTGAACAAGCCATAACCCTAACAGGCTAATTAACATCCGAAACCTTGGTCAAAGTTATCTGAGCACACAAATCTCCAAGGGTGCCTACATTTTTGCATCGGCCCATTTTCCTTTTGGTAATTTATAAAATGTAAAAAAAATGATAATATATCGTTTTTGTTTGCCTAAAATACAAAGAAAATGTGTCATCTTTAACTTTAGGCCTTTTACAGATCATTTTATCTTCAGCTTGCTTAACTGTTGACAATAACAGTAATTTTGACCATTGGTGCCCAAACTTTTACATGCCACTATAGGTGTATATACAGACTAAACAGCAGGGGTTTGAGGCTGCTTCTTTCTCAGGTAACACATTTCCCTACCTGTCTGTTGTATCACAGGAGCAAGTGTTTCTTCCACACTACCAATCCTGTGAGAGCTCATCATAAATCAAGTCACTGATATAGAAGCTCCAGTGGCCACTGAGTTTATATGACACTATGTCACTGATGTGATTTATGATGAGCTCAGAGGGCTGGAGACATAATGAAAACACTTGCTCCTGTGATAAAACAGGCAGGGAAATGTTACCTGAGTAAATAGCAGCGGCAAACCCCTTCTGTTTTGTCTGCATACTCTCTTATCATAAGTGATTTACGCATACTCACCTGGCTAGGTGCTATGGTATGTGTCGACCATGAACTTGAGCAGCTCTGCATGGTTGTACACAGCAAATCCGAGTATATAGTAGGGGCACATTTAATAGTTATCTCTGCACAGTATTTTTTTTTAACACCTCTAATTTCAGAACTTATGATTCCAATATCTGTTGATTCAAATATATTTTGATTGTATAACAACTACCTTAGTGTTGATTATTAGATCACAGGAAGGGTTTTAGTTTACACATCTATTGACCTGTTATTGAGACAGGGCAGAATGTCATGATTGAGAACTTCACCCCAATTCTTGGAAAAAATGTACATTACATTGCTATTGCAAAAATCTGAGTCCTAAAATGGGTATGAACATGTTCAAACCCCGTCACCTTCTGAAACCATCACCGCTGACCTGTAATTTTCTGCAGTGACACCAGTGCCTAGTGTCAGTTATAATTTTTGCCCAATTATTAATAAAAATAGTACTTCACTTGAAAAGTCAGGCCACGTATAGCAGGCGATGTGCAGCCATGCTCAAAATATTTTCTAAGAGAAAAATGTGCAACTGTACCGAATAGAGGTAAACCCTCAGCCTGCCATATGTGGCCTCACCCTAAAACTTAGGGCCCCGTCACACATAGCGATCTCGCTAGCGAGATCGCTGCTGAGTCACAAGTTTTGTGACACAACAGCGATCTCACCAGCGACATCGCTGTGTGTGACACCGATTAGCGACCGGCCCCCCTGCCGGTATCGCTGATCGCTCTTGGAAAGCCCTGGACATTTCTTTGATCGGTGGTCTGCCGCTGGCCAGCACGCATCGCTGCGAGTGACAGGCGGGCGGCCAGCGATCAGCTGGTAACTAACGTACACATCGGGTATCCAAGGAACGTGTGTCACTTAGAAACCCGATGTGTACCTTAGTTATCAGCGCGCTGATGCAGGGAGCTGGTAACTAAGGTACGCATTGGGTTTCTAAGTGACACAAGTCCCTTGGATACCCGATGTGTACGTTAGTTACCAGCTCCCTGCATCAGCGCGCTGGTAACTAAAGTACACAGCGACGCCACACGCTCGGCGTCGCTGGTGCTGATCGCTGGTGAAGCTGTCTGTTTGACAGCTCACCAGCGATCATGTAGCGACTCACCAGCGATCCTGACACGTTGATATCGTTGTCGGGATCGCTGGTGAGTCGCTATGTGTGACGGGGCCTTTACCTGCTTAGCTTAGTTGCATATTTACTACTTGTGTTTCATCCTTTTATATGAACAGTGTTAATATTTGATTTTTTTTTTTTTTTTTTTTTTGGCAACAAAAATCTCAAATGACTTAATATGTCCAATACTCAAAGTTCCTAATACGTGTTAAAATTTGCTCTCTGAAGTTCAGCCTAAATATGTGTTTATTTACTTAAAGGGAATCTGTCACCAGGTTATTACTACCTAACCTGAGAAAAGTATAACATAGTGGCAGAGATACTGATTCTAGCAATGTGTCTTTTACTGAGCTGATTGCTGTAGTTTTGATAAAATAACAGTTTTTTTCAGCAGGAGATTATCACTAGTGGACTAGTAAACCTGCTGACATGTAGTCCTCCATATTCATGAGCTCTGTATAACCCCACTCCTATCATGGATTGGCAGCTTTCTGCCTATGCACAGTGTACACAGAAAGCAGCCAATCAGTGGTGTGGGTGGGGTTATATCAAGCTCAGCATTCAGAGAACTGATAGATCTGCAATAGAGAAAACATTTCTGGAATCAGGGTCTCTGTCTCTATATAATCATGCTCTCAGTTGGCATAGCAAAAACCTGGTGGTAGATTCATTTTAAATTGATTGCTTCTTGAAGACCACTCCTGTCTATAGACCCTATTAGGACAGACATTATAGAGGGGCTCTCCCCTTCCGATACTCACCTTTTCCTCCAATGAGCCAGAGCGTAGGGCTGCTCTGTACAAGCTGTTTCCATTCTGGCAGTCGTACGTCGTCCGTGTATTACATGGATAGCTGATGCAGCCTTTCCTGGCCGCCTGTGTCCTCCCCGGTAAAATCAATTGTTTGCCTGGAGCTAATGGCACATTATGAAAGGAATGGTCCCCGATGAGGCCGATCTCAGATAATAGACCTGTAACACATGTGCCTGTAGGGATAGGATTTATCGAAGTAAGCTCCTTGTTCTCTTCCTCGAGGGCTACATTTTATTTTACCCTTTTGTAACTTTGAGCATAAGATGCATTAATTTATTTGAGCTTTGCTGGCATAAAAGTGAGAATCGTTCAACTGTGTCCTCACCTGCATACATTGACTGAAGCTTTCATGTACAGACCACGGTCCTAGAATACGTGAAACCATCGGACCTCAAGAAAGATATGAATGAAACTTTTAAGGAGAAGTTTCCTCACATTAAGCTGACCCTCAGTAAAATAAGGAGGTATGTACAACTAATGTGGAAATGCCAACCACATGGGTAACATATAACTGTATTACGGAGCCCCTGTATATGAGCAGTCGGTGATCTCGGTCTGTCTGAGCGGGGCGTTCTGTCTACATGGGAACCCCCTTCTCAGAGCTCACTGATTGTCTGCAGCGCTGGCATCATGTTGACAGCGCTGCAGCCAGTCACTGGGAGCAGCATCGAGATTCGATGGTGGACCTGGGAAAGGTGAATACAGCACTTTTTTTCAGCAGAAAGGGATAAACACTTTTACTTTTTTCTTAGTGTCTGACACAATCAACAAATTTAGGCATTTTAGAGCTAGAAACAAAGCAGTCTTGTTGTATAAAGTTTTTTCTTTCAGGAATAGATCTTGTCCCCATTATAATCTGTGGTGCTATTCACATGTCCCTGTTTTTTCACGGACCGTGTGTACATGGAAAACACACGGAGACATGTCCGTTTTTTCCGGCAATACAGGTGAAAAGGGTCAATTCATGGTCTGTCAGAAAGACTTGGCATCCATGTCTTGTACGCATTTACCACGGCAAAGCGTAGGAGAGACGTTGTCATTTCTAGATTTCTCTGTCCGTCCGTGAATAACACTGATGACACCAGCACCACTTCTTTCACGTACGTGACTAAGCACTGACGTGTGAATGAGGCCTTAGGGTACGCAGATTCCGGCTGGAACCCGCACTAGAAAGAAAGCGCCCAAATGAATGAAGATACGCCCGACAATGTCAGACCACCAGCTATTGTATATGAAGCTAGCTTTTGTAACTTCAGACTTTGAAAGTCATGAAGCTGTGAAAGAAGTGCCCGCTGCCCCACCATGTTATACATGAAATGGGAAAAAAAGTCAGCGGCACTGACGCCATATAGGATGTCTGGAGATACGCTAGGAAAGACCGACCGTTCAGGGAAAACATCTCCGGCCTTTTACTGAAACTACTGCTTAGAAAAGTATGCCGGTGTCTAAAAGACGCCATATGCACATACCCTAAAGGAGGCCGTAAACCTTAGATGGAAGTCAACCGAACACTTATCATGGACGCCTCCAGGAAAGTAAGAAAGTAATAGATTAGGATTTTTTTTATTTTTACTGGTTCTTTGATGATGGTAAATGAACTAAAATTGTCAAAATTAGCTGTATTCCCTCTCAAGGGGTAAAGAGCACTCATGGCAACTCATTGTAAATGATCATCATATGAAAGGATTATCTACCAATCTCTATACTATTCTTATTGAAGGAAAAACCCACAACATTAAGCAAGCAATAAAGCGACTTCATAGACAGATATAAGGGAAAACTAAAAAAAAAAAATGCAGAATGGCATCTGCAAAAATCATTTTAATTTAGTAGCTTTGTTTCCCAAAAGGCAGAGCTTTTCAATACCCTACAAATCATCCTGGCCACCTGATCTTAAAAGGGTATTCTTCATCTCCATGATCCTGTCTCCTACTGTATATGTAGTAGGTGTAATAATAATAATGTTGGCAAATACCTCCAATTAGCAATGTAGTATAGTTCTCCTGATTAGCTGTCACTTACCTCATGTGCAGGGCATTGCAATGGCTTAATATCCATGGTTACACCCTTCTTTATCTATTGTATCCCAATTATAATATAGCAGGAGCCATGAGCCCGCACACTTATTACAGTGATGATTTTTCTTTTTACTGCTTGTCTCCATAGCCTTAAGCGAGACATTCGGAAGTTAGCCCAGGATGATTGCGGCTATGAAGAACCCACAGTGGCCATGGCATTCGTATATTTTGAGAAGCTGGCACTGAAGGGGAAGCTGAACAAACAGAACAGAAAACTTTGTGCCGGAGCTTGTATCCTGTTGGCTGCCAAAATCGGGAGTGACCTCCGAAAGCATGAAGTGAAACACCTCATTGATGTAAGTCCTTCATACAATCATCACCCTTAATTTATCTACCATTTAGGAGTTTAGTGTGGGGTTTAAGTGAAGATCTGATGTTATGTACGTATTTATAGGAACACTGAGCAAAACTGACACATCATGCCATCAAAAGAACCGGCCCATTGGGCGGTGCAGGACACAAGCTGTTATTTCAATGTCTACTGCATTATTGTAAGGTTCGTTCCATGCATTACTACTTCAGGTCCTGCACTTGATTTACTGTTCCAGGAACACCCCTTTAAGATCTGACATATTCATAGAATACATGAACTACTGCTCATTATAGGTCTGAATACTGAGACCACATTGATCCCTATGATCCTTTGCTAGTTGGAATATGTGCTCAATGCTATGCTGGGAGCAGTACAGTACTGACAATGGGGTGAATCCAGAGCTGTGGGTTTCCTGGTGATTTGCTAATAAGGGCCCCATAATAAATAAATGATGGCAGACCCCCGCCATTACTTAGGTTGAGTTCACACACAACACACTACCTCTGCACCTGCTCTCCTTTGAGGCTGTCTCCTTTGTTTCATAGCCTATCAATGACAAAGATGATGTTATATACACAGTATTCCGTTCTTTTGCCATCTATTAAACTTTAACTGTAGAGCTGATAACAAGGGTCTTTTTTGCTATTCTCTTCATAGAAACTGGAAGAAAAGTTTCGTCTAAACAGACGCGAGTTAATGGCATTCGAGTTTCCGGTCCTGGTTGCCTTGGAATTTGCTCTTCACTTGCCGGAGCAGGAGGTTATGCCCCATTATAGACGCTTGGTTCAAAGCTCCTAGCACAGGATAAACTTCAGAACTGTCTTCATCTGGGACATTGAATGAGACATCGCTGCTACTGGACATGCAAAAATACTTAAGTGCCCTTGTCATCAACACACAGTCTAGACAGCCATTGTATCAGAAAAGCTGCTGCTCACAAAGTAGCTTGGTGGTAACCTGTTACATCACTGAGGGCAAAGCGACCAAATGAAGGTAGGATCAAGCCAGGGGGTATGGCTGCATTCATTGTGTGTAGGTGATGGCTGCACTTCTAAAACCAATGGTTTCATTGGTGCAACTTTGGTATTGCTTCATACAAAGACACTATTCCAAATACCTGTTATCGGCGACATACGGTTGGGGCAGATGGAAACATATGAACCATTCTACTTTCTCATCTCTCCACCTTCAGAGCTAAAATTCACCATAAAGCGAAGGAAACTGCGAAGTGTCAGACCTTCTCTCACTGTGTCAAAAACAAACGTGCCAACGACTTTTCTTACACCTTTTTTTGTATATGGACTCCATTGTGTGTGGTTCATTTAACACACTGGTCCATTCTGCCTGACACACTGGAGGATCACCAAAAAGTAACTTTTGAATGTGTTAGATAGGCAGCACCTATGGGAAGCAATGCGCCATCTTCTTCCTATAGATCCTGACGGCACTGAGCATGACACTTGTGGACCAGCACTACACACGGATTCATTCCATCGGTGTACGATCGGAGGCCGAGCACTTACAGGACTGTCCGAGATTTGGTATAAAGCCACGTCATTTTAACTATTGCACTTTTCCACTATGGAGGAAATGCGTCTAGTCGCACAATTAGTTGAGTCTGTGCTCTATGTTAGAGTGCATATTAAGCACGTTTTCTTGTGCTACGTGTTTCGCAGTGTTTGAATAATGTTTCGCAGCTGCCCGTTCTAACGTGCTACAATACATTCATCTCCAACATTGCCTAAGTGTGTTTCTATGAAAGTCAGTGTAACCTAAAGCTATCTAACATCTGACAAGACATGAATGCAAGTGCTATTGTACAATATCAGTTTTTAAAGTTGTCTCACTTTTGGCAGCCTCAATTATACTTGACTTTTATACTACAGAAGTAATAGCTGACTGCAGTGTCAGTCCATGAAAGGTTCACCAGATCATAATCTTATTACCGGCACGCCGCTTCGTGAGCCGTCACGGTATGGTGGACTATGGTGTTATATGACCCAATCATAAGGCCCATGAAAATTGGTGACATCGTCAGTTGCAAAAGCCGCATCATCCTCAGAGGGCTGGGTACACTTTCCATGCACACTGCCAAGTATACACTACTTTATCTAAATGCTTTAATCCTTAGGGAAATAGGATTTCTTTATCTTATTTTGAAATGTTTAATCCTTCATGATTAAGGGCTATGATTGGGCATCAGATGGTGAACACTATTCTGCTCTTCTATGGCAGTACATTAAAAGGGTTTGCCCACGAACAAAGTGCATTTTAATCAATCTTGGAATAATAATAATTTCCATAATTGGATGTATTTAAAATATTCCTGTGCTGAGATAATCTTATAAATGTGCCCCTGCTGTGTAATGGCTGTTTCTGACCGTACAGGGACATGGTCTGAGCATACCACAGCTCCTGGGCAGGGGAGGAAGAAAGAGTATAGAGACTTTACAGCATGTAATCGGTAAAACATTTCACTACCTGCTTTTAAGCTATGCTTTACCTCAAATAAAGAATCAGCTGTGATCCTGTGTTGTGCTATCTGTATACTCATTTGCTTCCTCCCCTGCCCAGGAGCTGTGGTATGATCAGACTATGTTCCTGTACGGTCAGACACAGTCATTACACAGTACACAGCAGGGGCACATTTATAAGATTATCTCAGCACAGGAACATTATTTTAAACAAATCCAATTGTGAAAATTATTATTATTCAGAGATCTGTTGATTGAAATGTTGATTAGGATTAACTTTTGTTCATGGGAAAACCCCTTTAAGTTAAAAAAAAAAAAAAAATGACCACAAAATGTTAATTTATCCATAAATACAGTATGTTGAAATGAATTTGTGCCTTCGACTGATAATATAATTTTAAGTCTAGTTGAATCACACTTTTTTTTCCTCTAAATTCACATTTAAGTATGTACTTTCTTAAATAAAGTGAGAAGTGTATTACCCTGAAGTCTCATGAATTTTAATGGTGTGATTAGGCTCAGATAAGAAAATTTAGAATTTGAATATAAACTGGGTATTATGATGATCTTAAAAGTTTAGAGGCACTAAACCATTCAGGTTGTGTTAAATACATTCTCTCAACCTCAGGCCCACGGGACCTTTCCTGACCTTGGGCAGATTCCTGGGGACCACAGTGCTCAGGCCAGCAGCTACATTTTAACGGCTGCCGGCTCTTTAATTTCTTCTTGCTCTCATTACTGAATGCTACGGTACATGCAATGAAACATTGCGTTGTGCGCTGGCCAATCCCAGCATCTGGAGGCACTCTGTTTGTGGAGCTACCATGTGATGCGCTTCCATCCCACAGAAAACAGCATAGTCTCCTGTGATGTCTATACTGCAGTCCCCATGTCTCACGTAATGTCTATACCGCAGCCCGCATGTCTCCCTTGATGGTTATACTGTAGCCCCCATGCCTCCGGTGATGTCTATGCCACAGCCCCATGTCTACTGTGATGACTATACTGCAGCCCCCATGTCTCGTGTGAGGTCTATGCCGCAGCCCCATGTCTCGTGTGAGGTCTATGCCGCAGCCCCATGTCTCGTGTGAGGTCTATGCCGCAGCCCCATGTCTCGTGTGAGGTCTATGCCGCAGCCCCATGTCTCGTGTGAGGTCTATGCCACAGCCCCCATGTCTCCTGTGATGTCTATACCGCAGCCTCCATGTCTCCCATGATGACTATACCGCAGCCCCTGTCTCCTGTAATGTGTATATTGCAAGCAAGACAAAACGCTAGAGGGCACCACTGCAAGGGATCACCCGTACATGCTAATGTCAGAATACGCAAAAAAAGGGAGAGAGCATGTACATAACAGGGATCACCAGACTGAAATAAAGTGTATAAATATCCTTTATTGAAACACTGCAAAGAACACACTGAAAACAATTAAAAACATTAGAAATGCACACAAGGCAATAGGAAAGGTACAAAAAACCCACAATAGGGTTAAAAAGGCCCCTGCCAAAACCCCCCCACTGGAGCGGACTGTGAGAAATAAGGCAAAATAACACTCTAATCATATACAAATGACTGAATTGATGGAGTGAAACCCCACAGACTCAAATGCATATACATAGACACATGCTGCATAGACTATAGGGCTAAAAAGAGGCAATCAAATACCATTCTGCTTAATACCGAATGTAGAGTGTAAGTCAAGAATGCAAGAAAGGTATAATGCCCAATACAACCTGAGCCCAGAGAATGGCAACATGCGTTTAAACAAAGTGACACCTCCAGCTACGGCAGCATGCAGACAAGATGATGAGGGAGGCAGGGGCCCACATATGCCCAACGCGTTACGCCAGGTGACCTGGCTTCATCAGGGGCAGTACCCAGTGTGTGTCCAAGCGTCTTATAAATACCATATAGCGGTACTACTTGCCATAGATCAGCTGAAGAGTGTGGGCGTGTTGAAAGCCGAGTGCCGAAGCCGGCGTGTGACGCAGGAGGAAGTCGTAACAGGCCCTCATCTGCGCAGGCTCGAAATCCGCAGTGAAAACACCGCCGGGGATTTCAAAGATGGCCGACAGAATGATGAACAGCGCATGTGCGGGTCGGCGCACGCGCAGATACTGCAGGTCCAAACTAAATGGTGATTCACTCATGCGCAATACATGTATGTCCGAACTTGGTGCAAGGAGTAAGAGTGCATGAAAAGGGGAGAAAGAGCGAATAGCATGCAGATGTATCGCGCCCTGCATGTCCGACCTCTATGACAACAGACTTTGGAGTGGGGAGTACAGCTTCATTTAGGACATGCCAATAGCAACCCACACAAACCCCGACGGCATGTCAAAACCTGCCAACACACAATGGCCAAAACACTGTGTATGCAAAGTTGAAACCATTAGAACAATAATGAAATGACCCTAGCAGAAAAAAAACATGGGTTTTTATTCGGACTCCCATGACAGCACCACGAGAGAGGGGATCCGCCCTATAGGAACAGGAAACCTACAGATACAAAAAGGGCGGCACCTCTCCCACGCATCAGTTGGTTTCCTGTTCCTGAGGGGACGGGATCCTACAGAAGAGCCGGATCCCAGGCCGGCCAGCCGATGCCGGTAGCGAGGGGGTCTCCTACCTCAGCCTGGTGCGGATCTCCTGGAGGACGCCACGGTGGCCTAGGATGGGTGTCACGGCAGTTGCGTGTGCAGCAGGGAGCGGCGTCCGGAGGATGTCCGTCTCCGGAATTAGGCCGCCGCCGGTAAGTATATTCCCCCCGGGGGTTCCCGGCGGCGCAGGTACGACGGCAGCGCCGTGCAGGGGGCTGCGACCGGGTAGCGCTGCTTCCGGGGCTCCCGGGCGTCCCGCGTGACTTCCGGTCTTCCCGGGGTAGCGGTGACGTCAGGGGGCGGGCGGAGGATGCGCTTCCAGGTCAGCGCGCCACAGCGCATGCGCGAGGAATCCAAGATGGCGGCGCCCATCGGAAACACCGATGGCGCGGACCGGGTCGGCGCCAGCTGGGGTAGGGAGCCCCGTTAAGGGGGGGAAGGGGCGCGGCATGGATACTGCTGACCGGAGGAGGGGTATTTAGGCAGGACCCTGGCAGGGTACCTTGCCTTGGCCACATTACTACATGCAGCAGTGTACAGCAGCAGCAGTGGTAATGGAGAGTGATCGAGAGCAGCAGCAGCAGCGGCAGAAGCAAGGGCGGCAAACATCACTGCCGCCCCTGGATGACCTGCGGCAGGTCAAACAGAAAAAGAAAGTGTCCCGTGACAGTAATGAGCGGCCGGGACGAAGTGACCAGTCCACTCGTAAGAGCTCCTCCAGGCAGACAGGAGCATCGACCGAAAGAAATCCCCCTCGTTCTACGGTACTTGATTGTGGCACTGGTAAGTGATCTTCGTGAAAGTTCACTCAGTGACGGGACCCCCCTTTTTGTGTTTTCTTTTTTTCTAGGGGAAAAAAGCTACAAGTAAAAATAAACATAGGGAATGCGCACTCTGTGCATGCCCATTACCGGACGCTTGCCTCAAAAAATTGTGCCCCCCCTGTATTCAGCAGACGGTGGCAGAAGAGTCGCCCGCAGTAGCGGCGAGTTTAAGGGACATTGTCAGGGCAGAGATGAGGGAAACCCTAAAGTCCTTGTCCCAGCCGGAAAGTTTAAGGGGTGAGGTCCCGGCGGAGTCTGATTCCTCGGTAGAGTGGAGAAAAAGCAGAGACTCCCAGGCTTCATCTCCCTCGTCCTCCTCAGGAGAAGAGGACTCGGGGCGATTTTGTCTGCCTCTTGACCAGGTAGACAAGCTGGTCAAAGCAGTCAGAGGGACAATGGAGGTAGAGGAGCCTAAGCCCCATTTGTCCATGCAGGATGTCATGTTCTGTGGGCTGGAACAGAGGAAGCGGAGAGTATTTCCGTTAAATCAAAAGATACAGGATCTGATCCACAGAGAGTGGAAAAAACCGGACAAAAGAGGGTCGCTACCACCAGCCCTCAAACGAAGATACCCCTTCGACGATCCGGCAGTGAATTCTTGGGACAGAGCCCCCAAATTAGACGCAGCCATTGCAAAGGCATCAAAAAAATCCTCGCTCCCCTTTGAGGACATGGGATCCCTTAAAGATCCCCTAGACAGGAAGGCTGATACTTTCCTGAAAAACACCTGGGAAATGGCGGCCGGGTCCTTAAGACCAGCAGTGGCTTCAACGTGCACGGCCAGGTCCATGATGGTCTGGTTGGACCAGTTGGAGTCACAACTAAAACGGTACATCAAGACAGGCAATTCTTGGGGCCCTACCGACCATCCAGGAAGGAGCAGCCTTCCTAGCAGATGCCTCAGCGGATGCAGTGAGAATGGCCGCCAGAGCAGCAGGTCTCTAATGCAGCTCGCAGAGCCCTGTGGCTAAAGTGCTGGCAGGGAGACATCCAGTCCAGAGCAAAGCTCTGCGATTCCATGTGAGGGCGAATATTTGTTTGGAACTGTCCTAGACGAGCTGCTTGAGAAGGCGGGGGACGACAACAAAAAATTCCCAAACCTTTCATCGGCGTCCTACCGTCGTCCATTTGGTAGAAGGAGATTTGGCCAGGGGAGAAAGCGCAACTCTTCGCCTGTTAGAGATCGGCCCAGATGGGAAGACAGAAGGAGACGAGGTACGGGCTATATGTTCACACGCTCGTCGAGAGATCAAAAGAGACCAAATCAATGACTAGCAATTCCCGTGGGGGGTAGACTGTCATCCTTCTTCCCGGCATGGTCACAGATTACGAATAGTGACTGGGTGCGCAAGGTAATATCCACCGGCCTTAGGTTGGAATTTACCCAGATCCCGCGGGACACCTTTAAACTAACCCCCTTAAGATCTTCTCATCTCGAACAAGCGGCTTTAGAAGCGGAAGTCTTGAGCCTATGCCAGAAATATGTCCTGGTAGAGGTTCCAGAAGCTGAAAGAGGAAGAGGGTTTTACTCTCCCCTGTTTCTAATCCAGAAACCTGATAAGACATTCAGAACGATTATAAACCTTCGTTCCCTTAACGAGTTTTTGATTAATCGTACATTCAAAATGGAGTCCATTAATACAACAATAAAAATATTGTTTAAAGGTTGTTTTATGGCAGTCATAGATTTGAAAGACGCGTACTATCATGTACCTATCCATATAGACTTCCAGCAGTTCCTGAGGGTGGCAGTTTCAGTAGAGGGCACAGTGCGTCATTTTCAGTATAGAGCCCTTCCCTTTGGTCTCTCAGCAGCACCCAGGGTTTTTACAAAGATAGTGGCCGAAGTTATGGCTCACTTACGGGAGGTTGACGTCTTAATCATTCCATATTTAGACGATTTCTTGATTGTAGGAAAATCAGTGGGTCATTGTAAATCCCAGATAGAAAAAGCTAGATCCAGGTTAGAAAACCTTGGATGGATTTTAAACTACGAGAAATCCCGACTCCAGCCCTTAAAAATACAGAAATTTTTAGGGTTACTACTAAATTCAGAGACTCAGCGGTGCCTGCTGCCACTAGATAAATTACAAAAGATACAGGAGCAGGTTCTTCGGGCAATTGATAATCCATCTATGACCCTCAGACAGGCCATGTCCTTGTTAGGCTCTCTAAGGTCATGCATCCCAGCAGTTAGATGGGCACAGTTCCATACCAGACCCCTTCAAAACGATGTCTTGGTTAATAGCAGGGCCCTGGAAGGCTCCTTACAAGGTCGGATGTTGCTGAGCCCCTCAACTGTTACATCACTGAGATGGTGGCTTGATAGCGAGAACCTAGCGTCAGGGGTGCCCTGGATAACACAGATAACCCGTATTATAACCACAGACGCAAGTTCCTTCGGTTGGGGAGCCCATATGGGGGACATAGTGTTACAGGGACAGTGGGATTCTGATTCTGAAATCTCATCCAACCAGAGAGAGCTATTGGCGATAGAACGGGCAGTCAAGAAACTCATTATCTACCTACAGGGCCATCATGTGAGGATACACTCGGACAACCAGGTAGCGGTAGCATATGTCAACCACCAAGGTGGGACCCGCTCCAGCGCTCTGATGCAGATAACAGAACGGCTCCTCCAGATAGCAGAGAGAAATTGTCTATCTTTAACCGCACTCCACATCAGCGGAAAGGACAACGTAAGAGCAGACTTTTTAAGCCGCAAGGCTCTAAGACAAGGAGAATGGGCTTTGAACAAAGATATTTACCACCAGATTGTCCGCAGATGGGGTCAGCCAGAGGTAGACCTCTTTGCCACCAGAGAAAACAGAAAAGAAAGATTGTTCTGCTCTCTGAACCCCAGGGAAGATCCCCTGGCGGTGGATGCCCTCCTGATAAGATGGGACTTTTCTCTGGCATACGCCTTCCCACCATTGAATCTTCTTCCTCTGGTAGTCAGGAAGATCAGAGAGGATCGGGCAAAAGTCATACTGATTGCCCCCTTTTGGCCCAGGAGGACCTGGTTCGCGTGGTTGAGGACCATATCATAGAATCATAGAATCGTAGAGTTGGAAGGGACCTCCTGGGCCATCTGGTCCAACCCCCTGCTCAAAGCAGGATTCATTAAATCATCCCAGTCAGATGTCTGTCTAGCCTCTGTTTGAAGACTTCCATTGAAGGAGAACTCACCACTTCTCGTGCCAGCCTGTTCCACTCATTGATCACTCTAACTGTCAAAAAGTTTTTTCTAATATCTAATCTGTGTCTCCTCCCATTCAGTTTCATCCCATTGCTTCTAGTCTTTCCTTGTGCAAATGAGAATAAAGTTGATCCTTCTACAATGTGACAGCCCTTTAGATATTTGTAGACAGCTATTAAGTCTCCTCTCAGTCTTCTCTTTTGCAAACTAAACATTCCCAAATCCTGCAACCTTTCCTCATAAGACAGGGTTTGCAGACCGGTCACCATTCTGGTCGCTCTTTTCTGAACTTGCTCCAGTTTGTTGATGTCTTTTTTAAAATGTGGTGCCCAAAACTGGACACAATATTCCAGATGAGGTCTGACCAAAGAGGAGTAGAGGGAAATAATGACTTTGCGTGATCTAGACTGTATGCTTCTGTTAATACATCCTAGAATTGCATTTGCCTTTTTTGCTGCTGCATCACACTGTTGACTCATATTCAGTCTGTGATCTATTAGTATACCCAAGTCTTTTTCACATGTGCTGTCACTTAGCCCTATTCCTCCCATTCTATATATGCTTTTTTCATTTTTATTGCCCAGATGTAGTACTTTGCATTTCTCCCTGTTAAAAACCATTCTGTTAGTTGCTGCCCACTTCTCCAGTTTATTTAAATCTTTTTGAATCCTCTCTCTCTCTTCTCTAGTATTAGCTATCCCTCCTAGCTTTGTGTCATCAGCAAATTTAATCAGTTTACCCTCAATTCCTTCATCTAAATCGTTGATAAAGATGTTGAACAATACAGGGCCCAGGACAGAGCCCTGTGGTACCCCACTTGAGACATTCTTCCAACTGGATGTGCAGCCATTTACGACCACTCTTTGGGTCCGATCACTAAGCCAGTTATGAATCCACCTAACAGTTGCCTTGTCCATTCCATACTTAGTCATTTTTTCAATAAGGATTGTATGAGAGACTTTGTCAAATGCTTTGCTGAAGTCAAGATATACTATATCTACAGCATTTCCTTGATCCACCCAATCAGTAATACCGTCATAGAAGGAAATTAAATTAGTCTGACATGACTTATTAGTTACAAACCCATGCTGACTCTGCTTAATCACTTCATTCTTATCCAGGTATTGACATACATGTTGTTTAATAATTTGTTCAAAGATCTTTCCTGGTATAGAAGTCAGACTCACCGGCCTATAGTTGCCTGGGTCCACCTTCTTCCCCTTTTTGAAGATAGGAACAACATTTGCTCTTCTCCAGTCTTCTGGCACTTCTCCTGTTCTCCAAGAATTTTCAAAGATTATGGAGAGGGGTTCAAAAATTTCTTCTGCTATCTCCTTCAGTACTCTGGGGTGTAATTCATCTGGACCTGGAGACTTGAATTCATTTAGGTTAGCTAAGTGTTTCCTTACTATCTTTCTGTTTATAGATATCCTGGCTTCTTCTATTCCCTTAATAGGACAGTGAATAACAGTTGATGTTACATTTCCTTTCTGAGAGAAAACAGATGAAAAATAGGAATTTAAAAGTTCAGCCTTCTCAACATCCTGTCTTACCATTTCATCATTTTCATCCTGTAAAACTCCTATAGCATCTTTGACTTTTCTTTTACTTTTGACATATCCCCAAAATCCTTTATTATTGCTTTTGACATCTCTTGCAAGCCTCAATTCATTTTCAGCTTTAGATAATCTGATTTGTGCCCTGCAGGTTCTGCAGACAGCATTATATTCTTCTTTAGATATGCCTCCCTCTTTCCATTTTATAAACATTTTTTTCTTCCTTTTTAGCATGTGCTTAAGTTCTGTGTTCATCCATCCTGGTTTCCTTAAATGCTTCCTATTCTTCCCTCTTTTCGGAATTGTTAACAACTGTGCTTTGAGAATTTCATTTTTCAAGATTTCCCATCCTTCCTGGACATTTTTGTCTTTAAGGATATCCAGCCATTGGGATATCCAGCCATTGCGATCCCTGGGTACTGCCGAACCTTCCGGATCTCCTCTACCAGGGGCCAGTCAGTCAGCCACCCACAAGTAGCGGGACTTCATTTGACGGCGTGGTGTTTGAAAGGTCACTATTAAAAAATAGAGGGTTCTCCAAGAATTTAATTGACACCCTCCTAAAAAGCAGAAAATTAACTACCACTAATATCTATGCTAGGACCTGGAAACGTTTCCTGTCCACCTTTCACTTTGACATCAGAGACGGAATTCCCATGAAACATATTCTGGAATTTCTCCAGAAAGGTTTCGAATTGGGTCTCTCCACAAGTACGCTAAAAGTGCAAGTTTCAGCCTTAGGGGCCCTGTTTGCAGGTGATATTGCAAAAAATTATTGGGTAGCAAGGTTCATCAGAGCAGCGGCCAGATCGAGACCTATACACAAAGACAGATGCGTGCCGTGGGACTTAAACTTAGTTCTTACAGCCATGACGGAAAGTCCGTTTGAACCTTTAGATTCCGCCTCACTAAAGGTTATATCTCTTAAGACAGCATTTCTGGTAGCAATAACATCCGCACGTAGGGTGAGCGACATAAAGGCACTTTCCAGATTGCCCCCTTACACAGAGTTCTTACAGGATAGAGTAATCCTAAGGCCAGATCCAGCATACCTTCCCAAGGTAGCAACACAATTCCACAGGACACAGGAGATAGTTCTGCCTTCCTTCCTCCCTAATCCAACCAACCCTAACGAGCAGAAACTTCAGGCGTTAGATATTAGGAGATGCTTACTGACATATTTAGCGGCCACGGATCCTTGGAAGAAGGAGAACGCATTATTCCTATCCTTCCAAGGTCCCAGGAAAGGATACAGAGTATCAAAACGCACATTAGCAAGGTGGATTAGGGAGGCTATCTCTCTTGCCTACACAGCAGGTGGCGGCCCAGCTCCACAGAATCTGAGGGCGCATTCCACTCGGGCCATGGCATCATCCTGGGCGGAAAGATCTGGAGTATCAATTGATCAAATATGTAAGGCGGCCACCTGGTCATCTCCTTCCACCTTTTTTAACCACTATCGGTTGGACATGGGTGCCTCCTCAGACCTCACCTTCGGGCTAAGGGTGCTGCAGGCTGTAGTCCCTCCCTAAGTTAGTTTACATCTCTGTAATTCTCTCGTGGTGCTGTCATGGGAGTCCGAATAAAGTATTAAGTTACGTACCGGTAACGGTATTTTTCGGAAGCCCATGACAGCACCCTTAGTTCCCTCCCTTGTTCACATATAGGGGTGCACTACTTTAGAAGATTGTTCATAAAATCACCTTATGTGGGAGATGGTATAAAATAAATAAATAGGGTAAATAGGGTAGATAGGTTGTATATATTATATGTTGTGTACTAACCATGGTAGCCTCTCAAGCTCTGTTATCCAACTGATGCGTGGGAGAGGTGCCGCCCTTTTTGTATCTGTAGGTTTCCTGTTCCTATAGGGCGGATCCCCTCTCTCGTGGTGCTGTCATGGGCTTCCGAAAAATACCGTTGCCGGTACGTAACTTAATACTTTTGAACAGATAGAAGCTAGTTCATCTGTATTAGGTATGAGAGTACAGAGGTACACAAGAAATCACAATGGCCACAAGTTGGTTTATCAGCACAAAATGTACAGAAAGTCAATAATACAGTGGGGCAAAAAAGTATTTAGTCAGTCAGCAATAGTGCAAGTTCCACCACTTAAAAAGATGAGAGGCGTCTGTAATTTAGATCATAGGTAGACCTCAACTATGGGAGACAAACTGAGAAAAAAAAATCCAGAAAATCACATTGTCTGTTTTTTTTTCATTTTATTTGCATATTATGGTGGAAAATAAGTATTTGGTCAGAAACAAAATTTCATCTCAATACTTTGTGATATATCCTTTGTTGGCAATGACAGAGGTCAAACGTTTTCTGTAAGTCTTCACAAGGTTGCCACACACTGTTGTTGGTATGTTGGCCCATTCCTCCATGCAGATCTCCTCTAGAGCAGTGATGTTTTTGGCTTTTCACTTGGCAACACGGACTTTCAACTCCCTCCAAAGGTTTTCTATAGGGTTGAGATCTGGAGACTGGCTAGGCCACTCCAGGACCTTGAAATGCTTCTTACGAAGCCACTCCTTCGTTGCCCTGGCGGTGTGCTTTGGATCATTGTCATGTTGAAAGACCCAGCCACGTTTCATATTCAATGCCCTTGCTGATGGAAGGAGGTTTGCACTCAAAATCTCACGATACATGGCCCCATTCATTCTTTCATGTACCCGGATCAGTCGTCATGGCCCCTTTGCAGAGAAACCGCCCCAAAGCATTATGTTTCCACTACCATGCTTTACAGTAGGTATGGTGTTTGATGGATGCAACTCAGTATTCTTTTTCCTCCAAACACGACAAGTTGTGTTTCTACCAACAGTTCCAGTTTGGTTTCATCAGACCATCGGACATTCTCCCAAAACTCCTCTGGATCATCCAAATGCTCTCTAGCAAACTTCAGACGGGCCCGGACATGTACAGGCTTAAGCAGTGGGACACGTCTGGCACTGCAGGATCTGAGTCCATGGTGGCGTAGTGTGTTACTTATGGTAGGCCTTGTTACATTGGTCCCAGCTCTGCAGTTCATTCACTAGGTCCCCCCGCGTGGTTCTGGGATTTTTGCTCACCGTTCTTGTGATCATTCTGACCCCACGGGGTGGGATTTTGCGTGGAGCACCAGATCGAGGGAGATTATCAGTGTTCTTGTATGTCTTCCATTTTCTAATTATTGCTCCCACAGTTGATTTCTTCACTCCAAGCTGGTTGGCTATTGCAGATTCAGTCTTCCCAGCCTGGTGCAGGGCTACAATTTTGTTTCTGGTGTCCTTTGACAGCTCTTTGGTCTTCACCATAGTGGAGTTTGGAGTCAGACTGTTTGAGGGTGTGCACAGGTGTCTTTTTATACTGATAACAAGTTTAAACAGGTGCCATTACTACAGGTAATGAGTGGAGGAAAGAGGAGACTCTTAAAGAAGAAGTTACAGGTCTGTGAGAGCCAGAAATCTTGATTGCCTGTTTCTGACCAAATACTTATTTTCCACCATAATATGCAAATAAAATGAAAAAAAAAACAGACAATGTGATTTTCTGGATTTTTTTTTCTCAGTTTGTCTCCCATAGTTGAGGTCTACCTATGATGTAAATTACAGACGCCTCTCATCTTTTTAAGTGGTGGAACTTGCACTATTGCTGACTGACTAAATGCTTTTTTGCCCCACTGTACATACAGTTGTGGCCAAAAGTATTGACACCCCTGCAATTTTGTCAGATAATACTCAGTTTCTTCCTGAAAATGATTGCAAACACAAATTCTTTGTTATTATTATCTTCATTTAATTTGTCTTAAATGAAAAAACACAAAAAGAATTGTCCTAAAGCCAAATTGGATATAATTCCACACCAAACATAAAAAAGAGGGTGGACAAAAGTATTGGCACTGTTCGAAAAATCATGTGATGCTTCTCTAATTTGTGTAATTAACTGCACCTGTAACTTACCTGTGGCACCTAACAGGTGTTGGCAATAACTAAATCACACTTGCAGCCAGTAGACATGGATTAAAGTTGACTCAACCTCTGTCCTGTGTCCTTGTGTGTACCACATTGAGCATGGAGAAAAGAAAGAAGACCAAAGAACTGTCTGAGGACTTGAGAAACCAAATTGTGAGGAAGCATGAGCAATCTCAAGGCTACAAGTCCATCTCCAAAGACCTGAATGTTCCTGTGTCTACCGTGCACAGTGTCATCAAGAAGTGTAAAGCCCATGGCACTGTGGCTAACCTCCCTAGATGTAGACGGAAAAGAAAAATTGACAAGAGATTTCAACGCAAGATTGTGCGGATGTTGTATAAAGAACCTCGAATAACATCCAAACAAATTCAAGCTGCCCTGCAGTCCGAGGGTACAACAGTGTCAACCCGTACTATCCGTCGGTGTCTGAATGAAAAGGGACCCTATGGTAGGAGACCCAGGAAGACCCCACTTCTTACCCCGAGACATAAAAAAGCCAGGCTGGAGTTTGCCAAAACTTACTTGAAAAAGCCTAAAACATTTTGGAAGAATGTTCTCTGGTCAGATGAGACAAAAGTAGAGCTTTTTGGGCAAAGGCATCAACATAGAGTTTACAGTAGAAAAAAAGAGGCATTCAAAGAAAAAAACATGGTCCCTACAGTCAAACATGGCGGAGGTTCCCTGATGTTTTGAGGTTGCTTTGCTGCCTCTGGCACTGGACTGCTTGACCATGTGCATGGCATTATGAAGTCTGAAGACTACCAACACATTTTGCAGCATAATGTAGGGTCCAGTGTGAGAAAGCTGGGTCTCCCTCAGAGGTCATGGGTCTTCCAGCAGGACAATGACCCAAAACACACTTCAAAAAGCACTAGAAAATGGTTTGAGAGAAAGCACTGGAGACTTCTAAGGTGGCCAGCAATGAGTCCAGACCTGAATCCCATAGAACACCTGTGAAGAGATCTAAAAATGGCAGTTTGGAGAAGGCGCCCTTTAAATATCAGGGACCTGGAGCAGTTTGCCAAAGAAGAATGGTCTAAAATTCCAGCAGAGCATAGTAAGAAACTCATTGATGGTTACCGGAAGCGGTTGGTCGCAGTTATTTTGGCTAAAGGTTGTGCAACCAAGTATTAGGCTGAGGGTGCCAATTCTTTTGTCTGGCCCATTTTTGGAGTTTTGTGTGAAATGATCAATGTTTTGCTTTTTGCTTCATTCTCTTTTGTGTTTTTTCATTTAAGACAAATTAAATGAATAAATAGAGAAAGGCACCGCGCTCACAGGACGATTCAAAGATGATAACGTGAAAGTGAAAGTCCTGCCAGGACTTTCACTTTCACGTTATCATCTTTGAATCATCCTGTGAGCGCGGTGCCTTTCTCTATTTACTTATTTAACCCTTTTTTGGCAGAACAAGCACAGCTTCTGTCTAGGCACCAGCAGCCCTCCTTTTCTATTCGTAGCGCTGGTGTATATCTGTATACAAATTAAATGAAGATAATAATACCAAAGAATTTGTGATTGCAATCATTTTCAGGAAGAAACTGAGTATTATCTGACAGAATTGCAGGGGTGTCAATACTTTTGGCCACAACTGTAGCAAATGGGTATACCGAAGTACCAAAGATTTTATACAAAAACAAAAAGTGGCTATACTCAAAAAAACATACAGCTTTTGGGAAAAATATTGAAAAAATCATACAAAATATATTGTAAAGAAATAAGCCGGATATCCTATACTGAGGAAGGCCAAATAGCGAGAGAAATCTCTTCATGCTAAGGATATAGCAACCAGCAGAAAAGCTCGTATCTTATGTGCCAAAGCCTGATATAGATTTTCAAGGATAATGTTCCAGAGATGTATCCTAAGGCCACATCTAGAAGAAAAAAGAGGGGAAAGAAAAGGGGGTAAGACAGTACATAGACACATATGGACCGTCAATAGGTGTAGCCAAAGCAGGACTAAGAACGGACCACACACAGGAAAGTTTAAAGTTGTTTATAAAATCCGGTGAAGAGAAGCTCTTCATTAAGGCCATGGGGGGTAAGACTCTTAAGATTGTTGATCCATTTCGATTCACATCTGAGAAGTGTTTTAGTGAGATCCCCCCTCTGATGTTTACCACTACCGACTCAAGGCCCATCACATTCAGTCACGTGATTCGTCCCTGATGGGCATCTAAAAAATGTGATGCTACCGACTAAATACTCTTGCCTTTTTCCAGGTCCTTCTTTGCTGTGGAAACATTGGAGATATGTTGTTGTACTCTGCGACGAAGTTCTTGTGTCGTCTGTCCCACATATACTCGCGGACAATTGCAGATTAAGGCATAGACCAAATTCCGTGTCTTACAATTAAAGAAGGTCCTAGCGGGTTTGATCTGAAAAGGAAAGACAGAGTGTGAAGCCATCCTGGGCAACCATCAGTTGACAAATGTTGCAATTCCCGCAGGGGTAAGTGCCATAGGTCCTGATCCCTCTGTTCAATCTCACTTTTGAACGGACATTGTTATCACGTGAAGTCATTATTTCCCTCTACTCCTCTTTGGTCAGACCTCATCTGGAATATTGTGTCCAGTTTTGGGCACCACATTTTAAAAAAGACATCAACAAACTGGAGCAAGTTCAGAAAAGAGCGACCAGAATGGTGACCGGTCTGCAAACCCTGTCTTATGAGGAAAGGTTGCAGGATTTGGGAATGTTTAGTTTGCAAAAGAGAAGACTGAGAGGAGACTTAATAGCTGTCTACAAATATCTAAAGGGCTGTCACATTGTAGAAGGATCAACTTTATTCTCATTTGCACAAGGAAAGACTAGAAGCAATGGGATGAAACTGAATGGGAAGAGACACAGATTAGATATTAGAAAAAACTTTTTGACAGTTAGAGTGATCAATGAGTGGAACAGGCTGGCACGAGAAGTGGTGAGTTCTCCTTCAATGGAAGTCTTCAAACAGAGGCTGGACAGACATCTGACTGGGATGATTTAGCGAATCCTGCTTTGAGCAGGGGGTTGGACCAGATGGCCCAGGAGGTCCCTTCCAACTCTACGATTCTATGATTCTATGATTGAGTCACCGTAGGAGGCAAAAATAGAAATGCTAGCTAAGTCCAGAAAACCAGAGAAGTTGGCAGCTATCGGATTGCAGACCCCTGAACCTATCAACACAACTAGCAGTAGCCGTGGGGGGCTCCTACGATGCCCTAGGCCCCTCGATCACAGCCGGAGGACTACATAGCCTAAAGACAGAAAGGGAAATCTAAACTGCCCCAGAGCAGACCCCAAAGCAAAAGGCAGCCCCCCACATATAATGACGGTGAAGCAAGAAGAACAAAACACAGGCAGAAAGACTGAGCAAAGATGGGGCCCAAGCTAGCTTAGATAGGAAAGGACAGGAAGGCTGCTGTCTGCAATCCGTGAAAAACCCTATGAAAATAAGCGCCAACAAACTGACAGTAAAAAAGACCCAGAAGACGCTAGGCTTCAAAAAAGGCTATGTCAGCACTCAGGAATATTCTGAAGACAGAGCAACAGGCAAAAGGAGATTCAGCTCACCCCAGCAGGGAATGGCAGAATCCAGAAAAGCAAGGAAAAACAAAACACCAATGCAAAAAGGCAAAGCAGAAATCTTAGCTTTAGATGAGCAGGAATCAGACTGGTTTCCTAGAAGTCCACAGAGAAATCACCCGCAGGCCAGAAGGGCGTCGGCAGCCTTATATCCAGTCATTAACTCCACTCAGCCAGTCATCATCATCAGCCCCAGGTGTTTGACAATCAGGCTCACTACCTTTCTTCACCAGAAGAGGGAGTTCCTCGGGCCTCAGTAGTGAAGGGGAAAATGAACTCACAACAGGACATAATGGCTATGACAAAGCCAGTCCTTCAGATTCCTGTCACGCCTCGCTATCAAATTAGGGGAGGATGAGATGTATGGGGCCAATTTTGGTTCGCCCAATAAAAATGCCCCAGCTGCGGTTCAGAATTTTACGGATGTCTTGCCATTGGTTGTTAAAAGTAGTGACGATGCCCAGGAGCCTAGCCGACTCACCTGTCTTTCTTTGAAGTAGTTCCGGACGTGTGTTCCTAACCGCTCTTTGATATGCAGTGGAGATAACCTTCTTAGGGTAACCACGATTTTTGAAACGGTCGGTCAATTTTCTGGCCTCAGTCGAAGTCCAACATGCTGCTGCAATTACGTCTCAATCGCAAAAATTGATTGACCTGTAGGGATACCATTTCTGAGATGTCTAGGATGGAAGCTGGTGTAGTGTATCAGGCTATTGGTAGCCGTTGGTTTATGAAACAAACTTGTGGAGATATATGAACCCTCAACGGTAAGTCTAAGGTCCAAAAATTCCACAGAGGTGGATGAGATGTTGGAAGTCAACTTGATATTAAGAAGATTAGTGTTCAGTTCCATGATGAAGTTTTTGCAACTCTCTTCGGAGCCTGTCCAGAACAAAACATCATCGATGTATCGTAACCATTGACAACAGTGTAGACGGAAATCCTTGTGTCGATACACTACCAGCTCCTCCCACCACCCCAAAAACAGATTAGCATAAGCGGGAGCACAACGTGCTCCCATGGCGGTCCCTGTGGTTTGTCTATAGAAATTTCTATCAAAGACAAAGAAATTTTTATCCAGGACAAAGTGCAATAAGTTCAGAAGAAACAGGTCATGGTCCCTATCCCCTATAGATTTCTGCTCTAGGAAATAGGAAACAGCTTCTAGGCCTAAATCATGGCCGATACTTGTATAGAGGGACTTGTCGTCCAAGGTGACCAAAAGTGTATGTGGTGGAATACAAAGGTCACCCAGGAGTTGAATCAAATGCGTTGAGTCACGTATAAAAGATTGAAGTGCCATGGCCAATGGTTGTAAATAGAATTCTTGGTATATACAAGGTTTTTCCAATAACCCCCCTATACCCGAGACAATGGGCCTACCTGGAGGATTGTCCAAAGACTTATGCACCTTTGGCAAGAGGTAAAAAGTTGGTGTAACAGGCTCATCAGTCGACAAAAATTTGACTACTTTCTTGCTCAGGACACCTCGTCTTGATGCTTGTCCAATCAAACAGTCCTGTCGTGAGCTCATCTGTTCATTCACCTTTTGTGTCCGAAGACCTCCCTCTTCTGTTGAAGGAAGGTAGTGAGGCTGATTTGGATGAAAGAAACCAAACACCTGATCAGGTGGATTGTGACTGGGTAACAGGAACTTCAGACTGGATATAAGGCAGCCAACGCCCTTCTGAGTGGCTGGTGATTTCTCTGCTGGATTCTTGGAGACCAGTCTGATTCCTGCTTCCCAAAGGTAAGTTTTTGCTCTGCTATGGAACTTATTAGTTTTGGTTTTGTTTACCTTGTTTTTTGAGTTCAGCCATCCCCGGCCGGGGGTGTGCTGGATTCTTATTCCTTGATCAGTGTTCTCTTTTGCTCTGCTTTCAGAATATTCTGAGTGCTGATATAGGGTTTGAAGTCTAGTGACTTCAGGGTCCTTTTTGCTTATCAGTTGTGTTGGTAATATTTTTAGCAGGGTTTTCTCGGATTGCAGACAGCAGCTTTTCTGTCCTGTCCTTTTTGGTTAGTTTGGGCCCCATCGTTTGCTCAGCCTATCTTTCTATCTGTGTTAGTGTTTTCATCTCATTTCACCATCATTATATGTTGGGGGCTGCCTATCGCTTTGGGGTCTGCTCTGGGGCAGTCAGTTTTTGCCTTTTCTCTCTTTAGGCTTATTTAGATCTCCGGCTGTGACGAGGTGTCTAGGATCACCGTAGGAACACTCCACGGCTACTGCTAGTTGTGTGATAGGATTAGGCGTCTGCAATCCGCTAGTTTCCAACCTCTGATTTTCTGGGCTGAGCTTGTGTTTTGTTTTTTCCTCCTCGGTGACTCAATCATAACAGAATCACCAGCCATACCGCAGATTCTAGGGTACTCAAAAGCAGGAAGGAATTGTTAAAAGGGAAGAAAAAAAAGTGGGTTTTTTTTGTGTATATTTTTTCCTCTTTTTTTCTGAGGCCGTAGGAGGATTTTTTTTTCTGATGGAGTTTAAGCAATTGTCTGATCGTGTGAAGCAGCTTGCTGCTGAAGTGCGAGGAATTTCCGCCTATCTTGCTCATTCACACGCTGCTGAACCAAAAATCCCCACTCCTGATGTGTTTTTTGGGGATCGGTCTAAATTTTTGAATTTTAAGAATAATTGTAAATTATTTCTTGCCTTGAAGCCTAACTCATCGGGGAGCTCTGCGCAGCAGGTTAAAATTGTCATCTCCTTGCTGCGCGGCGATCCCCAGGATTGGGCGTTTTCTTTAGTACCAGATGATCCTATTCTAACTAATGTGGACGCATTTTTTCAGGCCTTGGGGTTGTTGTATGATGAACCTAATGAGATTGATCAAGCTGAAAAGACCCTGTTGGCATTGAGCCAGGGTCAAGATTCTGCAGAACTGTACTGTCAAAAATTCCGAAAGTGGGCAGTCCTCACCACTTGGAATGATGGTGCCTTGGCAGCTCTCTTTCGGAAGGGTTTGTCAGAAACCGTAAAAGATACTATGGTGGGATTTCCTGTTCCCTCTGGTCTTGACGATTCTATGTCATTAGCCATTCAGGTTGATCGGCGTTTACATGAACGTAAAATTACACGGGAAATGTTGCCACCTGTTGAACAAATGTCTGAACCTATGCAATGTGATAGAGTTTTGTCTAGGGTGCAACGTCAGGAGTTTAGAAGGCGTAATAAGCTGTGTTTTTTCTGTGGAGATGCCTCTCATATTATTTCTGTCTGCCCTAAACGAGAGAAACGTTTTGCACACACATTTGCTGTAGGTGGTGTACAACCTAAGTTTCTTCTGGCAAATACTCTGATCTGCTCCCTGTCCACATTTTCTGCTAAAGCCTTTGTGGGTTCAGGAGCGGCCTTGAACCTAATGGATTTGGATTTTGCTAAACGTTGTGGTTTCCCTATGACACCCCTGTGGACGCCTATTCCTTTGAGGGGTATTGATGCTACTCCCTTGGAGAAGAATAAACCTCAGTTTTGGACCCAGGTGGTAATACGGGTCGCCCCAGACCATCAAGAAAATTGCAGATTTTTCGTGTTGCATAATTTACATGATACCATCATGCTGGGGTTCCCCTGGTTGCTAATCCATAATCCAGTTTTGGATTGGAAATCTGTGTCTGTGGTGAGTTGGGGTTGTCGGTGTGCTCTTAGTGACACTCCTGTTTTCTCCACCTCTCCCCAGACGCATGAGGTTCCTGACTATTTGGCTGATTTTTATGATGTGTTTAGTGAGAGTAAGTCTGCGTCTTTGCCTACTCATAGGAGTTATGACTGTGCAATTGAGCTGAGTACGGGGTGTAAATTTCCCAAGGGTCGACTTTTTAATTTGTCTGTGCCCGAACATGAGGCTATGCGTTCTTATATTAAGGAGTCATTGGAGAAGGGTCATATTAGACCATTCTCTTCACCCTTGGGTGCTGGTTTTTTTTTTTGTGGCCAAAAAGGATTGTTCATTAAGGCCCTGTATTGACTATCGCTCCCTTAACAAAATTACTGTTAAATATCAGTGTCCGTTACCCCTGATTTCTGACCTATTTTCTAGAGTTGAAGGTGCTTTACTGGTTTACCAAGATTGACCTCAGGGGGGTGTATAATCTTATTCGCATTAAGCATGGGGATGAATGGAATACAGCGTTTAATACTCCGGAGGGACATTTTAAGTACCTGGTGATGCCTTTTGGGCTCACTAATGCCCCTTCTGTCTTCCAGTGCTTCATGAATGATATTTTCCAGGACTTTGTGGATAAGTTTCTGATCATCTATTTGGATGATATTTTGATCTTTTCCAGGGATTGGGACTCTCGTGTGGAACATGTTCGGACTGTGTTCCGGACTTTGAGGGAAAACTCCCTGTATGTTAAGGGATCGAAATGTCTTTTTGGTGTACAGAGGATTTCATTTTTGGGATTTATTTTGTCTCCGTCAACTATTGAAATGGACCCGGCCAAGGTACAGGCCATTTATGATTGGGTTCAGCCCACTTCTTTGAAGGCTCTCCAGAAGTTTTTGGGTTTTGCTAATTTTTATCGTAAGTTTATAGCCAATTTTTCTGTTATTGCCAAACCATTGACTCATTTGACTAAGAAAGGCGCTGATTTGCTGAATTGGTCTCCAGAGGCTGTTTCTTCTTTTCAGGAGCTGAAGCGGAGGTTCACCTCTTCTCCGGTTTTGCGACAACCCGATGTCTCACTTCCATTTCAGGTGGAGGTGGATGCTTCAGAGACTGGTGCAGGAGCTGTTTTGTCCCAAAAAGATCCTGTAACATCTAAAATGAACCCCTGTGCCTTCTTTTCCCAAAAGTTCTCTCCTTCGGAACGCAACTATGATGTGGGGAATCGAGAACTGTTGGCCATGGAGTGGAGACATTGGTGGGAGGGAGCTAGACATCAAGTTGTGGTCCTCACTGACCACAACAATTTGATCTACCTTCAGTCGGCTAAACGCTTGAATCCGAGACAGGCCAGGTGGGCCTTGTTTTTCACACGTTTTGATTTTGTGGTGTCCTTTCTACCGGGCACTAAGAACGTTAAGGCTGATGCCCTCTCTAGGAGTTTTTTGGCTGATTCTCCTATTGTGACCAAGCCTGCTACCATCTTCGGTAAGGGGGTGGTTCTTTCTGCCATCTCGCCTGATTTGAGACGTGCTCTGGAGAAGTTTCAGGAGGATAAGCCTGAGCGTTGTCCCAGTGGTAGGTTGTATGTTCCTGACCAGTGGAAGAGGAAAGTGATGTCTGAGGTTCATTGCTCCGCGTTGGCTGGTCATCCAGGTATTTTTGGTACTAGAGATTTGGTGAGTCGGTCTTTTTGGTGGCCTGCCTTGTCTCGTGATGTCAGAAATTTTGTGCAGTCCTGTGGGACTTGCTCCCGATCTAAGCCTTGTTCTCGTTCTAGTGGGGTGTTGATGCCTTTGCCGGTGCCCAGGAGGCCATGGACCCATATTTCAATGGATTTTATTTCTGATCTGCCTGTCTCTCAGAGGATGACTGTTATCTGGGTGATTTGTGATAGATTCTCTAAGATGGTCCATCTTGTACCACTCCCTAAGTTGCCATCTTCCTCAGAGTTGGTGCCCTTGTTTTTGCAACAGGTGGTTCGCTTGCACGGGATTCCTGAGAACATTGTATCGGACAGAGGAGTTCAGTTTGTCTCTAGATTTTGGAGGACCTTTTGTTCCAAGTTGGGAATTCAGTTGTCCTTCTCCTCTGCTTTTCACCCTCAGACCAATGGGCAGACGGAGAGAACAAACGAGACTTTGGAGGCTTATTTGAGATGTTTTATATCTGCTGATCAGGATGATTGGGTCTCATTTTTACCCTTGGCCGAATTTGCTTTAAATAATAGAGCTAGTTCTGCCACTTTGATCTCACCTTTTTTCTGTAACTTTGGGTTTCATCCTCGATTTTCTTCAGGGCAGATTTGGGACCAAGTGGTGGATAAGTTGTCTCTTTCCCAGGAAAAGGCCCAGCAGTTTTCTAACCGGCATAGGACCATTGGTCCCCGGTTTAAGGTGGGTGTATGGTCTGGTTGTCATCAAAGAATATCTCTATGAAAGTGGCTTCACCAAAGTTTAAACCTAGATTTATTGGACCTTACAAGATTTTGGAGATTATTAATCCGGTCTCTTTTCGGTTGGCTCTTCCTGTCACATTTAAGATTCATAATGTGTTGTGAGTTCATTTTTCCCTTCACCATTGAGGTCTGATGAACTCCCTCCTCTAGTGAAGGAAGGTAGTGAGACTGATTACCAAACACCTGGGCAGCTAGATTATGACTGGGTGGCTGGAATTGAGGACTGGATATAAGGCTGCCGACGCCCTTCTTCTTGGCTGGTGATTTTCCTGCTGGATTCTTGGAGACCAGTCTGATTCCTGCATCTCAAAGCTAAGTTTTTCTGCTCTGCTTTGTACTCTTCAGTTTTGTTTTTGTTTTGCTTTGTTTTTTGGGAGTTCTGCCATCCCTGGCCGGGGGTGAGCTGAATTCCATTTTTGTCTCTGATCTGTTGATATTTTGCTCTGTCTTCAGAATATACCTGAGTGCTGATATAGTCTTTTGAAGCCTAGCGACTTCAGGACCTGTTTTTCCTATCAGTCGGTTGGCTCATTTTGATAGGGTTTTTGCGGATGGCAGACAGCAGCTTTCCTATCCAGTCCTATGTAGTTATTGCTCATTTGCTCAACCTATCTTTCTATCTGTGTTAGTGTTTTCATCTTGCTTCACTGTCATTATATGTTGGGGGCTGCCTATTGCTTTGGGGTCTGCTCTGGGGCAGTTTAGTTTTTCCCCTTTCTGTCTTTAGGCTATATAGTTCTCCGGCTGTGATCGAGGGGTCTAGGGCACCGTAGGAACCCCCCACGGCTACTGCTAGTTGTTGTGGATAGGTTCAGGGGTCTGCAATCCGATAGCTGCCAACCTCTCTGGTTTTTCTGGACTTAGCTGGTATTTCGTTTTTTCCTCCTTCGGTGACTCATCATAACATAATGTGTTTCATAAGTCCTTGTTGAAGAGGTTTGTTGAACCAGTGGTTCCTGTGGCGGCACCTCCTGACCCTGTGTTGGTTGAAGGTAACATGGAATATGAGGTAGAGAAGATGCTGGATTCCCGTCTGGCTAGACGGAGACTCCAGTATTTGGTTAAGTGGAAAGGTTATGGTCAGGAGGATAATTCCTGGGTCTCTGCCTTTGGTATTCATGCCGAAAGATTGGTGCGTGCTTTTCATCGGGCTCATCCTGATCGGCCTGGTGGCTTGGATGAGGGTTAGGTGACCCCTCCTCAAGGGGGAGGTACTGTTGTGAGCTCATCTGTTCATTCACCTTTTGTGTCCGAGGATCTCCCTCTTCTGGTGAAGGAAGGTAATGAGGCTGATTTGGATGAAAGAAACCAAACACATGATCAGGTGGATTGTGACTGGGTAACAGGAACTTCTGAGTGGCTGGTGATTTCTCTGCTGGATTCTTGTAGACCAGTCTGATTCCTGCTTCCCAAAGATAAGTTTTTGCTCTGCTATTGAACTTATTAGTTTGGTTTTGTTTACCTTGTTTTTTGAGTTCAGCCATCCCCGGCCGGGGGTGTGCTGGATTCTTATTCCGTGATCAGTGTTCTCTTTTGATCTGCTTTCAGAATATTCTGAGTGCTGATATAGGGTTTGAAGTCTAGTGACTTCAGGGTCCTTTTTGCTTATCAGTTGTGTTGGTAATATTTTTAGCAGGGTTTTCTCGGATTGCAGACAGCAGCTTTTCTGTCCTGTCCTTTTTAGTTAGCTTGGGCCCCATCGTTTGCTTAACCTATCTTTCTATCTGTGTTAGTGTTTTCATCTCGTTTCACCGTCATATGTTGGGGGCTGCCTATTGCTTTGTGGTCTGCTCTGGGGCCATCAGTTTTTCCCTTTTCTCTCTTTAGGCTTATTTAGCTCTCCAGCTGTGACGAGGCGTCTAGGATCACCGTAGGAACACTCCACGGCTACTGCTAGTTGTGTGATAGGATTAGGGGCCTGCAATCCGCTAGTTTCCAACCTCTCTGATTTTCTGGGCTCAGCTTGTGTTTTGTTTTTTCCTCCTCGGTGACTCAATCATTACACAGTCCAATTTGTCTTTGAGCACAACTGTAGGATCCGCCGGAAGTCGAGTGTAACAGGAGGAATCCTGTAGCTGTCATGTTACATCCTGTAAATAAAGGGAGTTAGGCCATAAAACTATATTACCTCCCTTATCCGCTTCCCGGATAATAAAGTCCTTGTTCTGAAGATCTCGGATAGCTTTGTGCTCACTCTTGCTCAAGTTCTGATACCTGTTGCCATCAAGACGAAGGTCCTGGATGTCCCGACATACATTGTGGAAAAAGATGTTAACTGCAGGGAAGAGGGAGAGTGCGGGAGTGGCCTGAGAGGGGAGTCGTCCCGTAAATTTTCCTCTTGAGGATGTCCCTTTGTTCTCCTGAAGTAGATCAAGCAAGTCTCTAAGCGCTTGACGTTCATCGGTGGGAAGATTGTCAGCTGAGGAGGGATGGTGATACAACAATTTAAATGTTAATTGATGACAAAAAAGGTACACATCTTTGACAACCGTGAATTTATCCAAGATACTTGTAGGGGCAAATGTGAACCCCCATTGTAGAACCGATTTCTCAGGTTCTGTCAAAATATGTGTGGTCAAATTGATAATTTGCAAGTTACCTGTGTCATCGGACCCAATTGTATCAACAGAGGATCCAGGGGCATTTAATGTTTCCTTCGATTGTATCGAGTTTCCTGTTTGTACACTGGGGATGTCTGCTTGTAGCCCCTGTTCCTTTTCCTGGCACCTCTTAGTCTTCCGTCTACCCCTCCTACAGCTCCTTCTGGATCGCTTAGATCCGATGATAAAAAATCACTAGAAGATTGGTCTTGTCTCATATTCACATCCCTGTGTTTGGTCAAATCAAAGGAGACTGCCCGCTTATTGCCCCGATGTCTCCATTTAAAAGCACAATCATTATTGAAGTTAATGCCGCATCCCCCATGTCTCCTGTGATGTCTATACCGCAGCATCCATGTCTCCCATGATGACTATACCGCAGCCCCATGTCTCCTGTAATGTGTATATTGCAAGCCCCATGTCTCCTGTAAGGTCTATGCTACAGCTCCATGTCTCCTGTGATGACTACCGCAGCCCCCATATCTCCTGTGATTTCTATACTCCAACCCCAGTGTATCCTATTTGATGAATATTCTCCAGCACCATGTCTCCTCCTACGTTATGTACAGTGGGGCAAAAAAGTATTTAGTCAGCAATAGTGCAAGTTCCACCACTTAAAAAGATGAGAGGAGTCTGTAATTTACATCATAGGTAGACCTCAACTATGGGAGACAAACTGAGAAAAAAAAATCCAGAAAATCACATTGTCTGTTTTTTTTTCATTTTATTTGCATATTATGGTGGAAAATAAGTATTTGGTCAGAAACAAGCAATCAAGATTTCTGGCTCTCACAGACCTGTAACTTCTTTAAGAGTCTCCTCTTTCCTCCACTCATTACCTGTAGTAATGGCACCTGTTTAAACTTATCAGTATAAAAAGACACCTGTGCACACCCTCAAACAGACTGACTCCAAACTCCACTATGGTGAAGACCAAAGAGCTGTCAAAGGACACCAGAAACAAAATTGTAGCCCTGCACCAGGCTGGGAAGACTGAATCTGCAATAGCCAACCAGCTTGGAGTGAAGAAATCAACTGTGGGAGCAATAATTAGAAAATGGAAGACATACAAGACCACTGATAATCTCCCTCGATCTGGTGCTCCACGCAAAATCCCACCCCGTGGGGTCAGAATGATCACAAGAACGGTGAGCAAAAATCCCAGAACCACGCGGGGGGACCTAGTGAATGAACTGCAGAGAGCTGGGACCAATGTAACAAGGCCTACCATAAGTAACACACTACGCCACCATGGACTCAGATCCTGCAGTGCCAGACGTGTCCCACTGCTTAAGCCTGTACATGTCCGGGCCCGTCTGAAGTTTGCTAGAGAGCATTTGGATGATCCAGAGGAGTTTTGGGAGAATGTCCTATGGTCTGATGAAACCAAACTGGAACTGTTTGGTAGAAACACAACTTGTCGTGTTTGGAGGAAAAAGAATACTGAGTTGCATCCATCAAACACCATACCTACTGTAAAGCATGGTGGTGGAAACCATGCTTTGGGGCTGTTTCTCTGCAAAGGGGCCAGGACGACTGATCCGGGTACATGAAAGAATGAATGGGGCCATGTATCGTGAGATTTTGAGTGCAAACCTCCTTCCATCAGCAAGGGCATTGAATATGAAACGTGGCTGGGTCTTTCAACATGACAATGATCCAAAGCACACCGCCAGGGCAACGAAGGAGTGGCTTCGTAAGAAGCATTTCAAGGTCCTGGAGTGGCCTAGCCAGTCTCCAGATCTCAACCCTATAGAAAACCTTTGGAGGGAGTTGAAAGTCCGTGTTGCCAAGCGAAAAGCCAAAAACATCACTGCTCTAGAGGAGATCTGCATGGAGGAATGGGCCAACATACCAACAACAGTGTGTGGCATCCTTGTGAAGACTTACAGAAAACGTTTGACCTCTGTCATTGCCAACAAAGGATATATCACAAAGTATTGAGATGAAATTTTGTTTCTGACCAAATACTTATTTTCCACCATAATATGCAAATAAAATGAAAAAAAAACAGACAATGTGATTTTCTGGATTTTTTTTTCTCAGTTTGTCTCCCATAGTTGAGGTCTACCTATGATGTAAATTACAGACGCCTCTCATCTTTTTAAGTGGTGGAACTTGCACTATTGCTGACTGACTAAATACTTTTTTGCCCCACTGTATATAAAACAGTTTCAGTGTCTCTTGTGTGATGTGTACAGCAGTCTTGGTGTCTCCTATGTGATGTATATGCAACAGTCCTGGTTTCTCCTATGTGATATATGCACTGCAGTCTTGGTGTCTCCTATGTTATGTATACTGTAGATCACCCACTGCTTGAGTTCTATTAATGTAACGTGAGCAATGATGAACTTGTGAGGAGACCTGCAGTGTAATATACATCTGTGTTCAGTACAACTTACTGTGCGTGTTATTTACAAAGCGTATTATTGCAAAGAGTTGCCTGTGCTCCAGATCAACGTAAATCTGGAAAAGCAGTTATGAGTTTCAACATCATCCATACCACCTAACATCGCAGCCGCACCAAACAGAAGCAGTTCCAGCCATCACATTAGGGGTGAGTTCATTAAATGTTTGACCCAATATAGCAGGATAATTTTCAAATTGATAATTTTGCACAGCCCCTGAAGGATGGTCCAAATGGCCCTTGGTAGAAAAAAATGTTCCCCAACCCTGCTTTAAAGTCTCTTAAAGTCTCCATAGCCAACTTCTTTCAAGCTCTTTAACCCGTTTCTGACATCGTGTGTAATAGTAAGCCAATGTCGGACTCCAGTTTGGTGTGGGCTCTGGCACTGAGCCCGCACCTTTCCGGCCACATGACAGAGCTTATTTATACAGCTGACATGTGCTTGCAACAGCCACGGGTGGAATTGCGATCCAGCCGCGGCTGTTAACCCGTTAAATGCCGCTGTCAATTTCTGACAGCAGCATTAACTTGCGCTTCTGGCAACTTGATCGCTGGTCAATGATGGGTTGGCATGACAACCAGAGGTCTCCAGACCTCTATGGTTGCCACTACCGGATTGCTAGGAGCGCCGCCCTTGGTTGGCGCTCATAGCAAGTGAGCATTTCTGCTACATACAGGCGATCTGATCATTGCCTGTATGTAACAGAACCGATCAAAGTATTGCAGCTTCTAGTCTCCCATGGAAACTATTGTAGCATGCAAAAATTTAAAAAAAAAAATGTTTTTTAAAAAAAATATTAAAAAAAATAATTAAAGTTCAAATCACCCCCTTTCGTCCCATTCAAAATAAAACCATTAAAAAAATACACATATTTGGTATCGCCGCATTCAGAATCACCCGATCTATTAATACAAAAAAAAAATTAACTCGATTGTTAAACGGTGTTAACGAGAAAAAAGGTCAAAACGCCAGAATTACCTTTTTTGGGCGCCACAACATTGCATTAAAATGCAATAACAGGAGATCAAGAGATCGTATCTGCACCAAAATGGTATCATTAAAAAGTCAGCTTCGGCACGCAAAAAATAAGCCCTCATCCAAATCGAGATCACAAAAAGTGGAGACGCTATGGGTATCGGAAAATGGCAAATTTTTTTATTTATTTTTTTTAACAAACTTTGGAATTTTTTTTCACCACTTAAAAAAGAACCTAGACATGTTTGGTGTCTATGAACTCGTAATGACATGAAGAATCATAATGGTCAGTTTTAACATTTAGTAAACATGGTAAAAAAAAAGTGGGATTGCACTTTTTTGCAATTTCACCGCACTTTGAATTTTTTCCTGTTTTACAGTACACGCTATGTTAAAACCAATGGTGTCGCTCAAAACTACAACTCATCCCGCAAAAACAAGCCCTCACATGGCCATTTTGACTAAAAAATAAAAAAGTTATGGCTCTGGGAAGAAGGGGAGTGAAAAACGAAAATGCAAAAAAACAAAAATACCTCTGGTCATTAAGGAGTTAAAGAGGTTGTGATACCAGGTGAAAAGTGGCTAGTTTTTTTCTCGCATTTTTTATTCCTACTGCTCCAGTGTTTGTTTTTTTTTCAACCACCATATGGTTCTCGAGAAAATCCTTTGAGCACTGCTCCCTTGAAAAACATTATATACATATAGCGCTAAATAAAAAAAGCCCATATCTCTGAAACCATATGGCGCATATAAAAGAAAAATATATTTACTCAGGAGCAACAAAAATAAAATAAGCACAAAAACTGGCCACTTTTCACCTGGTGACAGGTCCTCTTTAAATAAAAGACTAAACTTAGTAATGTCAAAGTGACATCATATATATAGCTATGGATCCTACATGGAAGTAGTAAGCGGCCTGTGTTTTTAGAAACCTTGAACTGTTCTAAAGAAAAAAACAGTCCAAACCCCAAAGCTTTTAGGGAGCAGGTGCCTGCCAGAGTTTATACAAATCGAGACCTAGCTGCAGACCCAGAAGTCCATGGGGTCAGGGCTCAGGGCCTCTGCCGGTGAAAATGCACAGTCCAGATGTGACTGACCTGGTTGTTCAGGCGCCCTATCTGCTTATTGTTAGGTTGGTGCAGCAGATTAAAAAAAATAATTGGTCCATCATGCTCAAGAAACTGTATTGGCTGCTACTGGAGCAACTTTTTGTAGGAATAGCGCTGGCATAGGCGATGAAGTGGACAGAAGCCTTATGGCCAGCAGGAATCTTCTAGGAGAAAGCTAGTGTAAGGGGAAGAACCAAGGCAGGCGTACCTTTTCCGTGATGGAACCGGAACTGTTGGGGCTGTCACCTCTGTTGCACAGGGGAAAGCTTAAGGTCCCGGACCGACTGTTGATAGGGGACGCGACTAAGTTAAAAAGGCTGCAACGCGTGGGAAACAGGTCAGACTTGGCGGGAATGCGCAGCGCACAGGTGGACAGTGTGAGTGCTCTGATCCCAATCCCGAAGAGCCACAGCACCACTATTGGAGACTTCGACAAACACTTGCCTCGTGTCCACCGACTCCACTGCTATCGCTGACACCATTGATGTCTCTGACAGTGAGTCATTAGACCCGTGGAGTAGCGTAGACTCGCGCCCATACTGGTAGGAATGCTGGGTGACCCGTTTTGAACTGTGCCCCGATAAGTCTATATATAGTTGTCGCGCAGTGATAAACACTGCCCAGGATAGAGACTTTATCCTCTCCGTTCCCTCATCTTCCAGACCCAGGACTGTCACCAGGACCACGAGGAACCACCGCTGTCACCAGGATCCAGGGCACCACCTTCTCCAGGACCCCATATGCACAACGGCCTTGGTGTCAAAGTTTACACCCAGGACTCCCACTGCTGAAGTCGCTGGTTTGATAAGTTTAAGGCCGGAATCACACTACCATGTGTGATGCGAGAAACTTGCACGAGTCTCTCGCATCAACACCCGACACTGCCGCCGGCATTCAGGACCAGAGCTGCGGCTGCATGTAAGCAGCCAAGCATGCAGCTTTCCATACTTGTCAGAGTAACAGAGGAACACATCCAACTTTTCCACTGAGATTGTGTGGGTCTCCAACAGCCACAGAGCAGCAAGCAAGATTTAGAAACTGCTCTTTCTACATTCTTTGTTACATAAATGTGAGCGTTGGCTCTAATATAAATATAGGTGGGATGATATTGTTGATGCCACAGTTGTCTCTACTCACAAATTTGGTGGCCCTTTTTGAAATAGCTGAGAAGGTGACGTGTCCCTTATGATCTGCCAATGGTTGATCTCAAAATAACACCTCCTCCCTGTTCTCTGATGCATAATGAATCATTAACCGCTTTACTCTGCTTCTATCGATGGCCCAGGATATGCAAGGTGGAATTCCTGCAAGTCTAGGAAGGCGCTCTTAGCCACATAAGAATGATTGAGATACATAGTATAGTGGCAATTGACACTACCTTTCTCATGCTATCTTTTTAAAGAGAAACTGTTGTTTTCAAAAGCGCTGTTTACCTGTAGATATAGGGTTAATCTGCAGGTAAATAATGGCAAACCTGCCTGACTGCCTGCAGATTAACCATACATTTACAAGCAAATAGTATTTTAAGACATGAGAGATTTCATTTAAAAAAAAAAAAAAAGTTACCTCATTAAACTTCCAAATTAGGACGTGCACCATTCAGAGTCAATATGCCCAACTGAAATGCAGCCACAATGTTACTGCTTTTTTCACAGACTAGGACTCCGAGTTGTAGTTGGTGAAAAGATGTGGCGCCCCCAGGAGTATGGCCCCCACAGTGACTTTGCCTTCCTCCAGGGAGGGTAATGCCAGGCTTGGAAGCAGTGAAGGGTCTCTCTCGCCGTTAACCTATACATGCAACACAGTTCCACTCCAGGCCAGCAGGGGGGACTCTGAACCGGAATTGAGGGGAGGAGTGCTCTCTGAGGGCCAAGAAGAAGGAGTGGTCAGTTAGTGTGAGGAGGTCCACGTGTGCAGACGTGTGGAGAGAAGCTGGAGGTTGAGCTGAGGAAAGAGAGCTCCCTCACAGTGAGAGCGCATGAACTGGATCCTGGTCTCCTCGGTTGTACGGATACTAACGGTCCTGCGACAGATACCAGAGGAGTAGGAGGCTGTAAATGCCCTACTCCCATCTAAGACTTGGAGGCACAACAGCACGGAGTGAGCCAAGGGAGGAATACGGCTACAGCTGTCTGCCATACAAGGTAGTTCTAAGAGACAATAAGAGAAGTAGGAAGAACTTCAGTGTAACTCAGTACTAGGAGTACTTCACTCAAATAAGCGCTAAGAAGGAGACTGCACAGCCCATCTGCTGAGAGAGAATCCCTGAGCTGCTTCCAGGTTAGCCTGCTCCAGTACCATCTGTAATCAGGACTCTGGACTGCATTTATCAAGTAAAGGTACAGAAATTGCACCCTGCTGTGTCTTTGTCTGCTTCCTACCCTTCCGGCATTGCCACATCCCCGTGCCAACCACATGTACACTGCCCTGGGACTACAGCTTCACCTGTGGGGAGCTTTTACATCTTTGCTGCACCATACCATCAGTCCCAGTGGAGCTGCAGGCAGCGTCGGCTTAACATCTCACTTGCTGAACACCACAGGTGGCGTCAAGAACTATTCCATTAACTACATTCCACCATTCAACTTCCCCTATTACTTGGGCGCCCAGGGCCACGGACTGGGTCACCACTGCTGTGACACATCCCGCTGACACCGGCCTGGTACCAAGCACCCCACAGCCCTGGGAGGGCAACCCAACTTGGCGTCACGAACAGGATTACGGAGCCCGGTACCCCCCGGGTCCTGTGTGCCAGAGACTGTTGTGTGCTATAGACTGAATTGGCGCCAATTGCCGCGCTGCTTGGTGCGCGCGTGAAGAAAAAAGGGGCAGGCCTTCATGGGCGGAGCCTGCCACAGAGCGCGAAGAAGTGAAGTGCCACGCAGGAAGAGAGGACAGCGAGCGAGAAGGGGAGGAGCTGAGGCCTACAGCCCGGAGCGTCGGGCCTGCGAAGCGGCCGCCGGTGAGCTCACACAACCCCCGGCCTTGGCTAACGTTAACTAGGGGGGGAGAGAATGTCTGTGCCAAGCAACAATGCAGCAGCGGACACCGTCGCCAACCCTGCAGCGCCGCAAGGTGTAGCGCCCGCCGCAGCGGTCCCCATAATGCCACTGTCTATGCCCTACCTCCCGGGAGCGGCCTGGCTACCGCAGTACTTGGGTGAGTCACATACCCTGAGTGAATTTAAAGAGACTGTGCAGTTTATTTAAAGTATACCCTCTGTCTGAAAGCCAGAAAGTGAACATCCTTATTGGACAGCTAATGGGTGCAGCACAGAGAGAGGTGAAAGCCTGGCAAGACACTGACAAAGAGACTGTTAAAAAGATTTTAGCCAAGCTGAGAAGCACCTTTGACACCTGCCTGCAGCTGAAATCAAGATGCGATTCTTTGGATGTAAGCAGAGAGCGCAGGACAGTATCAGGGATTATGCTCTTAACCTGCAGGAGGCGCTGCGAGCAGTTAAGCAAGTTGATCCTGACAGTGTGAAGGAGGAAGATAAACTGTTAAAGGAGCAGTTCATTGAAGGACTCCTATCCAGTACCCACAGAGGACAGTTGCGCATCATAACCCTGCAAAACCCTGATCTGGACTTTGCTGATTTTAAGGACAGGTCTATTCGGGTACTGCAGGAATCAACTGACAGCCGTCCAGCGCCCCCTAGGCGCCCAGCGATCACCTACCATCAGGAAGCAACATCTTTTCCTTCCATCCCTGTGGAGGCTGACGCACAGACTCTGGATAAAGATCCTACAGAAGAGCTGTGTCTTCAGGTCCAGGAGTTGACCAAAGGGATGGCCACACTTACTAAAACCGTGCAGTCCCTGCAGGTGTCCTCCAAAGAAAAGATCCAGCTTGCTTCAAGTCTAGAGGATGTCCCGTGGCTCCAGAGGAGGCGAGCCCCTCCACTTCGAGGAAGGATCAACGATCGCTATGACCAGGACGGACGTCCCATCTGTCGTCGCTGCTACAAGGCAGGTCATCTTGCAAGATTTTGTCCTTTAAACGAAAAACCCCTGGGGCAGCGGGCCAACCCCCAGGAGTAGGACCACAAGGCCCAAGGAACTGGCGAGCCAAGTATGTGATTGACGGCATCCCCATGAACGCTTTGCTGGACACTGGCTCCCAGGTGACCACTATGCCCTATATCCTCTACAAGCGGTATTGGGCTGATTCCGAACTCACCCGTGACCCCACTGATGAACTATCAGTAGTTGCCAGTAATGGTCAGTCTTTACCACAAGTGTGATGTAAAGAAATTACTGTTAAAGAGGGAAGGGTGCAGTTAAAATCTCAAGGTCTGATAGTTGTGGATATTGATCGACGAGAATGTAATCCCATGATGACTCTTGGTACAAATGTAATTGAAAATTGTCTTTCCGAGGTTATTGTCTTGTTGCAACAGGTGGCTGAGACTGCTGGTTCCAGTGAACAACGAGTCCTGCAGAAGGAGATCAAGGCCCTGATGCAAAGACAACAGGTAGAACTCTCTGGCGGGGAAATTGGTAGTGTCAGAGTGAGTGATGCTTTCCCCATTGCAATAATCCCCAGAAATGTTGATTTGGTGTCGGGCAGCCATAGGCCTCAGAGGGAAGGATTACCAGGTATTGGTAGAACCAGTATATTCTGATAGCAGGCCCACTGTCCTGACAGCCAGAGGGGTGGTTGATGTACGTAAAGGGAGAGTACCTGTACGCCTTTTGAATTGTGGGGAGGAGGAGGCCACAATATCTTGGTACACCACAGTTGCTAAGCTGCTCACTGTTAATACCAACTCTTTGCAGGCAGCAGAGCCCTTGGTCTCATCCGACCAGGTGGAGGACAATGGCTCTGGAAAGCAGCTAGAGGAGTGGTACCAGCAACTGCAGGTGGGGACTGACTCTACACCTTCATACCAGAAAAATGGGGTTTACAGAGTGACACAAGAATATGAGCCGGTATTCAGTAAACACCCACTAGATTTTGGGCAGGCAAAAGGGGTTCAACATCATATCCCCACTGGAGATCATCCACCCATTAAAGAAAGGTACTGGCCTATACCCCCAACACAATACCAATGTGCAAAAGGGATGTTGAGAGAGATGAAGGAAGCAGGGGTTATCAGAGACAGTTGTAGCCCCTGGGCAGCTCCAATAGTTTTTGTAAAGAAAAAGGATGGTACCATGACAATGTGTATTGATTACAGGAAGATTAACAGTATCACACATAAAGATGCTTACCCATTGCCTAGAATTGAAGAGTCATTAGCTGCACTTAAAACTGCTAACTACTTTTCCACCTTGGATCTCACCAGTGGGTATTGGCAGGTTCCTGTGGCAGAGGCAGACAAGGAGAGAACAGCATTTACCACTCCAATGGGTCTCTGTGAGTTCAATTATATGCCATTTGGGCTCTGCACTGCCCCAGGAACATTTCAACGGCTGATGGAGTGCTGCCTGGGACACATGAACTTTGAGACAGTCCTGTTGTACCTTGATGTCATTGTTTTCTCCAAGACTTATGAAGACCATCTGGAGCACCTGGCTGAGGTGTTTAAAGCCTTGTCCAATTTTGGACTAAAGGTGAAGCTTTCCAAATGCCACCTCCTGAAGCCCAAGGTACAGTACCTCGGTCATGTAGTGAGTGCAGAAGGAGTGGCACCAGATTCTGACAAAGTCACAGTCATCCGGGACTGGCCAAAGCCCAGCAACCTCCATGAAGTACGCCAATTCCTAGGGTTGGTAGGCTACTACCGAAGGTTCATCAAAGGCTTCACTGAAATAGCCACTCCTATGCAAAATCTCCTGGTGGGGCAGTCCAAGAAAGCCAAACAGAAAAGTTCCACATTTTAATGGACTGAGGAGTTGGGAGAGGTCGTTCACCAGACTGAAGATGGCTCTCACAGGAGATGAAGTACTGGCCTACCCAGAATATGACAAACCATTTGTGTTGTATACGGATGCCAACAACGTGGGACTGGGAGTACTGTCACAGGTACAGAATGGCAAAGAAAGAGTGATCTCCTATGCCAGCAGGAAGCTTCGTCCCACTGAAAGGAACCCAGACAACTACAGTTCCTTCAAGCTGGAGTTCCTCGCCATAGTCTGGGCTGTGACTGAAAGGTTCAAGCATTACCTAGCTTCAGCCAAGTTTACCATCTTCACGGACAACAACCCGTTGACTCACTTGGACACTGCAAAACTAGGTGCACTCGAACAGCGATGGATGGCTCGGCTGTCTATGAGTTTACTATCAAGTACCGGGCAGGGCACAAGAATGCCAATGCTGATGCGCTATCCAGAATGCCTAATCTGCCAGATGCAGGAGAAGACCCTGAGGCTCTTGAAGAAATAGAGTTGCCTCCCTTCCACCGGCCACTTGCGGCCCAACGTGCCCAAGGAGTGAGATACAGACGGTCTGGCTTGAAAGAGGTCACCCTAAATCCATTGCCCCATTATGACTGGGCAGAAACTCAGGATAATGACCCCGCAGTCCGCCTGGTGAAGGAGCTTCTGTCACAAGCTGACTCACGCCCAGATTCGAATGCTCCTGAAGAAACCCAGCAGTTGTGGAAGGAAAAAGGTCGGCTGTTCATTTATGAAGGAAAGCTGTCGGAGGAGTATCAATGCCCGCACTCATGAGCTGGTTTGGCAGGTGATAGTCCCAAAGAGAGAAGCATCAATGGTCCTGGAAGCATACCACAATGGAGCTGGACACTTCGGATGGAAGAAGTTGGAAGCATTGCTCCGGGAGAGGTTCTACTGGGCTGGTATGAGGAAAGTCATTGAGAGGTGGTGCCAGGAGTGTGGACAATGTAACCTGCGCAGAAAGGATCGACACAGCCAGAGAGCTCCTCTACAGCCAATCATCACCAAACTGCCACTTGAGTTGGTAGCCCTGGACCATGTGAAGCTGGTTCCAAGCCGGACAGGCTACATCTATGCTCTTACCATTGTGGACCACTACTCAAGATTCCTGGTAGTTGTGCCTGTTAAAGATCAAACAGCCAGGACAGCAGCCAGTGCATTCCAACAGCACGTCTGTAGACCACATGGATATCCTGAGCAGGTGCTTACAGATCAAGGTCCCGCCTTTGAGGCAGAAGTGTTCCAGGAATTCTGTAACTTGTATGGTTGTAAGAAGATCCGGACAACACCGTATCACCCACAGACCAATGGCATGTGTGAGAAGATGAACCAGGTAGTGATTGACCTACTGAAGACCTTGCCTTTGGAAGAGAGGAATCTGTGGCCAGAAAAGTTGCCAGATCTGGTGGACCTCTACAACCACATTCCTGTGAATTCCACTAACTGTACTCCAGCCTACCTAATGAGAGCAAGGCCTGGGAAACTGCCTATTGATTTGGACATGGGAGTCCTGACACCAGAAGTAACGTCACCAGATGCTGACTGGGATACAGAAAGACAACAACAGTACAGAAGAGTTCAAGAATGCGTGGAAAAGAGTCTAGCTCAGGCAAGACAAAAGCAGGAAAGGCACTACAATCAGCATGCACCTTCAGTTCCCTTGTCACCAGGAGAACAAGTCCTCAAGAGGAAAAGATGACTGCATAAGCTGGATGATCAATACGAAGCTGAACCCTACACCATTCTACCCTCAAACTTTGACAATACCAAGGTGTGCCTAATTAGTAAAGATGGAGGAGAAGCCTCAGCAGTCGTGTCAAGGGATCATTTGAAATTTTGCCCCGACCAGTTAAGAGAAAGAGTTGAAGAACAAGATAACATCCAACCCATAGAGGAAGAGAAGGTCAGCACCATACTTGGAGAATTCCCTGCAAATTGGACTAAAGTAAATGATGCAATAGTGGTGCCAGTGTTGACCTTTTCCCAATTGGTAGCATAGGAAGAAGTGACTCAAGAAAATCCTGAAGATCAGGAAAATCAGGCAGCAGATGCCACACCAGCAGTGGAGCCAGAGAACCCTCGCCCTGCCAGTGGTGAACCGGTTATGCCCATGGTGAGTCTAAGAGTTCACAGACTGTCTAGTATCCCTGTGCCATGCAGAACCACCAGTAGAATATCCAGTACGTTACACACCACACCAGTATTACGCAGGTCTACCCGTACTACACAAGGTATACCATCCATCAGATATCGTATCTAGCTAAGTATATGTAAATGTTTAAATTGTGTATATATGTAACTGTTTTCAAGTTTTGTGCCTACAGGTAACCTGTAAGAGTTTCCTTTGAATTTGCCAGTTGTGTTTTATGGACACTGAACCACAGGACTGTGTGTGGTCAAAAACTTTATTTGTAAATAGTTCACCATTTGCCCAGGAATGGACCATGGACATTGATGCTTGGACTTATCATAGGACTGTTTTTGGATCTTGTGGTTTTTGTAAATTTTTCCCTTTTTACAAATCTTGTACAATTATAATTGTTCACATTGTCTAACTGTTTATATGTTTTTCATGTTTTGTACAACCCAGGAGTGCTGACTTGCACTAGGGGGGAATGTGGCGCCCCCAGGAGTATGGCTGCCACAGTGGCTTTGCCTTCCTTCAGGGAGGGTAATACCAGGCTTGGAAGCAGTGAAGAGTCTCTCTCGCAGTTTACCTATACATGCAACACAGTTCCACTCCAGGCCAGCAGGGGGGACTCTGAACCAGAATTGAGGGGAGGAGTGCTCTCTGAAGGCCAAGAAGAAGGAGTGGTCAGTTAGTGTGAGGTCCACGTGTGCAGACGTGTGGAGAGAAGCTGGAGGTTGAGCTGAGGAAAGAGAGCTCCCTCACAGTGAGAGCGCATGAACTGGAGCCTGGTCTCCACGGTTGTACGGATACTAACGGTCCTGCAACAGATACCGTAGGAGGCTGTAAATGCCCTACTCCCATCTAAGACTTGGAGGCACAACTGTTATGATTGAGTCACCGTAGGAGGCAGACACAAAAATAGAAGCTACGTCCAGAAAACCAGAGAAGTTGGCAACTATCAGATTGCAGACCCCTGAACCTATCAACACAACTATGTTATGATTGAGTCACCGTAGGAGGCAAAAACAGAAATGCTAGCTAAGTCCTGAAAACCAGAGAAGTTGGCAACTATCAGATTGCAGACCCCTGAACCTATCAACACAACTAGCAGTAGCCGTGGGGGGTTCCTACAATGACCTAGACCCCTCGATCACAGCTGGAGAGATAAATAGGCCTAAAGAAGGAAAGGGGAAATCTAACTGCCCCAGAGCAGACCCCAAAGCAATAGGCAGCCCCCCATATATAATGACGGTGAAGCAAGATGAAAACACTTACACAGACAGAAAGACAGGCTGAGCAAAGACGGGGCCCAAAAACTACCTAGATAGGAACGGATAGGAAAGCTGATATAAAAATGGCCCTGAAGCAACTAAGCTTCAAAAACTAAATCAGCACTCGGGTACCTTCAGAAGACAGAGCTCACGGAACACTGCACACTCCAGCAGGGAGTGGCAGAATCCAAAAAGCAAGAAAAACAAAAACAAATCTTAGATGCAAAAGGCAAAACGGAAAACTTAGCTTTAGGAGAGCAGGAATCAGACTGGTGTCCAAGAGTCCACAGAGAAATCACCCGCAGGGCAGAAAGGGCGTAGGCTGCCTTAAATCCAGTCAGTGACTCCACTCAGCCAATCGTCTTCATTAGTCCCAGGTGTCTGATAATCAGGCGCACTACCTTCCTTCACTAGAATAGGGAGTTCACCAGGCCTCAGTGACGAAGGGGAAAATGAACTCACAACACAACTAGCAGTAGCCGTGGGGGGTTCCTACGATGCCCTAGACCCCTCGATCACAGCCGGAGCGCTAAATAGCCTAAAGACAGAAAAGGAAATCTAAACTGCCCCAGAGCAGACCCCAAAGTAAAAGGCAGCCCTAAACATATAATGACGGTGAAGCAAGATGAAAAAACACTCACACAGATAGAAAGATAGGCTGAGCAAACGATGGGGCCCAAGCTAGCTAAACAGAACAGGAAAGGAAGGTTGCTGTCTGCAATCTGCCAAAATCCTATCAAAGACATAAGCCAACAAGCTGATATGAAAAAGACCCTGAAGCAGCTAGGCTTCAAAAACTAAATCACCACTCAGGTATTTTCAGAAGACAGAGCTAAAGGAATTCAGCACACCCCAGCAGGGAATGGCAGAAATCCAGAAAAGCAAAGCAAAACAAAGTCTAAGCACAAATGCAAAAAGCTGAGCAGAAAACTTAGCTTTAGAGGAGCAGGAATTCAGACTGGTCTCCAAGGATCCCACAGAGAAATCACCCGCAGGGCAGAAGGGCGTCGGCAGCCTTATATCCAGTCAGTAACTCCACTCAGCCAGTCATCATCATCAGACTCAGGTGTTTGATAATCAGGCTCACTACCTTTCTTTACCAGAAGAGGGAGTTCCTCGGGCCTCAGTAGTGAAGGGGAAAATGAACTCACAACACACAACAGCACGGAGTGAGCCAAGGGAGGAATACGGCTACAGCTGTCTGCCATACAAGGTAGTTCTAAGAGACAATAAGAGAAGTAGGAAGAACTTCAGTGTAACTCAGTACTAGGAGTACTTCACTCAAATAAGCGCTAAGAAGGAGACTGCACAGCCCATCTGCTGAGAGAGAATCCCTGAGCTGCTTCCAGGTTAGCCTGCTCCGGTACCATCTGTAATCAAGACCCTGGACTGCATTTATCAAGTAAAGGTACAGAAATTGCACCCTGCTGTGTCTTTGAGTGCTTCCTACCCTTCCGGCACTGCTACATCCGCATGCCAACCACATCTACACTGCCCTGGGACTACAGCTTCACCTGTGAGGAGCTTTTACATCTTTGCTGCACCATACCATCAGTCCCAGTGGAGCTGCAGGCAGCGTTGGCTTAACATCTCACTTGCCGAACACCACAGGTGGCGTCACAAATTATTCCATTAACTACTTTCCACCATTCAACTTCCCCTATTACTTGGGCGCCCAGGGCCACGGACCGGGTCACCGCTGCTGTGACACATCCTGCTGACACCAGCCCGGTACCGAGTACCCCACAGCCCTGGGAGGGCGACCCACAGATACCCAGCAAGAAATTTGCTGGTTGATGCAAGGTGAAACTACTTTGCATAGCTGTGCTAACCAAGACTCAACAGCTGTAAGTCTGGCAGCTCTTCAGCTTACTGTAGGCTTGCAGCTGGGCAGGTACTGGATGGATTGTATGTGTCAGCGAGGTGCCTAGCCTTGGTGATGTGAAACCTGGAGAAAAAGTCTCCAACACGGAAAGGAGTGGAGAGGTTGGTTAATGAGCCTTGATTTTTGGATCCTGGTTTTAGGAACGACTAGTAGAGCTGGGCGGGACTGGTCGATCAATCCTCCGATCCATGAGATTCAGCTGTGTTAAAAGGGAAGCTGAACTGTCTGAGGGTGAAGCAAAAAGACCTCTGGGACTTGACTCTGTGAGTGAAAGTCAAAGACTTGCTGTATACTGGTCAGCTAATGTCAGTGGCTATATAAGTCAGGGTATACTTTTGAAAGGGTGAGCCAGCTCTGTGAAGCCATAACTGCTACATAGATAGTTTATTTTCTGTTTACCTGAAAAGGCTGTTTTGCTTTTGTTTGGAAAGTTTGAGTTCTAAAACCTCCAAGTTTGCTTGGTGCCTGTGTGAACGCTACCAGCAGGGTCGAACTGACCTGGGGAGTATCAGCCCTTGGCTGTGGGAAGAAGGAGAGGGGGAGAAGGAGAAAAAAAAGTGTGGTTTTTAGTGGCGCAGACCCTTTAAAAGCGCAGGCAGAGTATTGCAGGGACGCGCACACGCAGCTTTTATTACATGAACTGCCGCTGTGCGCGTCCCGATCAATACTGAAGAGTGTGCGCCCATCGTCACCAGCGTATGATGTCAGTGTCATGCGCCACATGCGAAGGGTGCACACATTCTGCGCCGGCCTCTGCTATGTCGGTAGCTATTTTACTATGAGCGCAATAGACCTACAGAGGAGGACGCTGCCCTGCACTGGGAGCGCAGGAAGGTATGAGGAATCTTTTTTTTTCTTCTCCTCTCTCTCTTGCTCTCTCTCTGTGTGCATGAAGCCAGGACAAGGGGCCAGGATGGATACATATGGGGGGAGGCCAAGATGGATATATGGGGGCTCAGTATTGAGCAGAAGCACCCTTTTGAGCTAATACAGCCATGAGTCTTCTTGGGAATGATGCAACAAGTTTTTCACACCTGGATATGGGGATCCTCTGCCATTCTTCCTTACAGATCCTCTCCAGTTCCATCAAGATGGATGGTGAATGTTGGTGGACAGCCATTTTCAGGTCTAACCAGAGATGCTCAATTGGGTTTAGGTCACGGCTCTGGCTGGGCCAGTCAAGAATGGTCACAGAGTTGTTCTGAAGCCACTCCTTTGTTGTTTTAGCTGTGTTCTTAGTGTCATTGTCTTGTTGGAAGGTGAACTATCAACCAAGTCTGAGGTCCAGAGCACTCTGGAAGAGGTTTTCATCCAGGATATCTCTGTACTTGGCCACATTCATGTTTCATTCAATGGCAAGCAGTCCTGTCCCTGCAGCTGAAAATCACCCCCATAGCATGATGCTGCCACCATGTTTCACTGTTGGGATTGTATTGGGCAGGTGATGAGCAGTGCCTGTTTTTTCCACACATACAGTTTAGAATTATCACCAAAAAGTTCTATATTTGTCTTATCAGACCAGAGAATCTTATTTCTCATAGTCTGGGACTCCTTCGTGTGTGGTTTTTTGTTGTTTTTTTTAAGCAAACTCTATGCGGGCTTTCATATGTCTTGCACTGAGGAGAGTCTTCCATCGAGCCACTCAGCCATAAAGGCCCGACTGGTGGAGGGCTGCAATGATAGTTGACTTTGTGGAACTTTCTACCATCTCCCTGCTGCATCTGTGGAGCTCAGCCACAGTGATCTTGGGGTTCTTCTTTACCTCTCTCAACAAGGCTTTTCTCAAGCGATTGCTCAGTTTGGCTGGACGGCCAGGTCTAGGAAGACTTCTGGTGGTCTCAAACTTCTTCCATTTAAACATTATGGAGGCCACTGTGCTCTTAAAGGGAATCTGTCACCTGGTATTGGCGGGCTATTTAAATGAGGTCTGTCCGGTCCGATGGGCGGTGTTTCGGATCTTTGCCGCCTCCCCATCCTTGGCCGCCATCCACAGTTTTTTCATGAATAGGAGTAGGTGTCCGCCATCTTTCGCGCGTGCGCTAAGCATTCTTGGCTTACTCATGCGCAGTATGCTTTGCCCAACTGCGGGCAAAGCCGAAAAGCCTTACTGCGCATGCGCTGGTTAACTAGGCCCCGGAACACAGCAAAATACTTCCGGGGCTTAGTTAACCTGCGCATGCGCAGTAAGGCTTTTCGGCTTTGCCCGCAGTTGGGCAAAGCATACTGCGCGTGCGTGAGCCAAGAATGCTTAGCGCACGTGCGAAAGATGGCGGACACCTATTCCTATTGATGAAAAAACTGCGGACGGTGGCCAAGAATGGGGAGGCGGCAAAGATCCAAAATACCGCCCATCGGACCAGACAGACCTCATTTAAATAGCCCACCAAAACCAGGTGACAGATTCCCTTTAAGAACCTTGAGTACTGCAGAAATTCTTTTGTAACCTAGGCCAGATGTGTGTCTTGAAACAATTCTGTCTCTGAGCTCCTTGTCCATTTCCTTTGACCTCATGATTCTCATTTGGTCTGACATGCGCTGTGAGGTCTTATATAGACAGGTGTGTGCCTTTCCAAATCAAATCCTATCCCTTTAATTAAACACAGCTGGACTCCAATGAAGGAGCAGAACCATGTCAAGGAGGATCACAAGGAAATGGACAGCATGTAACTTAAATTTCTGAGCAAAGGGTCTGAATACTTATGACCATTTTTCTTTTTTAATAAATTTGCAAAAAGATTTACATTTCTGTTTTTTTTCAGTCAACATGGGGAGCAGAGTGTACATTAATGAGAAAAAAATGAACTTTTTTGAATTTACCAAAAGGCTGCAGTGAAACAGAGTGAAAAATTTAAAGGGGTCTGAATACTTTCAATACCCACTGTATTTGTGAACAGGTGAGCAAGCTCTGTTAAGCCATAATTGCTATATGGACTGTTTATTTTCTGGGGGGTTTTTCGGTTTACTATTTTTTTGCCGGGAAAAGGTTATTTTGTTTTAGTTTGGAAAATTTATGAATTCTAATAAACTTTCAAGTTTGCACCAAGAAGCTTTGTACCTGTGTGAACAGATACCAGTGGCCTAAAAGTAAGTGAATCCTTACATTATACAAATGAAAGTGAGGGGAAATGGAAGCCACGTTCTGCCCTATTACTGCTGGTGATGAGATTGCCATTGAGGATTATAGTGGAGTTGGATAAGTGCCACTTAAATGTGGAACCAAACCTGCACAATAAAGGAAGTGTCACAAATACTTGGACTCATTGCTGTGGTGCATCGTCAACACTGCCTTGCAAAACATTGACCTAGTGAGTTGAGAAAGGCAAGTAATTGCCCTTGCTGTAATTGCTGCTGCACATGATGATGCAGTGTAGCTTCATGCACAAATATTCCAAATGAGAGATACAAATTCTCCGCTTTTGACAGTAAATGGCAGGAATGGCTTTCTTGGAGAAATAATAGTAGTGGATTCCGCTAAGTGCATTACCAGCAATTTGATCAGAGATAATTGGATGACTGGGCTCATGTTTTCTGGCTATGCATTCAGGTATGGACTACTGATGATGAACAAAGGAATAGTAAGACAAGCAGTAGATGATTATAATGACTGTGTAAGGCCGGAGTCACGCTAGCGAGAAAAACAGACAAGTGCAATGCGATAAAACATTGCATTGCACTCGTCCCAATGTTAATCTATGGGGCAGCTCCCATCATCTGATTTTTTTCTCGGCCGTTTTAATCGGGCTGAGAAAATCGCAGCATGCAGCGATTGTCACCGATTAACGGCCCTGACTCGCCCATGCAAGTCTATGGGTGCAAGAAAAAAATGGATTACACATGGACCACAAGTGTGACTTGCGAGAAATGCGCATCGGTGTCCTTTAACAAAAGCCGGCAATTCAGTGCATGATACAGTAAAATCACACTGACATGCTTAATAAAGAATAGAGAGAATAGAGACATAGAATATATATATATATATATACACTCACTGGCCACTTTATTAGGTACACCTGTCCAACTGTGTGTTAAGACTTAATTTCTAATCAGCCAATCACATGGCGGCAACTCAGTGCATTTAGGCATGTAGACATGGTCAAGACAATCTCCTGCAGTTCAAACCGAGCATCAGTATGGGGAAGAAAGGTGATTTGAGTGCCTTTGAACGTGGCATGATTGTTGGTGCCAGAAGGGCTGGTCTGAGAATTTCAGAAACTGCTGATCTACTGGGATTTTCACGCACAACCATCTCTAGGGTTTACAGAGAATGGTCCGAAAAAGAAAAAAAATCCAGTGAGCGGCAGTTCTGTGGCCGGAAATGCCATGTTGATGCCAGAGGTCAGAGGAGAATGGGCAGACTGGTTCGAGCTGATAGAAAGGCAACAGTGACTCAAATTGCCACCCGTTACAACCAAGGTAGGCAGAAGAGCATCTCTGAACGCACAGTGCGTCGAACTTTGAGGCAGATGGGCTACAGCAGCAGAAGACCACACTGGGTACCACTCCTCTCAGCTAAGAACAGGAAACTGAGGCTACAATTTGCACAAGCTCATCGAAATTGGACAGTAGAAGATTGGAAAAACGTTGCCTGGTCTGATGAGTCTCGATTTCTGCTGCGACATTCGGATGGTAGGGTCAGAATTTGGCGTAAACAACATGAAAGCATGGATCCATCCTGCCTTGTATCAACGGTTCAGGCTGGTGGTGGTGGTGTCATGGTGTGGGGAATTTTTTCTGGGCACTCTTTGGGCCCCTTGGTACCAATTGAGCATCGTTGCAACGCCACAGCCTACCTGAGTATTGTTGCTGACCATGTCCATCCCTTTATGACCACAATGTACCCAACATCTGATGGCTACTTTCAGCAGGATAATGCGCCATGTCATAAAGCTCGAATCATCTCAGATTGGTTTCTTGAACATGACAATGAGTTTACTGTACTCAAATGGCCTCCTCAGTCACCAGATCTCAATCCAATAGAGCATCTTTGGGATGTGGTGGAACGGGAGATTCGCATCAGGGATGTGCAGCCGACAAATCTGCGCCAACTGTGTGATGCCATCATGTCAATATGGTCCAAAATCTCTGAGGAATGCTTCCAGCACCTTGTTGAATCTCTGCCACGAAGAATTGAGGCAGTTCTGAAGGCAAAAGGGGGTCCAACCCCTTACTAGCATGGTGTACCTAATAAAGTGGCCAGTGAGTGTATATATATATATATACACATGTCATTGAGACACACACACATATATATATATATATATATATATATATTTCATAGAGTTCTACATAGCAGAATAGCCGCTAAATCAATTGCCGGCTTCTGTAAAATCAATACAAAGACCAGCATGAAAGGACACATGGTTAACATACAGTAAAACATTTCATTTCATTTAGCTTTTTATATGTCTTTGACTAATAATTCGATTAGGGTATGTGTGCAAAATTTGGGACATGTAGGTGTTAAAATAAGGGCTTAATTCGTTGAAAAAAATTGTGTGGGCTCCTGCGGTAATTTATCCACCAGAGAGAGAAATCCAGTGAGTGAGGGCAGATATTAATAGCCTAGAGAGGGACTATTGTGTTTGCCCCCCCCCGGCTAAAAAAAATCTGCCCCCAGCCACCCCAGAAAATGCGCATCTATAAGATGCGCCTTTTCTGGCACTTAGCCTCTATTTTCCCATTGCCCTGTAGCGGTGGCTAATGGGTTAATGTCAACTTGCTATTGAAAGGTGACATTAAGCCGGGTTAATAATGGAGAGGTGTCAATAAGACACCTCTCCATTATTAATGCTAGAATAGTAAAGGATTAAAAAAAACAGAGATATTAATTAAAAATTCTTTTAATGATATAATCACACCAAGTTTTTGACAAAATTTATTATTCAGCTAATCCAAAAAAAGACCATGTTCTGTAAAAAAACAAAAAAAACAATATACATGCCTCTCCGCTGTTCAGTTAGGTCCCCCGCTGCAATCCATCAGAAGGGGTTAACTAGTTTACAACGGGGACCGGTGCTAATGCGACCGGCCCTGCTGTAAACCACTGCAGAATGAATTAGTTCATCTCTGTGCAGCCTCCTCTGCTGACCGGAGATGAACTAATAAGCTTGGGAAAGTTTCTGAACTTTTTCCCACGCTCATTAGTTCACCTCCGGTCAGCCAGGGACTCCGCGCAGCCTCACTGACGTCAGCGGTAGTCAGTAGCGGGAGAAAATGGACCACAAAATTTGTTGCGCAATTTCTCTCGAGTATGCAGATACCCCATATATGGGGGGAACTACTGTTTGGGCGCACAGCAGGGCTCAGAAAGGATGGAGTGATGTTTTGGAGTGCAGATTTTTCTGGAATGTGGAATGCGGGTGTCATGTCGCATTTGGAGAACACCTGATGTGCCTAAACAGTGGAAAATGTGTTGTGCAATTTCTCCACAGGTCCTATTCAGGATGCTAATAAACGTCTCCCATTTTCTTTGTGTATTTTTATGTCTCAGGATATCATCCCAGTTAATTGCACCAAAATCATCTCTCATTTGTTGGAAATTTGCCTTCCTGAAGTTTAGTGTCCTTGTAACCCCTCTACTGCACATCTTAATAAAGGATACATGAAAACTTATTAATTTGTGATCACTATTACCCAAGTGACCCCCAACCTTTATATTTGATATGTGGTCTGGCCTGTTGGTTAATATTAGGTATAGCAGTGCCCCCCCTTTTGTTGGGTCCTAAACCAGTTGTGAAAGGTAATTGTCTCTTCCTCAGGTTGACAATAGTTCTCAGAGAACCGTATGGCTTTTGTTTTAAAAGCGGAGGGTATAAAAATCCCCTTCCTTCCTCTTTCCTCGGGACTTCTCGTAGAACCTGCATTTGCACCAGTCCAAAACCTCCGCCTCCAGGGCTAGTTGTTCTGGAAACTTCCTGCAGGGTGTTAATTCAAAAGTCTGTTGGGGTGGATGGATGAAGTCTATCATTAGGCTATCCCTGATGACACTCAGGACCCAATAACTGGAGGAGATGTTCACCCAGGCAGGGAGAAAGAGAGAGAGCCTCCCCCTACCACTGACCTGACGTAATTGGGGGGGCTTTTATGATGATGTGGAGGGTCCTCTAAACATATGACCAGACCCATTTCTGTCTTTGAAGTCCCAGCTCTTCCTTTCTCCAGGGGGACGACCTCTATTAAATTTTCTCCTACGAAAAGAAGGCTTCCTGGTCTCCCCCGGGAAACGGAAACCCATTCTTTTTATTCCTTGCCTGCTCTAAGATGTCCTCCAGCTTCTGACCAAAGAGAAACTGACCATCACACTGAATGGAGCAGAGTCTATTTTTCGAAGGCAGGTGACCCGGACACCCTTTTAGCCACAAGGCCCTTCTAGCCGCATTAGGTCTGCCGCCCTAGCTGCCAACCTTACCGAATCTGCTGAGTCTGCTAGGAAGGCCGCTTCTCCTTGCACCAGAGTCATTGTTCTGCCCATTCTGTGCAGCTAGATATTACAGTTATGGCCATTAGTTGTCATAAGTTGCCCTTTTCCTTTATTCATGTGTTTGGAATTTTCTGTTCCCCAAATGGTTAATTGTTCAGAACCGCCCCTTCTTTCTGCCCTGGTCAACAACATGTAACCATTCTCCAGCCATCTCCTGAGTAGCTCCACCTGCTCAGCTCAGCTCTTTGCAAAAGCACTGCTATAACTAGCGGATTCCGGTAAGGATAATGCAATTATTAGTTATGCATCTGTGTTAGCAGCCATAATGCAACCCCCCATGATGTTTGCAATGCATGCTCAGCTCCTGTGATGTTATTTCACTGCATGTTATAAGCATCCTCTAGTTAAGCATCCTCTGTTCAGTCAGTGCAAGCTTGCAACCATTAGGTGTTTTAGACATCTTTCCCTTTTCTGGGTACGTTGTATTGCTCAACTCTTCTATAATGCATGATAACAGCATCCTGTATCATTGGCTTCTCTTGTGATAATACCCTGCATTGCTATTAGCTGCCAGTATTTGTGTATTGTATACTGTCTACAAGTACTTACATGCTGTATTATCTGTCTCTTGTAGTTTTTACCTGAATCATCCACATTTTGTACAACAATCTGCTGAATTATCCATAACTGTGTTCTACTATACCATCTGTTATCTCCCATCGTTGTCCATATCCCAATATGTCCCAATAAATAATAGACTTAAGCTCCTATACAGTCTTGTTTCTGGGAGTGGATGAAAGGTTAAGTCGTATGCTGGAATCCACACAGCGTCATACGTGGAAGACGGCAGAACAGTAAAAACGGAACCGCCGGTCACAAGCCGGTCCCATAACTGTGTTCTACTATACCATCTGTTATCATCTCCCATCGTTGTCCATATCCCAATATGTCCCAATAAATAATAGACTTAAGCTCCTAAACAGTCTTGTTTCTGGGAGTGGATGAAAGGTTAAGTCGTATGCTGGAATCCACACAGCGTCATACGTGGAAGATGGCAGAACAGTAAAAACGGAACCGCCGGTCCCAAGCAGTGGTTACCCAGGCTATATGGCACCGCTACCACCCAAACTGCTCCGCATACGGGTACTGCAGCAGCCGCAATACAGCCGCAGGGACAAGAGCACGGAGCTCAGTAAAAACGGAACCGCCGGTCGCAGGCGGTGGTTACCCAGGCTATACGGCACCGCTACCACCCAGACTGCTCCGCATACGGGTACTACAGCAGCCGTCATACAGCCGCAGGGATAAGAGCCCAGTAAAAACAGAACCGCCGGTCGCAGGCGGTGGTTACCCAGGCTATACGGCACCGCTACCACCCAGACTGCTCCGCATACGGGTACTACAGTAGTCGCCACACAGCCGCAGGGACAAGAGCACAGAGCTCAGTAAAAACGTACTGCTGGTCATAAGCGGTGGTTACCCAGGCTATACGGCACTGCTACCACCCAAACTGCTCCGCATACAGGTACTACAGCTGCCGCTACACAGCCGCAGGGACAAGAGCACAGAGCTCAGTAAAACGGACCGCGGTGGTTACTCAGGCTATACGGCATCTCTACCACCCAAACTGCTCTACCACCAGAAACTGCACGTCTGCAAGCAGAGAGAGAAGCCAAAACCGCACGTCTGCAAACAGAGAGGCTGAAACTGCACATCTGCAAGCACAAAGAGAGGCCGAAACTGCATGCCTGCAAGCAGAGTTAGAAAAACTTATGGCAGACAAAGACAGCAGCTGCAATAGCTAAAGCAGAGTATTTGGAAGCTATGAAAGGTCCTGATTGAAAGACGCAGCAATATTCTCGGACCAGATCTAGAGCAGCAAGATCCAGCGCAGCGTGTCGCAGAGTACGTCGGTCAACTTTCCGGCGTGGATGACAGCCCTGAAGCATCATATCAATCAGCCCATGCCGATTACCAGCGATCCGAGCATCACTACCATAGGCGAGGAGACATCCAGCACAGAGATGTCGATCACAGCTACCGTTCCACTGAGAAGAAGAGACAGCTCCCATCCTGCCTTAAAGATACACCTTCTTCATCGACAAGGTACCGCACAGATTATCCGGAGTCAGAAGCATCTTACAGGTATGGTGACACACTACACACTAGACATGACTATTACACACCGGTTCATGCCAGCACTGACGGAGCCACCATGGACCTTGCAAAGTTCCTTGCCCGCCGAGAACTGGTTGCAAAGGGACTTGTAAAGTTCTCTGATAAACCCGAGAACTATCGGTCATGGCGAGCCTCGTAGTGAGGAGTTAGATCTCCTGGTAAAGTGGCTCAGAAGTGAGTCAGTCGATCATGCCAAAAGACTGAGAGGCATAAATGTAAAGCATCCTCCCACAGCCCTACATAAAGTGTGGGAAAGACTTGAATGCTATGGGACAGTAGAAGTCATAGAGAATGCTTTATATAAAAGAATTGATGATTTTCTTAAGATAGGACCTAAAGGTTATCGAAAGCTTAGAGAACTGAGAGATTATTGAATGAGTTGCAGGTTGCCCAGCAGGAAGGAGACTTGCCCGGATTGGCATTCTTAGACACCGCTAGAGGTGTCAATCCAATAGTACAGAAATTTCCTTACAACCTACAAGAAAAGTGGATTACATGTGGTTCAGAGTATAAACAAAATCATAATGTATCATTCCCTCCTTTCACTGTATTTGTTGATTTTGTCACCAAACAATCTAGGATTAGAAATGACCCTAGTTTTGACTTTACTGTGTCATGTTCCACTGCCTCCTATCACTTCGCCAGGAACTGTGAAGCTAGCGTGAAATGTGCAGAATGCAGCAGCACGGATCACAATACAGCCTTGCACCCTGGATCACCTCCACGAATGTCGCAAGCAGAGGAGAACAATGAGAAGCAGGAGGACACTGACGAAGACACCCCTGTGGTCAGCTCTCAATGTACGGAGATCTGTAAGGGACTCACAGGAGGAAGGTCCTGTTCAAAAATCTGCCTTGTCCGAGTCTATCCTGCAGGCCGGAAGGACAAAGCCTTCAAGCTTTATGCAATCCTGGATGACCAAAGTAACAGGTCTCTAGCCAGGTCCATCTTCTTTGACAACGTCAACATTGTAGGCTCTGGTTCTCCCTACACCATGAGGACGTGTTCAGGTACCGATGAGACGGCGGGGAAAAAGCAACCGGATACAAAGTGGAGTCCATAGATGGCCAGACCTGCCTATCATTACCGTCCATCCTGGAGTGCAACCAGATTCCTGACAATAGGTCAGAAATACCTTCACGGGAGGTGGCGAGACATCACCCCCATCTAAAGCATATAGCCCACCTTATGTCTGAGATGCATACAGGAAACCCAATAGCTCTACTCCTGGGAAGAGATATACTATGAGTCCACAAGATTAGAGACTGTATAAATGGCTTTGGGAACGCTCCGTATGCACAGAGGCTCAACCATGGATGGGTCATCATAGGAGACGTCTGCCTAGGATGAGCACACAAGCCGGCCTCCGTCAACAGAATTCTTACCAGCACACTAGAAAGTGGATGTCCATCTCTCTTCTGGCCATGTCACAATAGTCTGCTGGTAAAGGAATTGCCAATCAGCACTCCACTACCAGGCCTGTGAAGGTGAACAAGACCACATGGGAGGTATGGTCTTCCACAGGACAAAGGAGGACGACAAGGTAGCGATGTCAATAGAAGATAGGATGTTCCTGGACATCATGGATACACAAGTAGTCAAAGACAACCTCAACAAGGGACAACCTATTCCTGGAGACAGCGTGCTAAAGAAGCTCGATCCAATTGTTGACCAAGACGGGCTGCTGAGAGTAGGTGGCCGTCTTCAAGAAGCCGAGGTAGAAGTTTCAAAGAAACACCCGGTAATAATCCCTGGACGTCATCACGTCACAACCCTGCTCATTCAACATCATCATAACTTAGTGAGACACCAAGGCCATTTGTTCTGCGGAATCTGCGGGTGGCTGGTCTATGGATAGTCGGCGCAAAGAGAAGCGTTAGCAAACTCATCTTCAACTGTGTTACGTGTCGCAAACTCCGTGGCCCGTTCCAAAATCCGAATATGGCCAATCTTCCATCCGACAGACTCAGTACCAAACCCCCTTCACCAATGTTGGACTAGACGTATTCGGTCCTTGGTCAGGGCTACTCGACGCACTAGGAAATCCAATACTGAAGCAAAGTATTGGGCTGTTCTATTCACTTGTCTGTCCATCAGAGCTGTTCATATCGAAGTAATCGAATCTATGGACACTTCAAGTTTCATAAATGCATTTTGATGCTTCATTGCAGTCAGAGGCCCTGTGAAGCATATTCGCTCCAACAGACGTACGAATTTCATTGGAGCGGCAAGAGAACTTCAAATCCCTTCCAATTTGGACATCGCTAATGTTAAAAGGTACCTAGGCGAGCAAGGATGCACATGGACTTTCAATCTGCCACATTCTTTGCTCATGGGAGGTGCCTGGGAGAGAATGATGGGCATAGCATGCAAGATACTAGACTCTATATTCTTGCAAACGAACACCAGTCTCACACTTGAGAGATCAACCAAGCTCTTGGCCGAGGTATCGGCTATCATGAACGCCAGGCCACTGTCAGCACTCTCCAGCGATTCCAGAGACCTGACTGTCCTTACTCCGGCAATGCTACTCACGCAGAAAACCTGTGTCCCGAGAGCTCCACTCGGAGAATTCAAAGATAAAGATCTCTTCAGACGCCAGTGGAGGCAAGTACAAAGCGTGTTCAATGTCTTCTGGGACAGATGGAAGAAACAATATCTATCCACTCTACAAACCAGGACAAAGCGGCAAAAAGACGGTCCAAACATCCAACCAGGCGATGTGGTACTTGTCAAAGACACTCAGTCACATCGTAATGAGTGGCCACTCGGCCTATTCACCAAGCCTCTTCCCAGCAAGGACGGGAAAGTGTGCAAGGTAGAGGTCAAAGTGAGCAAACTTGGGGAGAACAAACTGTTCCTCAGGCCAGTTACTGAACTTGTATTGTTATTATCCCCAAAAGAGCCAAATAGTGGCATCCGTTGATGCCAAGCAGGGAGTGTTCTGCCCATTCTGTGCAGCTAGATATTTTTAAGTGCTGTTACAGCTATGGCCATTAGGTGTCATAAGTTGCCCTTCTCCGTTATTCATGTGTTTGGAATTTTCTGTTCCCCAAATGGTTAATTGTTCAGAACCGCCCCTTCTTTCTGCCCTGGTCAACATGTAACCATTCTCCAGCCGTCTCCTGAGTAGCTCACACCTGCTCAGCTCTTTGCAAAACCATTGCTATAACAAGCAGATTCCGGTAAGGATAATGCAATTATTAGTTATGCATCTGTGTTAGCAGCCATAATGCAACCCCCCATGATGTTTGCAATGCATGTTCAGCTCCTGTGATGTTATTTCACTGCATGTTTGTTATAAGCATCCTCTAGTTAAGAATGCTCTGTTCAGTCAGTGCAAGCTTGCAACCATTAGGTGTTTTAGACATCTTTCTCTTTGCTGCTGGGTACATTATATTGCTCAGCTGTTACAGGATGCTATCATGCATTATATATCATTGCTTCTGTTGTGATAATACCCTGCATTGCTATTAGCTGCTAGTATCTGTGTATTGTATATTGTCTACCAGTACTGACATGCTGTATTATCTGTCTCTTGTAGTTTTTACCCTAATCATCCACATTTTGTATAACAATCTACTGAATCATCCACATTTTGTACAACAATCTGCTGAATTATCCATAACTGTGTTCTACTATACCATCTGTTATCTCCCATCGTTGTCCATATCATCCCAATAAATAATAGACTTAAGCACCTATACAGTCTTGTTTCTGGGAGTGGATGAAAGGTATGCTGGAATCCACACAGCGTCATACGTGGAAGAAGGCAGAACTGTCATATTGGCCAAGATCTCGTCCTTTGGAACCTTACTCCTCAGCTGTTCCTCTATCTGCTGCAACCAGACCATAAGGGAGCGGACCGTACGCTTCCTAGCTATTGCCGATTGCAGACCCCCTGCGGCTGCCTCCCAGGTGTGTCTCAGGAACCCATCAGCTTTTTTGTCTAATGGGTCTTCCAGCATGCCAGTCCTCTAAAGGCAGGGACAATTTTTATAGAGGGCGTAGCCACTGCCCGTCGGTCTTAGGGATTTTAGCCTAACTCTCCGAGTTGTTTTCCTCCAATTGGTATCTCCTTTTGAAAGACGAGGTCAGGCTACCAGACTTCTCCAGCTTCTTCCACTCCTTCTCCATGAGCCCTTTTACCCTAGAATTCACTGGAAAGGTGCGCTTCCATTTTTCCTTCAGGCCCCCAAACATAACATCCTCTAAGGCAGTGGTCCCCAACCTTTTTTGCACCAGGGACCGGCTTCAAGCAAGACCATTCTTCCATGGCCCGGCAGGGCGGGGATGGAGGTGTGGCAGGGGCGGGCTTTGGTCATAAGGGGGTGGGGCTATGGATGCGGCTGTAGTTCAGCAGTGCATACTTATTTCATTATAACATTTATAATGTGAATGTGACTCCACTCACCGTAGGTTTTGAATGAGTGGGAGCACCAGGCTTGTTTCCCTGTATCAGTGGGAGCACTGGGCTTGTTTTCCTGCAACAAGATGGTCCCATCTAGGGGTGATGGGAGGCAGCGAAACCCTTGTATGCATGGCTCTGCTCCCACCCTTGTATGCATGACTCTGCTCCCACCCTTGTATGCATGGCTCCACTCCCACCTGTTGTGAGTTCATTCTCTGGTTCACCAGTTGTGAGTTCTCCTTCTGGACTCCCTCTGGTGGTGACAGGAGGTAGTGAGGCTGATTTGATCGGTGGAGATCTGCCACCTGAGAATGAGGATGACGATTGGACCTCAGGAATCTCATATTGGATTTAAGTCAGCCGACGCCCTATTCAGTTGCTGGTGATTCCTTCTGGCTTGTAAGCAGTTGGTTTTCTCCTCTGTTCCAGTCATCTAAAGCTAAGTTTTTCTGATAATGTTCACACTTGATTTTGTTGGTCTATTCAGTTTTTGTGTGGTCAGCTAGCCCCGGCTGGGGGCTGTGCTGAATTTCCACTCTTATTTTGCCGATTTGCTTTTTGTCCCTTACTAGTTTGGCCTCTTTTTGCTCTGTCTCAGAATATTTCAGAGTGCTGATATAGTGGGAGAAGTCTAGTGACTTCAGGGTTAATTTTGCTATCAGAAGTGTTGGACATTATTTTTGTAGGGTTTTTTTGCAGGTTGCAGACAGTGTCTTTCCCTTTCCTTTCCTTGCTAGTTAGTTTGGGCCCCATTGTTTGCTCAGCATATTTTCCTGCCTGTGTTTGTGCTTTCATCTTGTTTCACCGTCAATACATGTGTGGGGGCTGTCTTTCCTTTGGGGTCTGCTCTGGGGCAGTTAGTTTCCCCTTTTCTTGCTTTAGGCTTATTTAGTCCTCCGGCTGTGCCAAGGCATCTAGGATCATCGTAGGTACGCTCCACGGCTGCTGCCAGTTGTGCGGTAGGATCAGGGATCTGCAATCTGCATAGATACCAACCTCTCTGGTTTTCTGTGACTTAGCTTGTTTTGCTTTTTTCTCCTCGGTGACCCATTCATAACAGAATCACCAGCCATACCACAGATTCTAGGGTACTCAAAAGCAGGAAAAAGTTGTTAAAAAAAAAAATTGTCAGAATTTTTTATTTTATATTTTTTCCTCTTCTTTCTCTGGGGCCATAGAAGAATTTTTTTTTTCTTTTTCCTAATGGAGATTAAGCAATTCTCTGATCATGTGGAGCAGCTTGCTGCTGAAGTGCAGGGAATTTCCACCTACTTAATTCAGTCACATGCTACTGAACCTAAGATCCCTACTCCTGATGTATTTTCTGGGGATCGGTCTAAATTTCTGAATTTTAAGAATTGTAAATTATTTCTGGCCTTGAAGCCTAACTCATCGGGAAACTCTGTGCAGCAGGTTAAAATTGTCATCTCCTTGCTGCGCGGCGATCCCCAGGATTGGGCTTTTTCTCTGACACCGGAAAATCCTATTCTGACTAATGTGGATGCATTTTTTCAAGCCTTGGGGTTGTTGTATGATGAATCTAATGCTGTTGATCAAGCTGAGAGAACCCTGTTGGCATTTATCCAGGGTCAGAATTCTGCAGAGTTATACTGTCAAAAACTCCAAAAGTGGGCGGTCCTTACTACATGGAATGATAGTGCATTGGCAGCTCTCTATCGGAAGGGTTTATCAGAGACCGTAAAAGATGTTATGGTGGGATTTCCTGTTCCCTCTGGTCTGAATGATTCTATGTCATTAGCCATTCAAGTTGATCGGCGTTTACGTGAACGTAAAACTACACGGGAGGCGCTGCCACCTTTGAACAAACGTCTGAAAATATGCAATGTGATGGGGGTTTGTCTAGGGCGCAACGTCAGGAATTTAGAAGGCGTAATAAGCTGTGTTTTTTCTGTGGAGACGTCTCTCATCCTATTTCTGTCTGCCCTAAACAAGAGATAAGTTTAGCACACACTTGCTGTGGGCAGTGTACAACCCAAGTTTCTTTTGGCAATTACTCTGATCTGCATCTTATCCACGTTTTCCACGAAGGCTTTTGTGGATTTAGGAGCAGCGTTGAATCTGATGGATTTGGACTTTGCTAAACGTTGTGGTTTTTCCATGACGCTTCTGCGGACGCCTAGTCCTTTGAGGGGTATTGATGCTACTCCTTTGGCGGAGAATAAACCTCAGTTTTGGACCCAGGTGACAATGCGAGTTGCCCCAGACCACCAAGAAAATTGTAAATTTTTGGTGCTGCATAATTTGCATGATACTATTGTTCTGGGTTTTCCTTGGTTGCAAACTCATAATCCAGTTTTGGATTGGAAATCTGGGTCTGTGGTGAATTGGGGTTGTCAATGTGTTCTTAGGGACGCTCCTGTTTTCTCCACCTCTCCTCAGTCTCATGATATTCCTGATTATCTAGCCGATTTTTCTGATGTATTTAGTGATAGCAAGTCTGCGTCTTTGCCTCCTCATAGGCGTTATGACTGTGCAATTGAGTTGATGCCTGGGTGTAAATTTCCCAAGGGTCGGCTTTTCAACTTATCAGTACCCGAACATGATGCTATGCGATCCTATATTAAGGAGTCGTTGGAGAAGGGTCATATTAGACCATCCTCGTCACCTTTAGGTGCTGGTTTATTTTTTGTGGCCAAGAAAGATGGTTCATTAAGACCGTGTATTGATTATCGTTCCCTTAACAAGATGACTGTTAAATATCAGTACCCGTTATCTCTGATGTCTGATTTATTCTCCAGAGTTAAGAATGCCTGCTGGTTTACTAAGCTTGACCTCAGGGGGGCGTATAATCTTATTCGCATCAAGCACGGGGATTAATGGAAGACGGCGTTTAATACTCCGGAGGGACATTTTGAGTACCTGGTGATGCCTTTTGGGCTCACTAATACCCCTTCTGTCTTCCTGTCCTTTATGAATGATATTTTCCGTGACTTTGTGGTTAAGTGTTTGATCATCTATCTGGATGATATTTTGATCTTTTCTAGTGATTGGGATTCTCATGTGGAACACGTCCGGACTGTGTTCCGGATTTTAAGGGAGAATTCCCTGTTTGTTAAGGGATCGAAATGCCTTTTTGGTGTACAGAGGATTTCATTTTTGGGATTTATCTTATCTCCATCGACTATTGAAATGGACCCGGCCAAGGTACAGGCCATTTATGATTGGGTTCAGCCTACTTCTTTGAAGGCCCTCCAGAAGTTTTTGGGTTTTGCTAATTTCTATCGTAAATTTATAGGTAATTTTTCTGGTATTGTCAAACCACTGACTGATCTGACCAAGAAGGGCGCTGATGTGCTGAATTGGTCTCCTGAGGCTATCTCAGCATTTCAGGAGCTTAAGCAGAGATTTACTTCAGCTCCAGTTTTACGGCAACCTGATGTCTCACTTCCATTTCAGGAGGAGGTAGATGCTTCTGAGATTGGTGCAGGAGCTGTTTTGTCCCAAAAAGACCCTGTGACTTCTAAGATGAATCCCTGTGCCTTTTTTTCTCGAAAGTTCTCCCCATCTGAACGCAACTATGATGTGGGGAATTGGGAATTGTTGGCTATGAAGTGGGCATTTGAGGAGTGGAGACATTGGTTGGAGGGAGCTAGACATCAAGTTGTGGTCCTCACCGATCACAAGAATTTGATTTATCTGGAGTCGGCCAAACGCTTGAATCCTAGACAGGCTAGATGGGCCTTGTTTTTCACGCGTTTTAATTTTGTGGTCTCTTTTCTTCCAGGCACTAAGAATGTCAAGGCAGACGCCCTTTCTAGGAGTTTCTTTGCCGATTCTCTTAGTGTGACCGAGCCTACTACCATCCTAGGTGAAGGGGTAGTTCTTTCTGCCATTTTGCCCGATTTGAGACGCGCCCTGGAGAAATTTCAGGAGGATAAACCTGAGCGTTGCCCTATGGGAAAATTGTATGTTCCTGACCAGTGGAGAAAGAGAGTGATGTCTGAAATTCATTGCTCCGCATTGGCTGGTCATCCAGGTATTTTTGGTACCAGAGATTTGGTGAGTCGGTCCTTTTGGTGGCCTGCCTTATCTCGTGACGTCAGGAATTTTGTACAGTCCTGTGGGACTTGTTCTCGGTCTAAACCCTGTTCTCGTTCTAGTGGGTTGCTGATGCCCTTGCTGGTGCCCAAGAGGCCATGGACCCATATCTCAATGGATTTTATTTCTGATCTTCCTGTCTCTCAGAGAATGACTGTTATCTGGGTGATTTGTGATAGATTTTCGAAGATGGTCCATCTTGTACCACTCCCAAAGTTGCCATCTTCTGCTGAGTTGGTGCCCTTGTGTTTACAACAGGTGGTTCGGTTACATGGGATTCCTGAGAACATTGTGTCCGACAGAGGAGTCCAGGTTGTTTCCAGATTCTGGAAAGCCTTTTGTTCCAATCTGGGAATTCCGTTATCTTTCTCCTCCGCGTTTCATCCCCAGACCAATGGACAGGCTGAGAGAACAAACCAGACCTTGGAGTCTTATTTGAGATGTTTTATATCTGCTGATCAGGATGATTGGGTCTCATTTTTGCCCTTGGCCGAATTCGCACTTAACAATAGAGCTAGTTCTGCCACTTTGGTGTCACCCTTTTTCTGTAATTTTGGGTTTCATCCTCGATTCTCTTCAGGGCAAGTGGAATCTTCGCCCTGCCCAGGAGTGGACACTGTGGTTAAGAGAATGCAGCAGATATGGGATCAAGTGGTGGATAAGTTGTCACTCTCTCAGGAAAAGGCCCAGCGATTTTCCAACCGGCATAGGACCATTGGTCCCCGGTTTAAAGTGGGTGATATGGCTTGGTTGTCGTCTAAGAATATTCCTATGAAGGTTGCATCTCCTAAATTTAAGCCAAGATTTATTGGTCCTTCTAAGATTTTGGAAATTCTTAATCCTGTTTCGTTTCGATTGGCTCTTCCAGTTATGTTCAAGATCCATGACGTATTTCACAAATCTCTGTTGAAGAGGTTTGTTGAGCCAGTGGTGCCTATGGCAGCACCTCCTGACCCTGTGTTGGTTGAAGGCAATGTGGAATATGAGGTAGAGAAAATATTGGATTCTCGTTTGGTTAGACAGAGACTCCAGTATTTGGTCAAATGGAAGGGTTATGGTCAGGAGGATAATTCTTGGGTCTCTGCCTCTGATATTCATGCCAATAGATTGGTTCGTGCTTTTCACCGGGCCCATCCTGGTCGGCCTGGTGGCGTGGATGAGGGTTCAGTGACCCCTCCTCAAGGGGGGGTACTGTTGTTCACCATTTGTGAGTTCTCCTTCCGGACTCCCTCTGGTGGTGACGGGAGGTGGTGAGGCTGATTTGATCGGTGGAGATCTGCCACCTGAGAATGAGGATGACGATTGGACCTCAGGAATCTCAGATAGGATTTAAGACAGCCGACGCCCTATTCAGTTGCTGGCTTGTCAGCTCTTGGTTTTCTGCTCTGTTCCAGTCATCTAAAGCTAAGTTTTTCTGCTAATGTTCACACTTGATTTTTTGGTCTATTCAGTTTTTGTGTAGTCAGCCAGCCCCGGCTGGGGGCTGTGCTGAATTTCCACTCTTATTTTGCCGATTTGCTTTTTGTCCCTTACTAGTTTGGCCTCTTTTTGCTCTGTCTCAGAATATTTCAGAGTGCTGATATAGTGGGAGAAGCCTAGTGACTTCAGGGTTAATTTTGCTATCAGAAGTGTTGGACATTATTTTTGTAGGGTTTTTTGCAGGTTGCAGACAGTGTCTTTCCCTTTCCTTTCTAGTTAGTTTGGGCCCCATCGTTTGCTCAGCCTATTTTCCTGCCTGTGTTTGTGCTTTCATCTTGTTTCACCGTCAATACATGTGTGGGGGCTGTCTTTCCTTTGGGTCTGCTCTGTGGCAGTTAGTTTTCCCCTTTTCTTGCTTTAGGCTTATTTATTCCTCTGGCCGTACCGAGGCGTCTAGGATAATTGTAGGTATGCTACACGGCTGCTGCTAGTTGTGCGGTAGGATCAGGGATCTGCAATCTGCATAGATACCAATCTCTCTGGTTTTCTGTGACTTAGCTTGTTTTGCTTTTTTCTCCTCGGTGACCCATTCGTAACACCCACCCTTGTATGCATGGCTCCGCTCCCACCCTTGTATACATGGCTGGGCTCCCCCGTCCTCCCCCATCAAACTTACCCTCACACTGTCGCTGAACTTCCCTGCATCTCTATCCTGGCGCGTCAGCTTCTTCCTATACGCAGCGGTCACATAGTACCGCTCATTATGGTCATGAATATGGGCGTCACACCAATGGGAGTGGAGTCGCGTCCATATTCATGACCTTAATGAGCAGTACTACGTGACCGCTCAGCACTGGATGAAGCTGTCGCGCCCGACAGGGATGCAGGAACTGAGGGTGAATATCGGTGTCTTCTGGAAGCCTGCGGTTGCAGCTGTCACTAAAGTGCTACAGCCACCGACTCCCCTTGTGTCCAGCATTCTGAGCCATGGCTCCGCCGACCGGCAACAGAACTGCAACGGCCCGGTCCTGGGCCGCGGATCGTTGGTTGGGGACCCCTGTTCTAAGGATTTAAGTGTCTCTCCTCCTTTAGGCCCATTATAGACCTGACTGCCCTAACCAGTCTATCCGTGGTCTTCGGCCAGAAAGCAAGGTCGGCCACCTAGATCACTGTCCGAGGAGGAGGAGGAGGGAGACGGGGATTCCCCATGATATTCCCAACTGGATTGTGAGGCCTCAGAATCCGTGATAAGCCCCCGGGGCTCTCTTGCCTCCCTTTTTCAAGGCTGACTTCAGGGAACCTTTTACCTCCGCCTTGATTATGGCCCTAAGGCTCGCGCCGAAGTCAGGGGTCTCTTCCCGTACTGTTTTTTTGTATACAGTCAACGTAGAGATCCTTCTGCCACTGAACTTCCAGCAGGGTTTTGCAAAGGGCACATTTCTTATTCTTTACTTTGGTGCTAGCCTTCCTCGACCCCTGGTGATTAAGCAGAAAATGGCCCCCAGTGCAACAAAGGTGACATTCTCGTAGATCACTCACCACCCACTTTCAATTAAGGATTCAGAGGCTGATCAGGGGTATGAACAACTTCCCTCCTGGATACAGAGGAGTCCCGTGACCTCTGCCACTCCTGCCACTAGAGTGCCTGCTCCTCTTAGTTCACCCTATCTGGTGACCAGGCATGCAACCTGGTGAGAGCTCCTGCTGCTGCTGTCCACCACAATCCTCCATAACGGGGAGCTTCGCACATGAGTGCCTCTTCTGTGGTCATCCCTCCCTATAAGAGGGATTCACTGAGCTCTACGCCTCCTCCGGGGCCCAGCTATGCCCCGCTACTCCGCCAGGTGGTGGGGTACAGAGTCCACGAGCCCCGGCCGGCATTTTCACCCTGGGCGCCACCATCTTGGTTTCGGTGCACACCCACTGAGGTCACGTGGGTGCGTCCATTCCCAGCGTGCCTCACGCGCAATGTCAGCAGCGTGTTCCCCGGAAACCCAGCTCACTGGAGCGGCGGACAGCAGGCAGAGGAGGGAGAGCAGTGCGGCAGCTTCAGAAGTGTCACAGGACCACTGACTGCGCAGCCCCACACCTGCACGTGCGTCGAAGCCCCACCGTATCCACGGATGGCGTTTCCACCACCTAAAGGTCAGCATACAGGTGCCCTGCCTGTTCTTCCAGAGCTGGGACAGGCGTTGGTGAGTGGATAAAGGTCTGTCAACTGCCGTTTTCAGCACAAGGGTCCCCGTCAGGACAGAAAACCCAACTGAAGTGAGAGAGAGGTACCGCCCTTTTATTTTCAGTAGGTTTTCTGTTCTGGCTGGGCAGATCCCGCTCTCAGAAGGGGAAAAACTACTTTTGAGGCACACTGCAAAACTCAAAAAAGAAGGAGCGCCATATTGGAGTTCAGATTTTGCTGGACTGGTTTGAGAATGCCATGTCACATTGGTAGAGCCCCTGAGGTGCCAGAACAGCATAACCCCCTATAAGCGACCCCATTTTACAAACTGCACCTCTCAATTAATTCATATACGGGTGCAGTGATCATATTAACACCACAGGTGTGTCACAGAATTTTATACCATTGGGCAGTGAAGAAAAAATAATTACATTTTTACCACCAAAATTTTGTTTTAGTGGCAGATGCTACATTTTCACACTGATAAATGGGTAAAAATGGAATCAAAGTTTGTCCCACAATTTCTGGTGAATGTGGAAATATCCCATATGTGACTGTACAGTACTGCTTAGCTATACGGAGAGACGCAGGAGGGACGGAGCGCTATTTGCTGGAATACTTTGCATCCTCCACATACAGAGTCCCTAAGTGCTAGAAGAACAGAGTCCCCCCTCAAGTGAACCCATTTTTGAAATAATACCCCTTTGCAAATTTATCTACAGGTGTAGTGACAATTTTGACTCCATGGGTGTTTTCCAGAAACAAGGAGCAGTGAATGTTGTGGAGTATTGTATTGCCCACTACATTGTAGTCAATAGTACGTTGTAGTCTCCGGTACATTGTGGTGCCCAGCTCATGCTTCTGGAGACATGCACCCATAAATTAGGCAGGCTGTCATCGCTACAGAAATGCCAAACATGTGCACGCTAAACGTGGTTTAGGCACATTGGGGCTCAGAAGGGAGGGGGCATTTGGATTTGGGAGTGCAGAATTTACTGAATTTGCTTTTCCAGAGCCTTTGTACTACCAGTAATGTGGAAGCTTCCTATATTTCCGTTAACAGATGATGGAGCTGAGTGGGGACTTTTTTTTTTGTGGCTTGAGTTGAAGCTTTTGTTGGGAACATTTTGCATAACATTTGGGATCACATTTATCCAGCGCTCTACGCTGAGGCTGAGCACGTAGATCGGTGTTTACATCTAAATCTCTAATGATTGACATGATTGAGATGAAGCCCCTGAGGGAGCCACTCAATATAATGCAGCAGCAGAGTTACTTTGGACTCCGTCTGGCCTCTGCTCAGATATGGCCTTCTTTTCAGAGGTACAAAAACTGTGGCGGATGGCGCTTTTATGCACATCTAAAAAGACCGTCACTGCCGGATCATATAAATAATTAGATTAGCGTGCACACTGTGTGAAATTCTGAGGTGTCGGTGTAATGGACTCAAGGTCCCAAATCGTAGGCCAGACAACATTTACAGTACCTCAATCTGCCTCATTATAGTGAATCTTACGCCAGCGGTTCTGTCTGAATCATGTGTTTCAGAGATTTACATGGAAACCCTGATGCAAGCACTCAGCGTAGAGCCTAGGACAAATGTGAGTCGAACCTTACTGCAATCTTTTGGAGGCGGAATTAAAAATATCAACAGCAGGTGAAGAACTGGTTTATTTTTTTACGCCGTTCCTCGTGCGGTATAAGTGATTAGATGCCTTTATTCTTCGTGTTGGTGCGATTTACAGTGATACCACATTTATATTTAAGTTTTGGCGCGTTCACGCAATAAAACTATATTATAGAAAAAATGATTATTTTTGCATCACTTTATACTAAGAGCTCTTTATGTTTCTGCTGACAGCTGTATGGTGGCTTTTTTTTTTGCAGAACAAGATGACGTTTTCAGCTGTACCATTTTTCTTTATATTTGTCTTTTTGATCGCGTTTTATTCCACTTTTTGTTTAGTGAAGTATTAAAGGTAATAGGGACTAAATCTGGGAAAGTATTTTATGATAAATAAACCTTAAAAACATCAGACCCCTCAGCCGGACTTAGCAGGTACAGGGAGTGGTTTTACCTTAAAGCTTTATTTTAATAACCAAGAACAAGTTCAAATGTTAAGACTTTATATTAGGAGAGATGTTATTACAGAGACTTTACTGTAGATTATTGGTTTAACTTTAATAAGTCTGCCAAAAGCAATGCAATGTTTGTAATTAGAAAAGTTTATCCATCGTTTTCTATTATGTAAGATGTTCAGAACACACATATGTGACTTATTTATTACTGTTTTTAATCTGCAGATTTTGCCAACTAAACTAACAAGTTTAGAAGCACAACATTATTTAAAATGAAATATTTAAAAATATTTACTCCCCTACCCTCATTCAATACAAGTTTTTACAAGGCCACAACTCTGAATCTGTTCTCACCACTTTGTTTAGAGTATGCTTCATGCGAGCGTGTCAATCAGCGCTCCCTCGTTGATGGTGTTATGTGCTACATGTAGCAGAATTGGAGCATGGCATGACATGCTTCCCTAAAGCCATGAACTCAAGACTACTGGGGTACATGTAAGGGGCGCTTCAATGGCAAATATCAGAGTATGGAGTGAACTTTTCTGCGTTATGTAACCATGAACCGCCACTGTAGAAGCTGTTGGACGTGTCATATTATGTATAGTTCTCACATGCTATGTGAAAGAGTGGTGCTTGAAAGTTTGTGAACCCTTCAGAATTTTCCATATTTCTACATAAATTTTTTTACACACGCTCCTAAAAGCAGATAAAGAGAACCAAGTCAAATGAGTGAAAAATATTTGACTGTGCTATTTTGTATTGGAGAAAATGATCCAATATCATGTCCTTGAGTGGCAAAAATATGTGAACCTTTGTTTCTCAGGATGTGGCGTGACTCACAATAACTGCATCTTAACATTTCCAGTATTTGTGGATTAGTTCTGCACTTTAGTTTAGGCATTTTAGCCATATCCTCCCATCAACACAGCTTCTGCTCCGTTAGTGGGTTTTCTCTAATGAACCACTTACTTCATATCTTTCCATAACATTTATACAGGATTTAACCATTGTTTCATAGCTTGACTTTGTGCTTTTGGTTACTTTGCTGCATGACCCCAGTTCTGTTATAACGCAGATCATGGACAGATGTTCTGACATTTTCCTTTAGAATTTTATGGTATAATTCCGAATTCACTATTCCATCAATGATGTCAGCCGTCCTAGCCAAGATGCAGCAAAGCAGGCTCAAACCATATTACTATCATTGTATTTCCAAGATGGTGTGAGGTTTTTATGTTCTAACGTAGTATTTGTCTTTCTCCAAACATAGCACTTCTCATTTAAGCCAAAAACGTATACAGTGGGTACGGAAAGTATTCAGACCGCTTTAGATTTTTCACTCTTTGTTTCATTGCAGCCATTTGGTAAATTAAAAAAAGTTCATTTTTTTCTCATTACTGTACACTCTGCACCCCATGTTTACTGAAAAAATAGAAATGTAGAAATTGTTGCAAATTTATTAAAAAAGAAAAACTGAAATATCACATGGTCATAAGTACTCAGACCCTTTGCTCAGTATTTAGTAGAAGCACCCTTTTGAGCTAGTACAGCCATTAGTCTTTTTGGGAATGATGCAACAAGTTTTTCATACCTGGATTTGGGGATCCTCTGCCAATTTTCCTTGCAGATCCTCTCCAGTTCCGTCAGGTTCGATGGTGAACATTGGTGGACAGCCATTTTCAGGTCTCTCCAGAGATGCTCAGTTGGGTTTAGGTCAGGGCTAAGAATGGTCACAGAGTTGTTCTGAAGCCACTCCTTTGTTATTTTAGCTGTGTGTTTAGGGTCATTGTCTTGTTGGAAGGTGAACCTTCGCCTAAGTGTTTTCATCCAGGATATCTCTATACTTGGCCGCATTCATGTTTCCTTCAATGGCATCCAGTCATCCTGTCTCTGCAGCTGAAAATCACCCCCATAGCATGATTCTGCAACCACCATGTTTCACTGTTGGAATTGTATTTGGCAGGTGATGAGCAATGCCTGATTTTCTCCACACATACCGCTTAGAATTATCACCAAAAAGGTCTATCTTCGTCTCATCAGACCAGAGAATCTTATTTCTCATAGTTTGGGAGTCCTTCATGTGTTTTTTAGCAAACTCTAGGCGGGCTATCATATGTCTTGCACTGAGGAGAGTCTTCCGTCGGGACACTCTGCCATAAAGGCCTGACTGGTGGAGGGCTGCAGTGATAGTTGACTTTGTGGAAATTTCTCCCAACTCCCTACTGCATCTCTGGAGCTCAGCCACAGTGATCTTGGGGTTCTTCTTTACCTCTCACACCAAGGCTTTTCTCCCACAATTGCTCAGTTTGGCTGGACAACCAGGTCTAGGAAGACTTCTGGTGGTCCCAAACTTCTTCCACTTAAGGGTTATGGAGGCCACTGTGCTCTTAGGAACTTTGAGTACTGCAGAAATTCTTTTGTAACCTTGGCCAGATCTGTGCCTTGCCACAATTCTGTCTCTGAGCTTCTTGGCCAGTTCCTTTGACCTCATGATTCTCATTTGGTCTAACTGTGGCGCCCCCAGGAGTATGGCCGCCACAGTGGCTTTGCCTTCCTCCAGGGAGGGTAATGCCAGGCTTGGAAGCAGTGAAGGGTCTCTCTCGCAGTTAACCTATACATGCAACACAGTTCCACTCCAGGCCAGCAGGGGGGACTCTGAACCGGATTTGAAGGGAGGAGTGCTCTCTGAGGGCCAAGAGGAAGGAGTAGTCAGTCAGTGTGAGGAAGGCCACGTGTGTAGACGTGTGGAGAGAAGCTGGAGGTTGAACTGAGGAAAGAAAGCTCCCTCACAGCGAGAGCGCATGAACTGGAGCCTGGTCTCCACGGTTGTACGGATACTAATGGTCCTGCAACAGACACCAGAGGAGTAGGAGGCTTTAAATGCCCTACCCCCATCTAAGACTCGGAGGCACAACAGCACGGAGTGAGCCAAGAGAGGAATAGCGGCTACATCTGTCTGCCATACGAGGAGTGCTAGTAGAAGAGAATTAGGAGGAACTTCAGTGTAACTCAGTACTAGAAGTGCTTCACTCAAATAAGTGCTAAGAAGGAGACTGCACAGCCCATCTGCTGAGAGAGAATCCCTGAGCTGCTTCCAGGCTAGCCTGCTCCAGTACCATCTGTGTTGTGAGTTCATTTTCCCCTTCACCATTGAGGTCTGATGAACTCCCTCTTCTGGTGAAGGAAGGTAGTGAGGCTGATTACAAAGCACCTGAGCAGAATGATGATGACTGGGTGACTGGGATTGCTGACTAGATATAAGGCAGCCGACGCCCTTTTGCCTTGCTGGTGATTACTCTGAGGGATTCTTGGAGACCAGTCTGATTCCTGCTCCTCAAATACCGCAGATCCTAGGCTACTCAATAGCAGGAAAGAATTGTAAAAAAAAAAAAAAAAAAGTGTGTATATTTTTTCCTCTATATTTCTGAGGCCGTAGGGGGAATTTTTTTTCTCTCAATGGGGATAAAGCAATTGTCTGATCGTGTGGAGCAGCTCGCTGCGGAAGTGCGGGGAATTTCTGCCTACCCTGCTCATTCACATGCTGCTGAACCAAAGATCCCTACTCCTGATGTGTTTTTTGGGGATCGGTCTAAATTTTTGAATTTCAAAAATAATTGTAAATTATTTTTTGCCTTGAAGCCTAACTCGTCAGGGAGCTCTGCGCAGCAGGTTAAAATTGTCATCTCTTTGCTGCGTGGCGATCCCCAGGATTGGGCGTTTTCTTTGAAACCAGATGATCCTATTCTGACTAATGTGAATGCATTTTTTCAAGCCTTGGGTTTGTTGTATGATGAACCTAATGCTATTGATCAGGCTGAAAAGACCCTGTTGGCATTGAGCCAGGGTCGAGATTCTGCAGAATTGTACTGTCAAAAATTCCAAAAGTGGGCGGTCCTTACTACCTGGAATGATAATGCCTTGGCAGCTCTCTTTCGGAAGGGTTTGTCAGAAGCCGTAAAAGATACTATGGTGGGATTTCCTGTTCCCTCTGGTCTTGACGATTCTATGTCATTAGCCATTCAGGTTGATCGGCATTTACGTGAACGCAGGACTGCACGAGAGGTGTTGCCACCTGTTGAACAAGTGTCTGAACCTATGCAATGTGATAGAGTTTTGTCCAGGGAGCAACGTCAGGAGTTCAAAAGGCGTAATAAGCTGTGTTTTTTTTGTGGAGATGCCTCGCATATTATTTCTGTCTGTCCTAAACGAGAAAAACGTTTTGCACACACGTTTTCTGTGGGTGGTGTTCAACCTAAGTTTCTTCTGGCAATTACTCTAATCTGCTCCCTGTCCACATTTTCCGCCAAGGCTTTTGTGGATTCGGGAGCAGCCCTGAATCTAATGGACTTGGATTTTGCTAAACGTTGTGGATTTCCGATGACACCTCTGTGGATGCCTATCCCTTTGAGGGGGATTGATGCTACTCCTTTGGTGAAAAATAAACCTCAGTTTTGGACTCAGGTGGTAATGCGGGTCGCCCCAGACCATCAAGAAAATTGCAGATTTTTGGTGTTGCATAATTTGCATGATACCATTGTTCTGGGGTTTCCCTGGTTGCAAATTCATAATCCAGTTTTGGATTGGAAATCTGTGTCTGTGGTGAGTTGGGGTTGTCTGTGTTCCCTTAGTGAGGCTCCGGTTTTTCCCACCTCTCCTCAGTCGCATGATGTTCCTGACTATTTGGCGGACTTTTATGATGTATTTAGTGAGAATGAGTCTGCGTCTGTGCCTCCTCATAGGAGTTATGACTGTGCAATTGAACTGAGCCCGGGGTGTAAATTTCCTAAGGGTCGGCTCTTCAATTTATCTGTACCCGAGCATGAGGCTATGCGATCCTATATTAAGGAGGCATTGGAGAAGGGTCATATTAGACCATCCTCTTCACCCTTAGGTGCCGGGTTTTTTTTCGTGGCCAAAAAGGATGGTTCATTAAGGCCTTGTATTGATTATCGTGCCCTCAACAAAATTACTTTTAAATATCAGTATCTGTTACCCCTGATTTCGGATCTATTCTCCAGAGTTAAAGGTGCTTGCTGGTTTACCAAGCTTGACCTCAGGGGGTTGTATAATCTTATCCGCATTAAGCATGGGGATGAATGGAAGACGGCGTTTAATACTCCGGAGGGACATTTTGAGTACCTGGTGATGCCTTTTGGGCTCACTAATGCCCCTTCTGTCTTCCAGTGCTTCATGGACGACATTTTCCGAGACTTTGTGGATAAATTTTTGATTATCTATCTGGATGATATTTTGATCTTCTCCGAGGATTGGGAGTCTCATGTGGAACATGTTCGGACTGTGTTCCGGATCTTGAGGGAGAATTCCCTGTATGTCAAAGGATCGAAATGCCTTTTTGGGGTACAGAGGATTTCATTTTTGGGATTTATTTTGTCTCCGTCAACTATTGAAATGGACCCGGCCAAGGTACAGGCCATTTATGATTGGGTTCAGCCCACTTCTTTGAAGGCCCTCCAGAAGTTTTTGGGTTTTGCTAATTTTTATCGGAAATTTATAGAAAAATTTTCTAGTATTGCCAAGCCATTGACTGATCTGACTAAAAAGGGTGCTGATGTGTTGAATTGGTCTCCGGAGGCTGTTTCTTCCTTTCAGGATTCACTTCCTGTTCCAGGTAGAGGTGGACGCTTCTGAGATTGGTGCAGGAGCTGTTTTGTCCCAAAAGGATCCTGTAACATCTAAAATGAATCCCTGTGCTTTCTTTTCCCGAAAGTTCTCTCCATCTGAACGTAATTATGATGTGGGGAATCGGGAACTGTTAGCCATGAAATGGGCATTTGAGGAGTGGAGACATTGGTTGGAGGGAGCTAAACACCAAGTCGTGGTCCTCACTGACCACAAGAATTTGATTTACCTGGAGTCGGCCAAACGCTTGAACCCTAGACAGGCTAGGTGGGCCTTGTTTTTTACACGTTTTGATTTTGTGGTCTCTTTTCTTCCTGGCACTAAGAATGTCAAAGCAGAAGCCCTCTCTAGGAGCTTCTTTGCTGATTCTCCTGTGGTCACCAAGCCTGCTACCATCTTAGGCGAAGGGGTAGTTCTTTCTGCCATCTCGCCCGATTTGAGACGTGCTCTGGAAGAGTTCCAGGAGGACAAACCTGAGCGTTGTCCCAGTGGAAAGTTGTATGTTCCTGACCAGTGGAAGAAGAAAGTGATGTCTGAAGTTCATTGCTCTGCATTAGCTGGTCATCCAAGTATTTTTGGTACTAGAGATCTGGTGAGTCGGTCTTTTTGGTGGCCCGCCTTGTCTCGTGATGTCAGGAATTTTGTGCAGTCCTGTGGGACTTGCTCCCGGTCTAAACCTTGTCCTCGCTCTAGTGGGTTGTTGATGCCTTTGCCAGTCCCCAGGAGGCCATGGACCCATATTTCAATGGATTTCATCTCTGATATGCCTGTCTCTCAGAGAATCACTGTTATTTGGGTGATTTGTGATAGGTTCTCTAAGATGGTTCATCTTGTACCACTCCCTAAGTTGCCATCTTCCTCTGAGTCGGTGCCGCTGTTTTTGCAACAGGTGGTTTGCTTGCACGGGATTCCTGAGAACATTGTATCTGACAGAGGAGTTCAATTTGTGTCTAGATTTTGGAGGACTTTCTGTTCCAAGCTGGGAATTCAGTTGTCCTTCTCCTCTGCTTTTCACCGTCAGACCAATGGGCAGACGGAGAGAACAAGCCAGACCTTGGAGTCGTATTTGAGATGTTATATTTCTGCCGATCAGGATGATTGGGTTTCATTTTTGCCCTTGGCCGAATTTGCTTTAAATAATAGAGCTAGTTCTGCCACTTTGATGTCACCTTTTTTTTGTAACTTTGGGTTTCATCCTCGATTTTCTTCAGGGCAGGTGGAGCCTTCTGCCTGCCCAGGTGTTGACACTGTGGTGGAGAGAATGCACCAGATCTGGGACCAAGTGGTGGATAAGTTATCTCTCTCCCAGGAAAAGGCCCAGTGGTTTTCCAACCGACATAGGACCATTGGTCCCCAGTTTAAGGTTGGTGATATGGTTTGGTTATCATCAAAAAATATCGCTATGACGGTGGCTTCTCCTAAGTTTAAGCCAGATTTATTGGACCTTACAAGATTTTGGAGATTATTAATCCGGTCTCTTTTCGTTTGGCTCTTCCTGTCACATTTAAAATTCATAATGTGTTTCATAAGTCCGTGAGGTTTGTTGAACCAGTTGTTCCTGGGGTGGCACCTCCGGACCCTGTATTAGTTGAAGGTAACATGGAATATGAGGTAGAGAAGATACTGGATTCCCGTCTGGCTAGAATGATGATGACTGGGTGACTGGGATTGCTGACTGGATATAAGGCAGCCGACGCCCTTCTGCCTTGCGGGTGATTACTCTGAGGGATTCTTGGAGACCAGTCTGATTCCTGCTCCTCAAAAGCTAAGTTTTCTGCTCTACTTTTTGCATTTGTGTTTTGGTTTTGTCTTGCCTTGTTTTTCTGGATTTCTGCCTTTCCCTGCTGGGTGAGCTAAATTCCTTTTTGCTCTGTCTTCAGATAATACCTGAGTACTGATATAGTCTTTTTGAAGCCTAGCGTCTTCAGGGCTTTTTTCCACTATCAGTCTGTTGGCTCTTGTTTTTGAGAGGGTTTTGGCGGATTGCAGACAGCAGCTTTTCTATTCTGTCCTATTTAGTTAGCTTGGGCCCCATCATTTGCTCAGCCTATCTTTCTATCTGTGTGAGTGTTTTTTCATCTTGCTTCACCGTCATTATATGTTGGGGGCTGCCTATTGCTTTGGGGTCTGCTCTGGGGCAGTTTAGATTTCCCTTTCTGTCTTTAGGCTATGTAGTTCTCCGGCTGTGATCGAGGGGTCTAGGGCACCGTAGGAACCCCCCACGGCTACTGCTAGTTGTTGTTGTTAGGTTCAGAGGTCTGCAATCCGATAGCTGCCAACTTCTCTTGTTTTCTGGACTTAGCTAGTATTTCTGTTTTTGCCTCCTACGGCGACTCATTCATAACACATCTGTAATCAGGACCCTGGACTGCATTTATCAAGTAAAGGTACAGAAATTGCACCCCTTTGGGTCTTTGTCTGCTTCCTACCCTTCTGGCACTGCGACATCCCCGTGCCAACCACATCTACACTGCCCTGGGACTAGAGCTTCACCTGTGGGGAGCTTTTACATCTTTGCTGCACCATACCATCAGTCTCAGTGGATCTGCATGCAGCGTCGGCTTAACATCTCACTTGCCGAACACCACAGGTGGCATCACAAACTATTCCATTAACTACATTTCACCATTCAAACTTCCCCTATTAATTGGGCGCCCAGGGCCACAGACCGGGTCACCGCTGCTGTGACACATCCCGCCGACACCGGCCTGGTACCGAGTACCCCACAGCCCTGGGAGGGCGACCCAACTTGGCGTCACGAACAGGATTACGGAGCCCGGTATCCCCGGGTCCTGTGTGCCAGAGACTGTTGTGTGCTATAGACTGTGTGCGAAATTGGCGCCATCGCCGCCATTATCCCTCTGATTGGCGCACGGGAAGAAAAAGGGGCAGGCCTTCGTGGGTGGAGCCTGCCACAGAGCGCGAAGAAGTGAAGTGCCTCGCGGGAAGAGAGGACAGCGCGTGAGAAGGGGAGGAACTGAGGCCTACATCCCGGAGTATCGGGCCTGTGAAGCGGCCGCCGGTAAGCTCACTCAACCCCCCGGCCCTGGCTAACGTTAACTGGGGGGAGAGAATGTATGTGCCAAGCAGCAATGCAGCAGCGGACGCCACCGCCAACCCCTCAGCGCCGCAAGGAGTAGCGCCCGCTGCAGCGGTCCCCATAATGCCACTGTCTATGCCCTACCTTCCGGGAGCGGCCTGGCTACCGCAGTACTCGGGTGAGTCACATACCCTGAGTGAATTTAAAGAGAGACTGTGCAGTTTGTTTAAAGTATACCCTCTGTCTGAAAGCCAGAAAGTGAACATCCTTATTGGACAGCAAACGGGTGCAGCACAGAGAGAGGTGAAAGCCTGACAGGACACTGACAAAGAGACTGTTAAAAAGATTCTAGCCAAGCTGAGAAGCACCTTTGACACCTGCACTGCAGCTGAAATCAAGACGCGATTCTTTGGATGTAAACAGAAAGCGCAGGACAGTATAAGGGACTATGCTCTTAATCTGCAGGAGGCGCTGCGAGCAGTTAAGCAAGTTGATCCTGACAGTGTGAAGGAGGAAGATAAACTGATAAAGGAGCAGTTCATTGAAGGATTCCTATCCAGTACCCACATGGGGCAGTTGCGCATCATAACCCTGCAAAACCCTGATCTGGACTTTGCCGATTTTAAGGACAGGGCTATTCGGGTGCTGCAGGAATCAACTGACAGCCGTCCAGCACCCCTTAGGCGCCCAGCGATCACCTACCATCAGGAAGCAACATCTTTTCCTTCCATCCCTGTGGAGGCTGATGCACAGACTCTGGATAAAGATCCAACTGAGGAGCTGCGTCTTCAGGTCCAGGAGTTGACCAGAGGTATGGCTGCACTTACTAAAACTGTGCAGTCCCTGCAGGTGTCCTCCAAAGAGAAGATCCAGCTTGCTTCCAATCCAGAGGATCTCACGTGGCTCTGGAGGAGGAGAACCCCGCCACTCCGAGGAAGGAACAACGACCGCTATGACCAGGACGGACGTCCCATCTGTCGTCGCTGCTACAAGGCAGGTCATCTTGCAAGATTTTGTCCTTTAAACGAGCAACCCCTGGGGCAGAGGGCCAACCCCCAGGAGTAGGACCACAGGGCCCAAGGAACTGGCGAGCCAAGTATGTTGGAGGGAGACCGGTCCTTCCTGTGGTGATTGACGGCATCCCCATAAACGCTTTGCTCGACACTGGCTCCCAAGTGACCACTATGCCCTATATCCTCTACAAGCGGTATTGGGCTGACTCTGAACTCACCCGTGGCCCAACTGATGAACTAACAGTAGCCAGTAATGGTCAGTCTTTACCACAAGTGGGATGTAAAGAAATTAATGTTAAAGTGGGGAGGGTGGAGTCAAAATCTCCAGGTCTGATAGTTGTGGATATTGATCGATGTGAATGTAATCCCATGATGACTCTTGGTACAAATGTAATTGAAAATTGTCTTTCCGAGGTTATTGTCTTGTTGCAACAGGTGGCTGAGACTGCTGGTTCCAGTGAACGACGAGTCCTGCAGAAGGAGATCAAGGCCCTGATGCAAAGACAACAGGTAGAACTCTCTGGCGGAGAAATTGGTAGTGTCAGAGTAAGTGATGCTTTCCCATTGCAATACCCCCCAGATGGGAAATGTTGATTTGGTGTCGGGCAGCCATAGGCCTCAGAGGGAAAGATTACCAGGCATTGGTAGAGCCACTATACTCTGATAGCAGGCCCACTGTCCTGACAGCCAGAGGGGTGGTTGATGTACGTAAAGGGAGAGTACCTGTACGCCTTTTGAATTGTGGGGAGGAGGAGGCCACAATACCTCAGTATGCCACAGTTGCTAAGCTGCTCACTGTTAAAAACAACTCTTTGCAGGCAGCAGAGCCCTTGGTCTCATCCGATCAGGTGGAGGACAATGGCTCTGTGAAGCAGATGGAGGAGTGGTGCCAGCAACTGCAGGTGGGGACTGACTCTACACCTTCATACCAGAAAAATGAGGTTTACAGAGTGACACAAGAATATGAGCGGGTATTCAGTAAACACCCACTAGATTTTGGGCAGGCAAAAGGGGTTCAACATCATATCCCCACTGGAGATCATCCACCCATTAAAGAAAGGTACCGGCCTATACCCCCAACACAATACCAATGTGCCAAAGGTATGTTGAGAGAGATGAAGGAAGCAGGGGTTATCAGAGACAGTTGTAGCCCGTGGGCAGCTCCAATAGTTTTTGTAAAGAAAAAGGATGGTACCATGAGAATGTGTGTTGATTACAGGAAAATTAACAGCATTACACATAAAGATGCCTACCCATTACCCAGAATTGAAGAGTCATTAGCTGCACTTAAAACTGCTAACTACTTTTCCACCTTGGATCTCACTAGTAGATATTGGCAGGTTCCCGTGGCAGAGGCAGACAAGGAGAAAACAGCATTTACCACTGTGATACCTATGTGATATGTATGGTGTGTGCATGAAGAAGATAGGTATCCAGATTCCAGATTAGGTGATCACGAGTCTTATTGTTCACTTTTTGCATTTAATTCAGCACAAGTTTAGAGGAGCTGAACTTGACCGATACATGACCTGTTAGGAACACGGTGGTTTCAGTGAAAAACAACCACAATGCGCCTGGGTAACACGAGCTGGCCACGAGCTCAAAGATTAACCACGCAGGCGCCAAGCATGAACGTGTTATATAAGCATTACTTGCAGAAAGTACTGCGCATGGTTGAACTGATATCTGATTATAAGCAATATAAAACAAAGGGGATTTTCACTGGTAGGGAGGGACGTTTCCAGGAGGCTTTATGGACGCATAACTTCTGTGATGTTGTGTTAACTGGATGTTTCCTCGTTACCCGTCGAGTCCCCCGAGGGAGGAGTGATGCTACAATATCCGGTAAAAAACGAATTGATGCTTACTTTTCTCTATTTTATAGATGATAATGATCAATGTAATGTTAGACTAGTGCTGCTATAATTCATGTGCCTATAACACACATATCAAAGTGTTACCTAAGTCATTAATTACTTAAATGTTTTCTCGTTACTAATAAAATATAAATTGTTTTACCGAAATAAAGACCTAGTAGTCTTTTTGCCTAATTAGTATATTAGTGAGTGCTATGTAAGTAAGGGGCTTGCCCCTCTCTAAGTAAAAATTCGGTAAGACATAAATTGGCGTAGTCGGCAGGATCTTTTTCAATATGTTTAAGAAATGAAAGGAAAAGCAGGAGGATGTAGTGGATGTGCCCGGTTGGACTGAGGCACCGTATAATATATTGGCACATGAGTTGAGCAGTTCTGGACTGGCGGAACAGTGGTCTAGTAAGCTTAAAGGTAGTGAACCCGCTGATGTTGTTAATGTACTCAGGGGGGTCCCCGCCAAGGCGGGTGAAGTTGTGTCGCTTGGGCGACGAACTTGGATTCTGCTCAGTGCATATCGCGCGATGCATGAGCGGAATCAACAAATGCAGAGGAAATGCTCTCAATTGGAACAAAAAGTTGCAGAGCTAGGAGGGCAGAAAGTGGTTCTGGATTGCAATACCCGTCTGCTCAAAGATAAGTTGGAACATTACCAGAGTGTAGCAGAGAAAGCTGCTATCAAAGTTGCTCAAAATAAATATCGTAAGAGAAGAGGAAAAATCAATAAAGAAAAAGTACATAAAAGTATAGCCACTGCATCTGTAAATTGGGACCCAGATAAGTGGGATGGGGATGTATGGGATACTTCCTCATCAGATGATTGGGAGAATCCACCTGATCCCGTTATTGATCCCCCAAAAGGATCTAAGGTAAAAGCCAATCCAATTCAGAGATGGATGGAACGGACAGAAAATGAAATTATTCGAGAGCAGGTCCGTGATGCAGGTGGCCGGCTCCAAATGGATGAGCACGGACAGCCTATTATGGTGGAGCGAACAGTTCCCCACACCCGTACTAGAGTTTCTGTGGAAGATTACACCCAAAATGAAATAGATAGCATTTTGACGCAATTTAAACAGCGGTCGGGAGAATCTGAACTCTCCTGGCTGGTCAGGATGCATGATTATGGAGGAATAGGAATAAATGTAGACCCACAGGATATTTCTAAATTTGTTACATTGTCCCGGGATCCAGTGATCCAAAGATATTTCAAAAATTACTTTAGAGAAAATGCAAAGGATAACATGCAGAATTTAGTGATCATTTTGGCTCGAGCAATTATGGATAAATATCCCACTGAAGCTGATATCCCAGCTAATGATAAACCATGGTATGCTTTACGAGATGGAATTGATAGACTAAAGGAGGAAGCGATGCGAGGTGTAGTGGCTGTACTTAATGTGGATGATGATTACTTGGAATTTCCAGTGACAGCTAGTATGAGGAGTAGGTTAGTGAAAACCGCCCCTCCTGCCTATAAAGCCATTATATTGACGTTAACTGTGGCTATGACAGGGAACCCAGTGAGTCAAGTAATCACACGTATGAGGGAATTGCAGGATATGGGTGATTGGAAGGAAACAGATCGTTTAGCCTCCTCTCAGAGTTCCTCTCAAAAACATCCAGGTAACAGTAAATCGTATAACCCTGAGTGGAAAAAAGATGGAAATACTACAAATCAAACAGATAGAGTGTCCAGGAAAGAGATGTTTCAGGCACTCTTAAAGGCTGGAATGAGCAGAGAATCTATAGATGGAAAACAGACAGGTGAATTATGGAGGTTGTATAAACAAAAGGTGCTGTCGGCAAAGAAAATTAATGCGGAAAAAGGAATTATCAAAACAAATAAAGCTGAAGATCAGGGTAAGACCCCCACAGCACCTGAGAAAGTGTCTTGGGAGGACTTTAAAAATGTCTATCCGTGGGAAGAATTAGCTGCAGCAGTAGTCACTCGAGTAAGTGATGGATGGGGTAGGAATGCCTATGAGGCAGCTACCGGGAAGGAGGATGTGGACTCCGATGAGGAGATCCCATAGGTAGCCAGCCAAGTCCCCGTATGGATAAAAGCTGATCAGCGTCCATACGTAAATTTAAGTATCCATTGGAAAGGGGGCAATGTGCAGAGAGTCCCTGCTTTGATTGATACTGGGGCGGAGGCTACTCTAATATATGGAAACCCCACGAAATTCAAAGGCCCAAAAATTAAAATTGCTGGACTAGGAGGACAGGTAATCACCGGAGTACAAACACAAGTTGCTTTGAAAATAGGAAACTTACCGATAAGAAATTACCGTGTTTTAGTAGTACCCATTCCAGAATATATATTGGGAATTGATGTTTTAAAAGGAATGACTTTAAATTTATCGGCTGGAAAATTCTCCTTTGGAGTAAAAAGGGCAAAAATACAAATGAGACCTGTAACGGTAGGAAAAGTAAAAATGCCCCCTGTACATATCCCTCCTGCTAACAAAATGGTGGCAATGAAACAGTATCGAATACCAGGGGGACACAAAGAGATTACTGAAACAATTAAAAATCTGGTGGACGCAGGAGTCATGCGTACCACTACTACTGCATGGAATTATCCAGTCTGGCCAGTTAAAAAGAGTGATGGCTCCTGGCGTATGACAGTGGATTACAGGGAATTGAACAAATGTACCCCTCCATTAACAGCTGCAGTGCCAGATACTATCACTATAATAGAAAATATACAGAGTCATAATGGAACTTGGTATGCAGTGATTGATTTGGCTAATGCCTTCTTTACAATTCCAATAGAGGAAAAGGCGCAGGATCAATTTGCTTTTACCTGGTTAGGTCGACAGTATACCATGACCAGATTGCCTCAAGGATGGCTTCATAGCCCTACTATTTGTCACCGGACGGTGGCAGAACATCTAGATCAGTTCTCCTTGCCCTCAGATATGCAAATTTCTCATTATATTGATGATATAATGATACAAGGAAATGAAGAGCAGGCAGTGAAATCACAATTGGAAAAACTTTTGGTGCATATGAGGAGCAAAGGATGGGAAATAAATGAGGCAAAAGTCCAAGGACCGGCCCAAGTTGTAAAATTCCTTGGAATCCAATGGAATAAAGGACATAGGGAAATCTTGCCACAAGCTAGACAGAAGATCATTAATTTCCCTACCCCAAAGTCTAAACAAGAGACTCAATCTTATATTGGGCTATTTGGATTTTGGAGACAGCATATACCTCATTTAGGACAAATGCTGTCTCCTTTGTATAAAGTTAAGAGGAAGAAATATGAATTTCATTGGGGGGAAGAACAACAAACCGCCTTTGAAATGGTAAAAGAGGCCATACAACAAGCTGTAGATTTATGGCCAATGGCAGCGGGGAGTGTAGAATTGCATGTATCAGTACAAAATATGTATGCCAATTGGTCACTATGGCAAAAACAAGGGGGAAAAAGAGTCCCCTTAGGATTTTGGAATCGAAAACTCCCTGATGCTGGAGAAAAGTATACTCCATTTGAACAACAATTGCTAGCTTGTTATTGGGCATTGGTAGAAACAGAACAGCTAACTTTAAGGCCTCTTTCACACTTCCGTTTTTTACAATCAGTCACAATCCGCCAGGTTTTGAAAAAAAACGGATCCTCAAATTTTTTTTGAGGATCCGTTTTTTTCCCATTGACTTGCATTAATGTCGGATTGTGACGGATTGCTGTCCGTTGCATCCGTTTTTTGTGAGGATCCGCCAAAAGTTGCTGTCCGTCACCATCCTGAAAAATTTCAAAACGGAGCTTGTAACGTTTTTTTCTCTGGCGGATCCTGCAAACACTGATTTAACCCGAATTTCTTTCTGGGTGCCGGACAAAAAAAAAAATTCTCTCTCTCTCTCTCTCTCTCTCTCTCTCTCTCTCTCTCTCTCTCTCTCTCTAAAAACGGATCCTGTGCCATCCGTTCACATCAGTTGAGAACGGATCCGCTTGTCCGCCTTTTTGGCGGATTATAACTGATGCAAAAAACTGAAGTGTGAAAGAGGCCATGAAGTCTTATTAAGACCAGCAATACCTATAATGCAATGGGTATTGTCTAACCCTAAAACCAATAGGGTAGGACATGCACAGGAACAAAGTATCATAAAATGGAAATGGTACATTTCTGAAAGAGCAAAGAAAGGAGAAGGCGGGATCGCCTCCCTCCATGAGAAAATAGCTGAAATAGGGGAAGAAATCAAATCCCCTATGAAACCAACTGTCCTGGAAGAGTCCCCTGTAAAATGAGGAAAATCTTATGAAGATTTAACAGAACAACAACATGCTTGGTTCACTGATGGGTCAGCTCGATATGTCAATGGAAAGCGACATTGGAAGAGTGTGGCCTATAACCCAAAACTAGAAAAACATTTGATTATGGAAGGTCACGGTAAAAGTAGTCAATATGCAGAATTATATGCTATCTTTCTGGCATTGAGTTTTGAACAAGGGAAGGAGTGTCACCTTTTCACAGACTCGTGGTCTGTGGCTAATGGTCTTGCAACTTGGATGATGGGATGGAAGAAATATGGTTGGTTAATACATGGTAAGGAAGTGTGGGGAAAAGAGGTGTGGGAATTTATAGAAGAAATGGTTCAAATCACACTTACTACTGTTTTTCATGTTGATGCACATATGCCTGCTGACTCACTTGATCGTTTGTTTAATTCTGAAGCAGATAAAGCCGCCGCTATTAGACAGACTTCTGAGGTTGATCAAGAAAAAGAAAAATGGCTGCAAGGTACAGCTGTTTGGACGCACAACAAGAGTGGACACCTTGGAGAAAAAGCCACTTACAGGTGGGCCCAAGAAAGAGGTGTTCCACTAACCATGGACATTATAAAACAAGTCATTGCACAGTGTCCAGTATGTCAACATTCACAAAGAAGGGAAGTTCCACATACAGTAATGGGACACACAGCTCGAGGGCAATTACCAGCTCAAATTTGGCAAATGGATTTTATTGGTCTACTTACTGAGAGTAGGGGATGTAAATATGTCTGTACAGCGGTAGACACCTACTCAGGACTCATGATAGGATTCCCTTGCAAAGCTGCCACACAGTGGAGCACATTACGTACACTGGAGATTATCACACAGTACTATGGTGTTCCACTGCAGATACAGACTGACAATGGGTCACACTTCACTGGTCAACAGATAAAGGATTATGCTAATGAGCATAATGTCCAATGGGTATATCATATGCCTTACTATCCCCAAGCTGCAGGGTTAGTGGAAAGGATGAATGGACTCTTGAAGTCCACTCTGAAAAAGATACACAATGCGGAAGGAGGATATGGCCAGTGGAGAGACAATCTAAGTGAGGCTTTACAAATTATTAACAATAGGCCAATTACTGATTCCATGACACCATTGATGAGAATGCTGACACCCAATCTTACCATACACGAAACTCATATTGTACATACAATTACTTGGTGGAAGATGAATCAAGAGGCTAAAATACCTGAAAGAGCAACTCCCCTATCTGCGGGATTGGATCTCAGTGCAATAGAAGTGACTATTGTACTTCCAGGTAAGACCGTTCCTATACTAACAGGATTGGGATGTCAAATGCCTAAAGGACATTATGGTCAGTTGGCAACTCGGTCTAGTTTTGCTTTAAAAGGGGCCATAGTGGTGGGAGGAGTAATTGATGCTGATTATCAAGGAGAAATCAAAGTTATTATGTCCAATTTAGGACAAGAGCCGCTAGTTATTTCTAAAGGACAAAAGATGGCTCAAATGTTGGTAATACCTATTAGTTTAGATCAAGCCATCGAAGGACAAGCTCCACTAGAACTCTCCTTACGGGGGGATAAAGCATTTGGGTCATCAGATGTGACCAATGTAGGAGCTAGAATTTGGGTACAGAGTCCTCAAGGACCGCCATCGGCGGCTGAAGTTATTGCTGTGGGCAAGGATCGTACTTTGCTAATCATGAGACCAGGAGTGGAAAAATGGGAATATGTTCCCCAGGAAAAATGTTATTTGCGTGAATAAATTTTTTTTTCTTTTCTCCCTTTAACAGATATTTCTGGGAATATGTGGAATTATTGGAATCCTTGGAAGCGAGTGTTTGGTGAAAGTTGAAGGATGGACACCGGGTACTCAAATCCAAAGTCAAAACACCAGTCGGATAAGGTGGTTGTGGAAGAAAAGCACAAAAGAACGAAAACATGAGGATTTTATTTGCCCAGAAGGACAGAACTGTAACATAGCTAATGTAACAGTGGAAGGATATGTATGGATAGGCCCCCGTGGGACCACCTCATTTCAAGTAGCATATATGTTACACAATATGCACGGAACTGTGAATATTACCGCTAAGGTGAACTTAACATGTTGTAACGCCGGTGGGGGTTTTGAGTCTTTGTCTTCAACTCAACAAACACGGATCTATAAGAACTGCACCCCCACCATTGGAAGTGGAACAGAATTAGTATTCAATATTAGTGTCCTACAGACTTTACTTTGTCATAATGCTACTAGTATAACAAATAGAGGTACTTGGGCACAAAGTATAACGTTTGTTAATATGAATTCGTCAAAAACGGAACCGGGACATATGAAGAGGATCCCCTCGTCCTGTGTAAAGACTGGGACTCAATCACAAAAGACTGTAGTAACAGCTATAGTGATATTTCCATCTAATGTTCTCTGCCCTATAAGACAAAAAAGGGCATGGTATGATATGTTGCTGGGGGGAGTGGGAACTGTTACTGGGACTTTGAATTCTTTTGATATTGAAACTCTAGCAAATCGCATGAGTAAAGCAGGTGCAGGAATACAAGATGTTTTAACTTTACAAGGTAAATGGATGACTACAATATGGCACCCACTGACACAAGCTTGGCAAGCAGATACATTTTTACTAGATATGCAGAATATTTCAAATTCTTTTATATTCAAGGAAGGATCAAATATTAGTGCGATTCTTAATTGGACTATGTGTACAATGCAGGCTATTTATCAGATGCAGCAGAAGGCAACAATGCAGACTCATCTTATGACAGGAAATGAATGGGTATGGAGGACTATGTTTAATAACACAATTCCTGGAGTTTCATGGCTTAAAATTGAAGCTCCCAAAATGGTTTGCAATGACACAGTATGTCAAGGGATATTGAATATATATAATGTAACCAACCAGCAAGTAATGTGTAGATATGTAGTTTTACCACTATTATTGTGACCCCCATGGGATCAATGGTTGTGGATGCCTAAAATGAATGGCTTATATATTGATGACAATAATCGCACGCATGATTTAAGCTTATGTGAAGACATATTAGAAGGTAAAATTTGTAGGTTGCATTCTGCTGTATATGAACCATGTTTGCTACAAGAGACTGTGAATATTTGTGAGTTCACCATTCTACCAATATCCTACAAGATGTTGGTGGAGATAGGTTCACAAGAAATTTGTGTAATAACTGATGTCCCTATTGTTCCTGGGATGAAAGTTCCTTACGTGGGGTGTTTACAGAATGTTTCCGCTTTACAGTGGGAAGACCAAACCTTCCTTCTCACTCATGACCGGGAAGTACAGAAAACAGTGCAGTGGCAACCGACCAAGTTGCAGGTAAAAAACTGGGAATTGAATATGACCCGGCTCAGGAATATTATGGAGGCATCTGAAGAAGGGAGTAGAATAATTCAAATGTTAAATAAAAGAATATAATATCATGTTGTTAGTACCACCATAGTGGCAGGGAAAATTATTAAAATGGGATCGGCAATTGCTGATGCCACTTCTCATCATTGGTATGATATTTTCATGGGTCATTCTCCTTCGGCTCAAAGGATGTTAAATTGGATCATTCACCCAGTGTTGGTGCTTGTCCTTGTAGTAATAATTCTATCCATATGGAATTGCTACATGGCATACAAAGTCTTCTGTAGGAAACCAAAAGTGCTGATGGTGACCTATAAAAGTGGAAAATAATTCCCGTGATCAAGGACCGATTGTGATACCTATGTGATATGTATGGTGTGTGCATGAAGAAGATAGGTATCCAGATTCCAGATTAGGTGATCACGAGTCTTATTGTTCACTTTTTGCATTTAATTCAGCACAAGTTTAGAGGAGCTGAACTTGACCGATACATGACCTGTTAGGAACACGGTGGTTTCAGTGAAAAACAACCACAATGCGCCTGCGTAACACGAGCTGGCCACAAGCTCAAAGATTAACCACGCAGGCGCCAAGCATGAACGTGTTATATAAGCATTACTTGCAGAAAGTACTGCGCATGGTTGAACTGATATCTGATTATAAGCAATATAAAACAAAGGGGATTTTCACTGGTGGGGAGGGATGTTTCCAGGAGGCTTTATGGACGCATAACTTCTGTGATGTTGTGTTAACTGGATGTTTCCTCGTTACCCGTCGAGTCCCCCGAGGGAGGAGTGATGCTACAATATCCGGTAAAAAACGAATTGATGCTTACTTTTCTCTATTTTATAGATGATGATAATGATCAATGTAATGTTAGATTAGTGCTGCTATAATTCATGTGCCTATAACACACATATCAAAGTGTTACCTAAGTCATTAATTACTTAAATGTTTTCTCATTACTAATAAAATATAAATTGTTTTACCGAAATAAAGACCTAGTAGTCTTTTTGCCTAATTAGTATATTAGTGAGTGCTATGTAAGTAAGGGGCTTGCCCCTCTCTAAGTAAAAATTTGGTAAGACAACCACTCCAATGGGTCTCTGTGAGTTCAACTATATTCCATTCGGGTTCTGCACTGCCCCAGGAACATTTCAACGGCTGATGGAGTGCTGCCTGGGACACATGAACTTTGAGACAGTCCTGTTGTACCTTGATGATGTCATTGTCTTCTCCAAGACTTATGAAGACCATCTGGAGCACCTGGCTGAAGTGTTTGAAGCCTTGTCCAATTTTGGCCTAAAGGTGAAGCCTTCCAAATGCCACCTCCTGAAGCCCAGGGTACAGTACCTCAGTCATGTAGTGAGTGCAGAAGGTGTGGCACCAGATCCGGACAAAGTCACAGTCATCCGGGACTGGCCAAAGCCCAGCAACCTCCATGAAGTACGCCAATTCCACAGGTTGGTAGGCTACTACCAAAGGTTCATCAAAGGCTTCACTGAAATAGCCACTCCTATGCAAAATCTTCTGGTGGGGCAGTCCAAGAAAGCCAAACAGAAGAATTCCACAATTGAATGGACTGAGGAGTTGGAGACGTCCTTCACCCGGCTGAAGATGGCTCTCACAGGGGATGAAGTTCTGGCCTACCCAGATTATGACAAACCCTTTGTGTTGTATACTGATGCCAGCAACGTGGGACTTGGAGCAGTACTGTCGCCGGTACAGAATGGCAAAGAAAGTGATCTCCTACGCCAGCAGGAAGCTTCGTCCCACTGAAAGGAACCCAGACAACTATAGTTCCTTCAAGCTGGAGTTCCTCGCCATAGTCTGGGCTGTGACTGAAAGGTTCAAGCATTACCTAGCTTCAGCCAAGTTTACCATCTTTACGGACAACAACTCGTTGACTCACTTGGACACTGCAAAACTAGGTGCACTGGAGCAGCGATGGATGGCTCGGCTGTCTAACTATGAGTTTACCATCAAGTACCGAGCAGGGCACAAGAATGCCAATGCTGATGCGCTGTCCAGAATGCCTAATCTGCCAGATGCAGGAGAAGACCCTGAGGCTCTTGAAGACATAGAGTTACCTCCCTTCCACCGGCCACTTGCGGCCCAGCGTGCTCAAGGAGTGAGAAACAGATGGTCTGGCTTGAAAGAGGTCACCCTAAATCCATTGCCCCATCATGACTAGGCAGAAACTCAGGAGGGCCCCGCAGTCCACCTGGTGAAGGAGCTACTGTCACAAGCTGACCATGCCCAGAGTCGAATGCTCCTGAGGAAACCCAGCAGTTGTGGAAGGAGAGAGGCCGGCTGTTCATTTATGAAGGAAAGCTGTGTCGGAGGTGTATCAATGCCCGCACTCATGAGCTGGTTTGGCAGGTGATAATCCCAAAGAGAGAGGCATCAATGGTCTTGGAAGCATACCGCAATGGAGCTGGACACTTCAGATGGAAGAAGTTTGAAGCATTGCTCCGGGAGAGTTTCTACTGGACTGGTATGAGGAAAGCCATTGAGAGGTGGTGCCGTGAGTGTGGACAATGTAACCTGCGCAGAAAGGATCAAAACAGCCAGAGAGCTCCTCTGCAGCCAATAGTGACCAAGCAGCCACTCGAGTTGGTAGCCCTGGACCATGTGAAGCTGGTTCCAAGCCGGTCAGGCTACCTCTATGCTCTTACCATTGTGGACCACTACTCAAGATTCCTGGTAGTTGTGCCTGTTAAAGATCAAACAGCCAGGACAGCAGCCAGAGCCTTCCAACAGCACTTTTGTAGACCACATGGATATCGCGAGCAAGTGCTTACAGATCAAGGTCCCGCCTTTGAGGCAGAAGTGTTCCAGGAATTCTGTAACTTGTATGGTTGTAAGAAAATCCGGACAACACCGTATCACCCACAGACCAATGGCATGTTTAAGAAGATGAACCAGGTAGTGATTGACCTGCTGAAGACCTTGCCTTGGGAGGAGAGGAATCTGTGGCCAGAAAAGTTGCCAGATCTGGTAGACCTCTACAACCACATTCCTGTGAATTCCACCAACTGTACTCCAGCCTACCTAATGAGAGCAAGGCCTGGGAAACTGCCTATTGATTTGGACATGGGAGTCCTGACACCTGAAGTAACATCACCAGATGCTGACAGGGATACAGAGAGGCAGCAACAGTACAGAAGAGTACAAGAATGTGTGGAAAAGAGTTTAGCTCAGGCTAGACAAAAGCAAGAAAGGAACTACAATCAGCATGCACCTGCAGTTCCCTTGTCACCAGGAGAACAAGTCCTCAAGAGGAAAAGAAGACTGCATAAATTGGATGACCAATGGGAAGCTGAACCCTACACCATTCTACCCTCAATCTTTGACAATACCAAGGTGTGCCTTATTAGTAAAGATGGAGGAGAAACCTCAACAGCAATATCAAGAGATCATTTGAAATTATGCCCTGATCAGCTAAAAGAAAGAATGGAAGAACAAGATAACATCCAACCCATAGAAGAAGAAAAGGTCAGCACCATACTTGGAGAATTCCCTGCAAATTGGACTAAAGTAAATGATGCAATAGTGGTGCCAGTATTGACCTTTCCCCAGCTGGTAGCACAGGAAGAAGTGACTCAAGAAAATCCTGAAGATCAGGAAAATCAGGCAACAGATGCCACACCAGCAGTGGAGGCAGAGAACCCTCGCCCTGCTAGTGGTGAACCTGTTGTGCCCCTGGTGAGTCTAAGAGTTCACAGACAATCTAGTATCCCTGTGCCATGCAGAACCACCAGTAGTGCATCCAGTACATTACACACTGCATCAGTATTACGCAGGTCTACCTGTACTACACAAGGTATACCACCCATCAGATATCGAATATAGCTAAGTTTATGTGAATGTTGAAAATATATATATATATATATATAAATCCAACAATGTAGACCAGCTCACTCCTGTGAACCACCTGGAACCTCAGCTGACCTGGTTAACTCCGTTGTGCCCGGGTCTGGATGTAGGAGTCCATCCATACAAATGTGAACAACGACAAAGCAAAGTCCAGCAATAACGTGAGCAATCCAGGATGCTGTTAAAAATGTTTTTCTTTTTATTCATAAATCCATTAAAATGCAATGGTCCAAGCAGTTCAAAACAGCAATAACGCAGGAAAGTCATGCAGATAGGACTACGCGTTTCAGCGGTAGAACCCGCCTTCTTCACGGTCCAGAATCTGCCTACAAAACTTGAAAACAAGTTTCCTTTGGAAAGTGTATAAATATATATACACTTTCCTTTCCTTTGGAAATGCAATGCCGAGGCGACTGTGTGGATGACACAGGGACATGTCATTCACATGAAGCAAGCAGGAGGACGACAATCGCAAGAAGACTGGAGGTGCCGGACCAAGACCTGCAACACCCCTCAGACCAGACCTCCCCGCAGGTGAATATAATAAAAGTTAATTTTCTTCTCTTTCAGGTTGGGCTGGGGGCAGTATACAGCATTATAGAATGCTGTATATCATCCCTAAAAGGTGATGGACTTATGTCATATTGGCCAAAACTAGTGACAGGTTCCCTTTAAATCCTGCACTTTTCCACTTTTTTGATATTGTGGCATGGAATTCCATCCTAAACCACAGTGTTGTAATATAGGTGTAACACCCCTTTAAGCTGCCTCTGAGGGCAGGGTGTTTGGTAGTTCTCAACTCAATATGGCGCAGTGCTTCCACCCGATTCTTGGTAGGAGATGTAGTGGGATGCAGGAGAGTTTTCCTCTTCTCCCAGGGGTCGACTTGGGAAACCCCTGTCCACATTCCATATGCAGTCACAAGAGATGAGGTTGGAAAAATTAAGAGGTTTATTTATAAAGCAGATAAATGGTGAATATGGTAAGGGAAATATCAAGTAAAACAATAATATTACACAATCTACAAATGTAATATAGGGCTTTGCAGTTAACCTCAATGTTAGGGATAAGGCTTCTTCTTTAAATCGCAACAAGCACACGCCTAACTAATACTGACTAAACTATAAATGGCTGCAGCAATGGAAACACCATTCAATGTTGAGACGCAGTTGATGGCGTGCTGGAAGAGTCCATTGGTGCACATAGTGCCATAGGAACAAGATCCCCTCCATGGTTAGTTCTATTACAACTCTAAGTGTGTTAGGTCACAAGTCCCAGCAATGCTCCCTTATAGATAACTCTTTTATAATTGTTCCCAGAGGAACCATAAGTCCCAGCAAGCTACTCACTCCTTGATGTGGCTGTTCTGAAGTCACACAGGGTTGCAACCTGGAGCTTCAGGATTCAGTTGCTTAGGGATACAAGGCAGAGTTCTTCTCCTTGATGGGAAGTGAGGAGGAGGTAGGCAACCTGACTGGTCTGTAGTTGTGGTGCAGCTCCAAGACTCACTGTCCTCTCATATGGGGCTGCAGAACGATCAGTCCACACACTGCGCTCTCCTCCTGGATCACTGCTGTCTCTTCTCAGTAATGGCTGACAACACTCATGTTCTTTGGTACTGTAACATCCTCCCTTCTCCAGATTGCTCAGCAAATCAGCCCTGTCCTCTGCGGCTGCCCCTCTGCATCCAGATTGCCAAGACAATGTAGGTAAATGGGAATTAATGTCTGTTAGGCTAGGTTCATATTGCGTTAGAGCAGTCCGTTCAACGCATGCGTTAAACGGACTGCTCTAACGCTGCTTAATTTTTTTGATCGTGTAATGTGATCGCGCTAGCGTAGCGTCTCCATCTGCGTTAGCAATGACAGACCCTTGAATGCTGCAGACCGCGTCCGAGGGTTCGTCACAGCATGACAGCACATCACTAACGCATACTGATTTTGACATGCGTTAGCGATGGGGCATATTATGGCAGTCTATGGCTGCGTTAACTGATGCGTTACATCGTGTTAATGCCGCGGTGTAACGCAATCCGTTAAACGGACTGCCATAACGTTATGTGAACCTAGCCTTCCTGAGAACCGCTGTCTGCTCCCATCAGACTCTATACACCAGTCTTCCCCTACAAGTGTTACATAAGTCACAGTGCTATGTAATTAATCTTTTTTAGAGTCAACAGTTCTACATCTCATGTGTTATTTGCATTGAACAATAGCAAGAACATAACGAATGTTCTAATAGCCGACATTAGGAAGAGCCAAAAAGATTAAAAGCAAAACAAATATAAATATTTTTTGTAAAGCCCTTGACTTTCAGATCAAGTTGTGTCCAACCAGCTGTTAACTATCCAATCCTTTAACACTGGTTTTGTTGAGCAGAGATTTTGCCTTGTCAGAATATGGGGTCAGGGAGAATGATCTTAATTGAAATATCCCTGTAATGCATTCCAGGCTTACTGAGAATATTCTACTTTGTTATTTGGTAGTACATATTGTGGGCTTGTGTTAGTCTCCGGCAGAATACTGATGTATGCGGTTTCCAATCACTTCCAGCTCATAAGAAACATGACATGTTAGCATGTGTGCTGTGGCTCGCTCATTCGGCCAGCATGTTTGCCTCTGAAGTCACACTTGTGGTTAGAGTTTCTTCCAAAAACATTTAGCTCAGCTATGCTGCTCTAAGTAGTGGAAATTCCCAGCTCCCAAATCAGTCTTCCCAGCAGCGTCAGCCTATAATTCCTAACAGCAAGAAGCGACTTATCCCTCATGGCGCACAGTGAAAGTACCCCAACTATGCATGTGTATAACTCAGTATGGCAAATATATACTCATACTGTACTAAAATACTGACAAAGGAACACTTATTTTTTTCAGGCAGAAGTGGTCTAGTTTTTGCATCATTTTACATTTATAATCCACCAGTTCTCTTTGGGCTCGTCCTCAGAGAAGTTTTTTTATCAGAATCAAAAAACGTTGAGTTTTCTAGAGCAAGCCATTTCAGGATGCGATCTTCCGCTTGGTGATTTTTTTGGAGGAGTTTTGTAGTTTCCTGGAGTGGTTTTGAGCAGTTTTTGGAGAGGGTTTTTTTTTTAAATTTCCCAAAGCTTTTTTTTACCTTCTACAGAATGTTTTCTAACATAACACGCTTTAAACATGCTTTTTCCCCACCAAACATTTTTTGGAAACCTGAAGCCGCCAAAAAAACAATAAAATAAAATAAAAGACGACGAGATCCAAGATGGCCTCTGACATGAACAGACACACATAGAGGAGCTCCAAGACTGGGCTTATCAATCCACTCCATCCAGCTCAATCAGGGCCCCCACAAATAACAATTGGAATACACCTAAACTCAGGATCCCTGAAAGCCCATTATATTGGGATCTGGACTGTAAATTCTTGCCCAGGGGAGTCAAAGGCATAAAAGCAGATGTGAGGCCTGCGGCCTACACCGACAGATGAGAGCCTGACCAAAAGTGATTGCTGACCCACAGAAGAATCCGGACAGTAGAAAGGAGCCCCCGGGGTGAGCTCACATAGACCCACCACTGGATGCACAAAGCCTGGACAATGATCCCACCAGATGAACCCTACAGCAGATGGGACTAAAAACATCCTCCTCTCCACCTTTCCTGAGGGAATCTGACTCACCCAGCCTGGCAGTGGATCCACAGCAGCACTCGACTGGCAGGTGCAGGCACTAGGGAGAGAGAGGGCAGTGCAGAGCCAGTGAGGCCATAAACGCTGAGGGGTGAGAGGCAGGAGGCCAGGGAGTGCTGGCAGACACACACAGGCTGGAAAGTCCCCAGCACAAGCTGGAACTTTGGCAGCATCTTGTGGCCAAGAGAGGAAAGCACACTATAAATTTATATTTGGTGTTTGTACACTACATAATAATAATAATAACAATAATAATAAAAAAAAATTCTATAGCGCCGACATATTCCGCAGCACTTTACATTTCAGAGGGGACTTGTACAGACAATAGACATTACAGCATAACAATAATCACATAGATCATAACAGATACCAAGAGGAATGAGGGCCCTGCTCGCAAGCTTACAATCTATGAGGAAAAAAAGTAGACACGAAAGGTGGGTGGCAACAGTTGCCCTGATTGTATGGACCAGCCATAATGTTAAGTGTGTGACAGTACAGACACAGAGGGCTAATGGATGCATAAAGCATGTGGGAACATGATGTGGGGAACCTGGTTATGGTAACATTTTTTGGCTGTGCCACATAGGGATAGATTAGGTTAATGTGTTGAGGCGGTAGGCCAGTCTGAATAAATGAGTTTTCAGGGCATGCTTAAAATTGTGGAGATTGGGGACTAATCGTATTGATCTGGAAAGTGCATTACAAAGAATTGGCGCAGCATGTGTATAGTCTTGGAGACGGGAGTGAGAGGTGGGCGCGAGTAGGATGGTATACTGAAACAAGGGAGATGTAGGGTGGTGCTGAGCCATGAAGAGCTTTGTGGGTGAGGGTAATAAGTTTGTACTGGATTCTGGAGTGGATGGGTAGCCAGTGTAATGACTGGCACAAGGTAGAGGCATCAGTGAAACAATTGGCGAGGAATATGATCCTGGCAGCAGCATTCAAGACAGATTGGAGGGGGGAGAGTTTGGTAAGAGGGAGACCGATTAGAAGACAGTTACAATAATTCACCCTCTGTACAAATCACTCGTCAGACCACACTTGGAGTATTGTGTGCAATTTTGGACGCCGGTGCTCAAGAAAGACATTAGTGAACTTGAAAGGGTTCAAAGGCGGGCTACTAAAATGATAAATGGAGTTGGTTCACTACAATACCCAGAAAGGTTATCAAAATTAGGTCTATTTACTCTAGAAAAGAGAAGACTTGTGGGAGACTTAATATACAGTGGGGAAAAAAAGTATTTAGTCAGTCAGCAATAGTGCAAGTTCCACCACTTAAAAAGATGAGAGGCGTCTGTAATTTACATCATAGGTAGACCTCAACTATGGGAGACAAACTGAGAAAAAAAAATCCAGAAAATCACATTGTCTGTTTTTTTTTTCATTTTATTTGCATATTATGGTGGAAAATAAGTATTTGGTCAGAAACAAGCAATCAAGATTTCTGGCTCTCACAGACCTGTAACTTCTTCTTTAAGAGTCTCCTCTTTCCTCCACTCATTACCTGTAGTAATGGCACCTGTTTAAACTTGTTATCAGTATAAAAAGACACCTGTGCACACCCTCAAACAGTCTGACTCCAAACTCCACTATGGTGAAGACCAAAGAGCTGTCAAAGGACACCAGAAACAAAATTGTAGCCCTGCACCAGGCTGGGAAGACTGAATCTGCAATAGCCAACCAGCTTGGAGTGAAGAAATCAACTGTGGGAGCAATAATTAGAAAATGGAAGACATACAAGACCACTGATAATCTCCCTCGATCTGGTGCTCCACGCAAAATCCCACCCCGTGGGGTCAGAATGATCACAAGAACGGTGAGCAAAAATCCCAGAACCACGCGGGGGGACCTAGTGAATGAACTGCAGAGAGCTGGGACCAATGTAACAAGGCCTACCATAAGTAACACACTACGCCACCATGGACTCAGATCCTGCAGTGCCAGACGTGTCCCACTGCTTAAGCCTGTACATGTCCGGGCCCGTCTGAAGTTTGCTAGAGAGCATTTGGATGATCCAGAGGAGTTTTGGGAGAATGTCCTATGGTCTGATGAAACCAAACTGGAACTGTTTGGTCGAAACACAACTTGTCGTGTTTGGAGGAAAAAGAATACTGAGTTGCATCCATCAAACACCATACCTACTGTAAAGCATGGTGGTGGAAACATCATGCTTTTGGGCTGTTTCTCTGCAAAGGGGCCAGGACGACTGATCCGGGTACATGAAAGAATGAATGGGGCCATGTATCGTGAGATTTTGAGTGCAAACCTCCTTCCATCAGCAAGGGCATTGAAGATTAAACGTGGCTGGGTCTTTCAACATGACAATGATCCAAAGCACACCACCAGGGCAACGAAGGAGTGGCTTCGTAAGAAGCATTTCAAGGTCCTGGAGTGGCCTAGCCAGTCTCCAGATCTCAACCCTATAGAAAACCTTTGGAGGGAGTTGAAAGTCCGTGTTGCCAAGCGAAAAGCCAAAAACATCACTGCTCTAGAGGAGATCTGCATGGAGGAATGGGCCAACATACCAACAACAGTGTGTGGCAACCTTGTGAAGACTTACAGAAAACGTTTGACCTCTGTCATTGCCAACAAAGGATATATCACAAAGTATTGAGATGAAATTTTGTTTCTGACCAAATACTTATTTTCCACCATAATATGCAAATAAAATAAAAAAAAAACAGACAATGTGATTTTCTGGATTTTTTTTTCTCAGTTTGTCTCCCATAGTTGAGGTCTACCTATGATGTAAATTACAGACGCCTCTCATCTTTTTAAGTGGTGGAACTTGCACTATTGCTGACTGACTAAATACTTTTTTTCCCCACTGTATATGTACAAGTATATCAGAGGGCAATACAGAGATCTCTCCAATGAACTGTTTGTATCAAGGACTGTGACAAGAACAAGGGGGCATTCTCTTCGTTTGGAGGAAAGACAATTTCTGCACCAGCATAGAAGAGGGTTCTTCATGGTAAGAGCAGTGAGGCTCTGGAATTCTCTTCCTGAGGAAGTGGTGATGGCCAACTCACTGAATGAATTTAAGAAAGGAATGGATGCTTTTCTTGTGAGTAACAGTATAGAAGGTTACGAATAACAGAATATTATAGGTAGATGGTTGACCCAGCTTAGGGGAAGGAATTTTTTTCCTATGGAGAAAATTGGCTTCTACTCTGTGGGTTTTTTGCCTTCCCCAGGATCAACAATGCAGAACAGCTGCACTAAAAATAGGCTGAACTATATGGACATAAGGTCTTCCTTCAGCCTTCAAAACTATGTTACTATGTATGTTACAATAGTCGAGACGAGAATGAATAAGAGAAACAATAAGAGTTTTTGTGGAGTCAAAAGTAAGAAAAGGTAGAATTCTAGAAATGCTTTTAGGTGCAGATAACAAGAGCGAGCCAGTGATCGTATGTGAAGGACAAAGGAAAGCTCAGAGTCAAGTATGACCCCAAGACAGCGGGCATGTTGCTGGGGAGTAATAGTGGAACCACACACGGAAATGGCAATGTCGGGTATAGGTACATTAGTAGCGGGAGGAAGCACAAGGAGTTCAGTCTTTGACAGGTTCAGTTTCAGATATAGTGAGGACATGATGTTAGACATAGCGTTTAGACAATTGCCAGTGTTTTCTAGAAAGGCTGGCGTGATGTCAGGAGAAGAAGCGTATAATTGGGTGTCGTCAGCATAGAGATGGTACTGGAAACCAAATCTACTGATTGTTTGACCAATAGGGGCAGTATACAAAGAGAAGAGGAGGGGCCTAGGACTGATCCTTGAGGAACCCCAACAGTAGGGGGAAGATGAGAGGATGAGGAGCCAGCAAAAGATACAGTAAAGGAGCAGTCAGAAAGATAGGAGAACCTGGAGAGAACGGTGTCCTTGAGGCCAATGGAATGGAGCATAGTGAGGAGGAGCTGATGATCCACAGTGTCGAATGCTGCAGAGAGATCCACGAGAATTCGCATGGAGTAATGACCATTTGATTTAGCTGTTAGTAGATCATTAGAGACTTTAGTGAGGGCAGTTTCAGTAGAGTGTAAAGAGCGGAAACTGGATTGGAAAAGGTCGAGAAGAGAGTTATCAAAGAGATAGCGGATAAGACGGGAGTGGACCAGGCATTCCAGGAGTTTAGAGATGAAGGGAAGATTGGAGACAGGTCTATAGTTAGCGGCACAGTTTTGGTCGAGGGATGGTTTTTTAAGTAGTGGATGTATGATGGCATGCTTAAATGAGGATGGAAAGATACCAGAAGAGAGAGAGAGGTTAAATATTTTAGTTAGGTGAGGGGTGACAGCAGGGGAAAGGGGCTGGAGTAGATGTGATGGAAATGGGTCACTGGTGCAAGTGGTTGGGGCGAGAAGATGCAAGGAGCCTGCTTACTTGTTCTTCTGTGACTGGTTCTAAATCAGAGAGTAAGCTAGATGCAGTGGGGGAGGGAGGACAGTGCATGGTATGAGGTGATTGGGAGAAAATTTCATGTCGGATCTGGTCAATTTTTTCTTTGAAGTAATTGGCCAGATCGTCAGCTCGAAGCTCCGTGGTTGGGGCCTGTACTCTTGGGTTGAGTAGATAATGAAAAGTGTCAAAGAGACGTTTAGGGTTATTGGACAGTGAGGTGATGAGGGTGTTGAAATAGGTTTGTTTTGAGAGGTGAAGGGCAGTGTTGTATGTTCGAAGCATAAACTTATAATGGATGAAATCTTTGGGTAGGGTACATATCCTCTTGATCATAACACCGAGGGATGAAAACTGAAAATGCCACTACATAGCCAGTTATTGAGATAAACTTCCAGAGGTCAGCGCTGAGCAGCGACTACTGCTTTTTTTTTTATAACGGCGCCTGCTTACACCTACACGTGTTTGGATAAATAACAGATAAAGCCCCCTTTTATCAGGGCTCACCTTCCGTATTGAGGTTGACTCCGGTCCAATTTGAGATATACCTTCGATAACAGGACTATGTAAGCTTCTTTAGCCATATCTTGGCTGTGGTATCCCCCCCTCTCTCTCTCTCTGTATACCTCATGGCTGCATACTCTGCTCCACCATCCATGGATAAATTTATGAATCAGGGTAGCTCCAAACCGGTCAAGCCCAGAGCTCAGGTTGCCAAATCTCCTCCTAAAACATCTGACTCTAACACCACCATGTCTGAAGAATCCCTGCAAGCAATTGCTGCTTCTATTACAATGAAGCTCATGCTGGTGATTGATGCCAGACTTCAATCATCACTGGAATCAATCACATCACAGCTAACTGAGCACACCAATAAAATTTCAGAGGCAGAACCGCGGATTTCTGACTTGGAGGACACAGTACAATCCTTTGATACTCAGATAAAAGACAGAGACCACGAGATAGAACAGCTTCGGGAAAAATTTGACCTGGAAAACCGGAGTCGTCGTAACAATCTACGGATCATCGGTGTTCCTGAATCTGTAAAGGACCTACACCACCTTACTTCCTCATGGCTCCCACGAGCACTTAATGTGCCTGACATACCTGGCTCTATGGTGGTGGAGCGAGCGCACAGAATTGGACCTGAGCGCTCTGATCCGAAAGTTCGTCCACGCCCGGTAATTTTCAAGTTACTCAATTACCAGGACAAACTTCAGTTGCTCCGGGTGTACCGAGCCACCTCCTCATTGAAATACGAGGGCCATTCCCTCCTTATGTTTCAAGATTTCTCCCCCTTGGTGGTGACCTAGCTCCGTTCTTTTTCTTCAGTATGTAACTATTACATGGCAAAGGCAATCGTTTTGCTCTTCTCTACCCTGCATAGATGTCCAAGGTATGATAAAATCACAAATCTTTATTAGATAACACAGGTAGAAAAGCACAAACAATGACAAACAAAGGGTGACACAAACAGAAGCAGAGCAAAGGGGTATACAGTGTCAAAAACCTCACTCTGACCCTTGTGAGTAAACACCTGGTGGTAAAGATAAATAAGTATCCAAGTATACACACCCGATATATAACAGGCAGACCAGTGAAAAGCAGTAAGGGGTAAAATCCCCAGCTGGACAGCCATATAATCAGGGGTGAAGTTACAAAGACACAAAAGCAAGGAACATACCAGGAGGGGAGAGGGGAGAGACATTGAATCCAAAGCTCAGCTGGGGTCAGCTGTGTTTGTCATTGTTTGTGCTTTTCTACCTGTGTTATCTAATAAAGATTTGTGATTTTATCATACCTTGGACATCTATGCACTGATTTCCTTTTGCTGCTTCTTATTGATTACAGTGTGTCCTACACTGATTTTCCATGGGCTGATTGTGTTGGTTTTCTTTTCATCTGCACCCACATGTAATATATGATGTTATACTGTTTCAGCCTTGTGGTCTGTCATTTTTATTTATCTTCTCTACCCTGCACGTCTTCGGGTGGTGCTTCAAGGAAAACCGGTATTTTTTGATGACTCAGATAAAGCATTAGAGGAAGTTGAGCGCTCTTTCCGGGCTTCCTCTCCGGTCACTTGACTCTGATTTGTAGCCATGTGTTATTTTGCCTTTAAGATTTGATTTTGAGCTTATGGTTTGATCTATATTGAACTTTTGTTCTTATCTCATGTTTTTTCCTTCTAGGGGATAACCCGATGTTTAACTTTTTGGTTTATATGTTGTTTCTCAGTTCAGTTGGGGTTTGGGGGTGGGTTCCCTCTCCTTGGGCACGCTCTATGTCCGGTCTTTTTGGCTAACTTGTGTTGGTAGGTTTGCTCGCTGGGACAGACCTTTGCCCAACTACTCTTTTTTTCTCATTTCTACATTCTGGCCCCAATGTGGGATAGGTTAACATGGCCGCCCCTAATAACATAGCTTCTCATATTAATATACGCTCCATTGAACTTCTATCATGGAATGTGGCTGGCCTCAATTCACCGGTAAAGCGCAGAAAAGTACTAGATCACATTACTCATTACTGGCTATGCAGGGGTCACCCAGCACTCCGTAATAGATATTATGCGGAGTGTTTGGAGGCTTCCTTTACACAGAAAAAACGTGGTGTGGCCATTTTGTTTCATAAGGTTCTCGATTATTCTATACAGGATGTGATGAGGGACCAGGCAGGGCGATATATATTAGTCAGAGCTATTATTGAACAGCGGGAATATTGCCTTATAAATGTTTACGCACCCAATACTACTAGCCCCTCCTTCTTTGCTAAACTTGAAGAGATGTTTCACGGCTGGCATCCTACCAATATATTATTGGGTGGAGATTTAAACACCCTTCATGCTTTTTTGGACAGATCTTCCCCCCTGCCCGCATCTCACCCTCCATCCAGAGTGATTTCTACCTGATTTCTACCTTGTTAAACAGGCTTGACTTGGTTGATGCCTGGAGGTGCTGCCACCCTACAGAAAGAGAATATACCTTCTATGCTAGGGAACATGATGTTCACACTCGAATTGATTATTGGCTAACTTCTGACTCTCTTCTTTCCCTTCTAAAAACAGTTGACATTCTCCCTTCAATTATCTCAGACCACTCGCCGGTCTTACTTACTCTGGAACTCCCCACTAATAGATGTGTCTTTGCGCTGGCGCTTCCCCTCATCTCTATACTTTAGATGATTTCAAGCGCTATATGACAGGCTGGTGGGAGACTTTCGTAGAGGACAACTTGGACAATATCAATCTATTTTGGGCCACTGCTAAAACAGTACTTAGGGGACATGTTATCTCTTACGTGTCCCAGAAAAAAAGGAAGTTGTTGTCCTCATTGCGGCCTCACCTAGACCAGCTCCCTCAGTCGTATAGAGACTTTAAATTACATAATACTCCCTCCTCCGAGAGGCTTACCTAACAGCTAAACAAAATTTAAATACCCTATTACATGAGCAGGCACACAACCAATTAGCTCATCAATGTAGCCGTTATTTTCGTTGGGGTAACAAACCAGGCCATCTCCTGGCATCTTTAACGAAGCCATTCAAAGCGGCTACTAGGGTTCCCAATATTGTCTTACCCGATGGCTCTATCACTCGTGACCCAACCTAAATTTGTGCGGTTTTTAGAGACTTTTATGCAGATCTTTATGGCCCATCCCTGGACTCAGGAGGATGGATATGCATTCCTACGCAAGGCTTGTCCACCAAGGCTTTCTCTCAGTTGAAGATCCTAAACCAACCAATTTCTTCTGAGGAGGTAAGATCAGTCATTAAATCTTCAAAACTGCATAAAGCCCCTGGCCCTGATGGGTTCTCGGTAGAGTTTTATAAACTGTTACAACCCTCAATTACTCCACACCTCACCTTTCTTTTTAACCATATTTTGGACTCGGGTTCTCGGCCAGATCGATTTAATGAAGCCTGTCTGTCATTACTACTAAAGCCGCTTCTCCCTGCCTCGTACCGCCCGATTTCCCTTTTAAATGTTGATTTTAAATTGCTCACCAAAATCATGGCTAATAGATTACAGTCTATGCTTCCTGTTTTTCTTACCTCATCTCAAACGGGCTTTGTCCATGGTCGGTCTATCACTTACAATATCAGGACAGTGTTAGCAGCCATCAAACATAGTTATCAGGCTAAGGCCAAGCAGAATATACTGGTCAGCCTCGACGCTAAGGCTTTTGACCGTGTGTCCTGGTCTCATTTTATCAAAACTCTGAAGTATAGACTGTTTGGCTTTACCTTTTTTAATTTTACACACACAATTTACACTAACTCCCAATCTTCAATTTGGCTTAATGGTATCCAGTCAACCCCTTTTTCCATCTTCAGGGGGACGAGGCAGGGCTGTCCACTGTCACCTTTGTTATTTAATATTGCCCTTGATCCCTTACTAAGATATCTGGAGATGATCCCTTCCTTTGGGGGCATAGGGGTCGATCAACATACACTTAAAACGTTGGCATTTGCTGATGATATCTTACTCATGATATCCAATCCTAAGGAATCCATTCCCTCTATAATGGACTCCTTTAATGAATTTGGAGCAGTTTCGGGATTTCGTATAAACTTTAATAAATCTCATGCTTTAGCTATTTTTAAAATTGCTCAGAAACGGTGGCTATTCCCTTTTCCCTTTCAGTGGAGGAGAAATTCTTTACCTTATCTTGGCGTTGACCTACCATGAAATCCTCATGATAGCTATAAATTAAATGTTCAGCCTCTTATTTCTGTAGTTTTACAAGAAATTCAATCCTGGAAATCCCTTTAATTATCCTTTGCAGGTAAAGCCCATCTAATTAAAATGATCTCTTTCCCTAAAATACTCTCCTTTACAGACGCTCCTGGTTCTATTTTCTAAAGCTGATGATAGGCTACTGACACGAGCTGTCCGCCAATTTATTTGGGGCACAGAAGGGGGCTCTAGAATTAGTGTTTTTAAGCTACAGCAAACCAAATCTTTGGGTGGACTAAATCTCCCAAATTTATGCCTCTACAGTATAGTGGCTGCTTTTCGCCATTCCCTTGATTGGATATACGCCTTTAATCGCTTCACTAATACCCCAATAGATGAGGCCAGGTGTACACCCTTCAGCCTCCCGGCATTGCTTCACCTATGAAATTCTGAAATTCCAGTGGAGGTTAGAGATAATCCTCTATCATGGTCAGTAATCTTGGGATGGCGTCAAGCTAGACGAGTTAGCGGTCTTGACCCCCACATCTCGATGTTTCTTCCCTTTCAAAGGTAAGCCCTCTTTTCTACAAGGCAAGTCACCTCCCATTTACAAGGTACTTGGAAACAATGGGTGTAGCCTGGTCCGAGATACGTTAACAAATAATCAATGCCTTCTTACCTTAGAGGACATGGTTTTCAAATACACAATCCTTACAGAAGACAATTTTACTATCTCTCAAATTAGACATTACGTAAGCTCAATATTGCGAGACATACCGGATGATGCTAGAACACACCCTCTAAATTTAATATCCATTAAAGCCCAAATGGGAACTTATTCTATGAGTCTTATATGTAAATCATTAAAGCCTTCTATACATTGGTCAGACTCTTCACCAGGCCCTGGAAAATGGGTTGCTCAATTAACGAACTGTCGGGTAAATTACCTTTTGAAAGCCACACTGCGTATTAACTCTATATTACCATATGACAGTTACATAACCATGTCTCTTATGATATTTCATAGAGAATACATCTCCCCAGAGGTCAAGTCTAAAATGTCCCCCTCAGGGGACTCTCCCTGCCCTAAATGCTTACACTCTCCAGCTGATATTTTCCATTGCCTTTGGAACTGCCCAAAAATAAGGGAGGTGTGGGATACACTTCTGCAACATCTCATCAACACTTTTGGCATATCTATCTCTCTCTCTCCCTGGAGTGGGCCATATTTAATATTCTCGCACAGGACCAGTTGGTGAGGCTTTCTGTCCAGCAGCGCCGCATCTTGTTCATATGTGCGGCAGCCACACGTAAAAGCATTCTCCATTTGTGGGCACAGGATGTAACACCTTCTTTAAGCTTAATTACTACAAAAGTAACATATCTCTTCAAAATGGATTGGATAGAGGCATTGCTCAATAAAGAAAAAGACACTGAACACTTTTTTCCACATGGTCCTCTTTTATCAATACTCAGACATCTTCCACACGCCAGGCGATACATAGTTGTTTCCAGCTCACCAACTGGTATATGAGAGAGGAGCTTGTCGGTAATATCCCTGTTAGACTGGATTGAAATTGTGGTGCGAAGTTATGGAGTTTGCCCGGGGGAGAGGATGGGGAGGGGCGGGGGGTGTTACAGTTGAAAAAGTGCCATCTAATGTTAATATTGCATAAATGTTCTTGTTATGTTATTGGACATCATATGTATACTTTGTATTACACTCGATAAAGACGGTTTAAAAAAATAAATAAAAGACGACTCATCAGATGAACACGAAAGTTGTTTTACAATATAAATAAATAGGAAAAGTCAATTGTTTTGGGCAGACATGCTGCAAAAGATTCTTAAAAACACCCCTGAGTTTGCACATAACCTCAGACTTCTTCAGTGATGCGCCGATACTATGCACTAAGTATCTTGTATGATTTTTAAAGAGAATCTGTCATGACTCATCTAATAGAAAATGCACTGGAGATTACACAGATGGGAGATTCATAACTGCAGCTAATTAGCAATAGAGGACTTACAATTATGAACTGTAGTTATAAATCTCCAAAAGCACACTACCTGTCAATTCCATCCAATTTCTGCGAATATAATCTCTAGTATATTGCTACAAGTTGTACGTGGAACATCCTGAAGAAGGGTTTGTATGAACCTTGAAATACATTGAATAAACCAATGCTAAACTTCTACCATATTCTGGGATTTCATCATTTGGGCAGCGCCGACGTGAATCCACATCCTACCTTGCAGTATACTAGATATAAACTGAACAGAGTGCTGATGGAGCATGGTAGTGCTTCGTTTCTAATGGAGGTGGCTGATGAACTTGAGTTCTGGTCAGATATTGCCCCATCAGCAGCTATTTTATATCTAACAAGGGAGGACTCTAAGTAATAAAGAGAGTGCGTTGTGAATACCAAAAATGAAAATATGCTATGTAAAGGACAAGAGACAATATTATGTAATAATGGGCAGTGCTGTACATAAAGAATGCTACATAAAGGACGGCACCATAACTAGAAAGGATGGGATTTAGTAAGGGATGGCGCTATACATAATAAAAGAAGAAATTATGTAATTAACCCCTTAACCCCCATGGGTGGTTTGCACGTTAATGACCGGGCCAATTTTTTACAATTCTGACCACTGTCCCTTTATGGGGTAATAACTCTGGAACACTTCCATGGATCCTGGAGATTCTGACAATGTTTTCTCATGACATATTGTACTTCATGTTAGTGGTAAAATGTCTTTGATATGACTTGCGTTTATTTGTAAAAAAACAGAAACTTGGCGAAAATCTTAAATTTCATAATTTTCCAACTTTGAATTTTCATGCCCTTAAATCACAGAGATATGGCACACAAAATACTTAATAAGTAACATTTCCCACATGTTTACTTTACATCAGCACAATTTTGGAACCAAAATTTTTTTTCGTTAGGCAATTATAAGGGTTAAAAGTTGACCAGCGATTTCTCATTTTTACAACACCATTTTATTTTTAGGGACCACATCACATTAGAAGTCACTTTGAGGGGTCTACAGTATATGATAGAAAATACCCAAAAGTGACACCATTATAAAAACTGCACCCTTCAATGTGCTCAAAATCACATTCAAGAAGTTTATTAACCATTCAGGTGCTTCACAGAAATTTTTTGAATGTTTAAAAAAATGAACATTTAACTTTTTTTCACACAAAAATTACTTCAGGTCCAGTTTTTTTTTACCAAGGGTAATAGGAGAAATTGGACTCCAAAAGTTATTGTGCAATTTGTCCTGAGTACGCTATTACCCCCATATGTGGGGGGAACCACTGTTTCTGCGCATGGCAGAGCACGGAAGGGAAGGAGCGCCGTTTGACTTTTTCAACACAAAATTGGCTGGAATTGAGATTGGATGCCATGTCGTGTTTGGAGAGCCCCTGATGTGCCTAAACAGTGGAAACCCCCCACAAATGACACCATTTTGGAATCTATACCCCCCCAAGGAACTTATCTAGATGTGTAATGAGCACTTTGAACCCCCAAGTGCTTCACAGAAGTTTATAACGCCCGGGCATGAAAAAAAAAAAAATTTTTTTCACAAGCATGATATTTTAGTCCCCAATTTTTTATTTTCCTAAGGGTAACAGGAGACATTGGACTCCAAAAGTTGTCCAATTTGTCCTTAGTACACTGATACCCTATATGTGGGAGAAAACTACTGTATGGGCACACATTCGGACTCGGAAGGGAAGTAGCGATGTTTTGCAATGCAGACTTTGATGGAATGGTCTGCGGGTGTCATGTCACGTTTGGAGAGCCCCTGATGTGCCTAAACAGTGGAAACCCCAACAAGTGACCCCATTTTTGGAAACTAGACCCCCCAAGGAACTTATTTAGGTGTGGTGAGCACTTTGAACCCTCAAGTGCTTCACAGAAGTTTATAACATAGAGCCATAAAAATAAAAAAAATCTTATTTTTTTCCACAATAATGATATTTTCACCCCCAAATTTCTATTTTCCCAAGGATAACAGGAGAAATTGGACCCCAAAAGTTGTTATGCAATTTGTCCTGAGTAGACCGATACCCCATATGTGGGGGTAAACCACTGTTTGGGCGCATGGCAGAGCTTGGAAGGGAAGGAGCACCGTTTGACTTTTTCAACGCAGAATTGGATGGAATTGAGATCAGACGCCCCAATTCTAACTTCAACGCTAACCCCAACACACCCCTAACCCAAATCCCAACCATAACCATAACCCTAATCCCAACCCTAGCCCTAACTTTAGCCCCAACCCTAACCTTAAACCTAATGAGAAAATGGAAATAAAAACATTTTATTTTATTATTTTTCCCTAACTAAGAGGGTGATAAAGGGGGGTTTGATTTACTATTTATAGCGGGTTTATATGTTTGGCAGCTGTCACATGCTAAAAGACGATTTTTATTGCAAAAAAACAGTTTTTGCATCACCACATTTTTAGAGCTATAATTTTTCCATATTTTGGTCCACAGAGACATGTGAGGTCTTATTTTTTGCGGGACTAGTTGACGTTTTTATTAGTACCATTTTCGGGCACATGACATTGTTTGATCGCTTTTTATTCTGATTTTTGGGGCGCAGAATAAACAAAAAACAGCAATTCATGAATTTTCTTTTGGGGGGCGTTTATACCATTCCACGTGTGGTAAAATTGATAAAGCGGTTTTATTCTTCGGGTTAGTACGATGACAGCGATACCTCATTTATATAATTTTTTTAATCTTTTGGCACTTATGCAATAAAAACAATTTTATATAAAAAGTTATTTTTGCATCACTTTTTTCTGCGAACTATAACTTATTTTTTCGCTGATGACGATGTATGGTGGCTCGTTTTTTGCGGGACAAGATGACGTTTTCAGCGGTATCAAGTTTATTTATATACGTCTTTTTGATCGCGTGTTATTCCACTTTTTGTTCGGCGGTATGATGATAAAGCAGTTTTTTCCTTGCTTATTTTTTTTAAGGGGTTCCCTAAAGGGGTTAACTACTGGGACAGTTTTATAGGGCGGGTAGTTACGGACGCGGCGATACTAAATTTATTGGGGAATATTTTTTTTTTTTTCTTTATTTAGGAATTTAAAAGAAAAATATTTTTACGTTATTTTTTTTTTGTTTTTTTTAAAAAACTTTTTTACATGGTCCCAGGGTGGGAAATTACTATGCAAAGTCAGATTGCTGATCTGACACTTTGCAGAGCACTGTGTCAGATCAGCGATCTGACAGGCAGTGTAGGAGTCTTCGCAGCGCCTGCTCTCAGCAGGCACTGAGAAGCCACCTCCCTGCAGGACCCGGAAGAACCCCGCAGCCATCTTGGATCTGGGGGCCTGCAGGGAGGAAGCCCTTGGAACAACGCGATCACACCGCATTGTTCTGAGGGTCTCAGGGAAGCATGCAGGGAGCCCCCTCCCTGCGCAATGCTTCCCTATGCCACCTGAACACTGCGATCATGTTTGATCGCAGTGTGCCGAGGGTTAATGTGCCGGGAGTGGTCCGTGACTGCTCATAGCACATAGTGCCGGGTGTCAGCTGTGATAGTCCGCGATCCCCCCCGTGAGCGCCGCTGATCGTTGATGATGTACTATACCGTCCATGGGCATTAAGGTAAGTCAAATGTCGTGAAGCGGTTAAGGATGGCATATATAGCAAGAACGTACACTATATACTAAAGGATGGCGCTATATATAGCGAGAAAGTAGATTATAAACTAAGGGACTGTACTATACATAATAAGGCTACATTTCTGTATCTGTGTGAAGTGTCAGTGTGGTGCCTGATTTCTTTTTTCTCGGACAGCGCACAGACCCACAGAGTATGTGCTATTCTAATCCTCAAAATCAGACCAGAAAAGGACAGATCTCATTCCCGGATATATTATTTTCACAGATATGTAACATAGTATTTAAGGTTGAAGGGAGACTTTAAGTCCATCTAGTTCAACCCATAGCCTAACATGTTAATCCAGAGGAAGGCAAAAAAAAAAAAAAAAAAAAAAACATGCGGCAAACCCTAAGCTCCACATTGGGGAAAAAAAATTCCTTCCCGACTCCACATACGGCAATCAGACTAGTTCCCTGGATCAACGCCCTATCAATGAATCTAATACTCGTATATACCCTGTAACATTATACTTTTCAAGAAAGCATCCAGTCCCTGCTTAAGTTTTAGGGTATGTTAGGGTATGTTCTCCTGCGGATTTTTCCGCACAAAAACCGCAGCTCTTGGCAGAAAACGCAGGTGCGTTTTTGCCACGGTTTTAATGCGTTTTTGCCGCGGTTTCAGTGCGGTTTTGCCTGCGGATTTCTATGCTTCTTTGTAAGCTAAATAAAGATATGTTATTTAGCAAAAAAAAAAAAAAAAAAGATTTGTGATGTCATTTCTGTCCAACCTCCTCTTTTACATTTGTCCAACCCACACTCCATTACACACACAGAGACCGATAGATAGATAATAGGTAAATATGGGATATAGATAGATATGGGATAGATATATCCATATAGCTGTCTATATCTAACTATCTATCCATCCATCCCATATCTATCTATAGATATTTCCAGAGATGTATCTACAGACATATACATAGATATATCTAAAGATATATAGCCATATATATTAAAGAAAAAAAACGGGGAAAAAAATGGTGTGGGCTCCCGCGCAATTTTCTGCGCCAGGGGGGAAAGCCGACGACCGGGGGGCCAATATTTGTAGCCTGGGAAGGGGGTAATACCCATGGCCCCTTCCCCAGGCTATGAATATCAGCCCGCAGCTGTCTGCGTAGCCTTTACTGGCTATTAAAATAGGTGTCCACCCCCCAAAAAAATGACGTGGGGTCCCCCCATATTTTATAACCAGAAAGGCTACACAGACAGCTGCGGGCTGATATTCATAGCCTAGGAAGGGGCCATGGATATTGGCCCCCCTGGCTACAAATACCAGCCCGCAGCTGCCCCAGAAATGGTGCATCTTTAAGATGCACCAATTCTGGCACTTAGCCCCTCTCTTCCCACTCCTATGTAGTGGTGGGATCATTAAGCCCGGTTAATAATGGAGAGGTGTCAATAAGACACTGATCCATTATTAATCTTTTGAAAGGGTTAAAAAAAACACACACATAAGAATAAAGTCGTTTAATGAAATAAAACACAACACGGTTTTCCTATGTTTATTGTATGCCCAGATCCAAGCAACGCCCTCGTCTTGTAGAAAAAAACAAAAAATAAGAAACCAACTGTATACTCCCTGTCCGATGCAGTCCAATTAATAACGAGGGTCCCACATCATCACATCAGGTGATGTCACTGCTCTACGGGGCCTCCCAGTGATGAACTGACAGGAGACAATGCCTCCTGCAGTCCATCACTGAGGTTACCGGAGTTTAGAGTCTCACTTTACAGCACTGCTGCGTGAGAATTAGGGTTAGGGTTAGGGGACCTCTTTCCCGGCAGAGGGATACACAGTGGAGGATTACCTTCTCCTGTCATTTCAGTGCTGGAGCCCCTGAAGAGCGGTTGCATCAGCTGATGTGGCTGTTCTCCACGGGAGATCGTCGTGGGACCCTCGATATTAATTGGACTACGGCGGAAAGGTAAATATAGGTTGGTTTATTATTATTTTTTTATTACAGGAGATCGAGGGCTTCGGGGAATTAGGTGTGTGTACATACTCTATGTTGTGTGTTGTATGTTATGTTCTGTATGTTGTATGTATGTTCTGTATGTTATATGTTCTGGATGTTATGTTGTTTTTTTTTCTTTTTACATTCAACACATTAGCCGGATGATGGGACTACTACTGTCCCATCATTGGCTAATGTGTCACTCACTGTCAGGGTAGCAGGCATGGCCTGATGGGACTTGTAGTCCCATCAGACGATGCCTGCATACACATACATACAGCCCCCCTGCACACCCACCGGACAGACTGATGACCCACAGGCAGCCCCCCTGCAAGACCCCCGACAGCCCAATGAGCCACGCACAGACCCTGACATCCCTGCTCCATCCCCCGACAGCCCGCTGAGCCATGCACAGTCCCCTGACAGCCCTGCACTGTCCCCCGACAGCCCAATGAGCCACGCACAGACCCCCGACAGCCCGATGAGCCACGCACAGACCTCCGACAGCCCAGAAACCCCCCCAACAGGCCCAGCCAGACCCCCGCATACACACATAGCCCGCACACATATACATGCCCAGTCACCGCCCACACAGTCTCCGCCCACACAGTCACCACCCACACTCTTCCCCCCTCCCGATCTGCAGCGCTTCATCTGTAGCAAAGCCGCAGATCTTTTTGAGACCTGCGGTTTTGCTGCGGATCAATCCAAGTCAATGGGTGCAGAAACGCTGCAGATCCGCCCAAAGAATTGACATGCTGCGGAACTAAACCCGCAGCTAATCCACGCGGATTTTTCCGCAGCATGTGCACAGTAGTTTTTGATTTCCATTGCCTAACATTGTACTGTACATGACTTGCGGATCTGCAGCGACAAATCCACTGCGGATCAGTGGGAGAATCCGCACTGTTTGAACGTGGCCTAAGTAGGGAATCACTCATTACAACATCATAAGGCAGAGAGTTCCATAGTCTCACTTACAGTAAAGAATCTGCGTCTGTGATTGATTAAACCTTCTTTCCTCCAGACGTAGAGGATGCCTCTTTATCATCGTCACAGGTCTAAAGCCCCCGTTACACATAGCGATATCGCTAGCAATATCGCTGTAACGTCACCGATTTTGTGACGTAGCAGCGATATTGCTAGCGATATTGCTATGTCTGATACCTCCAACCGGCTCCCCCGCTGCTCATCGCTGGTCACGCGAGAACGTCCTGGATCATTTCTCGTCGGGCGCTTCCTGTGGCGACGCGTGGACACGGGCGGGAGGACGTCAGGATCGCCGCTTCTGACAGGTAAGTAGCAACCCCCGACCGCTGCTATGTCGCTGGTGAGATCTGCCTGTGTGGCAGCTCACTAGCGACCACTTAGCGATGTACCAGCGATCCTGACAGCATCATATCGCTGGTGCATCGCTAAGTGTAACGGTACCCTAAGAGTAAAAAGATCATTAGAAAGGTCTTTGTACTGTCCCCGCATATATTTATACTTTGTAATAAGATCACCCCTAAGCCTTCGATTCTCCAAACTAAATAACCCCAAGTGTAATAACCTGTCTTGGTATTGCAGACCCCCTAGTTCCCTAATAACCTTGGTCGCTCTTCTCTGCACCCGCTCCAGTTCAGCTATGTCTTTCTTATACACCGGAGACCAAAACTGTGCACAGTATTCTAAGTGTGGTCGCACTAGTGACTTATATAGAGGTAAAATTATGTTCTCCTCATGAGCATCTATGCCTCTTTTAATGCATCCCATTATTTTATTTGCCTTTGCAGCAGCTGCCTGACACTGGCCACTAAATGTGAGTTTGTCGTGCACCCATTCACCCAGGTCTTTTTCAGTGACAGTTTTGCCCAGTGTCTTACAATTATGCACATAATTATACATCTTATTTCTTCTGGCCAAGTGCATGACCTTACATTTATCCCCAGTAAAGCTCATTTGCCATTTATCAGCCCAAGCTTCTAGTTTACATAAATATTCCTTTAATATTAAACTGTCCTCCTCTGTATTGATTACCCTGCAGAGTTTAGTGTCATATGCAAATATTGAAATTCTACTCTGTATTCCCCTATAAGGTCATTAATAAATATGTTAAAAAGAAGCGGGCCCAAACCCATCCCCTGTGGTACCCCACTTGCTAACCGTGACCCAGTCCATATGCTCCATTAATAACCACCTTTTTATTTCCTATCCCGGAGCCAGCTCTTAACCCACCTACACATTTTCCCCTATCTCCATTGTTCTCATTTTATGTATCAACCTTTTGTGTTACACCGTATCAAAAGCTTTTGAAAGGTCCATATACACCACGTCCACTGCGTTCCCTTGGGTCCAGTCCAGAACTTCTTTATAGAAACTCATCAGATTAGTCTGACAGGAACGGTCCCTCGTAAATCCATGTTTGTATTGGGTCATGAGGTTATTCTTGTTCAGATACTCCAGTATAGTATCTCTTAGAAAACCCTCCAGGATTTTACCCACAGTTGAGGTTAAACTTACTGGCCTATAATTTCCAAGTTCAGTTTTTATCCCTTTTTTGAATATTGGCACCACATTTGCTATACGCCAGTCATGTGGTACAATATGCAAAACACAAGCCGCGGAGACACCATCACATGTTTCTCAACGCAAGCAATGACTAGCCAGGTCTTTCCCCGGGAAGGAAGACCCACGGGAAGGGCAGTCTCCAATGAAGGAAACCACCTATGCCAAAACATGGTATCCATCCATAGACAGCTGTTTCGGGGGTATTGCCCCTCATCAGTGTGGAGTAGGAAACTGGCCAGTAGGAGCAATGCCTAGTAGAATACTGTGAAAAATGAGAATGAATGAACTCATGGAGATCAACATCCAACACTGCGGAGACACCATCACGTTTCTCAACGCAGTGATTCTAGAGCAATGCCCCCATCCCTTATGGGAAATATGTAAAAATATGCAAAACACAAGCCTGGCTAGTCATTGCTTGCGTTGAGAAACGTGATGGTGTCTCCGCGGCTTGTGTTTTGCATATTTTTACATATTTCCCATAAGGGATGGGGGCATTGCTCTAGAATCACTGCATTGAGATTCATGTGATGGTGTCTCCGCAGTGTTGGATGTTGATCTCCATGAGTTCATTCTGTAATGCTGTAGATAAGCCCCCGATGTACCCTGAAAGAGAAGAAAAATGGGTTATATTATACTCACCGGGGAGCGGTCCGGAGGGAGTCGCGGTCCAGTGCCTCCCATCTTGCAGCGATGACATCCTCTTCATTCCTGCCCGTCGCGGCTCCTGCCTTTTGAGGGCAGAGCAGATTACTGCAGTGCGCAGGACCTATTCAGGATGCTAATAAACGTCTCCCATTTTCTTTGTGTATTTTTTTGTCTCAGGATATCGTCCCAGTTAATTGCACTAAGATCATCTCTCATCCGTTGGAAATTTGCCTTCCTGAAGTTTAGTGTCCTTGTAACCCCTCTACTACACAGCTTATTAAAGGATACATGAAAACTTATTATTTTGTGATCACTATTACTCAAGTGACCCCCAACCCTTACATTTGATATGCGGTCTGGCCTGTTGGTTAATATTAGGTCTAGCAGTGCCCCCCCTCTTGTTGGGTCCTGAACCAGTTGTGAAAGGTAATTGTCTCTCATAGTTGTCAGAAACCTATTACCTTTGCTGGAACTGCAGGTTTCGGTTCCCCAATGTATTTTAGGGTAGTTGAAATCCCCCATAATAATGACTTCTCCTTGAGTGGCTGCTTCATATATTTGTTTTACGAGGATATTCTTCTTTGCTTCCATTATTTTTGGAGACTTATAACAAACCCCTATCAATTTATTTTTCCCCCTCCCCTTATCTCTACCCACAGGGACTCTACATTTTCATTAGATTCATATATATTATCACACAGGATGGGTTTTAAGGATGATTTTACATATAAACACACGCCTCCCCCTCGCTATATTTGTACGGTCATTTCTGAACAGATTATAGCCCTGTAAATTAACCGCCCAGTCGTGGCTCTCATCCAGCCATATCTCATATATCCCCACCATGTCATAATTACGTTCCAACAAAGTTAACTCTAATTCCTCAATTTTGTTGGCAAGGCTTCTGGCATTAGTATACATGCACTTTATGTATCTCTGTACCTCTATTCTTCCCCAAGATCTTAATTGTTCTAAACCCATCCCCCACGTCACCCCCAATTTCTTTATTTGTGCCCAGATCACTCTGCACTATCATCCCCTCCTATAAAATTAATACCCTCCCCCCAATCCCTAGTTTAAACACTCCTCCAGCCTTCTAGCCATTTTCTCCCCCAGCACAGCTGCACCCTCCCCATTGAGTTGCAGCCCGTCCCTAGCATGGAACCTGTAGCCAACTGAGAAGTCGGCCCAGTTCTCCAGGAACCCAAACCCCTCCTTCCTACACCAATTCCTGAGCCACTTACTAACCTCCTAATCTCCTGTTGCCTCTCTGGCGTGGCACAGGCAGTATTTCAGAGAATACCACCTTGGAGGTCCTTTAAGCTTGCGGCTTAAATCCCTGAAGTCATCTTTAAGATCTTCCACCTACCTTTAACTTTGTCATTTGTGCCAATGTCCACCATGACCGCTGGGTCCTCACCAGCCCCTCCCAATAATCTGTCAACACAATCAGCGATGTGTTGGACTCGAGCGCCAGGTAGGCAGCACACCGTTCGATGATCCTTGTCTTTGTGACAGATTGCCTTATCTGTTCCCTGTGTGAATGGATCTGTGAAATTTTGAGTTTGTAAACTGTCCAATAAAAATATCTGACATCACACGGTCATTTCACACGAATGTGGTCTAAGGGATGTTTTACATATAACAGAATTACTACCAAATCACACAGTATAAAGCAGGGGTGGGGAACGTACGGCCCGCCATATCATCTGATCTGGCCTGCAGCCACTCTAGAGCCGCGATCCGGTACCTTGCTGCAGGAGCCAGAGGAGCAGAGGAGGACCCGAGCTCTGCTTCCTTGCCCCACCCACCGGATACCGCACACTGATACGTGCACGCACTGACCGGGACTGAGTATACCCCGCCGGATCCCAGCGCCCCCCGCGCACTGATACCGGCTAATCATGGGTATCTGGAGGAGTCACCACGCGCCGCTACCCAGTGTAAGCTGTGCTGGACTGTCTGCGGCCTCCCTTTTTCATCACTCCAGCCTGCCTTCATCACCCCGGTCACCGGTGCGGTGGTGACCGTGTGCTGCTGTGTGTGCGGTGCGAGGCCTGGTCAGCGGGACTTACTTCCGTCACTGTGGACTCACTGGACCGCTCAAACACCAGGTCAGTATGTGCTGCCTAAGGCTACTTTCACACATCAGGTTTTCGGCTTCAGGCGTGATCCGGCGTCGTGCCGGAATGCCGGATCCGGCAAATGTTTTGTAAAACCTGATGTGCCGGATCCGGTTTTCTGCCGGATCCGTCTTGTTCTTGACAGACAAAACCGGATCCGTCTCATCCGGTTCATCCGTTTTTCTATCCGTTTTTCGACGGATTACGCCGGATCTGGTTTTTAAAATTGACCCTTGTGGCCTTCCGAACGGGATCGGCTACTGGAAAACTATATATAGCATGTTCCTACAGCCCTTCTTTGACAGGTTGTAGAGGAGAAAGTGCAGGTTGGAGAGAAGAGCAAGTTACTGGCGAAGATGGATGTTGTCATTGGAAATATTACCACTAGAAGTTCTGTGACGGTTTCAGTAATGAGGGACAATTTTGCACTATACTTTATGTCACCTCAAGGCAGAGTACACTGGCAGGATGACAGAGTGTGAAAGATTTGTGCCCTAACCAAACTTGTGTACCTTCTGGACCAACAGTATATACCTTTGCCAACCAAAGTTGGCTATCTTGTCATGGTCTACTATTTTTAGCTTTAGGCCACAGGTGTGTTCCTTGGTTGTGTTTTATGCAAAGTATTTCACCTTTTAACAAAAGTTGTGTTCATTGTTAGGAAATCACCAACAATAAACACAACTTTTCAGGTGAAATACTTTGCTTCAAACACAACCAGGAACACAACTGTGGCAAAAAGCTAAAATTTACCCACAGTTATATACCTGGTTTTGAATACCTTTTTACCTTTTAAATACCCTGTATTTAACCCTTTTTTTTAAACATATTTCGCCGCAGAAAGAAATGACAGACAACCAGTGTAAACAATAATTTAACTTTTATTTAAAATATTGTTTTTTGTGTAAACTGTTTTTAAAGTTAAAAAAACTTTTTTAATAAAGGTTTGAAACCAACCAAATGGGCATTTTTATTACAAAAAAAACATTATAACTCGGTGTAGTGTGGGGTGGAAATACTGCTGGAGGGGCTGCGGGACACTTCGACAATGGGAGTGTGGAGAGAGGACTGGGATCGTGGTGGGGAAGGTACAGTTAGAGGTGATGGTGTGGAAAAAGCTACAGAATGGGTGGACATGTGGGAGGCAGAAGAGGTGGTGGGCGGTGGAGTGGAGGGTTGGGCAGGGACTGTAGGAGCAGATGATGTTGATGGAAAGTTGTATGGGGAAGGAGTTTGGTACGGGGAAGGAGTTTGGTACGGGGAAGGAGTTTGGTACGGGGAAGGAGTTTGGTACGGGGAAGGAGTTTGGTACGGGGAAGGAGTTTGGTACGGGGAAGGAGTTTGGTACGGGGAAGGAGTTTGGTACGGGGAAGGAGTTTGGTACGGGGAAGGAGTTTGGTACGGGGCAGGTTGCTGGAAGTGGGGAGATGTCTGGTACTGGGGAGGTTGCTGGTACTGGGGAGGTTGCTGGTATGTAATAGGAGGGGGAGGATGGAAAGTGGCTGGAGGGGGTGCAGATGTAATAGGAGGGGGAGGATGGAAAGTGGCTGGAGGGGGTGCAGATGTAATAGGAGGGGGAGGATGGAAAGTGGCTGGAGGGGGTGCAGGTGGAGGAACTACAGTGGTGGGAGGTGGAGGTTGGGATGTAACCTGCTGTAGCGCACCGTGGCACGAATGCATTACATGCATCTGCTGGGTAGGAGATAGTGTTGCCATGCGCTCCACAACAGACCTGAAAAAGGTGTGGTTTGGCGAAGATCTTGCTTCTGAATGCATGGTTTGCAGAAGTGTCTTCACCTCCAGAATGCTGGAGTTGATCTGCTGAAAGCCTGCGGAGATTTGCTCTGACAAGACTTTTAGACAGTTCTGGAAAGATGCATTCAGATGCAAGAACTCTGGCGCATAACTCTTTTCCTGACCCCTCTGCCGCTGCCGCCCAGTACCCGCAGGTGTACTAGAGGTGGCAGGGGCAGAAGGGTGGGGTAAAGGGAAAGATCTCCTCACCAGCAGCTTCATGTAATGTAGGCGGCCACGATGCTCCTGTGCTGGTGGATGGGACAGATGGGTCGAATGTGTGGGAAGGCTGGGAAGGTGCAGATGTACCGGGTCGGTCGAAGTGTCCCTCGGTGCCGGTCTCCTCAGGGATCGCCTCAGAAGGGTCCAATCGTGCAGGCTCCCGAGTGCTGCTCACCGTGCTGTGGAATAAAGAGAAAAAAAAACAATTAAAATACTGACATGGTATGGCCCTGGCTGAAAAAAAAAAGTTACATCTAACATTTTTTTTCACATGTGGTGTGTAATATTTACCTTCTAGTGACCATTGTTTCCCGGAGGAACGACAGGGCTTGTGCGTACTTGTACTTGCTCCTGCGTCCTCCAGATCCACTCGGGGCCCGCATCTCTTTATTGAACTCCTTCTTGAAACGATCCCTCACAGACCGCCACCGATTCACAATTCTGTTCCCTGAAACGAGAAAGGAGTGGTTAGTATACAACATCAGTGTTTCACAAACTCCAGTCCTCATGGTCCCCAGGGGTCATGTTTTCAGGATTTCCATAGTAAATAGAAATCCTGAACACATGATCCGTGGGGACCACGAGGACTGGAGTTCGGGAAACACTGGTTTACATCAAGCAACCGGTACTGTATATACTTACGCTCTTTAATCTGGGCCCGAACATCGAGGTCCTCCCAGCGGCCCACAAGGAGCGAACAGATTTCCTCCCAGAGTCGTCGGGTAACGATAAGGTCAGCGTGGCGGCGGTCAGCCATATTCCAGAGCGGCTCCCTTTCTCTGACGAGATCGATGAGGTGGTCCACATCGAGTCCTCCATCCTCACCGTCAGAGTCGGGAGCACGCTGTGAAGGCTGTTAAAGAAAAAGACAAAAATAACATAATTAGCCTCCACAAAAGAAATGAAATAAAAAGTGCAAAAAAACAAAGCAAAAATATTTATACTTACACGCTGGTGACCGCCGCGTTGATGTCGCCGACGACCCTGGGAGGCACTGCGAGGACCTCTTGGCCGAGCACCAGATTGGGAAGACTAGAGAAGAAAACAAAAAATGTTATGTCTTTGGATGTAGGCATTTGTTTGCTGTGTGTGGTCTGCAGAACTTTGTTTTCTATGTGTTGTGTGTAGTGTGATGTTGTGTTTGATGCAAAAAACTTACCAATTGTGAGCCCACTCCAAGTGTCTGTCCACCCCTTCCTTCTTCTTCTGGGAGCTCCTCTTCATCTTGTGAATCCTGTTTTGAAATAAAAGGCAATGAATAGACATATATTACAGAGATGATGGATTTTGGAAATAAAAACTTACCGTCAAACGCTGACGATGCGAGGGAGGGCTCCCAGAAGATGATGTGCTGTCTTCCTGGTGGCCACACTCCATGCCTGTGGGTGGTGTTCCAGCTGCTGCCATTGCTGCTGCTGCTGCTGCATCTATTGGGCGGCTGTTGAATAAAGAGAAACAAAGGGCCAATGAATATCTTGATATTCAATAGCCCTAGTTTGGAGGAATGGGGGATTTGATAATTACCGTCTCTCATCTGCTGCTGGCCTCCCCTCCTCAGCATGTTCCATTTGCTGCTCCATTTGGGGTGGTGGTGCTGCTGATGGTGCTGCAGTGGTCTCCTGCCTTCTCCTGCTGCGCTTGGTTGCTTTCTTGGGTGGCATGTTGGGTGTGGCTGTGGCTGTGGGTCCCACTGTCTTGCTTTTATATATGTCTTGTGGGCAGAGCTACTGAGCATGCTCAGACCAAAAAAAACGGATCCGGCTTTCGCCGGATCAGTCGCATTGCGGCGCTCATAGGCTTTCATTGTGTGAAAAAGCCGGACGCGCCGGATCCGGCGTGTCCGGCTTTTTCGCCGGAGACAAAAAACGTTACAGTAGCCGTTTTTTCCAGACGCCGGATCGCGACACATTGCCGGATCCGGCGAAAACCGGATGAAACGCATGGCCATCCGGCGCGATCCGGCGCAAATGCAAGTCAATGGGGGGGAAACCGGATCTGGCATTGCATTTCGCCGGATCCGGTTTCTGTCAAAAGCGCCGGATCGCGCCTGACGGCGAAAACCTGATGTGTGAAAGAGGCCTAATGGGGCCTGTGCTGCCTAATGGGAACCTGTGATGCCTGTCTATTTGGGACCTGTGCTGCCTATTGGGGACTTGTGCTGCCTAATGGGGACATTTGCCTGCCTATTGGGGACCTGTGCTGCCTAATGGTGACATTTGCCTGTCTATTGGGGACCTGTGCTGCCTAACAGGGACATTTGCCTGTCTATTGGGGACCTGTGCTGCCTAATGGGGACATTTGCCTGCCTATTGAGGACCTGTGCTGCCTAATGGTGACATTTACCTGCCTATTGGGGACCTATGCTGCCTAATGGGGACCTGTCCTGCCTATTGGGGACCTATGCTGCCTAATGGTGACCTGTGCTGCCTAATGGGGACGTTTACCTGTGTAATGGGGACCTGTGCTGCCTAATGGGGACATTTGCCTGCCTATTGGGGAGCTGTGCTGCCTAATGGGGACATTTGCCTGCCTATTGGGGACCTGTGCTGCCTAATGGGGACATTTGCCTGCCTATTGGGGACCTGTGCTGCCTAATGGGGACATTTGCCTGCCTATTGGGGACCTGTGCTGCCTAATGGGGACATTTGCCTGCCTATTGGGGACTAAATATAGTTGGCTAATGTTTAAGTTGTTAATGAGTGATGAGCGAGTATACTCGTGCTCAGGTGTCCTCTGAGTATTTTGGCGCGCTCGGAGATTTAGTTTTTGTCGCCTCAGCTGCATGATTTGTGGCTGCTGGACAGACTGAATACATGTGTGGAATGCCTGTTTGTTAAGGAATCCCCACATGTATTCAGGCTGTCCAGCAGCTGCAAATCATGCAAATGCGTCGACAGAAACTAAATCTCCGAGCACGCCAAAATACTCAGAGAACACCCGAGCAACGAGTATACTCGCTCATCATTATTAATAATTTTATGCGGCCCCCGAACGCTATAAAATTCCAAATGGCCCTCGGCAGAAAAAAGGTTCCCCACCCCTGGTATAAAGAATACTTACAGCCAGTGACCGCTGACATCTTGTCTGATTAGAGCCATTTTCTGTTTCTTCTCCATCTGGTCAGACCTTATGTCGACATCTTTCAGCCACGACTCATCTTGTCACACTAATCGCTGCAGCCCTGAAAATAACAAAGTCTCATTTTGCATACATACATTTGTTTCTCCCATACTACAGATCTGTACCACACTAATAATATACAGGTGCTTCTCAAAGTTATAATATCAAAAAGTTTATTTATTTTAGTTCTTCAATACAAAAAGTGAAACTCACATAGAGGCATTACAATCAGAGTGATCTATTTCAAGTGTTTATTTCTGTTAATGTTGATGGTTATGGCTTACAGCCAATGAAAACCCAAAAGTCATTATCTCAGTAAATTAGAATACTTTATAACACCAGCTTGAAAAATGATTTTAAAATCTGAAATGTTGGCCTACTGAAATGTATGTTCAGTAAATGCACTCAGTACTTGGTCGGTGCACCTTTTGCATCATTATGCATCAAAGCGTTGTGGCATGGAGACGATCAGCCTGTGGCACTGCTGAGGTGTTATGGAAGCCCAGGTTAATTTGATCGCAGCCTTCAGCTCATCTGCATTGTTGAGTCTGGTGTCTCTCATCTTCCTCTTGACAGTACCCCATAGATTCTCTATGGGGTTAAGGTCAGGTGTTTGTTGGCCAATCAAGCACAGTGATACTATTGCTTTTAAACCAGGTATTGGTACGTTTGGCAGTGTGGACAGGTGCCTAGTCCTGCTGGAGAAATAAATTTCCTTCTCCAAAAAGCTTGTCAGCAGAAGGAAGCATGAAGTCCTCTAAAATTTCCTGGTTGACTGTTGCACTGACTTTGGTCTTGATAAAACACAGTGGACCTACACCAGCAGATGACATGGCTCCTCAAACCAGCACTGATTGTGGAAACTTCATACTAGACCTCAAGCAGCTTGGATTGTGGTCTCTCCACTCTTCCTCCAGACTCTGGGACCTTGGTTTCCAAATGAAATGCAAAATTTACTTTCATCTGAAACCACCACCTTAGATCACACTGAGCAACAGTCCAGTTCTTTTCTTCTTGGCCCAGGTAAGACACTTCTGGCATTGTCTATTGGTCATGAGTGGCTTGACACAAGGAATGTGACACTTGTACCCCATGTCCTGGATATGTCTGTGTGAAGTGGCTCTTGAAGCAATGACTCCAGCAGCAGTCCACTCCTTGTGAATCTCCCCAAAATTTTTGAATGGCCTTTTCTTAACAATCCTTTCAAGGCTGCGGTTATTCCAGTTGCTTTTGCATCTTTTTCTACCACACTTTTTCCGTCCACCCAACTTGCCATTAATATGCTTGGATACAGCACTCTGAGCAGCCAGCTTCTTTAGCAATGACCTTTTGTGGTTTACCCTCCTTGTGGAGTGTGTCAATGATTGCCTTCTGGATATCTGTCAAATCAGCAGTCTTCCCCATGATTGTAGAGCCTACTGAAACAGACTAAGGGACATTTTTAAATGCTTAGGAAGCCTTTGCAGGTGTTTTTTGTTAGTTATTCTAATTTACTGAGATAATGACTTTTGGGTTTTCATTGGCTGTAAGCCATAATCATCAACATTAATAGAAATAAACACTTGAAATAGATCACTGTTTGTAATGACTATGAGTTTCACTTTTCGTATTGAAGAACTGAAATAAATTAACTTTTTGATATGCTAATTTTGTGAGAAGCACCTGTATGTCCATGCTGGGTTTAACCCCTTCCCAACGTTGGACATCTCAGTGCTTCCTATTTCGCAGTGACTTCCCGACATTGAACGGATCTCGGTACATCCTGGCGATCGTGTGGGCACAGGAGCGGTGCTTGCACAATCGCAACTAGGAGCTCAGCATAAGTGATAGCAGAGAGCTCACTCTCCCCTATGATTGGTACCCCTGTGACATCACAGTGCATGGATGGTTGCCATGACAGCAGGAGGTCAAATGACAACCTCATCTGTCGGCTACAGTAGCCTTTTAGACCATGCCAGGAGTATGGTCTAACAGGCGTTCTGTCAGTGCAAAGCCTCTTTCACACATTCAAATGACTCTATATGAGTTTCACCTTTGTATTGTCAGGTGACATCAAGCCCACGGCTTAGTAATTGAGAGGCGTCTATAACACACCTATCCATTACTAATCCTATAGTTAAACAAAAAAAAACTAAAGTTCTTTATTAGAAATAAAACAAAACACTTTTACATTTTTATTTAAAAATAACAAACAGTTATACTCACCTAAGGCCTAATTCCATTGAATCACTTGTCTCCTGTAATAAAACAAAAATACAAAACCAACAATATCCCTCACCTGTCCGTCGTTCTGTCCCACACAGTAATTCATATCTGGAGGATAAATAGTTTTCAACCTGGACAGTGCCAATATGCGACTGTCCAGGCCGAGGACCAATGGTGAATGAGCTGGTCATTGACCAGCGGTGACATCATCAAGGTTACCACCGGTCAGTGAGGCTGCATTCCCAGCCGGGCTGAACTTCGGTGACCTCAGCACCATGGGGAAAAGTCAGTGACGACTGACAATATAAAGGTGACATCAGTCCCACAAATATTATCCCACTTGTCACCGCAACAGGGCAAAAAAAGCCAGGCAAAGCGCCAGAAAATGACCTGCATTTTACCTGCGGGTTTTCTGCGGATTTCGCTTGCGTTTTTACACCTGCTGATTTCCCAAAATGGAATTGGTATAAAAACACTGCCGATTTCGCACAAAGAATTGACATGCAGTGGAAAATAAACAGCTGCGTTTCTGCACGGAATTTTCCGCAGCATGTGCACAGCGTTTTTTGTTCCCCATAGGGTTACATGGTACTGTACACCACAAGGAAAACTGCTGCGGATCCGCAGGGCCAAATCTGCTGCGGAACCGCAGCCAAATCCGCAACGTGTGCACATACCCCAAGTTGTTTTTTTTCTTCTTATTTAATTTACAGATATGTCCTATACTTTGTCCTAAGTACACATGTAGTGGTGATGGTATATTGTTCTCCATCACAAACTATATGTATTTGATATTTACCATTGTTTACATGTGCACATAGCCTTTGAGGTATTTTTTCCCAATTAACTCTCTCAAAAGTAGTTTTCGACCACATATGCCATGCTCAGGAGAAATTGTATAAAACATTGTACCACTCATTTTCTCTTATTATCCTTTTTGAAAAATAAAAACTTGGGCCCAAAGTAACATTGTAATAGATTTTTTTTTTAATTTTCTATTTACTCAGCCCAATGTTATACAATTCAGTGAATCGCCTGAGGGTTAACAATACTCATTAATTACACCCTTAGAAGAATTCCTTGAGAGGTGCAGTTTCCAAAATGGAGTCACTTGTAGGGATTTCTGCTGTTTTGGCATGTCAGAAGATGTTCAAATGTGACATGGCATCCGCAGTCTATTACAGCCAAAATTGCGCTCTAGCATTCAATTGGCGCTCCTTTCCTTCAAAAAGGTAATTTTGTCCTGTTACCATTGTAAAATTTTAAAAAAAAGGCAGCTAAAGAAACATTTTGTGGGGAAAATGTGATTTCTTATTTACACGGCTCAACGTTCTAAAATTCTGTGAAGCACCTGGGGGGGGGTTCAAGGTGCTCAACACACATCTAGATAAGTTCCTTGAGGGGGTGTAGGTTCCAAAATGGGGTCAATCATGAAGGGTTTCTACTATTCAGGCACATCATGGGCTCTGCAAACATGACATGGGGTCCGCTATTGATTCCAGCCAATTTTGCGCTCGCAAAAGTCAAATGGTGTGCCTTTTTTTTCCCAGAGCCCTATCGTGCGTTCAAGCAGTAGTTTTCCACCACATATGGGGTATGGGTATACTGAGGAGAAATTGCACAACAAATTGTATAGTGTATTTTCTCCTGTTACCCTTGGGAAAATGAAAAATCTGGGGCTAAAGCAAGAATTTTATGGGAAATTTTTTTTTTTCATTTTCAACGTTACAAAGTTCTGTGAAGCACCTGTGTGTTTAAGGTGCTCACCACACCTCTAGATCAGTTCCCTGCGGGGTTCAGTTTCCACTGTTTAGGTACGTCAGGGGCCCTGAAACGCAACATGGTGTCCGCTATCTATTCCAGTGAATATTGTGCTTCTAAAGTCAAATGGTGCTTCTTCCCTTCCGAGTCCTGCTGTGCACCCAAATAGTAGTTTTCTAATCACACATGGGTATTGGCGTACTCGAGAAATTGCACCAACAAATTGTAAGGTCCATTTACTCCTGTTACCCTTGTGAAATTAAAAATTTCAGGCTAAAGCAACATTTTTGCGGGAAGAATGTATTTTTTCATTTTCACGGTTCAGTGTTAAATTCTTTGAAGCACCTGCTTCTAAATAAGTTCCTTTAGGGGTCTAGTTTCCAAAATGTCACTTGGGGGGGTTTCCCACTGTTTAGGTACATCAGGGGCTCTAATTAATCCTTTCGCATTACTTCAATTCCCGTGAAGTTAATAAACTTATTGAATGTGGTTTTGAGCACCTTGAGGGGTACAATTTTTAAAATGGTGTCACTACTGGGTATTTTCTGTCATGTAGGCCCCTAAATTTCACTTCAAATGTGATTTGGTCCCTAAAAAAATTGGTTTTGTAAAACTTTGCTGAAAAAAAAAAAATCTGCTGAATAACCATTCTAACTTCCGAACAAAAAATAGCTATTTTTTTTTAAATGATGCTAATGTACTGATGTAAAGAAAGACATGTGGTAAATGTTATTTATTATCAATTTTGTGTGATATAACTGGTTTAAGGGCATAAAAATTCAAAGTTTAAGAATTATGACAAATTCACAAATAAATGCAAAAAATATTGGCTCAATTTACCACCAACATGAAGTATAATGTGGAACGAAAAAAACAACCACTGTTATCTGTTGAAGTGTTCCACATTTACAACCACAAAGTGACACTGGCCAAAATGGTAAAATTTGGCCTGGTCAGGAAGGCGAAAGCAGGTGAAGGGGTTAATATTTGCAAAAATTATTTTTCCATTGGAAGAGAATGTTCATAAGTTTTGAAAATCATTCTAGAAAGGGTTTGCATTGCTAATTAAGGCACGCATGCGCAGATAGTGTAATGTGGTTACAAATTTCACACCAATTCACAAACGTATGAAATATATTTTAATCAGAACAGACATACGGTATGTATTTAACAAAATGTTCTATTTGACATGGACAAACTATATTCTGATATGCACAAATATATACAAAGACCATGTTGGAGCACTCAGAAAAATATGGTCATGGTTATTCGTAACATTTATACTGATTAACAACTGTGCCTCTACCCCAATTGGCATGATTGCATCATTATTTCAACATAAACACATTTATAGAAAAAAAAACTTAATGGGGTTGTCTAATACTAGGACACCCCCTTCTCATACCCCACACTTGGCCCTGATAAAATAAAAAAAGCTTATACTCCTTTCCTGTGCCGTTGCATGACACATGAGCCCTGCACCCAATCATCGCTGGTGTCACTGTCCCACCTTTGGACAATATGAACATGAAGAGGAAGTCAGAGATTAGAGTTATTGGGCGCCAGGCTCACGTGTCATTACAACCGCATGGGCACCAAGCGGAGAGCAAGTGCCGACACCGTGGGAACGGCGTCGTATGTGAGGAGAGTAGAAACTTTTTTATTTTATTGGGCCAAGTGTGGGGTATGACAAGGAGTCGTCCAAGTAGTGGACAACTTCTTTAAGGTGCATTTAAGCTGCATGATTATCCGTAAATGAGAATTTCTAGTAGCTCCTCTTCCAGATAGGTGCACAGTATGGACAGGCTGACTATCAGCTGACAAACAAGCAAAATGCTCGATCTTTGGGTGAAATTAGCTTTTGGCTGTCTTTAAAAAAAAAAATAAATAAATAAAAATATAAAAATAATAATCGTTCTCGGCAGTGCATCATCTGTTCTTCTGAGAAGAATGGCGCACTGAACAACCGATTACTGATATTTGTGTGCATATTAAATGCGATCTGACTGTCTAAACAGACTATGAATTACCCCAATTGGCAGAAGTTTAATGTCGCTAATCACAATGTTAATGAACCCTTTGGCTATGTTCACACGTTGTGTTTTTGTTGCATTTTTTTATGTACATTAAAAGCTGCTTTTTACAGTACCAGGAAAAGCTCTGAGATTTCAGAAATCTCATGCACACACATTGGTTTTTTTTCCCTGACTGAATTGGAAAACTTCAGCGTGTCAATTCTTTCAGCGTTTTTCACCCATAGAAAGCAATCAGAAAGTGCAAAAAAAAAGCCGTACAAAAACAATGCCATCAGTGTTTGCTACATTGTTTGTGAAAAAAGCAGGTAAATGTGAAAACCATTTATATTTGTGAAGGTCTCCTCCCCTGAGAATGGCAGTTTGGATGAGTACGGTTTACTTAAATTAGTGATGTGTGAAACGGAGCTTGGCCTGAGCAATGTGTGAAACGGAGCATGGCCTGAGCAATGTGTGAAACGGAGCATGGCCTGACCAATGTGTGAAACTGAGCATCGCCTGACCAATGTGTGAAACTGAGCATGGCCTGACCAATGTGTGAAACTGAGCATGGCCTGACCAATGTGTGAAACTGAGCATGGCCTGACCAATGTGTGAAACGGAGCATGGCCTGACCAATGTGTGAAACTGAGCATTGCCTGACCAATGTGTGAAACTGAGCATTGCCTGACCAATGTGTGAAACTGAGCATTGCCTGACCAATGTGTGAAACTGAGCATTGCCTGACCAATGTGTGAAACTGAGCATTGCCTGACCAATGTGTGAAACTGAGCATTGCCTGACCAATGTGTGAAACTGAGCATTGCCTGACCAATGTGTGAAACTGAGCATTGCCTGACCAATGTGTGAAACTGAGCATTGCCTGACTAATGTGTGAAACTGAGCATTGCCTGACTAATGTGGGAAAGTAAACATTGCCTGTCCTACAAATTCTCTGCTAATGTCTTGGGTAAACTATTCCAGACCAATCCAACTCCCTCTATTATATTTATAATTGTGCATTTTTCATTAACTTTTTGTTCAGAATAGTCATTAAGTTCAGACATAAAACCTTTTTCCACCAAATAATTTGATCAATTTGCCCTTTAATCTAAAAATGTTTTATGGTGTCACATATGACTTGCATTGGTGGCCTAACATCTTGTATTATTCATGCTTGTATGGTGGAAGCTAAGCTAAACTTTGGGTACCTGAAAAACACAGCAAGAAAATCAACAAAACCTGATTTTTGGCTGCAGCTTGTTACATACTGCCAAAAGCTCAGGTTTTCGCTGCAGAAAAAAGCAGCAGAAAAGATCCGTGTGAACATGGCCTTAGGCTAGATAGTCTTTAAATTAGTGGCATTAGATAATAAATTTAGTGCATCTTTAAGTCTCTTGTTTACTTTACACTACCTGAAGCTGGCTTACTTTGTGCTAAAATGTTGGCAAAATCTTGGTGCATAGTACGGTCTTCCTTATGGAGCAAGACCAAACAAATGTATAAAACACAGACAATTCTGTTGAAATTTAGCTTAGTAAGTCTTCCCCATTGTTACTTTAGCTAATGTACAATAAGTGTGTCATACAATTTATGATTCAACAAACCTTAGTAAAAATATATTTTTTGATGGTCTTTATGTCTTAAGGTGGCCATAAATAACAACCGTTGGACAAATAATCAATAATATAATCATGTAGTAAATAATCGCTACAAATTTATACACATTTTACTCCATATTAGCTAGTACATTCAATCTGGCCATAAAAGTTTAATAATCCTGGTGGATAACTTTTTTTTTTTTTTAAATTGATCTGGGAACAAAATCTAAAAGATCAATGTCCATAGACTTCCGACCATCAGAAATCACAGACAGCTTCTTTCCATACGAGAACTCGGAATCAGACATCTAAAACATTTGTTCATTGAAAAATGCCATCGGTTTCCCTTTAAAGCATCGGTTTTGATCAATTAAACAATTATTTTGAAAACTGTGGACTTATTTTATCATATGTTTTTGGACATTTACATTGAACAGAATGGAAACTGTGGAACTGAATCTTTATAGAGAAATTCTATATTAATACAGAAATCAGGCAGCCATTACTTGGTGGGTGTTCATGTCTCCCCATCTGGGCTGTAGAATGCCATTCGCCTTATCTTCTGAATTTTCCAGCTATAGTCCATTTTCATGTAATAGAGGCAGCTAAGCCTACTATCACTTGAGCGCGCCATGGTGATCACCAGCGCATGGTGTGAAACAGTCATACTGTTACTGAAGTCAGATAACGGTATAAAATCCAAGGTAAAGCTTGCTCATTAATTTCACGGAAAAGCCAATTCTGTAAAACATTTTTTTTCTTTTTGTGAATATCTTCTCATGCACCTGTCCTCTCTGTATACACAAGGAGAGCCTCTCCAAGAGCGCATGTCAGGAAACTGCCAAAACAAAACATAAAAAAATTACAAGAGAGAAAATCCTCTTCGCAGAGGTTCATCAAATTCAAGTAACATTGGTTTGACGACTTGAATTGAATTTTGGTCTCATCTTATTACATGAAAATTACAGTTTAATCAATCTTAATGGTCAGCAATTATGATAACCCACTGATTATACATAAAATTAGGTCATGTTAACCCACCCCTTTAGGTAAAATATCAACCCCATTGGGTCTTTAGACTCCTAGAATCAGCTATGAAACTAACTTTACTTAAAATAAACACGCCAAACACAACAGCGAAGAGATACTAAAAACGTAAATCTACTTGGCTCGAACAAAATGTCCTGTCTGCCTGTGCCACCAAGTCAGATCTACAGAATCTCACTATACTCCAAAGCGGAGGTCTGCAAGAACCATAAGGAGTAGTCAAAAGGATAAAAAAAATAACCTAAGTAGCAGGCTTATTTTGGCATGAAAGGGAATCTTGTCAGTAGGATTTCATATGCATATGTAGCTCTTTCAAAGAAATCCAGCAATACCTTTATATGGCCAGCCCGTTCCTGAGAAAACGACAAATGAGGCTTTAGAGCTATTGTAAATCTGAAGCCTCTGTCACTCCAGCTCTTTTCCTCGCCCAGCGCCACCACATCCTCCTGCTTGCCTAACTGCTCCCCTGCCTGAAGTCACAAGGTATAGAGGCTGCAAAGCAGAAGGAGGTTGTGCTGCGCAGGGAATAGAGCTGGAGTGATTAGGTATTAGATTGATATCAATACACATGTTGATTTCTCGGTGACAGAGAAAAGGACTGCTCATGTATAAGGCAATATACAGTATATGTCTTAGAAAGAGCTACATGTGCATATAAATGGGAGTGGGGGAGAATTCCTGCTGGCATTATCCCTTTAAAGGGGGATCAGTCACCAGATTTCACAATACAAACTGTAGAGTGAATTTTATTGGTCAAAAATTTTTCAAAAAAGGATGATACAACCATTTTGACATGGATTAGGCAGGTGGGTGGAAAAAAAAACACAAAGTAAAAATGCTTACAAGAGTAGAAGTATTCATTTTTTTTTTTGTTAATTGTTAAAAGAAAATAAACTAAGTGGATATGGCAAAAATATAGATCAGCTGTATATTGGATACAGAAAGTCCTATTAGGATGTAATGTTAAAAGGAATGGTCCGCAGGATTTCATATCTCAAACTATTTATATTCACATGTAACTCTTCCAAAGACAAGTCCAGCAATACCTTTACATGGACGGTCTGTTTCTCTTTTACTGAGAAATCAGCATTAATATGTAAATGTGGTTGAAGGAGTAAAAAGTAGATCTGAAGCCTCCACCACTCCAGCCCTTGCACCACCTTCTCCAGCTTGACTGATAACCTTTAGGCATGAGAAGGTGGCAATGGGTGGGAAATAGAGCCGGAGTGACAGAAGCTTCAGATTGAGTCTCATTTGCAAATCAATGCAAACAACAATTTATCAGTAACAGAGGAACCGATTGGCCATGTAAAGATATTGTTTGACTTGTCTTTAAAAGATCTACATGAACATATAAATAGCTTGAGGTGTGAAATCCAGTCGACAGAGTTCCATTAACGAAAAAAAAAAAAAAAACAACACATTTTTTTGATTGTTACATTTCACAATTCATAATTTTTTGGTGTAGCTGTATGAGGGATTATTTTTTTCCTGAAATCAGTTGTATTAGTCAGTGGCATCATATTGGGGTACAAATAATTACAGCACCACTCCAGCATTGCTTTTTTTTTTATTGCACAGCTGGAGTGGTGTTTTAAATGTTCGTCATCTACCCCTACATCAGCAATAGCAAAAATAGGGCGGACACACCATTGGTGCAACCTACACAGCCGCACAGGGGTCTGGGAGTTAAAGGGGTCACTTCCACCTCAAAAAGCAGCTTCTGTCACAGTCACATACAGGGTTCATTATGAGCAGTTATTGGACTGTAAAGGGCCCCTAGACTGGTCCTGCACACTGGCCTTCTTCTCTCTGGGTCCACCCCTGAATGAAACAGTATTCTGCCTCACTATCAGGTCATCTGTATTATAAAGATATCGCCGCTATACCACCCCTTGTCTGGCTAACAGTGGAACACAGGAAACCCATGTAAATAATGTCTGACTTGTGACCTGGTTTTGGCATGAACTGAATATGATGGTACAAGCTTTATGATTAAAAAAAAAAAAAAAATTACCCATCCTAAATTTGATAACATTGTTTGCATTTCTACCATTAATTTCTCTAATTGCCAGCGTGAACTTGGCTAGTCTACACGTCTTGCATCACAAAATCCATGTAAAACTAAAATGAAAGCAATCTTGGCTTTAAATTTTGCAAACACTTGATTTAAGAACCATTAAAGCGCCGTACTATGAAATAATTGTACATGTAATTTGGATGGCGTTGTGTCTGGGCGCTCAGCCCTTCACAACATGTGAACCTCTTGTAAGGTTTTGTTTTTTTCATGCTTCGCTGCCATCTACATAACACTAATCACAAAAACAGTTCTTGTCAAGTGTTTGGTATCGGCCTGCAGAACAGGACCAAGCCGTAATCCATAATCCCTGATTGACGGGAAGCAATCGGATGGCAAACAAATCGCTCACATGGCCTCGGATAATAGTTACAAATGTACATGCACAATGTATACTACGGTATATTTATTTTTTTCCATTATTGGCTTAGTCTTGGGAGAATGCAATTAGCAATACTTAAAAGGTGAATTGCCATCTCGTAGATACCCTATGGATGATAGTTTAATGTTCCAGATGTTGAAGCAGCACCTGTGACCCACCTAAATTAAAATGGTCATTAGCAGCTGCTGTTCACTCTAAAATTAGTGGAGAAGTGCCAGCCAGCCCAACATGTTAGGTTTCTATGGAGTTTAAAAAGCACCGATGTCATATTCTGTGGGGGTACAATAAGACCAGGATCCCAAATGCGAGAAACACAGCCGAGTCTCACATGTTAATACCCGGCACTCGGGAGTGGAGCCTGCGGCAACATGTATTGCTATGCAATGCGGCCGCACGCTCCGATCTGAGTGCCGGCCGCAGTGCCGCTTATTAACATGCGAGACTCGGCCGTGTTTCTCGCATGTGTAATCCCGGCCTAATAAGTCCAACCTAAGCAGATTGGAGCTCGCTTTTTCTGGTTCACTGCTCCAAATCTGTTTGATCAGTAACTGTCCCCTAGTGGCGGCTACAGGCACTGACTTATCACTGGGTACATTGTATCATCCATATATAATAATAATCTTTATTTTTATATAGCGCTAACATATTCCGCAGCGCTTTACAGTTTGCACACGGGGAGAACATTCAAACTCCTTGCACATGTTGTCCTTGGTGGGATTCGAACCCAGGAACCACTGAGCCATATATAGAAAGCTCCTATTCCCGCTCTAGTGGTGGCTGCGGCTGGCCAGAATTTATCAGGGAATTTTAAAGGGGGATGTCCATGCATAAGTCAAATGTCTGCAGTCAAGGAGATCACATGACAGTAAATTGCAATTGTATGTTCTGCACCACAACTACCGAGGATTTCTGACGGTCAAGATTTAGCTGTTTGCAGTCTCACTGACTTGATACTTTAGTCTCAAGCCTCGACCTTTAAGTTCTGAATCAGCACAATTGAGTTCTTATCAACATAAAGATACATGTAAAGAATGTAGACCGTGACTCTCCACACTTGCACAAAATTTTTTAGCGTACTTTATTGAAATTTCAAGTTAATAAATAAAATAATGACGGCTATGCTGACAAAATTCAGCACAATATTTCCCACTTGCAGTTCAAGAGCGTTACATGCTGTGTGTGACCTTTGAAACTTTTCGCCTTCCTTCATTGAGCGCCGTGCCTGGGAAAGAAGCCAAGTTAAAGTCATGTAGATTAGAGGAGATCAGAGCAGCAGGATTGTATTCCCCTTCATGAAACAAGTGAGAAGAGGCCTTTCTGAAACACACCAGAGATATGGGGTTTGCGGAACACAAGATGAACATTTTTCCATTGATCCACTGGTTTAATCTACACTGGCCCGTGTCGCCTATGGAAAAATTTAACCTTTCCTCTCCCAGCAATGAAATTATCAGCATGTTCCAGAGCAGAAAGCCAGTCACAGCGCAGATTGAAAAAAAAAAAACCTTTGAGGGAAAAATTTGTTCCTCCATAACCAATGGAAGGTTATTCTAACTGAAAATGTTATGTTAAAATGTGTGGACTAATTATATATTGATGACCTATCTTTAAGATAATCAGATGGATGGTGATTAGCCACCAAACACCCTCCACCGATCAGCTGTAGTGATGAGCGAGTATACTCGTCGATCAGCTTTTCCCGAGCATGCTCGGGTGGTCTCCGAGTATTTTGTAGTGTTCGGAGATTTTGTTTTTGTCGCCGTAGCTGCATGATTTGTGACTGCTAGACAGCCTGAATAAATGTGGGGATTCCCTAACAAACAGGTATTCCACACATGTACAGTCAAGGCCAAAAGTTTTGAGAATGACACAAATATAAATTTTTACAAAGTCTACTGCTTCATTTTTTCTAATGGCAATTTGCATATACTCCAGAATGTTACAAAGAGTGATCAGCTTAACAGCAATTACTTGCAAAGTCAATATTTGCCTAGAAAATGAACTTTATCCCCCAAAACACATTTCAACATCATTGCAGACCTGCCTTAAAAGGACCAGCTAACATCGTTTCAGTGATTGCTCCATTAACACAGGTGTGGGTGTTGATGAGGACAGGGCTGGAGATCAATCTGTCATGATTAAGTAAGAATGACACCACTGGACACTTTAAAAGGAGGCTGGTGCTTGGCATCATTGTTTCTCTTCTGTTAACCATGGTTATCTCTAAAGAAACACGTGCAGTCATCATTGCACTGCACAAAAATGGCCTAACAGGGAAGAGTATCGCAGCTAGAAAGATTGCACCTCAGTAAACAATCTATCGCATCATCAAGAACTTCAAGGAGAGAGGTTCCCTTGTTGCCAAAAAGGCTCCAGGGCGCCCAAGAAAGACCAGCAAGCGCCAGGACCCTCTCTTAAAAGTGTTTCAGCTGCGGGATCGGGCTACCAGCAGTGCAGAGCTTGCTCAGGAATGGCAGCAGGCAGGTGTGAGTGCATCTGCACGCACTGTGAGGCGGAGACTCTTGGAGCAAGGCCTGGTCTCAAGGAGGGCAGCAAAGAAGCCACTTCTCTCCAGGAAAAACATCATGGACAGACTGATATTCTGCAAGAGGTACAGGGAGTGGACTGCTGAGGACTGGGGTAAAGTCATTTTCTCTGATGAATCCCCTTTTCGATTGTTTGGGACATCTGGAAAACGGCTTATTCGGAGAAGACCAGGTGAGCGCTACCACCAGTCTGGTCTCATGCCAACTGTCAAGCATCCTGAAACCATTCATGTGTGGGGTTGCTTCTCAGCCAAGGGAATGGGCTCTCTCTCAGTCTTGCCTAAAAACACAGCCATGACTAAAGAATGGTACCAGAATGTCCTCCAAGAGCAACTTCTCCCAACCGTCCAAGAGCAGTTTGGCGATCAACAATGCCTTTTTCAACATGATGGAGCACCTTGCCATAAAGCAAAGGTGATAACTAAATGGCTCAGGGAACAAAACAGAGATTTTGGGACCATGGCCTGGAAACTCCCCAGATCTTAATCCCATTGAGAACTTGTGGTCAATCATCAAGAGACGGGTGGACAAACAAAAACCTTCAAATTCAGACAAAATAAAAGCATTGATTTTGCAAGAATGGACTGCTATCAGTCAGGATTTGATCCAGAAGTTGATTGAGAGCATGCCAGGGAGAATTGCTGAGGTCCTGAAGAAGAAGGGTCAACACTGCAAATATTGACTTGCTGCATTAACTCATTCTAACTGTCAATATAACCTTTTGTTACTCATAATATGATTGCAATTATATTTCTGCATGTGATAAAAACATCTGACAAACACACATAAAAACCAGAGGCCAGCAGATCATGTGAAAATATAATATTTGTGTCATTCTCAAAACTTTTTGCCATGACTGTATTCAAGCTGTCTAGCCGTCACAAATCATGCAGCTGAGACGACCAAAACTACATCTCCGAGCACACCAAAATACTCGGAGACCACCCGAGAATACTCTGTGAAACCCGAGTAACGAGGATACTCACTCATCACTAATCAGCTGTTCTAAACTACAGCGGCAGCCCTGCACAGCTCCATTTAATGCGGAGAAGCTGCTTCTCAATAGGAGCTGTGCAGAACCAGTCATCATTCGATATATATGGAACAAAGCAGTGCTGTCCAGCACTGTTCAAAGGTTATATCCGGCCGCCACAGGCGTTAACAACAGGTGATCAATGGGGGTGTCCGACCAGCACCGATCTGATAACGATTACATATCCTAAGAATGGGTCATTAATACCATATGCTTGGTCATCCCCTTTAACGCTTTCTGTAAGGAAAGAAGGTAATTTACTGTTGTGACCTCATTCAAAACTAACTGTTATTATTTAGACTTCTGGTGCGGAGTTTGCTTTCAGTTTCTGTTGCACAACTTATTCTCCTTTTCAACATCATTAAACACAAGGGTCTACAGGGTGCTGGGCCTACGAGGAGCTGGGCCCACCCCCCCAGGAAGCCCATTTGTGTATCTCTGAATGACATTGTGTATTGTATGCTGCAGCACTAAGGTAGGCAAGCTGTTCGACAATGATAGAATGAATGCATGCATGTGGGGAAGCAAGTGAAAGGAAGTTCCAGCAGCTATAGTGCTGGCAGAATACTTATGAAGAGAAAAAAAAACAAAAAACACTAAAAGTAGAGCAGATGGCAAGTTGAGGAGAACGAAAATCAAGTAATTCCTGGTCATATTAGATTGTTATATGCACCAAACGCAGTATTAACTTGATCAGGGCATTAACACAGCAAGTTTTTCAACAGGCTGTGTGAAAGTTTAAAAAGTAAAATTGACTACATTAGTTTATGGTTGTGGTGTGGTTACTAGAAAGAGAACATTTTATTATCAAGGTTGTATGCACCGTTCTACATCATAGCGGTTCTCATTCCTAAATGTGTTACTAATATATTCGGAATCTGATACACTACCGTTCAAAAGTTTAGGGTCACCCAGACAATTGTGTTTTCCATGAAAACTCATACTTTTATTAATCAAATGAGTTGCCAAATGAATTTAAAATCTAGTCCAGACATTGACAAGGTTGGAAAAAAAGATTTTTATTTGAAATAATAATTTTCTTCTTCAAACTTTGCTTTCGTCAAAGAATGCTCCCTTTGCAGCAATTACAGCATTGCAGACCTTTGGCATTCTAGCAGTTAATTTGCTGAGATAATCTGGAGAAATTTCACCCCATGCTTCCAGAAGACCCTCCCACAAGTTGGTTTGGCTTGATGGGCACTTTTTGCGTACCATACGGTCAAGCTGCTCCCACAACAGCTCAATGGGGTTGAGATCTGGTGACTGTGCTGGCCTCTCCATTACAGATAGATTACCAGCTGCCTGCTTCTTCCCTAATTAGTTCTTGCATAATTTGGAGATGTGCTTTGGGTCATTGTCCTGTTGTAGGATGAAATTGGCTCCAATCAAGCGCTGTCCACAGGGTAAGGCATGGCATTGCAAAATGGAGTGATAGCCTTCCTTATTCAAAATCCCTTTTACCTTGTACAAATCTCACACTTTACCAGCACCAAAGCAACCCTAGACCATCACATTACCTCCACCATGCTTAACAGATGGCATCATGCACTCTTCCAGCATCTTTTCAGTTGTTCTGCATCTCACAAATGTTCTTCTGTGTGATCCAAACACCTCAAACTTGGATTCATCTGTCCATAACACTTTTTTCCAATCTTCCTCTGTCCAATGTCTTTCTTTTGCCCATATTAATCTTTTCCTTTTATTAGCCAGTCTCAGATATGGCTTTTTCTTTGCCACTCTGCCCTGAAGGCCATCATCCGGGAGTCGCCTCTTCACTGTAGACGTTGACACTGGCATTTTGCGTGTACTATTTAATGAAGCTGCCAGTTGAGGACTTGTGAGGCGTCGATTTCTCAAACTACAGACTCTAATGTACTTGTCTTGTTGCTCAATTGTGCAGCGGGGTCTCCCACTTCTCTTTCTATTCTGGTTAGAGCCTGTTTGTGCTCTCCTCTGAAGGGAGCATTGCACACCGTTGTAGGAAATCTTCAGTTTCTTGGCAATTTCTCGTATGGAATAGCATTCATTTCTAAGAACAAGTATAGACTGTCGAGTTTCACATGAAAGTTCTTTTTTTCCTGGCCATTTTGAGAGTTTAATGGAACCAACAAATGTAATGCTCCAGATTCTCAACTAGCTCAAAGGAGGGTCAGGTTTATAGTTTCTCTAATCAGCCAAACTGTTTTCAGCTGAGCTAACATACTTGCACAAGGGTTTTCAAGGGTATTCTAACCATCCATTAGCCTTCTTACACAGTTAGCAGACAAAAAGTACCATAAGAACACTGGAATGATGGTTGTTGGAAATGGGCCTCTATACACCTACAGTTGTGGCCAAAAGTATTAAAACCCCTGCAATTCTGTCAGATAATAGACAAAAGTATTGGCACCCTCAGCCTAATACTTGGTTGCACAACCTTTAGCCAAAATAACTGCGACCAACCGCTTCCGGTAACCATCAATGAGTTTCTTACAATGCTCTGCTGGAATTTTAGACCATTCTTCTTTGGCAAACTTCTCCAGGTCCCTGATATTTGAAGGGTGCCTTCTCCAAACTGCCATTTTTAGATCTCTCCACAGGTGTTCTATGGGATTCAGGTCTGGACTCATTGCTGGCCACCTTAGAAGTCACCACTGCTTTCTCTCAAACCATTTTCTAGTGCTTTTTGAAGTGTGTTTTGGGTCATTGTCCTGCTGGAAGGCCCATGACCTCTGAGGGAGACCCAGCTTTCTCACACTGGGCACTACATTATGCTGCAAAATTTGTTGGTAGTCTTCAGACTTCATAATGCCATGCACACGGTCAAGCAGTCCAGTGCCAGAGGCAGCAAAGCAACCCCAAAACATCAGGGAACCTCCACCATGTTTGACTGTAGGGACCGTGTTCTTTTCTTTGAATGCCTTTTTTTTCCTCCTGTAAACTATGTTGATGTCTTTGCCCAAAAAGCTCTACTTTTGTCTCATCTGACCAGAGAACATTCTTCCAAAACATTTTAGGCTTTTTCAGGTGAGTTTTGGCAAACTCCAGCCTGGCTTTTTTATGTCTCGGGGTAAGAAGTGGGGTCTTCCTGAGTCTCCTACCATACAGTCCCTTTTCATTCAGATGCCGACGGATAGTACGGGTTGACACTGTTGTACCCTCGGACTGCAGAGCAGCTTGAACTTGTTTGGATGTTAGTTGAGGTTCTTTATCCAACATCGGCACAATCTTGCTTTGAAATCTCTTGTCAATTTTTCTTTTCCGTCCACATCTAGGGAGGTTAGCCACAGTGCCATGGGCTTTAAACTTCTTGATGACACTGCGCACGGTAGACACAGGAACATTCAGATCTTTGGAGATGGACTTGTAGCCTTGAGATTGCTCATGCTTCCCCACAATTTGTTTTCTCAAGTCCTCAGACAGTTCTTTGTTCTTCTTTCTTTTCTCCATGCTCAATGTGGTACACACAAGGACACAGGACAGAGGTTGAGTCAACTTTAATCCATGTCAACTGGCTGCAACTGTGATTTAGTTCTTGCCAACACCTGTTAGGTGCCACGGGTAAGTTACAGGTGCTGTTATAATTACACAAATTAGAGAAGCATCACATGATTTTTCGAACAGTGCTAATACTTTTGCCCACCCTCTTTTTTATGTTTGGTGTGGAATTATATCCAGTTTGGCTTTAGGACAATTCTTTTTGTGTTTTTTTCATTTAAGACAAATTAAATGAAGATAAAATACCAAAAAATTTGTCTTTGCAATCATTTTCAAAAAGAAACTGAGTATTATCTGACAGAATTGCAGGGGTGTCAATACTTTTGGCCACAACTGTACGAAGATATTGCATTACATACCAGACGTTTTCAGCTAGAATAATCATTTACCACATTAACAATGTATAGAGTGTATTTCTGAATCATTTAATGTTGGCTTCATTGGAAAAAACTGTGCTTTTCTTCCAAAAATAAGAATTTTAAGTGACCCTAAACTTTTGAACGGTAGTGTACTTTTCATCTTAATTCCTTTGATTTTAGTAATTTTTAGTTTAATCTCAGAGGTGTTTGCATACTGACTCCGATGTGAGAGATTATTTTTTTGACATTTGTATCACACAGGGGTAGGGGGAAAAACTACATAAGGAAGACATCATCAACAAGTAAAGAAATCTTTATGAAGCCATGAGGGTAAAACAAAGCGGTATCTTGGCGTGTGCCAGTATCAGGTTTAAGGAATTGTGCCCACTGCCAAGTATGGCTGACATGTCTGCTTTCTATCACAGAGACATTGCACAAAATGGACACTTGTAAGGCAAAACAGCAACCACAGTATTCTGCAAGGAGAGTGTCCGTGATAACTATGTGGCTCCGCTAACTGGCCAACAGCATCCCAAATATACGGGACCTCTGCTCAGCAATGCAGACCTCGGAGAGCAGGAGACTTGTTCAGATCTGCAGACATATGTAGCACTCTGGATGTCATGGTTTGGTAGAGTACATGCAGCTCATGGTGCTTGAGAGCTAAAGTTCATCAGTGGTGGATATAAAGGCTCTGCCCCACCTGTGTCTGCTGCTTACATTCAGGAACCAAGAGCATAGGCCGTCATTGTAAAAGTGAATGATCACTGGGTATATATGGGCACCCAACAATCATCCGCAAAATTCAGTAAGATGATGAAATTTCACAAATATGTTACAGAAACACTGCAGAAAATTCACATCAAATTCTCCATGCATACCAGAGCAGCCTAAAACTGCAGTCACACGTTGTGAAACCGTGGTATAAAAAAAAAAAAAAACCACAACAAGGCCCCAATTATTAAAGCAATTTCGCCAGAATTCTAGTGTACATTGGTTTTGAAAAGCAGCAACAATTCATTTTGAGTTATGCAAAGATGATACGACTTGATGTTTTCACACTAGATTCTCCCAACTTTGACAAAATGGACGGAGCTGCGGCACAGAGACTGGAGTAAGATTTCTGATGTGGCGCACGCCAATTTTCAGACTACAGTCTTTATGGATTGGGTCCCAAATTTATTTTTTTTTTAATTTACTGTATATATAATTTTGCAAACTCGTTAGAAAAAAAAACTATGCAGATTTGCTACAATTTTGGAAAATTTGCAACAAAAATACTGCAGTTTTTCTACAATTTCTCAAGGTGTGAATATAGTTGTTAGGATGTTTCCATACGGTATAGGAAATTTGTTTGTCATGGATTCGCCACAACATCTACATTTTACACTAAAGCACTGCAAAGAGTGAAATCCACAGGAAGAATTGACAAGTTTTTCTAGAGTGAAACCCTCCGACAGTCTACAAAGTATGGAGGTTCCTTCTTTATCCAAACTGAAATCAGACATTCTTTTTCTTGAAACTACTGTAAAATGTATAGCAAATATAGTTTCCTTACCATAGAGCCAAAGGAACATTCACAATCATGTCAAAAAGAAACAGTGATAAAACCGCTGTCAGAACCTAAAACAAACAGAAGAAAAAGCTCATGACCAAAAACATGTAAATTTGCATTTGTTTGAATTATTGAGAATTAGTTTAAACTTAGAAATTACTGGTTTTAAAGGGAGAGACTGGCATCTGTACAGTCATGGCCAAAAGTTTTGAGAATGACACAAATTATATTTTCACATGATCTGCTGGCCTCTGGTTTTTGTGTGTGTTTGTCAGATGTTTTTATCACATACAGAAATATAATTGCAATCATATTATGAGTAACAAAAGGTTATATTGACAGTTAGAATGAGTTAATGCAGCAAGTCAATATTTGCAGTGTTGACCCTTCTTCTTCAGGACCTCAGCAATTCTCCCTGGCATGCTCTCAATCAACTTCTGGATCAAATCCTGACTGATAGCAGTCCATTCTTGCAAAATCAATGCTTTTATTTTGTCTGAATTTGAAGGTTTTTGTTTGTCCACCCATCTCTTGATGATTGACCACAAGTTCTCAATGGGATTAAGATCTCTATGTTTTGTTCCCTGAGCCATTTAGTTATCACCTTTGCTTTATGGCAAGGTGCTCCATCATGTTGAAAAAGGCATTGTTGATCGCCAAACTGCTCTTGGACAGTTGGGAGAAGTTGCTCTTGGAGGACATTCTGGTACCATTCTTTATTCATGGCTGTGTTTTTAGGCAAGACAGAGAGAGCCCATTCCCTTGGCTGAGAAGCAACCCCACACATGAATGGTTTCAGGATGCCTGACAGCTGGCATGAGACAAGACTGGTGGTAGCGCTCACCTGGTCTTCTCCGAATAAGCCGTTTTCCAGATGTCCCAAACAATCGAAAAGGGGATTCATCAGAGAAAATGACTTTACCCCAGTCCTCAGCAGTCCACTCCCTGTACCTCTTGCAGAATATCAGTCTGTCTATGATGTTTTTCCTGGAGAGAAGTGGCTTCTTTGCTGCCCTCCTTGAGACCAGGCCTTGCTCCAAGAGTCTCCGCCTCACAGTGCGTGCAGATGCACTAACACCTGCCTGCTGCCATTCCTGAGCAAGCTCTGCACTGCTGGTAGCCCGATCCCGCAGCTGAAACACTTTTAAGAGAGGGTCCTGGCGCTTGCTGGTCTTTCTTGGGCGCCCTGGAGCCTTTTTGGCAACAAGGGAACCTCTCTCCTTGAAGTTCTTGATGATGCGATAGATTGTTTACTGAGGTGCAATCTTTCTAGCTGCGATACTCTTCCCTGTTAGGCCATTTTTGTGCAGTGCAATGATGACTGCACGTGTTTCTTTAGAGATAACCATGGTTAACAGAAGAGAAACAATGATGCCAAGCACCAGCCTCCTTTTAAAGTGTTCAGTGGTGTCATTCTTACTTAATCATGACAGATTGATCTCCAGCCCTGTCCTCATCAACACCCACAAATGTGTTAATGGAGCAATCACTGAAACGATGTTAGCTGGTCCTTTTAAGGCAGAGCTGCAATGATGTTGAAATGTGTTTTGAGGGATAAAGTTAATTTTCTAGGCAAATATTGACTTTGCAAGTAATTGCTGTTGTTAAGCTGATCACTCTTTATAACATTCTGGAGTATATGCAAATTGCCATTAGAAAAAATGAAGCAGTAGACTTTGTAAAAATTAATATTTGTGTCATTCTCAAAACTTTTGGCCTTGACTGTATATGTGCCCATGAACAGGAAAGGCTGTCATTAACCAAGAGGGACATTTGTGACTCATCCCAGCATAGAAAAATATTCAGAATTGAGAGTCCTCAGTGGTTGATAGCCATTAAAAGGTAACTGAAAAGATGGTAACAAATTGCAAGCTTTAGAGACTACTCAGGTCTCTTCATCAGGCATTGACTAATACAAAGTCGGAAGAATCACATTTATGCACAATACAGCACAGAAATAATGCAATAGATAAGACAAGTGACGCGAAGCAGAATTGTCATTATGGGAGAATGATAGACAGTTTTGGCCATAAATATTGGAACAGTTCATTAGAGATAAGGAGTATGAATTTTTTTTTATTGTCCTCTGATTTGGGTCTGGTTCTGTGTTGTGATGCCCCTACAAGAACCAGAACACAGGACCAGACCCCAATCAGAGGACAATACACGCCTTATCTATGAACTGTTCCAATATTTATGGCCAAAACTGTATCACTCTCCCATAATGATAGTTCTGCTTCATGTCACTTATCTATTGCGTTATTTCTGTGCTGTGTTGTGCATAAATATGTGATTCCTCAGATTTTGTATTAGTCAATGCCTGATGAAGAGACCTGAGTAGTCTGGAAAGCTTGCAATGTGTTACCATCTTTTCAGTTAGCCATTAAAAGGTATCAACCACTGAGGACGCTCAATTCTGAATATTCTTCTATCTACTGGCTAACCCGGTACAAAGATATACATCTTTCCCGTATCATCCCAGAATAAGCAGACATAACCTACATGTTCAACCCATGTTTTTTTACAGATAGAACATGCATCCATCTATGCAGCTATTCACATTTCCTTTTTTTGCATCAGATTGGTCAGCAAAAAAAACAAAAAACAAAACTGAAAGACTAACCAATCAATGATGAAAATCAGAATGTTTGTGGAGTGTCAGAAAGATAACTGAAAGAGGCCCAAACATAACCGCAATCTTTGAAAGTAAAACAAATTCAAATATTAATAGCTTTGGCAATTACTTCTTTCACGCTATAGAACGTGGGGGAATTATCGTTTTACTTAAATGCGTGAATTTTTGGCTTAAAATAATTAATCCTAACATTTTTTGCGTCTAGGATAAAATACTCAAATAAGAATTCAAGCCCAAAATACATGCAAATCAAGTGTAAAAAAAAAAAAAAAAATCAGGCATGTGGCATTAGTGTTTAGTTTTGTGCAACTGCAAAATATGTGCAGAATGAAGGAGATGGCGAAAAAAGAAAGGGAATCAAGATGAATATAGTCTGTGCTAAACTTCTCAACCTTTTCACACTTTTGAAACAAAAATAGTATTGTCGGAATGTATCTTTTCAAACATGATTAAAGCAAGTGGCTTGCTCAATAACTACAATCATAACCGATCAATATTGTAGACAGTCAGCGTGATCTCAGACATAAGTTCTGATAAAGAAGAACCAAAATCATTATTTATCCGACATATAAAAACTTCACACTCCATTGTGGGTCCTGTACTTTGGGAAGAAATGATAACATGCTCTTTTTGTCTTAAAACACAAGAAGGAAGAAGAATGTAACGTCACAATGGCTGGCCGGAGAGGAACAGATTGTTCTCCTGTGTCCTTGCATGACTTCCTGACCGATGCCAATTCACAAATAGGGATCACAGGTTGAGGCCAGGAGAAATCATGTGCCTACTTGTTTAGAAAACACAATTAGAAAAGTTGGCAATCTAAATGCAGGGGGAGTGATTTGGCCTCGTTTCTTTGGCGACTTTCCTCATTTAGTGTTGTTCAGATGTTTCCACTAAAATATTTGCACAATGGTTCCTTGCACTGTTTAGGGAGGCTCTAGAAAAAACACCAATTCTTATTTTTCTTTTTCTTCAGGAGATTCAATATTTTTGCTTGTTAGTAGGCATTCTTATCAAAAAGCTCTCCGTAACGTCACTGTCTTCCAAAGCTTTATACCACTAACAGCTACTTAGTCAACGTACAAGAACATAAAAGTGCATGTCTGGGGCCCTTGTACAAAATACCTAAGAGTAATTATTGAGAAGGGAAGGACATGTAATAAATACGGCTTGGTAAAGTGATTACTATTAATACTACAGCACAATTCAAGAATGCTATATAACAGCGCCAAGTGGTTTACAATACGTACAGTTGAAACTATATAAAAAGACACAATCATGTTTTTGTCAATATCCGACATGATTAAGGGCAATGGTACCAAATACTAATGAAACGTGCAGTACAGACCAAAAGTTTGGACACACCTTCTCATTCAAAGAGTTTTCTTTATTTTCATGACTATGAAAATTGAAGATTCACTCTGAAGGCATCAAAACTATGAATTAACACATGTGGAATTATATAATTAACAAAAAAGTGTGAAAACTGAAAATACTGTATGTCTTATATTCTAGGTTCTTCAAAGTAGCCACCTTTTGCTTTGATTTCTGCTTTGCACACTCTTGGAATTCTCTTGATGAGCTTCAAGAGGTAGTCACCGGAAATGGTTTTCACTTCGCAGGTGTGCCCTGTCAGGTTTAATTAGTGGGATTTCTTGCCTTATAAATGGGGTTGGGACCATCAGTTGTGTTGTGCAGAAGTCTGGAGGATACACAGCTGATAATCCTATTGAATAGACTGTTAGAATTTGTATTATGGCAAGAAAAAAGCAGCCAAGTAAAGAAAAACGAGTGGCCATCATTACTTTAAGAAATGAAGGTCAGTCAGTCTGAAAAATTGGGAAAACTTTGAAAGTGTCCCCAAGTGCAGTGGCAAAAACCATCAAGCGCTACAAAGAAACTGGCTCACATGAGGACTGCCCCAGGAAAGGAAGACCAAGAGTCACCTCTGCTGTGAAGGATAAGTTCATCCGAGTCACCAACCTCAGAAATCGCAGGTTATCAGCAGCTCAGATTAGAGACCAGGTCAATGCCACTCAGAGTTCTAGCAGCAGACACATCTCTACAACAACTGTTAAGAGGAGACTTTGTGCAGCAGGCCTTCATGGTAAAATAGCTGCTAGGAAACCACTGCTAAGGACAGGCAACAAGCAGAAGAGACTTGTTTGGGCTAAAGAACACAAGGAATGGACATTAGACCAGTGGAAATCTGTGCTTTGGTCTGATGAGTCCAAATTTGCGATCTTTGGTTCCAACCACCGTGTCTTTGTGCGACGCAGAAAAGGTGAACGAATGGACTCTACATGCTTGGTACCCACCGTGAAGCATGGAGGAGGTGGTGTGATGGTGTGGGGGTGCTTTGCTGTGACACTGTTGGGGATTTATTCAAAATTGAAGGCATACTGAACCAGCATGGCTACCACAGCATCTTGCAGCGGCATGCTATTCCATCCAGTTTGCGTTTAGTTGGACCATCATTTATTTTTCAACAGGACAATGACCTCAAACACACCTCCAGGCTGTGTAAGGGCTCTTTGACCAAGAAGGTGAGTGATGGGGTGCTACGCCAGATGACCTGGCCTCCAGCCACCAGACCTGAACCCAATCGAGATGGTTTGGGGTGAGCTGTACCGCAGAGTGAAGGCAAAAGGGCCAACAAGTGCTAAGCATCTCTGGGAACTCATTCAAGACTGTTGGAAGACCATTTCCGGTGACTACCTCTTGAAGCTCATGAAGAGAATGCCAAGAGTGTGCAAAGCAGTAATCAAAGCAAAAGGTGGATACTTTGAAGAACCTAGAATATAAGACATATTTTCAGTTGTTTCACACTTTTTTGTTAATTATATAATTCCACATGTGTTATTTCATAGTTTTGATGCCTTCAGAGTGAATCTACTATTTTCATAGTCATGAAAATAAAGAAAACGCTTTGAATCAGAAGGTGTGTCCAAACTTTTGGTCTGTACTGTATGTAAACTTTTGACTTTGCAGTAAGTACCCTAATAAAAATGCCTTAAAACATCCCCCTCTCTCGCTCTCATTATTCTGGCATTTAGCAAATATTAAAGATTATGGTAATCCTAATTGACCTAAAACGGGAAAGGTTTATTGTGATTTCATGTCAGATATTGTATTGAGTAGCTCCAGATACACAGTTAACTGGATGAAGAAAGTCCGGTGAAAAACTCTCCATTAAAATAAATGTGAGGTTTTATGGTACCAGGACTAAGGCCGAAAAGTGTAGGTCCACTACTTTTATTATGTGAACTCTACTCAATGAAACCCTTTTCAGTCATTTACAATAAATGCAATTTTATGGCCACGAAGAAATCCTTTTGATAAACTTTCTATATCTATTAACCCATACAGAACATAGGTATAGAACAAAAAGGCGAAAAAAACAAGAACATATCCAAATGAATAAAAACCTCATCCTCATTAAAGAGTTCATAACATATCTTGTAAAACCTTAGTTAAAAAAGTACTCCCATCAAAATTTTTATCCTCTTAATATATTGTAGTCATGATTAAGCACTGTGCACTTATAATTGCTCATTATGCATTCTACCATGCTAATTCTTCTGTTTTCTCTATGTAGAAGCAGGAAGTCTTTTCACTGAATTTTTCATTCCTTTCTTCAACCCTTTCTTCAACTTATGACCAGCTGCTCTTTCATCCCCCCTGACAGGGACTTTTGCAGTGACTCCTGATTCATACAGGAAAAACAGACTTTGTTTCTATTTTGAGCTTAGGATTCAGCTAGTCAGTTTTTAGTCATGTGATGTCATAGTCCTAATGGAAAAGAGAAGAATTAGCTGTGTAGAAGGGCAAAATGAGCAATTGTAACTACACGGTGCTGTATAATATGATGATTGCAATATATTCAAAGGATAAAAATGTGGATGGGCGTGCTTCTATTACAGAGCCACCTAGAAAGGACATGCTGTTCTGTTCGTTTCCACTATACACTTGTACTGCTCCGGTCATTTTTGACCGGACCTATTAAAATGCTGTTTTAGCTACTTAAAAAAATTTTTTTGAAGACCTGTTGCATTATTATACTGTATGTGAACATGGTTGGTCATTAAAAAAAAAAAAATACGTAAAAAACTCAATTTTATTTATTTTGTGTTTATAAAGGTTACAAGGGCTTATTGAATTCTGCACAGAAATTACAAATTTGAGCTTAACTAACTAAAACTACTACTACTACTACTACAACTATAATTAACTATAACTAAAATTAACTATAGTATAAATTGCGTGCAAACTTTTTGAAAAAAATAGTAAAAATAATAAATTAAAAAAAAAAAACAACAACTGACAACTGAGTTTATTTATTTTTAGAGGAAAAGCAGGGTAAATAACAGAGAAAAAAAATTGCACAGAACTGTACTGAAAGCATGTGTAAATCTGCACCTAAAGCAACTGTTTACTTCATAAACAATAGTAGATGCAATATGTAGTCTCAAAAGAAATAACTCATTTGTTTTACTCAAAAAATAGCTGAAATTAGCATAAAATGCTATTCGGTCATTTTTGACCGGAACAGTACAAGAGTAAAAAAAAAATACCCTTAGAAAGAACCCCTCAAATTAGGAAAATAGAAGTAACCACAAGTTTCAGAACCGCATAATGAATTTTTTTAAAAATATCAAAGTTCAAAAACGGTCATTTTTGACCGAACAGAACAGCAGGGTTAAGTTATTTCTATATTCAGTGAAGGGACCTGACCTGTTTGATCCCTGTTAAATGGAGTGGATGTCCGTGCAGAAATAAAATGAATAAAAAGTCCCACTAAAGTCTGCTACAGTCTCATATCAATGATAACATCTTGAGAAGTGTATTGGGAAGAGGAGAAGACTTTTTTTTTTTTTTTTTTTTTTTAAGCCAGAAATGCACAGCAATGTTGGTTAATAGTTCGGAACGGATGGTATTCTAGCACACAAGAAAACATTATGTGAGCAAAGAAATTTTGTTTGTGACACGTTACAGGGGTTGTAGAGACGTTCTACTTTGAATGCATCATAGGCCCCCTTCACATGTCAGTGTCTCCTGTATGTGGTAACCGTTTTCAAACATACTTGAGACACTTACATACATAGACCCATTCAAATCTATGGGTCTGCAAACATGTCAGTGTGTTTCCACGGAGCATTTTTTGCCAGCAGCACGGTCCACAATAAGTCCAGCACACTGATGACATGCATGTGACATGTACCATAGATTGTATAGATTGTATCATAGATTGTAAGCTTGCGAGCAGGGCCCTCATTCCTCTTGCTATCTGTTATGATCTATGTGATTATTGTTATGCTGTAATGTCTATCGTCTGTACAAGTCCCCTCTGAAGTGTAAAGAGCTGCGGAATATGTCGGCGCTATAGAAATAAAATTTATTATTATTACCAGTATCTGGGAAAAGCAGTACAGTTATCGCTGTTCCCAGCTCTCATCAATGTCGCCTAGTCTCCTTGCGATCAGCGCAACCAAGTGACAGGAGTCAGCACCCACTGTGTATTGTGCGTATTAAAAAAAAAAAAAAAAAAAAAAGCGCTGTGGGGGACCCCCTTACTTTTCCAAACTAGCTGAGGGAAAGCTGACAGCTTGGGGCTGGCGTTAATATTTTTGGAAAGGGCCAGGCTATTAACAGCTCACAGCTGTTTGCATTGCCTTTACGGATTATTAAACGGGGGAACACACAAAGGAAAGGACATGGGGTCCCAGTAGTTTTACTAACCAGAAAAGGCTAAACAGACAGCTACGTATTGATATTAATAGGCTGGGAAGGGGCCATGGATATTGGCCCGCTCCCAGACTAAGAACTCCAGCCCTCAACCACCACAGAAATGGCACATCCATTTGATGAGCCAATTCTAACACTTAGCCTTGGCTCTTCCCATTTGCCTTGGTGCACTGCAAATGCGTCACCTCATTTGCCAATGCACCAGGGCATTTAGGAAGAGCTGAGGCTAAGCTCCAGAATTGTCACATTTATGAATGTGCCATTTCTGGGGCGGCTGTTCTTAGTCTGGGAGTGGGAAAATATCCATGGCCCCTTCCCAGGGTATTAATATCAGCCTGCAGCTGTCTGCTTAGCCTTTGCTGGTTAGTCAAAATAGGGGGGACCCCACGTCCTTTTTATGGTCCAATTTTCGCTAACCAGTAAAGGCTATGCAGACAGCTGTGAGGTGAGGTGTTATTAATAGGCTGGGAACCTTTATGGCTATTGGACCCTTCCCAGAATATCAACAGCAGCCACCAGCTGTCTGCTTTCACTCAGCTGGTTAGGAAATTTAAGGGGGACCCCATGGCATTTTTTAAAAAAATTATTTAATAAGCGCGATACACAGACGGCGGGTGTTGACTACAACTGTCATCAGCGTTGCCTGGTCACACTGAACCTACGAAGACCAGACAACAATGATGAGAGATGGATTCAGCACCCAGAGCCTGGGAACAGCTCTAACCGTACTACTCTTCCCAGATGTCAGTACGTGTCACAGTGATGGCACACACAGACGAGTGCTCTAATACTACTGTATGTTAGGCAATGCCTGCATATGATGCGGCTGTCATGGAGCCACGGCAACTAGAACATAGTATTAGAGCATGCCGAAGATACACTATTAGCACTCAAGCACACTCGTTCATCACTATGATTTTTTTTTTGCTTGCAGAAACTAAGAAAGAATGCTTAAATGTTTACCAACATTTATAAATTAGTTCATTTTTAAAAGTATTTCTCAATTAATTTTTGGAATTTTAATGTATTAGTGTGCTTTTTTCCTTTTCCCCACTGGGTGTGTTGGCGTAGTGATATTTCATTTTTGTGTTGTTTCTGCATCTGAAATGCATCATATGATGGATCTGGCATAGTACGGGTCACATCCGTTACGAAAGAAAGAAATAACATTGAAATCATAGTTATACTTCACCATGATGCCAGGTTTCCAACCCAGTAAAGTTGCAGTCCTGCTTAGGGATTATCAAAATTAGACCAGGATAATTATTTTGCCTGCAAAACTTAAAGTGGCTTAATGTGAACTACACCCTACATAAAAAAAAAAAAAAAAGAGTCTCATACCAATTAAAAATAAATTAGGACTGAAGAAAAAAAAAAAAAAAAAGAAAATCCAGAAGGCCCTTAACATCTGCCAATGTTGTGTAAACTCTAAGCTTGTGGCTTCCAACTATAAATGTCTTTATATACAGAGAGCAGTGTTGGTTTTTTATGTTCTGCCAAGTATTTTGCCTTCATACAAGACAACAAAAATGAGACCTAATAAAAGTGAAATACAAATGGGTCTATATACCGCTTATAATCTACACTTAAACTCTCAACAACTATATTACTTGCATCTGGTCACAATCTACTCAAGTCAAAAATCAAGAAATGAGCGGGGAACAGACAGTCACAAAGAAATTGGAAAGAAGCTTTATTGAAGCCTCGCTAGATGTTAAAGCTCCACAAATTCGGAACGCTGCCAGCAGCAAAAAATGTAATTCTTTTTCAAGTCCAGATAGCAAAAACAAGATAAAGCGAATACCAGCTGGTGACTATGTTTAGTTCATACACATTCAGCATAAAGGGCAATTAACTGTGCCCAAGGGATGAAAGGATCTCCAAGCCAAAAAAAAAGATCCAGTCCTTAAACCCCCAACACTGTTTAATGAAACTGAAGGGCTACTGAGAGCAGGCAGGGGCACGGTTAAGGCCTCTTTCACACATCAGGTTTTCGCCGTCAGGCGCGATCCGGCGCTTTTGACAGAAACCGGATCCGGCGAAATGCAATGCCGGATCCGGTTTCCCCCCCATTGACTTGCATTTGCGCCGGATCGCGCCGGATGGCCATGCGTTTCATCCGGTTTTCGCCGGATCCGGCAATGTGTCGCAATGTGTCGCGATCCGGCGTCTGGAAAAAACGTCTACTGTAACGTTTTTTGTCTCCGGCGAAAAAGCCGTACCCGCCGGATCCGGCGCGTCCGGCTTTTTCACACAATGAAAGCCTATGAGCGCCGCAATGCGCCGGATCCGGCGGCCGGATCCGGTTTTTTGGTCTGAGCATGCTCAGTAGCTCTGCCCACAGGAGATATATAAAAGCAAGACAATGGGACCCTCAGCCACACCCAACATGCCACCCAAGCCAAGAACCAGGAGCAGGAGAAGGCAGCAGACATCTGCAGCAGCAGCACCATCAGCACCACCCCAAATGGAGCAGCATGCTGAACAACGGGAGGGGAGTCCAGAAGCAGATGAGAGACGGTAATTATCAAATCCCCCATTCCTCCAAACTAGGGCCATGGAATATCAAGATATTCATTGGCCCTTTGTTTCTCTTTATTCAACAGCCGCCAAAGAGATGCAGCAGCAGCAGCAGAAATGGCATCACTGGCAGCAGCAATACCCACAGCCATGGAGTCTGGCCATCAACAGGACAGCACATCTTCTTCTGGGAGCCCTCCCTCGCATCGTCAGCGTTTGACGGTAAGTTTTTATTTCCAAAATCCATCATCTCTGTAATATATGTCTATTCATTGCCTTTTATTTCAAAACAGGAATCACAAGATGAAGAGGAGCTCCCAGAAGAAGAAGGAAGGGGTGGACAGACACCTGGAGTGGGCTCACAATTGGTAAGTTTTTTGCATCAAACGCAGAAACACAACATCACACTACACACAACACATAGAAAACAATGTTCTGCACACCACACACAGCAAACAAATGCCTACATCCAAAGACATAACATTTTTTGTTTTCTTCTCTAGTCTTCCCAATCTGGTGCTCGGCCAAGAGGTCCTCGCAGTGCCTCCCAGGGTCGTCGGCGACAGCAACGCGGCGGTCACCAGCGTGTAAGTATAAATATTTTTGCTTTGTTTTTTTGCACTTTTTATTTCATTTCTTTTGTGGAGGCTAATTATGTTATTTTTGTCTTTTTCTTTAACAGCCTTCACAGCGTGCTCCCGACTCTGACGGTGAGGATGGAGGGATTGATGTGGACCGCCTCATCGATCTCGTCAGAGAAAGGGAGCCGCTCTGGAATATGGCTGACCGCCGCCACGCTGACCTGATCGTTACCCGACGACTCTGGGAGGAAATCTGTTCTCTCCTTGTGGGCCGCTGGGAGGACCTCGAAGCTCGGGCCCAGATTAAAGAGCGTAAGTATATACAGTACCGGTTGCTTGATGTAAACCAGTGTTTCCCGAACTCCAGTCCTCGTGGTCCCCACGGATCATGTGTTCAGGATTTCTATTTACTATGGAAATCCTGAAAACATGACCCCTGGGGACCATGAGGACTGGAGTTTGTGAAACACTGATGTTGTATACTAACCACTCCTTTCTCGTTTCAGGGAACAGAATTGTGAATCGGTGGCGGTCTGTGAGGGATCGTTTCAAGAAGGAGTTCAATAAAGAGATGCGGGCCCCGAGTGGATCTGGAGGACGCAGGAGCAAGTACAAGTACGCACAAGCCCTGTCATTCCTCTGGGAAACAATGCTCACCAGAAGGTAAATATTACACACCACATGTGAAAAAAATGTTAGATGTAACTTTTTTTTTTCAGCCAGGGCCATACCATGTCAGTATTTTAATTGTTTTTTTTTCTCTTTATTACACAGCACGGTGAGCAGCACTCGGGAGCCTGCACGATTGGACCCTTCTGAGGCGATCCCTGAGGAGACCGGCACCGAGGGACACTTCGACCGCCCCGGTACATCTGCACCTTCCCAGCCTTCCCACACATTCGACCCATCTGTCCCATCCACCAGCACAGGAGCATCGTGGCCGCCTACATTACATGAAGCTGCTGGTGAGGAGATCGCTTTCCCTTTACCCCACCCTTCTGCCCCTGCCACCTCTAGTACACCTGCGGGTACTGGGCGGCAGCGGCAGAGGGGTCAGGAAAAGAGTTATGCGCAAGAGTTCTTGCATCTGAATGCATCTTTCCAGAACTGTCTCAAAGTCTTGTCAGAGCAAATCTCCGCAGGCTTTCAGCAGATCAACTCCAGCATTCTGGAGGTGAAGACACTTCTGCAAACCATGCATTCAGAAGCAAGATCTTCGCCAAACCACACCTTTTTCAGGTCTGTTGTGGAGCGCATGGCAACACTATCTCCTACCCAGCAGATGCATGTAATGCATTCGTGCCACGGTGCTCTACAGCAGGTTACCTCCCAACCTCCACCTCCCACCACTGTAGTTCCTCCACCTGCACCCCCTCCAGCCATTTTCCATCCTCCCCCTCCTATTACATCTGCACCCCCTCCAGCCACTTTCCATCCTCCCCCTCCTATTACATCTGCACCCCCTCCAGCCACTTTCCATCCTCCCCCTCCTATTACATACCAGCAACCTCACCAGTACCAGCAACCTCCCCAGTACCAGACATCTCCCCACTTCCAGCAACCTGCCCCGTACCAAACTCCTTCCCCGTACCAAACTCCTTCCCCGTACCAAACTCCTTCCCCATACAACTTTCCATCAACATCATCTGCTCCTACAGTCCCTGCCCAACCCTCTACTCCACCGCCCACCACCTCTTCTGCCTCCCACATGTCCACCCATTCTGTAGCTTTTTCCACACCTTCACCTCTAACTGTTCCTTCCCCACCACGATCCCAGTCCTCTCTCCACACACCCAGTGTCGAAGTGTCCCGCAGCCCCTCCAGCAGTATTTCCACCCCACAGTACACAGATTTGTAATGTTTTTTTTTTGTAATAAAAATGCCCCATGGGTTTAAAACCTTTATTAAAAAAGTTTTTTGCACTTTAAAAACAAAAAAAAAATTTAAATAAAAGTTAAATTATCGTTTCACAATGGTTGTCTGTCATTTCTTTCTGCGGCGAACTATGTTTTAAAAAAAGGTTAAATACAGGGTATTTCAAAGGTAAAAAGGTATTCAAAACCAGGTATATAACTGTGGGTAAATTTTAGCTTTTTGCCACAGTTGTGTTCCTGGTTGTGTTTGAAGCAAAGTATTTCACCTAAAAAGTTGTGTTTATTGTTGGTGATTTCCTACCAATGTACACAACTTTTGTTAAAAGGTGAAATACTTTGCATAAAACACAATCAGGTACACACCTGTGGCCTAAAGGTAAAAATAGTAAGACCATGACAAGATAGCCAACTTTGGTTGGCAAAGGTATATACTGTTGGTCCAGAAGGTACACAAGTTTAGGGCACAAATCTTTCACACTCTGTCATCCCAGTGTACTCTGCCTTGAGGTGACAAAGTATAGTGGAAAATTGTCCCTGAAACCGTCACAGAACTTCTAGTGGTAATATTTCCAATGACAACCTGTCAAAGAAGGGCTGTAGGAACATGCTATATCTAGTTTTCCAGTAGCCAATCCCGTTCGGAACGCCACAAGGGTCAATTTTAAAAACCGGATCCGGCGTAATCCGTCAAAAAACGGATAGAAAAACGGATGAACCGGATGAGACGGATCCGGTTTTGTCTGTCAAGAACAAGACGGATCCGGCAGAAAACCGGATCCGGCACTTCAGGTTTTACAAAACATTTGCAGGATCCGGCATTCCGGCACGACGCCGGATCGCGCCTGACGCCGAAAACCTGATGTGTGAAAGTAGCCTAAGGGATCTGGGTCATCAACGGGGAGAAAAAAAAAACACTACAAGTGAAATAAAAATAACTGTTAGATTTATTGAAGGAACACTAATCCTAAAAATGATAGAGATCAGTTAAATGGAACCTGTCACTAGGTTTTCCCTATATACGGTAAGCTAACCTGACCCTCTAAAAATATTCTTTACTAGCACTCCAGTGTGGTCTGGTTCAATGTGTGACCTACTCTGTGCTCGGCGCCTTCTCAGTCATCGCAATTGTCACCCTTCCTGCCTTGATAGACGTCTGCAAAATGGAGACTATGCCGGTGGAACAGACGTCAAACCCGTCAATGAAGGCAGGAGATTGCAGGAGCAGAGGAGGCGCCAAGCACAGGCCAATGACGCCCACAAAGGACTATAAAAGGTATTTCCTTTGATATCTGGGGAGATGGGCTTTTATAAACCGGATGCTAGAGTGCTAATAAAGAGGACTTAAGGGTGGTGGACTTAGTTTACATGGGAGAAACCGGCTGACAGGTTGCCTTTAAGCGAGGAAGTGCTGGGATAGTTTACAGTAGTTTTTGTACTTTATGTTGTTTAGGGTTTCTTTAAAGGTAAAATGTGCTAGCCATTTGTCCTATGATTTATTAGTGGCTTGTTTTCTACAAGGACAAAAGAACATATTCATAAATGGTGGCCAGAAATAGTGACAGCACTATACCACTAATCAAGAAGTTGTAGCAAGCTTAAGTGGTTCCAAAATCTGCTTTAATGCTTGCAATGTGAAAACCATACATGACATTTTCACATATACATTTTACAAAGGGTTATTAGATTCTTTAAAATTAAAGCCCTATACTTCGGATATGTGAACACAACCTCTTTTCTTTTTCAGGTGGGCGAACAAGACCCGTTTTTCAAGAAGAATACGCTCCAAGAGATGCAGGTTTTTTTTCCCCCACAAACATCTTTAGTATTTTTAGTTTTTTTTAATTCAAGTTTTTTTTTCTCTCAACATTTTTGACTGGTGTTTTTTCCCAGCATTTTTTGCCATCTTGTTTTACTGGCATATTCTGGTTGTTGTTTTTTCTGTTAACTCCATTCAAAAATAAAGAAACTGCTACCAATAAAAACACTGGCAAAACTCTCAAAAAGACTCCAGGCCATCTTTTGAGTCTTCCCACTGACTTACATTGTAAAATATATCAAAGAGTCTTTAAAGGGGAAAATGTTTGAAGAATGATCTGCTCAAAATACTCAACATATAAACAACAAAACTTTCCTACATAAAAATGCATGTTAATTCTTTTGAGCATTTAGCAAGTGCTTTTTCAGGGGGTTGTGAATAGAGTTGAGTGAATATCTTAGGTTCCCCGATTATTCAGCAAGTTATAGCGCTTGCCGAATAAGCTACAGCGGGAACCCGACCTCCTCGATCGCGCCGGCTGAACAGCTGACCGCCTCCGCAGCTACATGTGTCGTGGCTGTGTCACAGCACATGCATGGAGAGCCTGTTTGTTGGGCTCTCCATGCATGTGCTGTGACAGAGCCGCGACACAAGCAGCTGCGGAGGTGGTCAGCTGTTCAGCCGGCATGATCCGGTGTAGTTTATTCGGCAAGCTATAGCGGGGAATCGAAGATATTCGCTTAACTCTAGTTGTGAAAGAGAATTGTGTAAGCCAAATGGTGGTATACAAGGTTGGTGCCTGGGGCAGCAATTAAGTTATGCTCGCAAAATGGAGCCAATTTCATAGGCTTTACATACCTTTTAACCTCTTCGCGACCGCCCACAGTAGATAAACGTTGGCGCTTGCTGGGCTTTGTGCAGCGCCGACGTTTATCTACTGTCGGCGGTTTTGTGCCCCCCGGGACCCCCTCATACCTTATAACGCAGGGATCCCGGTGCACAATGCATGCTGGGACCCCCGACGTCATCGAGACCTGATTGGTTCAGGTCCTGATGACGTCGCGTCACAGCAGCCAATGAGAGAGCTCGCTGGGAAAGCTGCTTGTTTCCCGGCGATCTCCCTCATTATAACGCGACTTCTCCTCTGAGCTCATGCTGACAGATGAGCAGAGGTGAAGCAGCGTTACAGTGTGACTAGATCGCTGCCTGGCACAGCTGATCGCTGCCTGGCACAGCTGTGTCAGGCAGCGATCTTGTCACACAGTAACGCTGCTTCTCCTCTGATCATCTGTCAGTGTGAGATCAGAGGAGAAGTGGCGTTACTATGTGCCGGGCAGCGATCTTGTCACATAGTAATGCTGCTTCTCCTCTGATCATCTGCCAGTGTGAGATCAGAGGAGAAGTGGCGTTACTATGAGTCAAAAATACAAAAAATAAAAAACACAAAAATAAAAAAAAAGTAAAGAAAAAAAAAGCAGGTAGGCAGGCTAGGGCTATGTCTAGTGTTAGGGTTAGGGTTAGGGTTAGGGCTAGGGCTAGGGTTAGGGCTATAGTTAGGGGTGTGTTGGGGTTAGGGTTGGAATTCGAATTGGGGGTTTCCACTGTTTAGGTACATCAGGGGCTCTGTAAATGCAATATGACGCCCGCAGACCATTCCATCAAAGTCTGCATTCCAGAACGTCACTACTTCCCTTCCGAGCCCCACCGTGTGCCCAAACAGTGGTCCCCCCCCCCACATGTGGGGTACCAGCGTACTCAGGACAAATTGGACAACAACTCTTAGGGTCCAATTTCTCCTGTTACCCTTGTGAAAATAAAAATTGGGAGCTAAAAGATCATTTTTGTGGAAAAAAAATGATTTTTTTATTTTCACGGCTCTACATTATAAACTTTAGTGAAACACTTGGGGGTTCAAAGCGCTCACCACACATCTAGATAAGTTCCTTGGGGGGGTCTAGTTTCCAAAAAGGGGTCACTTGTGGAGGATTTCCACTGTTTAGGCACATCAGGGGCTCTGCAAACGCGACATGACACCCGCAGACCATTCCATCAAAGTCTGCATTCCAAAACGTCACTACTTCCCTTCCGATCCCCACCGAGTGCCCAAACAGTAGTTTTCTTCCACATATGGGGTACCAGTGTACTCAGGACAAATTGGACAACAACTTTTGGGGTCCAATTTCTCCTGTTACCCTTGTGAAAATAAAAAATTGGGGGCTAAAAGATCATGTTTGTGGAACAAAAATGATTTTTTATTTTCATGGCTCTACGTTATAAACTTCTGTGAAGCACTTGGGGGTTCAAAGTGCTCACGACACATCTAGATAAGTTCTTTAAGGGGTCTAGTTTCCAAAATGGGGTCACTTGTGGGGGTTTCCACTGTTTAGGCACATTAGGGGCTCTCCAAATGCGACATGGCGTCCTATCTCAATTCCAGCCAATTCTGCATTGAAAAAGTCAAACGGCACTCCTTCCTTTCTGAGCTCTGCCGTGTGCTCAGACAGTGGTTTAGCCCCACATACGGGGTATCGGCGTATTTGGGAGAAATTTCACAAAAAATTTTGTGGTTCATTTTCTGTTTTTACACTTGTGAAAATAAAAAAAATGGTTCTGAAGTAAAATGTTTGTGAAAAAAAGTTAAATGTTTATTTTTTCCTTCCACATTCCATTCATTCATGTGAAGCACCTGAAGGGTTAATAAACTTCTTGAATGTGGTTTTGAGTACATTGAGAGGTGCAGTTTTTAGAATGGTGTCACTTTTGGGTATTTTCTGTCATATTGACCCCCCAAACTCACTTCAAATGTGAGGTGGTCCCTAAAAAAAATGGTGTTGTAAATTTTGTTGTAAAAATGAGAAATCGCTGGTCAACTTTTAACCCTTATAACTTCCAAAAAAAAAAAAAATTGTGTTTCCAAAATTGTGCAGATGTAAAGTAGACATGTGGGAAATGTTATTTATTAACTATTTTGTGCGATTTTTGCCAAATTTCGATTTTTTTAACATATAAGCGCAGTTCATATCTAAGAAATTTTACCACTATCCTGAAGTACAATATGTCATGAGAAAACAATGTCAGAATCAGCAGGATCCGTTGAAGCGTTCTAGAGTTATGGCCTCATAAAGTGACACTGGTCAGAATTGAAAAAATTGGCCTGGTCACGAAGGCAAAAACAGGCTCAGGCGCGAAAGGGTTAATACATAGACCATAAGTCTAAATTGTTGACAGCATCCAGTCCATTTGACCTTATTTATAATCTGGACATGGAATCATTCCAATCCTGCCTCAGCCTACTGCACTGGAAAGAACCAAGACATTACAGTAACATGCAGACACCATTAACAAGAAGACCTTATGACGTCATTATTATATTTATATATCATTACACTCTTGTTAACTTATCTGCACGTTATGATCAATGTATATATATATAAATCACAAATGCATACACTATGAATCGCAGTGTGATTTACCTCTATTTACTTTCAATGAACATTCAGTTCTTTCCTCTGCTCTTTGTTTGCAGTGTATGTATCACAGCTGGAAGGTCCGGCCAATATTGCACAATATTATCTATGAATTGGAGCGGTCTCTTGACAAAGCAAAAACATGCATATTCGCACTTGTTGAGGAATGCCAGCTGTCTGTATTCTCAGACAGTGAATAAATACTTTCTTGGGCATTCAACACAAGGGTCTCTGATAACTAACCAATATGTCAACTGTTTGTATGCCAAAAAAAAAAAAAAAAAAAAGATGACAACTAAAAGGCAGATAATGTTACTCTCGGAGTGTCATGTTTTCACATACTACATCATTTCTTTTATGATGCCCGGTATGTATCAGCAGCCTGAACGGTTTTATATTTTCCATGCAGACATCTGCATTAAATTGTAACACTGTTTAATCCGACAATGCAATGTAGGAGGGCTAAAGTAACAGTACCAAATGTGAATTTTTTTTTTTTTTTTTCCCCAGAACAGCTGTATTCCAAGATTAGACCGGGATTCTAACCATCTCTGAACTTAAAAAAAAAAAACCCAAATATGATGCAAATGTGTTGTGTCACGTGCAGTATCGTAGGGGGCAGCCTGTGATACAGGTTAAAATAACTCCAAAGATCGAGGTATTGCTACACCTTACAGTTAAGGCCTCTTTCACACTTCAGTTTTTTGCATCAGTTATAATCCGCCAAAAAGGCGGACATGCGGATCCGTTCTAAACTGATGTGAACGGATGGCACAGTATCCGTTTTCAGACGGATCCTGAAAATGAAGAAATTTAAAGGAATCGCTGGCTGGCTGGCTGGCTGGCTGGGAGAGAGAGAGAGAGAGAGAGAGAGAGAGAGAGAGAGAGAGAGAGAGAGAGAGAGAGGGGGAGAGGTAGAGGGAGAGAGAGAAGAGAGAGAGAAGAGAGAGAGAAGAGAGAGAGAAGAGAGAGAGAAGAGAGAGAGAAGAGAGAGAAGAGAGAGAGAAGAGAGAGAGAAAAGAGAAGAGAAAAGAGAAGAGAAGAGAAAAGAGAAGAGAAGAGAAAAGAGAAGAGAAGAGAAGAGAAAGAGAAGAGAGAGAGAGAGAAAAGAGAAGAGAAAGAGAAAGAGAAAGAGAAAGAGAAAGAGAAAGAGAAAGAGAGAGAGAGAGAGAGAGAATTTTTTTTATTTTTGTCCAGCACCCAGAAAGAATTTCGGGTGAAATGAGTGTCTGGAGGATCCGCCAGAGAAAAAAACGTTACAAGCTCCGTTCTGAAATCTTTGAGGATGGTGACGGACAGCAACTTTTGGCGGATCCTCACAAAAAACGGATGCAACGGACAGCAATCCGTCACAATCCGCCATTAATGCAAGTCAATGGGAAAAAAACGGATCCTCAAAAAAAAATTGAGGATCCGTTTTTTATTCAAAACCTGGCGGATTGTGACTGATTGTAAAAAACGGAAGTGTGAAAGAGGCTTAAAAGTTACTTGGGTGGGGGGCGTGGCTGGTCTGGCCGAGTGAAGACGTGCTTTCTGCTTCTCCCAACCACCATCCACGTAGCAATCAGTTCCAGTACCTCAGCATGGGCAAATCAGGGGCTAAAAAGACAAGGACCTGGCCCTCCATCCGTTCTGCATCCCCCAGGCCGATACGGTACCTTTCCTCACCAGGGCACAGAGACCGGACCAGGCACCATCTCCATCATCCCCCCTGGAACACAAGGAGCCAGGAAGTCCTCGTAGTTTCTGCACTGGAGCTTGGGGACAAGTCTTCAGAACACCATGAAACCGGGAGGAGAGAGGAGGGTCCCCAGTGAGATCCTCGGAAGCAGCACTGCAGGGTATCACATACAGCGTGCAGGAGACACCAGTGAGACGGAGCCGTTGGCTGCCTGCTGTGCCCCCTCTGACACTCTTAATGAGGGCGCTGGATCACACAATGAGGAGGACACTGAGCAAACTGGGATGTGGGGTGAGCAGAGTATTGATTCCCTTAATCATATAACTGTGTGCCAGCAATATCAGGGGAACACTCAGTCGTTGGGGTGAAATATCTAGCTGTGCCCAAAACACCCTACACCAGGAGTCTCCTCATGCTCCCATCCCCACAGCTTCCCCTTACACATCCACTGAGGGATCAGGCTTGCTCACCTCAGGAGAAAGAGGAGTGCAGCAGTGGATGCAGATCCCAGATGAGACTTGTCCTGCTTCCCCATAAAGATGGTCCACAGGCTCTCATCATGGGGGGGGGCACCACCACGTTCAGCAGACAGACCTGAGGTGGTCCTAAATACTTTAAACAATGTGGTTTACTAGTCCTTTAAATGCTGTGGACATTTTACCAATTCAACAAGATTCTCAACCCTCTAACTATGGCTATAGTGGGCAGGACATCAGCCTTGTGCAAATCTGATCTCTGCAACTCCACAACATAAAATGAATACCACACAGAAAGGCCACTACCCCCCTCAAATACACCTATGGGGATGAGGAAAGATCCTTAGCAGATCTCCGGGCCCTTCTCCAGACAATCCCAACTAAAAGTGACATTTCAGCTTTGAACTCTCAGGTGGTGGCAGAGTGTAAACAACAGTTTGCACAATTCAGGTCAGGTCTCTCATCTCTTAATTCTAGAGTTGACGTAATAACCTAAACTCAGGAGAACAATGTGTCAGCTATACAGGTGTTACAGGACACTGCACACAAGCAGTCCCTGCAATTATACTCACTTCAACAAAACCTCAATAATTTTGAAAACAGAAACAGGAGAAATAATCTCTGCATCAGAGGATTACCAGACTCAGTCAGTACTAAAGAAATCTGATTTGTTCTTTTATCTATTTTCAACAACTTCCTCAGAAGTCCCCCAGGGACCCCAACAGAAATTGATAGAGCACATAGAGCCCTGTGCCCCCAAACCTGGATGAATTTCGCCCCAGGGACATAATTTGGCGTGTTCATTTCTATACCATTAATGAATCCATTCTTCAAGCTGCAAGGAGGAAGGCCAATCTGACATACCAAAACAAATCTATCAGAATTATGCCAGATCTCTCGCGCCATACCCTGGCAAAATGCTCAGCGCTTAAACCCTTGCTGGATGTCCTGTGGAAAAAGGAGATTCTCTTTAAATGGGGTTTCCCCCTCTCGCTGTATGTCCAAAGAGGATCAAAGTCTTTTTTTTTTGCTTTCACTTGAAAATCTACCAACCTTTCTATCCAGCTTGGACTTGCCTAAGGTTGTTATACCCCACTGGCCTACTTTAAGATTTAACTCAGCTGGCCCTGGAGGCAAGGAAGGAACACCTAGTGGTCTTTCCACATATTCATCCGATTCTTCATTTTGTCCAGGCCTACATCCTGGAATGGGGCGCCGAGGAGCAAGTGGCTGTCCTCCTTCCAGGTATCAGGATTCAAGATCCGCTACTTGACTTTGAATCGCCCACGGTAAAATAACATACAAGATCCCCTTTTCTTTTCCATGGAACTTTTGGACTCTGGAGGTTTTAAATTGGACGTAGGGTGCCCATACCATGTTTATAACCCTTCGGTTTAAATCGCCAATTGCTATTATCATTTTTTTTGGATTAAGTGACTTAAGGGGTAACAATATATGATGTTTAGCTTTTAGGGTGGGAGCCTCTGACGTGCCAAATGAGGGCTTGCACACTCCCGGTATGGACTGTTTCCTATATAGTCTTTTTTTGCTTTTCCTATGCTCATGTTTGTTATTTCTTTGGTTAAGATTTTTTCTTCCCTATCCTTTCCCGCACTTTATCTCATTGACCATGAGGACCAGGCAGCTCGGCCATCTTACACAATATTTATAGATGAAGAATTCTCATTATGGTTATGAATGGCGGACCTAAATATTGCTTCTCTGAATGTGAAAGGATTCAACATGCCAGAAAAACACACACAAATCCTTCATCATTTTCACAAGAGAAAGGCACTATTGTATGTTTCCAGGAGACACACTTTAAGATGAACCATGCTCCTACAATTAGACACAAATATTACACCATTTTGGCACTTTGCTCATAACCCTGAATCTCGCTCAAAAGTAGTTGCTATAGCGATTCACAAATCGTTAACGCATCAGGTCATCAACTGTGCAGTAGATAAGGAAGCGAGGTATATAATCTTAAGGCCCCGTTACACGCATCAATGTCCCAGCGATCCCACCAACGATCTGACGTGGATGGGATCGCTGGGACATAGTTAGCTGATCGCTGGTGAGCTGTCACAGACAGACCCACCAGCGATCAGGACCAGCGTGCACGCTGGTTTCCAAGGTAAACAGCGGGTAACTAAGAGCCGCGTGGCTCTTAGATACCTGCTGTTTACATTGGAAACCAGCTCCCAGCGTCGCTG